>NC_134037.1:7508238-8117126 GCF_965140245.1 Athene noctua | reverse complement strand
CTCCCTTCTTTCTTCCTCTCCATCCCTGCAGAAATGAAAGGGGAAGCGGTTAATAAAGTAAAAGAAAGTGTTTTCAAGCCATTAGCTTTCACTCCTTTCCGGCTTTTCCTGCAGTAGTAAAGCAAAAAAATTTTGCGTTCATGTTGTTCCACTAAACAGAAAGGGTTTGAGTCATCTGATCAAAATTAGACACTCAAAGCCATTGCCGTTAGCTGCAATTCAGATCAGACGTCAAACTCCACTGAGTCTCACTTCCACCGCAGGAGACGCTCTCCACCACCGCAGTTCCCAGGGGAGGCAGATGTTAAATATCTCATCTGGACACACGTGTCCACAGCTGGAAGACCTTTAAAGGACGGGCACCACCACACCTCCCCTCTTTCCCTGCTGTTGCTCAATGCAGTTGATCCCCTAGCATGACAGTCCCAATCGCTTTTACAAAAAGACCATGGGCATTCCTTCTTACTCCCTACATCCCATGCATCATCATCCCTCAAAAACTCACATCCCACGAGACCCAGCAGGCAAAACCAGCATCTTGCAGATGTCCTCACACAAAAGAACACAGCCCCAACAAACGATGTTGAAGACATCTTCCTCCACCTGTGTGAAACCCCCAGGACAACACAGCCTCATGGCTAGAAATAGGCCTGTTCAGTTGATCAGCATGGCAACAGGCACTCTGTCCCACATATGTCTCCGCTTGCACTGTCACTAATTCAAGAGCCAGGCCAACTGTGAATGGTGTTGATGTTTCATATGGCTTGGAAATTGCAAATGACAAAACACAAAGCTGGAGCTTGACTCATTTGCCCAAATATAGACATTCTGATTCATCTGAGATATCCTAGGGTATCTGAGACATCTGCACAGGGTTGGGAGCTACAGCACAGGATCTTCTGGAGAAGTGCAGGGTCAGCCTGGGAGCATCTCAAGTAGCATTAGACACCTCTGTGTAGGTGGCTGAATTAGTCCCTGGAAATCTAGAAGACGGAGATGGATCAGAGAGTTGTTTTTTGTGGTTGCAATTCCTGCGTGTTGTGGCTGCGTGGGAAGGACACCTGTAACCAAGGCACCCCAGAAGGACCATTTTTTGGGTGATGGAGGGGAAGTGGGGCAGGCACATAAGGGGAGGGGAAGCAGACACATACAAGATGTCAGAAGTCAATGCAAATGGCTGCCCAGTGCTGGCACAGTATGGAAAGCTGCTCTGGGTAAAATTCAATTTTTTTATGATTGAGAAATGAAACAGTCAAAAATGCTTTTGCCGTGGAAAGTGCTGATGAGCTCAAAACCAGTTCCACAGCATTGCTAGGAGAACAGACATAAAATGTCTGGGAGCACTGCTAAAAATGAGGCAGTGGTCTAACTGTCTTGGCAGCCATGTCTGAAAGTACTAACTGGGAAGCGTGTTCTCCCTTCTGCTGGGCCAGCAATGGTAGGTACAGGCTCTTAGACCCATGTATCCAGTAAAAGGTCAACATCAATATCTACCCTTCAGCCAGAATAAGCAACTACACTTCCAAAGAAAAGAGAGGCAACACCAGAGACTACAAGACCCTGTAGAGCCTTCTGCTTCACTCGAGACCAGAAGCAAACAAAGAAAAACATCACCAGAGTGAGCAGAACCACAGTCCCAGATGATTTCATGGATCAATTCAGAGCAAAAGCATTTGCCTCTCAGACAATACGGGTAACTGCTGTAATTTCTTTCAATTTATACATTTCAATGACTTAGAGAATTAGTATATTAAAACACTGTCAGCACTTTTCTGATATATGAGATCTGATACATATAGACACCCAGACAGACAGAAGCACTTCTACCTCTTCCTATCAATGACGGTATTTGCAGCACATCACAAAGATCCATTCTTGTGTCCACCTGCTTCTCCTGTTCATCCATATTTCACCCTGTAGGGGCATCTGAGGTCTGACAGTGTCTTTGCTCTGCACTGCGAGTTGTCAGTGGCACCAAATAGGCAAGGCACACTACTGCTTCCCCTATTTTTTTTTATTTTTCTTTGGAGTGGAGGATGTGTAGTGCTCCCATGAACATGGTGGGTTTCTCACAAGTTCTTCTTTCTTGAGTTCCCAGTCTTCATCTCTCTGGTCTAAGGGGATTCCTTTCATCGCAGCTGTCCTGCGATAGTTTCTGCTCTCCACCTCTGCTCTGGGGAAGAAAGCAAGAGTCCATCTTCAGACACTGAGCACAGCACAGCCACACCACCACTCGTGAGCAGCCCATCTGCAGGATCAGGGGTCAGGTATTTGTATGGTCAGAACACTGTTGCCAGCAATAGAAGAGAAAACAATGAGGCTCATCCCAAATCCAACAACATTCATCACCCCATTCATCACCATCAGTGACCAGAGAGAGCTGGGCTGAAGTGGGAAACCTTTGGTAAGGATCTACACTGAGACTGGACTTTACCACTGGGATCATAATTTCAACCATAAAAAGCTCTCAAAGACTGATCTCGTGAATTTGTGTGCTACTATATAGGCTCAATCACATTTAATACAATTGTACATGGTATATCAACTCGCTGCAAACACAACTTTTCCATGTTACTTTTTGTACTGCTCATTCATAAGTACTAGAAATTCTTAATGCCAAAACATCAGATCTGAAGATAACAGGAATTTGAAAGGATTTGTACATCGTTATTCTTTATAGAAGACATTTTAAACTCAGAAGTTGTCTAAGCATCATCCAATTCAGCCTTGAAATTTTGATAAACTTTGCATTCAAATCCAGAACTAAATTTGACAATTCATCCCCATTTCTGTTTTTTAAATAACAGCTTGACTTAAGCAATGTCATGAAAACAGGCTGTGCTGCAGAGGTTCCAATTTTGCATGGGAAAACATTATGTAAAAGACACCATTTTCCCCAGCCCAGTATCTCCATATACAAACCGTTGACAGCTCTCCACTGGTTGCTGGGGCTTTTAGCTGTGTTTTTCAAGTTGTCGCTATGATTTCAAGTGTGTGAAATCTGCTGGATGTCAAACACTTCCAGGGTCCATCCAGACTCCGGAATTTCCAGGTCAGCAGTGACTTCGCTCTTGGCGTCTGTGATTTTACAAAAGCCCTAATTTTTTGGGGGGGTGACATTCATATATTTTCTATTAAACAAACACAGTCCCAGATCTTCAGTGAAGGAGACTCTACAAGCTAAGCTGAAAATAAACATACTTCACTGTACTTTTCCTTATAGCCTTGAAATATCAGTAGTTTTTCATTACACTTTCCATTGAAAACAAAGAAAGCAAATCAAAACCCAATTACAACAAGACCAAAATGATCCTTTGAGCAGTACAATTACTCTTTTTTTGTCATCTCTGTTATAGCTTTGTAAATCACAGAACTTAAGGATTTTGACTATTAAGTGTTGTTACCTTTCTCTTCCTAATCTTTACACACATGCCTGGAAGTGACGCAGTCAATTATGTGGGAAAAAAAGGGACAGCAAACTGAAAAATAGATAGCCACTTTCAGTATTTTGTAGGCACTGAAGAATTTTAAAAGAATAAGTACATCTACCCTTCAAGTCCAAGTCACACAACACAGAATCACGGAAAGGTTTGGGCTGGAAGGGACCTTTGAAGATCATCTCGTCCAACCCCCAGGTTTCAAGTCGCTGAAAGTTCCTTTCAGTTCTCTCCCAAAACCAGCAAAAACTCAGCCGCCTTTCCTTTCCCACATCAGCAGCAAACAGGAGAAAGTACTGAAAAACCAGGAACCACTGTGGAGGGTTGACCTTGGCCATCTGCCAGATGCCCACCCAGCTGCTCTCTCACGCCCCTCCTCAACACGACAGGGGCAGAAAGACAGAAAAGCTTTTGGGTCAAAATAAGGACATGGAGATCACTTACCAATTACTGCCATGGGCAGAACAGACTCGGGGAAAATCAGTTTAATTTATTGCCAATCGAAAACAGAGTGGAAAGATGAGAAACACAGACAAAGCTACACCACCTCCCGCACCCCCCCTCCTCCTCACAGGCTCATCCCCAACTCCCCTACCTCGCCCCCCGCGCGGCACAGGGCGATGGGGAATGGGAGCTGCGGTCAGTCCATAACGCTTCATCTCCGCCGCTCCCTCCTCCCCATGCTCTTCCCTGCTCCAGCGTGGTCCTGCCCACGGCCTGCAGCCCTGCAGGGTGAGCCGGCTCCAGCACAGGCTCCCCATGGGCCGCAACTCCTTCAGGGCACGTCCACCTGCTGCAGCGTGGGGTCCCCCGTGGGCTGCAGCGTGGGTATCTCCTCCACCATGGTCCCCCCCGGGCTGCAGGGGAGTCCCTGCTCGGGGACCCAAAACACCTCCTCCCTCCCTCCCCCCGCCCGACCCTGGTGTTGCAGAGCTGTTCGCACACTTCTTCCCTCGCTCCTCACTGCTGGGCGGCATTTCTGCCCTTTCTTCAGTATGTTTTCCCAGAGGAGCCCCCAGAGTCGCTGATGGGCTGAGCTGTGCCCTGCGCTGGGTCGGGCATGGGGCAGCCTCAGTCTCTTTGTACAGAGACCCCCCTGCACTCCCCCGCTGCCAGCACCCGGCACAGACACCCCAATTGTACACCTGGTTCAGCAGGAGACAAAGCCTTTCCTCCTACTGCACAGCTCTGATTTTGTAGGTGCTCAGTATTTCTGGAGCTCAGTCAAAAATACCACCAAATACGGGGAAAAATCCTCTTTTCTCTGTAAGACAGCAGCACTGGCGTGTCACTGCAAAGCTGTCCTGGCGGCGAGCAGGGAGCAAAGCCAGCACCTCCACACAGATGTGCTGCATAGCCTGGGGTTACTCTGTCTCTCTCAAAAAATATATATATATATACATTAGAAATATATACAAAATATAGAGTGTATACATAAACATACACACACACACACACACACATATATGTTGGTATATTTCTAAATATATGTATGTGTGTGCATGTAGATATACATGCCCTGGGCTTGGACAGCAGGAGCCTCTGGTGCCGTTTCGAGGCTCAGCACTTGGCAGACAGGCTGGCACAGGCTGCGGGTCTCTGCCACCTCGACAGCTCTCCCAGCATCCAGGGTAAAGCCCTCCTGCTGCCAAAAAAAATCTGATGCAAAGGACATGGCTGTTACTCAGAAGCAGCTGCGCTTTGAAGGCTGCTTCCTATTCTTTGCATGGCCGTGCAAACTTTGGTGAGCGGTGTGGATACTCTGTAGCAGAATATTCCTAATATTTACATGTTAATAACATTGACACGGCCATACACGTAATATTTCCATGCTGATGCAAACAATCCCCAGCACAGCGCCGCGGCTCAGCCCGCGCAGGCAGGGCTATGCTCGTGCAGGCAGCAGCACCTGGGGTCAGGCAGGCAGCGTGTGAGGATCGTGGTGGTGCCAGAGGGGCTGAAGTGGGATTTAGGAAGGATTTGGATGCTCATAGCCCTGTTTAGACACGCATGACAGCCCTGCATTTGGCATAGGCTATTATTTTTAAAATGGCCCTTTCTCTTTTTGCATGACAGGCAAATATCCAGAACTGACAGTGATGCTCTGTAACAGAATACCCCTCATATTTACATGCCCATACTGCCACGAGCAAAGCGCAGCCCTACTCTGTGTCGCACAGCATCAGTGTGCAGACACACACCTCATTTGGTGTCTGCAGCACAGGGCAGCGCTGCCCAGCTCCCGCCGCAGCCACGGAGCCTGACCAGGGACATCACCTCTGGGACCTTCTGCACACCCGCAGCAGCAGAAGGTACTCGTGTGTATACTACAAATGCCACTAATTCCTCCTAGTTAACGCCAAGTTTGCTGATGTGAGGAGGTGAAACTCTTGCGTGAGGGTGAAGGCATCCACTGTGGTTGTAACTTGTAGTGGTTGGGCTTAAAAGAAAGGGTTCCTGAGCCCTGGTGATAAACTCTTTGCTGCCCACAGGCTGCGTTATGGCTCTGAGGTGATCACACAGGCTTCATGTGCCTTATAAAATGTCCTAGGCATGGGCATTCAGAACCTCCTCCCGATTATTAAGTTCTCCCGGCCATGCTCCTAGCTGAGCCATGCAGGCTCCGGGGGAGTCAGGCCAGCACGTGGCTCTGAAAGACAAGTTTTCCACCTTGAATTAGTCATTCCCCTCAGAAAACCCTCTCCATGAGTCGCCCTAGGCTGTTGCCTAGGTGGCTCAGACCAGGATGTCAATCATCCTGTCAATCATTCTCCCACTCTGCCTGCTGCGGACATTGCCCGTTGACATCATCCTCACAATTCTCCCCCTCCTTGCTGTCACCTCACCCCACAGCTCTGGTGCACAGCCAAGCGCACGTCAAATGCTACAAACTTGTCAGGACTTGATAAGCAGGATTTAATGGTGAGATTGGTGCAAAAATGTCAGCGTTGAATAGGTAAGCAATTGCTATAAATGATTAATCGAGGGCAAAAGGCCTGCAGACCTTTCACTCTCCAGGGAAAACAATATTTACCTGTTCTGATAAAGAAATTAAGCAAGCCAAGATCTGAGAGCAGTATAAAGAGAAACACCCGCTTCTCAAAGAACTGGCAAACATGAGTTTATCCCAGCTACAGTCTAGGTAGTAAAAAAACCTAAGTAGCGGAATTTAGGTATCAGCTGCTTGTTTAAATTTCTTTAAACTGAAGGTCTAAGGGCAATAAGAGCTGATTCTTGTGTGTGAAAGGGGGTGAACAGTGAGGGTTTGGCAGCACATCAGCTCCACAAATCGTGAGGCTTTAGCTGGAAGGTTTCCTGCATGTGAAAGGTCCCATCAACTTCTCTAGTAGCCAGAGCTCAGAAAGAGGAATCTGTGGCTCCCCTAGAAAGGTTTCTGTGCTCTGTCAGGGGGATTTTCCACAGTTTGGGTGTCTCTTCCTATAGAAGGGCACTGATGCTGTGTCAAGATTAAAGGTGGGCAGGGAGCACTTCAGCAGGAATCAACAAGCTGTAGAAGTACAGCAAAAGGACAGAAGTGCTTACAAAAAAGTTTACATGGATTAATGAAAATTGGCATTTGTTAGGCACTGGTCACCTCAGGCATTTGCCCAGGCATCATACCTGATTTTGAATTTTGCAGCACTTGTCCTGAACTGGCAAGGTGGAGACTTTTGAGCTGGATATGTGTCTATAAAAAAATCCATGATTTGCATTGTGCCAAAGCAGTCTTGAGAATATGGCCATGGTATAATAAAAAAGATGCCAGTTAAGGACTATGGTGGGACTCTAAATTCACAGAAAAGCCTTTGGGTGCTTTCAGCATCTCAGAGTCTGGCATGTGCAGGTTTCACAAGCAGTGTATTTAAATACCAGGTAAGGCGTGGGACTAGGACTTGCACAGAACAAGCTGGTTCTGGTGATCTGTCCCACTGCTTTAGAAAGATGCAGGTATGGGACACAGCTCAGACCTCTGGAGGACTGCATCCTGATTCAGGGAAACAGTTTTGCCAGGGTGAAAATATCTGTGAGCCAAATCAGTGGCTGAAAAACAGGAATGTTAATTAGGAGCCCTTTAAAAAGCATATTAGTCATTGCATATGGTGTGACAGTGATAACCACAAACAGTTAAGACAATAAGGAGCTTTCAAAAATTTGGAAGTAATATGTGGTCATCCTCCTAACAGATCAAATAATTCAATTTCCATAATTATGTAAAAAAAAAAGCATGGCTCTGTTCTTTACTGCAAGAAAAGCCAAACGATATACATACACTACTATCAACTACTAAAGGGCTGTTCTTAATTCAACCTCTGTATTCAGTATTCACCACTCTAAGAGGTTAATATTTCTTAGTTCTTGCCTTCATTTCCATTGCTTAATAATCGCTCTGTAATATCCTTATAAACACAATGATGTCACGAAGTGGTAACAATTTTGAAAACATACCAAGACAAACCACAGAAGGCAGTGGAATAAATGACTGTCTTCCCCTTGACAAAGACACATATTTGCTTATTTACTACTCATGCTTGATGGCTTTAATAGGCTTTAGGTGGAAAGATAAGTAACACACTCATGTTTGTTGTGATCCTCTATAGAGCAGTCAATTTAATTTTAATTTCTGGAGCCTCATCAGCTGCTGCAGTGGGACCAGCCATCGCTACTCACTTTTCTAAGAACCTGGAGCAGTCGTGGTGACCATAGATGTCCGCAAGCCGCTTGGGAGTGTCACCGAAGAGGTCAGGTGCATCCATGGCAGCATGCAGGGAATGAAGGGTGCGAAGCACCCCCAGTCTCCCTGACTCGGCAGCAAAGTGAGCTGGAGTCCAGCCCACGTCACTCCGCAGGCAATGTCGGGCACCGTGATCCACGAGGAGCTTGACCAGTTCCGATTGCCCTTGTGTGGGGCAGAGAAACAGGGAGAGAAGATGCACCTGCATTAGACTTTATTCCTTCAGGATGCAGAAGACGGTCACACACAGTTGATCATAATTCCCTCAGTCAAGTAATGATGGATTTTACCCATGACCTGGCCATTTGATTTATCAAATAAATGATACTCATTAGAAAATGTGCTTTTTTTTTTTTTTTTTCCCAAACAGAACTGTTTCCAGAAGCATTTTCACAACAAAACCAACAATAAAATCAAAAAAGCTTTCTACTAATTTCTGAACAGCACATCTCAATTAGTCATTGACCAATTGGATATTGACTGTCTCAGTTGTTTCATTCTGGTTTTTAGTTTAATGCAAAATAAAATTTAAATGTTAAAAAAGTGGAAAACTTGTGAACAGCTTTACTAAAACAAAGGTTTGTTTGATAGGAGATAGAGAGATTACTTGTCTTCATTCACCTTCATATTTTTCTGACTTGTGGAATTGCTTAAAGAAACAAAATAAGTTATTTCTACCCCACTTCACACTGCCTTGACTGAGCTAGACTGTTCCCAATGGAACCTAGGCCATGCCAATCTCATCATCATTTTCTTAAATAACTCAGTTCCCTTTGCTGCTGCCCAAAGGAATAATAATTCATCAGGGCAAAAGTAAAACACGGTGTCAAGTGTAAACCAGCAAAACACACACTTGATTTCTGAGCAACGACAGATGCCACGATGTGAGATCCCAAAGTGTAACAAACACCCTAGCATGGAGGAGTACAGGTCCGGTTTCCCATTTTACACTGTGCACAATTATACATTAGATAGTTGTGTTCATCTCTTTTCTGGCCTATAAAGGGATGTTTGAATTTAACAGGCACTTCTCACAGTGAAGGACCAAATGGGAGCTGCTAACAACTCTGGTCCTGTTTGTTCTTTCAACCAGGTGGGATAAAGGGAGAGCAAGGTAAAACACACTGCGATTATATTGTTCTATTGGGTTTGACAAATACCTGTTTTAAATACAGCAGGTTTGACTTTCTGCTCATTCGTGCAGGTGTACATGAGAAATAATTTCTCTGCACTCTTAGAAAAGTAATGTGGGGGACAAGCAGGCATGCTGTATGTACATACCATGTAAACTCTAAGTTTTCAAGTGACAGGAAGAAAAAGCTAAAAAATCACTTTGATGGTAACCCCAGAAATTATTTTGGAGGCAAAGTTTGCATTTGAATAGTATTTTTCTCTTTTTTTCTCATTAAGGACAAAATGATCAGATAAAGCTGTGAATACTACCAGCATTAATTGCCATCATAGCAAGATGTATTCGAAACCAGCATCCCCTTTTAAGACACCAGTTCACAGAGGTAACAGAGCAGGGGGTGCCCTTACCTTTTACAGCAGCCCAGTGCAGTGGGGTCCTGTCATGCCAGTCAACATCCTTGTGATTTGGGTCGCAGCGCCCTGTCCTCAAAATCTCACGTGCCAGGTCATAGTCCCCCAAAGCCACAGCTTCGTGGAGCTCTGTCATGCTGCACACTTCAGAAAAGTGCCTGGTAAAAGAGCAATTGTTGTTTAATGGGTGTTCACTGATGCATCAAGTCCTTTCAAGAGCAATTTTAACAGATCAAGAAGCATCTGGAATAGAAATGAGACATGCACTGTGAAAAAACAGGATTTATCCAAAAATAAGGAAAAAGAGAGAAAAAAAAATTATCTTCAAACCACTTATCACAGACTGATAGTGACATTTGGTTTGCAGTAATGGAAATCTGGAGGAAAGTACAGCCCTTTATATAAAGGACTCATAGATAAAACCATGTTGCATTTCCCAAGGATGTTGCTAGTGAACAGCCAGCTCAGGCCAAACATTTGCCTTGGGTCTGTTAGTACTCACTTACCATGGAAACTGGCTCCTCCCTTGCCAATGCTGTGGATCCGTTACTGGTAGTATTTTACTGCAATGAAAGAAATGTCTGTGCAAGTTATCTTCTGATATTCTTTGGTGCAAATAATCGAGCTATGGAGTTGTTGTGGTTTAACCCCAGACAGCAATTAAGCACCATGCAGCTGCTCACTCACTCCCCCGCAGTGGGAAGAGGGAGGGAATCGGAATAAAAAACCCAAACAACTCGGGGGTTGAGATAATAGTTTAATAGGACAGAAAAGGAAGGGAAAATGATAATAGAATATACAAAACAAGTGATGTACAATATAATTGCTCGCCACCACTGACCAATGCCCAGCTAATCTCCAAGCCACGGCATCCCCCAGCTGACTCCCCCCAGTTTATATGCCCCCAGGGCATGACATCATATGGTTTGGAGCATCCCTTTGGCTTGCTTGGGTCAGCTGTCCTGGTTGTATCCCCTCCCAGCTGCTTGTGCACCCCCAGCTTCCCCTGGCAGGGCAGCATGAGAAGCTGAGAAGACCTTTACTTAGCATAAACACTGCTTAGCAACAACTAAAACACCAGCGTGTTATCAACATTATTCTCATCCTAAATCCAAAACACAGCACTATACCAGCTACAAGGTAGAAAATTAACTTTATGCCAGCTGAAACTAGGTCAGGCATGTTGCTTAAAAATCTCATCTCCACAGCTGTGCTTTGCACTTTACAGACACATACAACAGACCGCCATCAAGAAACACAATTAGATCTTCAGCCCTGCAAGGCTGTGGATTTCAATAATTATATCTGTGCTAGGGTATATTTCCTAGCTGCTTTGCTGGCAGGGAATTTAAGCAGCTTGCAAGGATCTCTACACTACCCCATCCTCCTGAGCATTGGAAACACTGCAGTATTTTCTCCAGTCTGGCTACATCAATGGGGAGAAAACTTTTATATTCCCGTATCAACAGCTGGCGTTCAGCTAACTAGTCCAGTTCTCCTCATAATCCAGAAGAGTTTTAGGATTTTTTTCAGCTTTTGCATTACATTTAGCTCATGGAGTAACTTTCTCAGATTGAAAAGAGTGAGACTTCTATGTTCAGCATGTTGGAAAGGACCAACATTGGAGCTTCCTGAGGTTGGTGTGAGGGAAGGTTTGCAATCCTAGGGAATACATCCTACAAGCCAAAGGTCAACGGGCCACTTCCCTGCTCCCAGTTCCCATAAACAACCCAACAACATCCCAAATCCAGGCTGGAAAGAGACAGCACCATCTCTAACCTGCTTTCTTGTGAGGAAAAGATGAGATACAAAGGTCAGAGGGAATCACAGCCTGCGTCAGTAGGTCCCTGGACTTGTTGGTCAGATTGTGTAGACCAGATCCAAGAGAAAGACCCATGCATGACTTCTACTGAGTTTGACTCCTGCAAATCTGGGAATCTATTAATAAATTAAGAAATATAATAAATTTTGGAGCTTCTCTGTGGGCCACAGAAGTATCATTGGTTTTGGCATGTCTCTGTTACTTTAAGCAGTCATGCACTGCCTCCTCCTCCTCGTTGCCTCTCACTAACCTTGAACAACCTGTTCCTTTAGATTAAACAGAAGTCTTCAGAGTTGTCCTCCAAGACCTTTCATCAGCATTAAATCTAACCTGAAAATGTTACACTTTAATGCATCCAGTCCATCACTGAAATGAGTGCTGGACAAAAGTACAAAAAAAAAAAAAAAATCTCTGACCTTTTCATACAACTTTCTTCTTATTTTCCAAGGAAATGCCAACAAAATTCAAAGTTTTAAAATATAACTTGGATTTTAAGCACCTTTGTGCTCTGCTAGTTTCAGATCATATCCACACACATAACCTGCAAGGGGAGGGGAAGATAATTTGATGATCCCACCCTAGGAGCTCACCAGCTCTCCAAGGAGACAGTGCATGGGTGCAGCTTCATAAGCAACTCGGGCCAAGTCAAATTTTACTTTCCCTTCCTCCCCTACTGCCTCCCTTTGTTTAGCCTTGAAGCTCATATGGCTGTTTCATCAGCTGGATCAAACTGTTGATCTCTCACAAAACTAATCTTTTATTATTGGTGCTGGTTTTAGGGCTAATTCCCTAAATTCAGCATTACTGAGGGGGCAAACGCTGGGGCTGTGCAAAGGAGGGTGTGTGGATGCAGATCCATCCCATTAGTAGGGACCTGTGCTCCATCCACCTGAAACCACTCCAGAAGTTGCACCCCAAAAGTGGGATCAGCTTCCTTAGGGTGTTGTTATCCCTTTTCATAAAACCAGACGAAAAAAAAGATTTTGATTTTTATGGAGGAACCCTGCTGCAGGTCTCCTCTTCTACACATCCATAAGCGTCCCCACAGCCTGGCCGGGGGGATTTTCTCAGAGGATCTCGGTGCTTACTCCAGCCCTAATGCCAGCACGCTTGGCAGCCTGTGAGCAAAGCCAGAAATTCACCGCCACATGCAAACAAGCCCGTATCTAAACCCGTCCCTGCCCTGCAAAGGCACAGCCCGACATCCAAGCAGCCGCAGGGTGCTCCGGGGCGGGTAGCGTTTCTCTGGTATGGCTCCATGCCGGAAGCTTGTTTTCCAGGGCCAGGGAAGATCTCTCCCAGAAACACTGTCTCGTCTGGAAAGTAAGGCAAAGTTTGGTCCCTCCCCTTCGGGGAGAGCCCGGCAGTCGGTCTGCCGGAGAGAGAGACAGCCTCCTGCGGGGCCAGCCGCCGCTCGCCTGGCTCCCGAGGGCTGCGGGCGGCCGAGGGGACCGTCCTGCTCCTCCGGCCAGTGGGACGGGAGCCGAGGGCAGCCAGGACACCGCACACCAGGTACGTGGAGAGCCAAAGGGGGAAAAACCGTCTGGGGAGATCGCGGGGAGGAGCAGCGGTAGCGTGAGGGGGATTTGAAGGAGCCGAGTAGTTTCTGCACAGCCCCTCACGCAGCTTGCCAGTGCTCCTGCTCCCTGGCTTCAGCCTGCCCTTCCCGAAGCCTGTTCCCAGTCCTTGAGGGCTCGTGCTCCTCCGTTTCCTCCCTTACAGCCTCTAGTCTGGCCCCAAATCCCTGCGTGTCCCCGCGGAGGGGTGGGACTTGCTCCGGGCCAGCTGCAGGGGGGACACGGTGGGCATGCCCCTGCCCCGGCCAGCCTTCGGGGAGGAGGTGAATCGAGTTTTCCCACGGGGAGAAGTAACCCACCTCCTGGCACGGACGTGCCCAGCGTGGGGATGGAAAGCAGCAGTCCCCAGGCTGCAGCAAGGGAAACTCAGACTAGATGGAAAGGGACAAAAAACCCTATTTGCAACGAGGGTGATTAACAAAAACCCCTATTTGCAACGAGGGTGCTTTGGGCGCCTGACATTGAGACATGCAAAACCGAGGCAGTCCCGTGCCTGCCCTGATTTGGGCAGGGGTTTGGGCTAGGTGGCCTCCAGCAGTCCTTCCCGGTTTAAATGTTTCTGGGAGGCTGAGAGGGACACAGAGCAGGAGGGTTTTGGTGCTCTGCCAGCACGGCATTCATCTCCCCAAACCCAGCCTCGGCAAGGCCCTGGCTGCTGTTAGAGAGGTGGGGAGAGAGATGACAGTTTTAGGATATGCTCACCCCCGGTGTGTTTTAAGCCCAATGAGCTCAGATATAGGTGACAGACTGTAACATTAGTCAGACGAACCTGCCGGGAGAGCCCGCCTGTACTTTACCCCGTGACACAACCATCTGAGCCTCCCCAGGAGCAGCAGGTGGTGGCTCTCCAGGGCAGGAACCGAGGGCAGCAATGCCATCCGGACGTGCACATATCAGTCCCGCTGACATGATTTACAGCAGCTGAGAAGCTGTTGTGACTTACTGCTGGGGACACGTGGATCCTTTAACGGGCAGCTCTAGGGGGAAACTGGAGATGCTCAAATCTCCATCTTTGCTGTCATTAGTGATTGGCCTCCCCTTTTTCTCTGCCTGCTGGAAGTGGAACACTTTCTCTCTTTGAAATTAGCTAATAATAGTGGTGGTGGAACCTTTCTGCTGTGTAGTCATGCTTGGAGAGAAGCGAGAGGGCACATTTCCATTAGGGGAGGTACACTTGGATTTAGATCCATAAGTTCCATGGTTTATGGGAAAACTGAACCCAAGTGCCTCCTCCTGCTGACTCCAAGGCTGCTGCCTGCTGCTTCCACCCAACATCCCCACATACTGACCACATAGACAGGTTTTCCACCACCCACATCCTGCTTCAGGCCCAAATCAGCAAGAAAAAAGGTGAGAAGAGTTGCTCTGATGTCTAAACCAGCACATTTAAGAGCAGACACCAGAACTGGGGCTCTCAGGTAAATGCTGTCATAATGCTTAGGGATGCCTTTTTTCTCCCACACCCAGTGAATGTTGAAACATTTTGGTATATGGTGTAGGAACTAAGGCGATCCCACACCCCAGTGATGAGAACTGGCTCTGTGGTTGAATCTGCAGTGCCAAATGAGCCAGGGGATGTACTTAAAACAGAGTGCTCAAGGCTTAAGAAGGGGACACTGACATTTCCACCTGCTGGGGAATATCTCACTGGGGAGTGCCCTTGAGATGAGCACATGGAAGTGCCCTGAGATGTGGCTGGGAGGCCCTGGCCTAACCCAGGATGCAGGAGCATCACCCAAACGGCTGGGAATCACCCACCTCCACCATTGCTTCTCTCAGCCTCTGTACCCCATCTTGGCAAGGGGGATGCATGTCCTTCCCCAGCCCCACACGCCATCTATGCTCACCATGATGTGCTACCACCAAATTCCTGAGGTCGGCATCAACTCTGCACTAAGCCATGCCAAGGCGTCAGATGGAAGCAGCTTTTAAAACACGCAGCACTCTTGTTTACTGGAAAAAAAGTGGCTCAGATCAGCAGAAAAACACACATTTGCATTTCAGTGACAGCTTCAGCCGTTTATACCCTGCAACACAAAAGCCGTCAGTGTGAAAGACTCTTTTCTTCAGCTCCCCCACACTCCCCAAGCTCAGCTCCCCCACTTTGGCAGCCTTCAAATAAAGGACAAGCCAAGACCAGGGAAAAGAAGGAGGAAAAAAAACAAGGGAAAAAAAATCAAAACCAACATAGGCCCTGATAAAACCTCCCTGATCGCTGCCTGCTATCCAAGTGAGAGCTCCCACACAGGAACTGCTCGCTGTTTGTCCTGACGGCTCTTGCACTGCGCAGAGCCCCCCACGGCCCCCTCCTCCCTCACTGGAGAAGCTGAGACCCCTCCAGCTCCCAGCCAGATCATCCTTGTGCCAGCTCATACAGACCCAAGGAAGCCAGCACCGATTTATACTGATGTTGGATCCAGCCTTAGGTTTTAAAACCCAGACTGTTTATCCAAGTGCGGGGAAAGGCTGTTGGAGCTGCTTCCTGCACCCCTGCAATCCCCAGCTCCGGAGCTGTTGTGGGAACCGCCCATCCGCAGCCACCGCACGTCAGCTCTGACAAACTCCAACCCACAAACTAAAGGCAAAGTCACCATTAAACGTAAGGAAGCCATCATCTGCCTGATTGCATTCACGAGCAAGAACGTGGGTGTGCTGCTGTCAGATGTCACTTCCATGTTCATATCAAGACAACGTTTATCCCACTTGGAAGTGGGCCCAGCTCTCCTCCGAGGTGCATGTGGACTCCAGCTATTAAAAATTTAGGAGCATCTCAGGTCTCAGCTACTGTAAAACCAACAGGGCCACAGACTTACAGACTTTAGAAACACATAGACATATAAAGACACAACCTGATGCATTTCTTAAATGGCACATAAGGGTTTGATTTCCAGTACTGCAGGAGGAGAGCAGCGGTGATGGATGCTGTTATCCCACAGCATCCATACAGAAATCAATTAGCTACCATTGCTGTAGCATAATTTAACAGCCTACAGGTTTTGGGGTTGTTTCTCTTCTGCTGCAGAAGATGCTGGGGGGGCACAGATTAATGATGAAAAGTTGGTCTAGGACAGGCTGATGATGTAAACTGTAGAGGCTAACAGGCTGGAGGTTTGAGATTTCCTTTTCCGCTGTTTCTTCAAGGGCTGGACAAAGTGGGCTGAGCAGCAGTTCAGCATCTGAGCAGTAAAATGCCCTGCACAGGGCATGTTATTGTGCTGGTACTTAAAATTCCCCCAGAAGAGTGAAGCAGAGCAAACACAGCATTTTCACCTGCACCTTCTGAATTTCTCAAAGAACGATGATGTCTTTCCAGATGAAAGCTGGAAAGGTATTTAAGAAAAGTCATGCTTCAGCTGCAAAACATCTTTTCAATTTGTATTTCTTACTATAAACAAGGTGGATACCCTGAGAAAAAAGGTTTTTAAGGTATTGCAGGTGATGTTTTACTGAAATAAATTCATGTGTAAACAGAAGTAGTTCATAGGATAAGCAAAGGAGTTTCCCCACCTCTTCTGTGCCTGTTTTGTAATATCTGTTATTACTTTAAAAGTTAATGCTCTGCTTAATACATTTGGCTTACAAGACTGGTAGGAATTTTAACACTTAATTTGCATTTTAAAAAACAGCCGTAACATCTGATGGCAGTTTCTGGTCCTCACTTGATAACGCCATAACACCCTTCACCTAAATAACTTTCCCATTCAGAAAAGCCTCACTATAGCTTCCAGACCCCAAGCAGTGGCTGCAGCTGAACCCCAGCCTTTGGACTTTCGACAGGCAGTCACAGATCCACTCCTAAACCTACTGCCAAATCCTTTCATAGCCCTGGGTAAAGGAAAGAAAGCATTTCTAGCAAAAAGGACTTTATAACTCAGTATAGCCTTGTAGCAATAAAAAGAAAGTTACATAAAAGAAGTTACATTTAAAAAAATCTGCAAGATAACAAACAGGGCTTACTGGGATATTTAAAAAACAGAAGAAACTCTCAGAGAAACTACACCATAAAATAGCACACACATTTCTTCAGGAAAACAACTGTTTTATTGTTGCTTTTCTGCTTTTTATTTCAAAGAGGAATAAAGTCCCCAACAGCCCCAGAAAGCCTGAGGTTCCCTCAGGTATTAATTTTTGTTTGGCTTATGTGCTAAATGCAGAAGTTCCCCCCAGATTTGCAGTTATGATTAGGACAGCTTTTGCTCCAACCCCTCCCCTGCTCCATAAATAATGCCTCATTGTCAGCTGGAACCCCACACAGCAAAGATGCTGAACTCAAGAGTATCAAACTTCCCTTTATGACTTCACATGAAAATAAAAGTTAGCTGTTTTTTTTCTTCTTCTTAATTCCATTTTTGGATAAAACTTTTATTGCTCCAGAAATGCAGTACTTGGCCGCCTTGCTTACTGCTGACCCTGAACAACCTCCACATTTCCCCCATATACATTTTTCTTGGTATCAAGAGAAAACTCTTCCAAAGCAGCTCCTCTGGTTACTGCACACCCATCAGCCGAAGGAGGAACCAGCAGTCTTTTGGGACAACCTCTCAGAAATGCAGCACCGAAGCTAAACCTGAGATTTAAGCCACTCGGCCAGGCTTTAAACCCCTTCCAGCAGCTATTGTTAGCAGCCAAGTACATAAACCTGACCACACCTCCTCTCCTGCGGTCAGGCAGGGACCCTTCCAAGCACTTGTGCTTTACTGGATGCAAGGACGATGGAGCTGGGCAATGGGATGTTTCCTCTGAGCGGTGGAAGTGGAGGGGAAGTTTCTCCGCGTGGATGAATGGAGCCGTTCGCTGTGAAGGGGAGCGAGGAGCAGAGCAAGGCGTCACTGGAAGGGAGTAGGATTCCTCCTTGTTCCCCGTGCAGGTGTGTTACGGGGGAGGGTGTGAATACCCGATGGCGGTTTTACGCGTGCGTGTCTGTTCCCACGCGTGTCCCGCGGGGCTGCACGTCCCTAGGCGGCCAGGTCGAAGTCGTCGCGCTCCTGGTTGTAGTCGAGGACCTTCTGCCGGAGGCGAGAGGCGTCCACCCAGGTGATGAAATCCTCCACGGCGCGGGGGATGAGGAGCGCGGGGTCGGTCACCACCTCGGGCCCCACGCGGACGTGTCCCTGCTCCACGAAGGTGACGGCGTGGCGCAGGTTCTGGGCCATGCGCAGCTTCAGCAGCAGGCAGGGCAGGCGCCGGCGGCAGAAGGCGGCGGCCGAGAGGCTCTCGCACTCGGCCAGCGACCGCCGGCTGCCCACCAGCCCCAGCCCGTACAGCTTCTCCAGCAGCGCGGCCGCGCAGCGGGCGCGGAAGGCGGCGCTGGCCGGTCCCAGGTCGCGGAGGCGGCGGGCCAAGGCGCGGACGGTGCGGGCCAGCGCCTTGTACTGCACGTAGTCCTCCCGCCGGCCCAGGCGGTACCGCCGCAGCGCCCGCACCTCGGCCAGGCTCCCCCCCGCCGCCTCCCAGCTCACCAGCTCCAGCCGCCGCAGCAGCTTCTGCTCGTGGTACTTGAGCTTCCGCACCATCTCCGCTCCGCGCTCAGCTCCGCGCCGGCGGAACGCGACGGCCCTTTCCGGGGAGGAGCCGCCGCGCTCCGCCCCGCCGCGTCCCCGGGCGAGGGAGGCCCGGCCCGGCCCCGCGCCCCCCCCAGCGCCCGCGGGCTGCCGGGCCTGGCCGGGCGGGGCGGGCGGCGGGCCCGCCGGGCTGCTGTGGCGGGGCCGGCATGGCCCCGGCTCTGCTCCACGCTGCGGCGGGGCGGGACGGCGTGGCGGATCCCGGGCGCCCCGGCTGCCGGAGCGAGGGGCCGGGGATGCGGCTCAGGGCCGCCGCCTAGGCCGGCGTGCGGCGGCCGCGCCCCGCTGTCCCCAGGGCCGGCCGGGCTCGGCGGGGTCACCCCAGGTACGGGCCGGGGAGGGCCGGGCCTTCCCAAGACCTCTCCTGCACGGGCAGCTCTTCCTTTTCTCTCCAGGGATCAAATCCAGGCTCCGTCATTCCTCTTGGAAGACCGGCGGCAGCGTTGTTTTTCTCCCTGACACCCTTCTCCCCCAGAGGCGTAGGCCGGGTTTGTTTACCGAGGAGCTGCAAAAAACTTCCCTCTCTGCCGTCGTACGAGGAGGAGCAGCTCGAGGTCGTAGCCTGGCGCGGAGGAAACTGCCTTCGGGCCTGAATTCGCCGCTCTCGGGCTCGCCCTGCCCTGTTTGTGCCCAAGAAGTGAGACTGGTGCCGCTCTGCACCCCAGCACCTCCACCTCCCGCGGCGTTCCCGGCCAAACGTTCCCTCCCCGCCTTTCTCTTTAGTGCACGGTGTTGTCTGATCCTTGGGATTCAGGACACTCTGCGCCAAGGCAGTTCCCCAGCAGAGCGAGACAGGTTGCCGATGCGGGATTTCAGATCTCTAGTTCTCCTAAAGCAGATTCTTGTATCAGCTCAACCTTGAATTTCCTACTCCTGGATCTTCAGCGCACTGAACTTTTTTCAGAGTAGGGTGGTCTGGTCACACAGGCCGTGGGCTTCTCTTGATTTGCTTTGTGTTTTTCCCCAGGTTTGTCGGTGAAGGCAGCAATGGAAATGGGGACAAACAGCACTGAGAAGTTTTATAGGATCCCCAAAGGAAAGGGACCACACTCGGTTGGATGTACAGACCTGATGACAGAAAATGCAGTTGAGGTAAAGCTCTTGGTTCTTCCTTCATTGGATTTAAGCCATGATGTTAGTGAAACAACTTGCTGTAGTTTCACAGATGAATCGAACAGAAGGTCTTGGCTGTGTGCAAGGATGCTGCATGGCTGACACAGCTCAGCTTTCTATCCTCTCTGTCCCAGTGTAGGATGTGTGCTGGGCGTTTATCAGATGAATGTAACCTCCAAGCCTCCGCCATGGCTGCTTCCACCCTCCTCCTAATATCCTTGCCTTCCTGGCTCCCCTACACAAGATGCTGCAGGGAAGCTGTGTCCCACTGGGACCCACGGGGCTCTTCCCATCCACCCCACCGCTCCCTTCTGCACTGGGCTCCTGGGGAGGCTCCGCACGCAGTCTCTGTGACTGTAGCTGTTCTCATCACAAAGATCCCAGCGGGATTTGGCAGCGTTGGGTGATGAGGTTATGCAGTGTTTCAACTGCAGGGTAAAGCATGAGATGTCTTCTTGAAATTTTATCTATCTGAGAAGGAACAGGATGTCAGTTCTGCAAGGGGTTAGTACAGAGAGAAGCCATGATAAGAAGATGAGAACAGTAAATAGCCAGCTAATGAGCTCACTTACAGGTTTCCATTTCAAATCCTCTGACTTTTTAATTTTCCTATGAGAATACGCCTGCATTTACACTGTGGTTTTACTCCTCAGACTAGCCGGGCATAATGGAACTCATGATCAGTTTGCAGTGGTTATTCATATGTTTTCCTTTACTGAGCCTACTGTGTATTAGCACAAAGAAGAGGTTGGTTTCTTTGCAATCAGCCCATGTGGTTTTTTTAGATAAGCAATCTGTATATTTACAGTTCTCTTAGGCATAGATAATGAACCTCTTTCCCTTTCTGGTAAGAAGTTAGTCACCTGGGGAGGTTCACTGGGACTATGCAGGGATCAGATTAGTATCATTACCAATATGGATGAAGATTTGATGATTTCTTCCTTGGTAGCCTTTGTGTCAAAGATTGATTGAAGTTTGATGAGTAAATAGAAATAAGCTTCATTTAACAAGCTTTTGGTACACGTTGTGTGCAAAACTGATAAATTAGTGTTCAAGAAACCAGACAATTCCAAAGCTTATATTCTTTTTGGCCCTAGACTTAACTTGTTAAAACAAAAGTACAGGTGGAACAAGACAGTTAATTTGAATAGTGGGTCACAAATTCTGTTGCAAACCAGGAAGTAAGAATGCAAACTACATACCATTCATCTGCTGCGAGGGCTGCTTTAAGGTGTACCTTGGGTATATTGCTGCTGTCTGCGTAGAAAAAACTCCAGCAAGGGGGTATGGAGGGTCCATGTGAACGTGGAAAGCTTGGGTAGTTTCCTAAAGACCTGAAGTGCAGACAGTAAAAGAAGATTCAAACTGGTGGCAAGAAACAGAAGCAGATAAAACACAGGTTAAGAAAATTGTGTTTAGAAAGGTGGACCACTACAGACTTGGAAACATCTTGATGAGGAGGAAGAACAATATATTGCACTCCTTTGCTGCGCAGCTGCCCAAGAGCTTTTCTGACAGCCTTTTGCTCACTTCAGCCAGGAACACTATAGCCACATTGAGATCATGCACCTGACTCTGCCCACATCTCCTCTGCGGGACCACACTTCCAGAAACTAGTCTTGGGGTAAAATTTGTCATCTTAACCTAGTGGGAAAATATACATCCAGGAGAGTCCTTTTTTTCCCCCAGTTTAGCAAACTGAATTGGCTCAGTAACAGCTCTGTGAGACTCACTGGTGCAAGGAAAGCAATGACAGCTCCCAGCTGGAAGGGTGAAGGGGACACGGTCACCCCTATTAAACTGATCAGACTGCAACATCATACCATTCCCAGAAAGGAAGCATAGTGAGGAGGACATAAGAAAAGATCCAGCAAGGTGCAGAAATGGAGCAAATAGGTCGTGAGTGTTTAGAATTATCAACAATTAAATGGAGCATTTTGAATTAGCTATAGGCTGACCTAGAGAAGGTGACATGTATCTCTTGATGCCAACAGTCAGGCTACTTTAAATTCATTGCAGGGACAAAAAGATAGTGACAGAGGATTTGGCATCAAAGCCTGGATAGGATAATAATTTTTTCATTAAATTCTCTTAATTCTCTTGAGCTGTCATGCTTGCATCTGAAGTCCTTGACATAAATGTTTTTATCTTCCTTTTATTCTGTCATACATAAATAATTATCAATCTTCCTTTTTTTTCCTTTTCTTTTTCCTCCTAATCCCAGGGAAGCTTCTTGCGCCTTTATTATCCATCATGTGACACCACAAATAATGAAGAGGCACCATGGATTCCAGATAAAGAGTACTATCAGGGACTCTCTGACTTCCTAAATATGTACCGAGTTGTAGGAGAAAGGCTTTTCCAGTACTATGTTGGTAAGACTGGTTTTGGTTTTATTCCTCGACTAGTACAAGGGCATGAGCGTTGTGTGCAGGTCGTTGCCTCGCTGCTCCGTGCACGCTGTGTTTTTCCAAAAGAAGTATGTTTGTTTGGGATGGGTTTGTGTAGGGATGCTCAGTGCTGAATGTGACCCAGTTCTCAGGCAGACCTGCTGTCCCCGCCTGCTATGAATAGGAGTGTCGGGGCAATTTGCTCTAGGAAGTCCTTGGGTAGGCTGCGCTTGTGTGTGTGGATTTAAATCCCACAGGGAAATGTGCAAATATACAAAGGTCAGATAGATATTAAGCTCTGAATACAAGACTTGGATGCCTGACTATTCTTGAAAATCTGTTCCCGTAGGGTTTAAGAGGCATGTAGGCCTTGTACTAGGCTGTGGGTGGGAGGAGAAGGAATGTATCTTCTGCCAAGTAGACAGTATTTTCAGAATCAGATCCATATTTGTCTTCTGTATTTTAAGGGTGAGGTTTGGTACCTTATCATCAGATGACAGCTCTGAAATCAGTGGTCACCAGATTTTTGGGATCTCTCCCACAGGAGCAAATGCTTTATCTCATTTCAGTAATAATGACATATGCTTCAATTTTTGTCTAGGTTCAGTGACCTGTCCTGCAAAGTCAAATGCTGCTTTTAAGCCAGGAGAAAAATACCCACTCCTCGTTTTTTCGCATGGACTTGGAGCTTTTCGGTAATTCTTCAGTTTGTTGACAAACTATTTTTGGTGTCTGAGGAGGCAGCAGTCTCCAAGGGTCATTCTGAGCAGATTTTCAGTAGGGGAGTGAGATCCCCATTGAGCTGAAACAGATTTGAAGAACAGGCTGCTGTGTATCAGTTTGTCTTCACTGAAATAAACAGCAGTAAATAAAAGCAGGGTTGGTGTATTTGTTTGTGTTTTCCCATTGTATTTTAGGGGTGAAGGTATTTACCAATCTCTAAGCATGTTGTGATGATTAGACAGCTGATTTTTGGACAGCTTTTTGAAGATGCAAAGTGTCATAGATGCTACTTTTAAAAAAATCATTAGCATTCTTCCTTCTGAATAGATAGTAAAACAGTAACTGGGCTTTGTGAACAGGCTTTGGTGCCTGGCATACAAAAGCCTGCTCTACTGGCTAGCAAATTCAAAAATAAGAAATACTGAGTGGGGACTAGCACATAGGTAGTGTGGTCAGCGTTTAAAGAGCAGTGTAACTGAAATAATTATGTATTGCACATGTCTCACCAGAGTGTGGTTTTCATTTCAGGACAATCTATTCTGCTATTTGCATAGAGATGGCTTCTCAGGGCTTTGTGGTGGCTGCTGTGGAGCACAGGTGTGTATACTGCATGGTTTTGAGTTCTGATGGAAAGAATCTTTCTTACATTGAGTAGAATGTTATTTATTCTGAAGAAGAACTTACATTTTTTTAAAAAGAAAAATTAACATACCTTCTTCAGCCCTCCCACCCCACCCATTGCTCTAGCTCAGCTCTTATCTAAGCAAAGGGAATTCAGATACACCCTTGAATGAAAAGTCCCAGGGTAGATTTCATTCTTCAGACATGCTGGTTTTCTCTCTTATTCTTAGAACCTGGAGAATATAAAGGAGGTGGGAGTTTGGTGGGGTTATTGCATTGTTTAGAAGGTCTGTCTACACTTGGTTCTGATTGCAGCACAGAGCTGGTGGCTGGATCTCTTGAGATAAGTGAAATCTAAAACTTCTGTTGACTTCATCTCAAACTAAATGGAATACATCCCCAGAAATAACCTTTTGTTGATATTCCAGAGATGAATCTGCTTCAGCAACTTATTATTGTAAAAAGAAGTCCGTTTCCGAACCACAGGAAGAGTCTACATCAGATATGGAGAAAGAGTGGATCTACTACAGGAGACTAAAAACTGGAGAGGAAGAGCGTTGTCTGCGCCATAAACAGGTACTCATCCTGGGTCTGTGCTCTAGGCAGTGAGGCAGAAGTAGTGTGTTTAGGACTAAATAGCAGAATTTTCCTTTGGCTGTGTCTGCAGTCTTCTGCCATGACTCAGGGGATATATAAAAATGCATCACGTCCTATTTTTCTGAAGATGGGAAAGCCAACTACAGCTTTCTTCAGAGCATAAACTACTACCTCAATAAATCTTTCTCATGAAGTTGCACTGTTGAGATAATTGCTCTTCCTCCTCTGGTTCCATTCAACTTTCTGTTTCTTCTCTGTGTCTTCACACTTTTGCTGCCCAGCCCAGTCTTTAAGTGACACAGAGTTGAATTCAAATGTTTGTGTGGCTTTAGGCTTGCTTTAGCTTTTGTTTACAGTTGGATAGCAAAGTGAATCATGGCTGCTTTAAGGGGATGTTTTGCTTCATCGTCTTCAACACACTTTAACACAGTTTATAGCAATGTAAACAATGCAGACTTCCTGATTGTAAGCAGCATCCGTGCTAGATGTGATATGGCCATACCAACGAGCTCCTTCAAGCCTAGACTTGACCTTCAAAATATGGGAGTTTTTTCTTCCAACTAATGCAAAGTCAGCCAGGGGGGGTGTTTATCTCCCTGGGCCATACAGACAGCAGTACAATTGTCATTTCCTGCGTGCATACAACAATCCTACTTACAAGTCTAAATATGTAATGTCTGAGCTTGCAAGTAACCTCCAGAAGCTGTTGTCTGCTAATTTCACTAGTAGAGAAGTCAGGAGATAGAGATTTATTTGAAATTCGGTGATGCACAGACATCTTGCTGGCTGCCTACACACTGCAGTTCCCAAGGACACTACTGTTCTTTGGTTCTTTTTGAATCTTTACCGACATATCAAAGTCAGAATCAATTCTTGTACTGGACAATGAAATCCTTTATTTGCAACAGCTTTACTACAGTTTTCAAGAATGTGTATATGTATAAGACGAGATGGGATTCTTGGCTGTTTCTTATTTTGGGTT
This sequence comes from Athene noctua, assembly GCF_965140245.1. Taxonomy (NCBI): domain Eukaryota; kingdom Metazoa; phylum Chordata; class Aves; order Strigiformes; family Strigidae; genus Athene; species Athene noctua. The sequence goes on along the minus strand of NC_134037.1, from coordinate 8,092,029 downwards.
TATCCAGTGTAAAGACAGTTTCAAATCTATGGTGCAGATGGGGCAAGTGATGTAATGATATTTGCTCATCAAAGTGAGCACGAGGAGGAGCAGCAAGTCAGCCTTCTTTGTAGTTGTGTAACTTAAGCCTTTGCACATCCCAACAACCTCTTCTCTGACTAGTGTCAGGATGAAGGAGTTGAAGGTCTTTGCTGCATGTTTTAGGGATAAATTCCTCTGTGTGCAGAGGGTCTGTGCAAGAGCTTCAGCTCTTTGGATCTCCAGAAGTCATTTTGTTGCTGGTCAGACCTTGTCAGAGTTCTGTTTTACAGTTCCCTTCTGCAGTTCAGCATAGTCGTTACTGTAGGGGAAAAAAGGGGGTAAAAGAGGAAAAAAAAAATTTCCCCCGCTTAAGGGGAATAAAAAATAAATCAGATTAAGTATTGTGTCTAACGGAGCAGCAAGCCTAGCAGTTGTCTGATAATTCCTTCCGCTGCTCTGCCCTAATTTCTCTTTCTCTGCAGGTGCAGCAAAGAGCAGAGGAGTGTATCAAGGCTCTCAATCTCATTCTTAAAATCAATTCAGGAGAGGAAGTAATGAATGTACTAAAATCAAACTTTGACTGGAATAGCCTAAAGGTGAGTGAAAGATGGTGACTGCATTTTGTTAAACACTTAATAACGCTTCTGGTTTCCCTCTTCCATTTCTAAACTGGTTCCTATAAACTACTCTGATCACACCATAGATCTATGAACATATTCTTAGGTCATCCCAAACTGGGTAGATCGTAATGAAGCTGAAATGATGCTCTTCTTACTTCAGTAGGATCTATTGCCTAAAAAATTATTCCCTTTAAAAAAAAAGTTTGGGAAAGAAAGTCTCTTACAGCACCTGGATTTTTTTGACAGGATTCTGTTGATACTAGCAGAATAGCTGTGATGGGACACTCTTTTGGTGGTGCTACAGTTATTGAGAGTCTCAGCAAAGAAATAAGATTCAGGTAAGTATGCAAAACAAGGCAAGAGACATTTGGCACTTGAGAGGTCTGGAGCAGCGGACCTTGCCTGAGATCCCCCAACTACTGATTAGCTCTCGAAGAAAAGTTCTGTTTGGCATGTCTTGTTTTCTCAAGTCATGCTTCTTTCAGCTGTGGGGATGTGGTGGAACATAATAGCCGTATTATATTATATCATGATACTGTGGGACCCTGCAGAAGCTCCTCTGCCCTGCTGCACCTGGCAATGGAGACCAACAAATGCAATAATGGATTAATTCTCTTCCCCTAGAGTAAAAATAATTTTGAGACAAAATGATTCAATAACCTGTTTACATGTTCAGTATCATAGAGAGTTTCTCTTTCCCATGTCTCCCGCAAATCAAAGCATGCTGAGAACTTCCATACAAAGCTTTTTGCTTCTGTGACAATATCTAGCTGTTTTTGACAGGTGTGGCATTGCCCTCGATGCATGGATGCTTCCAGTAGGTGATGACATTTACCAAAACAGTGTCCAGCAACCGCTGCTTTTTATCAACTCTGAAAAATTCCAGTGGGCTGATAATATCTTAAAGATGAAGAAACTTGGCTCCAATGACTCAAACAAGAAAATGATCACTATCAAGTAAGTGTTCAGGATCAATCATTTTTGTGGTTGAAGATGAATCTTCACTCTCTTTTTGGAGCTGTTCAGTTACATGTCACTGCAGACAGATAGTCACTACTTCCTCATGGCCCGGGTTTTCACTGCATGTTTAAATTAGCAGTATGTCCCTTACAGTGGAGACGGAGACTTGTCTCAGAGCAGACAGTAACCCTAAGTTTAAGGTACTCCAAGGTGTGCATTCCTGCCCCAGGGCACAAGTTTTGCTCTGGGTGGGCCTCGTGCATCATCTGTGTTTGAACACAGCCTTCTGGGTGCCGTTTTGCACTCTCCTAGTGAAAGGGCTGCGTACAGGGGAGCGGATGGCTCTATAATCCACCTTATATTCAGAGCAGAGAGATAACTTGATCTGGAAGTTTTGCCAGGCCGTTGCAATTATAGTCACTTACAGTAAGCGTGTACAAAACTTCCTCCCTTCTGTGGTTAGGACAGAATTTACTGCTAATCTTGCATGCTCACAAGACTAACCTGTTTTATCTTCTGTTAAATAAGACAGCATAAGATGTGTGACCATCTTTGAAGAAGTCTGTACAACCTACGGAATCTTTTAATCAGACAACTGTCTTCTTATAAGCCTGTTGATCATCGTTCTATTTGCAGGGGGTCAGTACATCAGAGCTTTCCTGACTTTACCTTTGTGAGTGGAGAAATCATTGGAAGATTTTTCAAATTAAAAGGAGAAATAGATCCAAATGAAGCTATTGATATAAGCAATCATGCTTCATTAGCTTTCCTGCAGAAACATTTGAGTAAGTATCTGTTTACATCAAAGTAAGAAGTTAAAAATAATACTTAATTCCTGTGAAGCTTTTTATATAACCATTCTGTTTAAAACAAGAACAAAAGTAAGTGTGTCAGAAAAGTTTAAATAGAAAAAACAACAGTCAGACGTTTTCCAGAGGTTTGTTAATTACTTTTGTAATCTAAACAAGTCAGAGGAGGAACATTGCAGTTTTGTTCTAATACATAAAAAAACCTGGAGTGTCATTTTTCCCCTCCTTAAAACATCATGCCTCCCCTACTTTGCCAAGTTGATTCATCTGTCCTATAATTTAATATTTCAGTGTAGCTTTACAAAAAGCTCATTACTTATTTCATTACCACTTGGGTTTTCTTTCCTCCATTTTATAGGTCTTAAGAAAGATTTCGATAAGTGGGATTCTCTTGTGGATGGCATAGGACCCAATGTTATTCCTGATACCAATATTGACTTATCTCCAGCTGAACCTGAATAAGGAATACAAAGAAATACTGAAAATGCCACGGACATCAGGACACTAATGTTGGCCAGACATTGCTCAGACATGTGATAGCATTTGCCACCTACAGAGCTTTTGGGGTGTGGAACAAAAAAAAAAAAAAAAAGGCATTTAGGGTACATTGTCATGAAAATGTAGAGAAGTTTTAGTTCAAATGAGATAGTGAGATTCTTTGAAATACTGCAACAGGGTAACTTCTGTTTTATAGGCAGCTGGGGGAAATGGTAATTTAAATGCTTTTTCTGGTTTTGACTTAGTTTACAGAGAGAGAGATTGAGCTCCAAGGAATTCAGCTGAAGTGCTGCCTACCAAGCTTTAGGTTTGCATCCAGCAAGCCTTTTTTGCAGTGTAAGAAAAAAAATAATCTTTATTAAACTATTCAGTATTTCAGCTGTGCTCTGACAACTGTTGACAGTTGGAGCAGGTTTTTGCTCCTTCTAGTCAGTGAGGTGCCAGTGGAAGAAGATTTTCCAAACTGCCTTATTTTAATAAGAGTCACAGTAAAAGCTACAGGTAATAGTTTAAGATAACAGCAGGGCAAGGTGTTTGTTTGGGCACAGGACTTCTCATATGAACTTAATCCACTTACATTTAAGATTGTGTTTACTGCCATACTCAGAGGATGTTTCCATTCCAAAAGCTGCTGAAATGGTCGGTCCTGTAGCAACTGTAATTTCTCTTAGGCAAAGCTCCAAGCAGTGCCTCTCTCATTAATCTCTATATTACCACTGTCACTCAATCATACTGTTGTAGGTGAAATTACAGAAGAGATGTGTCACTTCTACCACTCCCTTTAAAAAGGAGGATGTAAGCATTGCTTGATCATCTTGATGTCTCATGGCTGTAATACTCTCCAGACACTCGTCACTGTCCAAGTACTAGCATTGCGTCTGTATCTCAGTAGAAGCAGTTGGCTGTGGTTGGCTAAAGGAGGAACTGATTTTTAGCTCAAAACTCCCTGAAGCTACCACATGGAAGGGTGACTTCTAAATGAATAAGCCTTGCAAAAGGAGGGGACTACTTCTAGCTGTAGCCTGTTTGGTTCAGCATCAGGTTACAAACAAAACGACTGAAGCAAGAGGAACAAGCAGAACATAACAGTGTAATTAAATATTTATGTAATCTGTGATCTTAACATGAGATTGCAACAGAATTTAATTGATTTCTCTCCAGCCTACCACTGTGTATTGTCTATTAAGGGAATAAACATGCAAGTGTTTCTCTTACTGAGTGACCACTAACACTTGAGATCTACACTGTCAGAGATTTTGCATTCCTAAGTCATTATGGCAGCATGAAAAATCCACAGTAAGAAGTTATGGTATACAGAGGCACGGAACAGGGCTATAAAATAGAAACCCCTTTTCAACACAGGTCATGGCTTAGGCCCAGCTGGGTTGCAGCAGCTCCATCATTCCTCCCCCCAGGTGGGAGGGGGTGGAGAAAATACACAAAAGACTTGAGAGTCAGGACAAGGACAGAGAGGGCTCACTCGGCAGTTATGGTCACAGGCAAAAGACAGACTTGAGGGGGAGGGGGAAAAGCCATGAAAAACCCAAACCCATCAATTTCATTTGAACACCACTACCAATTTACCGATCTAAACAGAACAGGACAGTGAGAAATACAACCACATCTTAAAAACACCTTCTCCCCACCCTTCCCTTCTTCCCAGGCTCAGTTTTGCTCCTGATTTCTCTACCTCCTCCCCACCAGTGGCACTGGGGGATGGGGACTGTGGGCAGTTCATCACACGTCTCTGCTGCTTCATCCTCAGGGGGAGGACTCCTCACGCTCTTCCCCTGCTCCAGCGTGGGTCCCTCTCACAGGAGACAGTCCTCCACAAACGTCAATGTGAGTCCTTCCCATGGGCTGCAGTCCTTCACAAACTGCCCCCGCGTGGGTCCCTCCCAGGGGGCGCAGCCCTTCAGGCACAGGCTGCCCCAGCGCGGGTCCCCCACGGGGTCACAGCTCCTGCCAGCAAACCTGCTCCAGCGGGGGCTCCTCTCTCCGTGGGGCCACAGGTCCTGCCAGGAGCCTGCTCCAGCGTGCGCTTCCCATAGCACCCTCCTGCTCCGGCGTGGGGTCCCCCATGGACTGCAGGGGAGCCCCTGCTCCAGCACCTGGAGCACCTTCTCACCCTCCTTCTGCACTGACCCCAGGGTCTGCAGAGTTGTTTCTCTCTCATTCCTCTTCTCTGCTGCCTCTTTGCAGCGGATTCTTCCCCTCTTAAATACATTATCCCAGAGGCAATACCATTGTCACTGATGGGCTTGGCCAAAGCTAGACGAGGGTCCAACTTGGACCAAGGGGAGCTTCTAGAATCTTCTCACAGGAGCTATCTCTTTAGCCCCTCCCCTGCTACCAAAACCCCAACACACACAAACCCAACACAACACATGATGATTGACAGGATGATTGACATCCTGGTCTGAGCCACCTAGGCAACAGCCTAGGGCGACTCATGGAGAGGGTTTTCTGAGGGGAATGACTAATTCAAGGTGGAAAACTTGTCTTTCAGAGCCACGTGCTGGCCTGACTCCCCCGGAGCCTGCATGGCTCAGCTAGGAGCATGGCCGGGAGAACTTAATAATCGGGAGGAGGTTCTGAATGCCCATGCCTAGGACATTTTATAAGGCACATGAAGCCTGTGTGATCACCTCAGAGCCATAACGCAGCCTGTGGGCAGCAAAGAGTTTATCACCAGGATATTCATGATGATATTCACTCAGGAACCCTTTCTTTTAAGCCCAACCACTACAAGTTACAACCACAGTGGATGCCTTCACCCTCACGCAAGAGTTTCACCTCCTCACATCAGCAAACTTGGCGTTAACTAGGAGGAATTAGTGGCATTTGTAGTATACACACGAGTACCTTCTGCTGCTGCGGGTGTGCAGAAGGTCCCAGAGGTGATGTCCCTGGTCAGGCTCCGTGGCTGCGGCGGGAGCTGGGCAGCGCTGCCCTGTGCTGCAGCCACCAAATGAGGTGTGTGTCTGCACACTGATGCTGTGCGACACAGAGTAGGGCTGCGCTTTGCTCGTGGCAGTATTGGCATGTAAATATGAGGGGTATTCTGTTACAGAGCATCACTGTCAGTTCTGCATATTTGCCTGTCATGCAAAAAGAGAAAAGGCCATTTTAAAAACAATAGCCTATGCCAAATGCAGGGCTGTCATGTGTGTCTAAACAGGGCTATGAGCATCCAAATCCTTCCTAAATCCCACTTCAGCCCCTCTGGCACCACCACGATCCTCACACGCTGCCTGCCTGACCCCAGGTGCTGCTGCCTGCACGAGCATAGCCCTGCCTGCGCGGGCTGAGCCGCGGCGCTGTGCTGGGGATTGTTTGCATCAGCATGGAAATATTACGTGTATGGCCGTGTCAATGTTATTAACATGTAAATATTAGGAATATTCTGCTACAGAGTATCCACACCGCTCACCAAAGTTTGCACGGCCATGCAAAGAATAGGAAGCAGCCTTCAAAGCGCAGCTGCTTCTGAGTAACAGCCATGTCCTTTGCATCAGATTTTTTTTGGCAGCAGGAGGGCTTTACCCTGGATGCTGGGAGAGCTGTCGAGGTGGCAGAGACCCGCAGCCTGTGCCAGCCTGTCTGCCAAGTGCTGAGCCTCGAAACGGCACCAAAGGCTCCTGCTGTCCAAGCCCAGGGCATGTATATCTACATGCACACACATACATATATTTAGAAATATACCAACATATATGTGTGTGTGTGTGTGTGTGTATGTTTATGTATACACTCTATATTTTGTATATATTTCTAATGTATATATATATTTTTTTTTTTTGAGAGAGACAGAGTAACCCCAGGCTATGCAGCACATCTGTGTGGAGGTGCTGGCTTTGCCCCCTGCTCGCCGCCAGGACAGCTTTGCAGTGACACGCCAGTGCTGCTGTCTTACAGAGAAAAGAGGATTTTTCCCCGTATTTGGTGGTATTTTTGACTGAGCTCCAGAAATACTGAGCACCTACAAAATCAGAGCTGTGCAGTAGGAGGAAAGGCTTTGTCTCCTCCTGAACCAGGTGTACAATTGGGGTGTCTGTGCCGGGTGCTGGCAGCGGGCGAGTGCAGGGGGGTCTCTGTACAAAGAGACTGAGGCTGCCCCATGCCCGACCCAGCGCAGGGCACAGCTCAGCCCATCAGCGACTCTGGGGGCTCCTCTGGGAAAACATACTGAAGAAAGGGCAGAAATGCCGCCCAGCAGTGAGGAGCGAGGGAAGAAGTGTGCGAACAGCTCTGCAACACCAGGGTCGGGGGGAGGGAGGGAGGAGGTGTTTTGGGTCCCCGAGCAGGGACTCCCCTGCAGCCCGGGGGGGACCATGGTGGAGGAGATACCCACGCTGCAGCCCACGGGGGACCCCACGCTGCAGCAGGTGGACGTGCCCTGAAGGAGTTGCGGCCCATGGGGAGCCTGTGCTGGAGCCGGCTCACCCTGCAGGGCTGCAGGCCGTGGGCAGGACCACGCTGGAGCAGGGAAGAGCATGGGGAGGAGGGAGCGGCGGAGATGAAGCGTTATGGACTGACCGCAGCTCCCATTCCCCATCGCCCTGTGCCGCGCGGGGGGCGAGGTAGGGGAGTTGGGGATGAGCCTGTGAGGAGGAGGGGGGGTGCGGGAGGTGGTGTAGCTTTGTCTGTGTTTCTCATCTTTCCACTCTGTTTTCGACTGGCAATAAATTAAACTGATTTTCCCCGAGTCTGTTCTGCCCATGGCAGTAATTGGTAAGTGATCTCCATGTCCTTATTTTGACCCAAAAGCTTTTCTGTCTTTCTGCCCCTGTCGTGTTGAGGAGGGGTGTGAGAGAGCAGCTGGGTGGGCATCTGGCAGATGGCCAAGGTCAACCCTCCACAGTGGTTCCTGGTTTTTCAGTACTTTCTCCTGTTTGCTGCTGATGTGGGAAAGGAAAGGTGGCTGAGTTTTTGCTGGTTTTGGGAGAGAACTGAAAGGAACTTTCAGCGACTTGAAACCTGGGGGTTGGACGAGATGATCTTCAAAGGTCCCTTCCAGCCCAAACCTTTCCGTGATTCTGTGTTGTGTGACTTGGACTTGAAGGGTAGATGTACTTATTCTTTTAAAATTCTTCAGTGCCTACAAAATACTGAAAGTGGCTATCTATTTTTCAGTTTGCTGTCCCTTTTTTTCCCATATAATTGACTGCGTCACTTCCAGGCATGTGTGTAAAGATTAGGAAGAGAAAGGTAACAACATTTAATAGTCAAAATCCTTAAGTTCTGTGATTTACAAAGCCATAGCTGAGATGATAAAAAAAAAAATAATCCAGTGCTCAAAGGAGCATTTTGGTGCTGATGAAAGTGGTTTTAAATTTGTTTTCTTTGCTTTCAGTGGAAAGTGCAATGAAAAACTACTGACATTTCAAGGCTATAAGGAAAAGTACAGTGAAGTATGTTTATTTAAAGGTTATCTTGGACAGCCTCCCTTACTGAAGGACTGTGTTTGTTTAATAGAAAATATATGAATGTCACCCCCTAAAAATTAGGGCTTTTGGAAAATCACAGACGCCAAGAGCAAAGTCACTGCTGACCTGGAAATTCCGGAGTCTGGATGGACCCTGGAAGTGTTTGACATCCAGCAGATTTCACACACTTGAAATCATAGCGACAACTTGAAAAACACAGCTAAAAGCCCCAGCAACCAGTGGAGAGCTGTCAACGGTTTGTATATGGAGATACTGGGCTGGGGAAAATGGTGTCTTTTACATAATGTTTTCCCATGCAAAACTGGAACTTCTGCAGCACAGCCTGTTTTCATGACATTGCTTAAGTCAAGCTGTTATTTAAAAAACAGAAATGGGGATGAATTATCAAGTTTAGTTCTGGATTTGAATGCAAAGTTTATCAAAATTTCAAGGCTGAATTAGATGATGCTTAGACAACTTCTGAGTTTAAAATGTCTTCTATAAAGAATAAAAATCCTTTCAAATTCCTGTTATCTTCAGATCTGATGTTTTGGCATTAAGAATTTCTAGTACTTATGAATGAGCAATACAAAAAGTAACATGGAAAAGTTGTGTTTGCAGCGAGTTGATATACCATGTACAATTGCATGAAACGTGATTGAGCCTATATAGTAGCACACGGATTCACGAGATCAGTCTTTGAGAGCTTTTTATGGTTGAAATTATGATCCCAGTGGTAAAGTCCAGTCTCAGTGTAGATCCTTACCAAAGGTTTCCCACTTCAGCCCAGCTCTCTCTGGTCACTGATGGTGATGAATGGGGTGATGAATGTTGTTGGATTTGGGATGAGCCTCATTGTTTTCTCTTCTATTGCTGGCAACAGTGTTCTGACCATACAAATACCTGACCCCTGATCCTGCAGATGGGCTGCTCACGAGTGGTGGTGTGGCTGTGCTGTGCTCAGTGTCTGAAGATGGACTCTTGCTTTCTTCCCCAGAGCAGAGGTGGAGAGCAGAAACTGTCACAGGACAGCTGCAATGACTACCTGCTATGGCTTGGGGTCCCCCATGGGCTATTCTGCTCCACCGTTACTCCATGGGTGCAGGGCACAGCTGCCTCACCATGGTTTTCTACACGGGCTGCAGGTGAAACCCTGCTCCAGCACGTGGAGCACCTCCTCCCCTTCCTTCTCTGACCCTGTCTGTTGCAGGAATATTTCCCACAGTTTCCTCACTCCTCACTCCTGGGCAGTGCTTTTGCCCTTTCTTAAAGACGTTTCCTCTGAGGAGCCACCAGCATTGCTGATGGGAGGAGCTGTGTCCTGTGCTGGGTTCACTGGAGCTGACTGGGACTGGCTTTCCCCAGCACAGGGCAGCCTTGACCTTGCCTGACAGAGACCCCCCGGACCCCCCAGCTTCCCAGCACGTGGCACGAACACCCCATTCCTCTGCCCGTGGGTCATGGGGAGATGAAAGCTCAGCTTTATTCCGCACCGCACCTTGCACAAAACCACCTGCCTCGGTGTTTTACCGAGCCGGAGTTCGCTGGTAAAAGCAGATCTTGTCAAACAGTAAAAGCCGAGCAGGAGAGCAGCGGCACGGAGCAGGGAAATCATGGTTTTGCATGAAGTGGGGCAGAGGGGGGACACATAAGGCTGGTGTAGGCAGTGGGCTCTCACCCACCCGTCCACCCCGAGGCCATTTCTGCATTGCTCTTTGCAAGGAGTAACCCCCTCTGGTAGGAACAGTGATCAACACAGTCACACAGAAGTTATAAACCAACGCAAGACAGCGATACAACTCAGAATATTGCAAATTACACACCAAAGCTGAAATAAATGTAAACCAAAATACATATAGACTTATTGTTAAGTAGTTTCAATCAGCAAATACCAAAGCATTTTTAGAAGGTTTACAGTATTTTTATTCTCCTTTGCAGCTAGCTCATGTACTAGGCCTAAATTACTTTGACAAAAATTTAAATCAAAGCATTATCTAAATCAAATTATAATATTTCATTAACTCATAATTGAATGCAAAATATTTTTAGTTCAGTTTTCTTAACTTAGATGGTGAAGACAGTATCATCTACACTGGCTGGAGAGTTGCATTAGAGATTAAATTACTTGTCTTTGAGAATAAAATATCAACATCTTTAATGGGCTTCATCTTCTGTTACAGATCCTACTTCATGCAGACCTTGCCCTTCACACAGGGCAGAGTCCTTAGCAGTGCCTTTTCCAGTCTGGGATTGCTGAGAATCAGAATAAGGGAATGAACAGATGGAAAAACATACAGAAATACTGAAATGAGAAACATCACAGTATTTTCCATCTTCATGGTATAAATCAGAATCAAGATCAAACAAATAAAGTTAATGCTGTACATGAAGAAAAGGGACAAAATAGATTTCATGGCCTTGATATGGGCATCCATGCTGAGGTCCTTCATTGAGTTGGTTTGCATCTTGAGTTTGTGTCTCCAGAGAGAAAAGAGGAGGAGGAGGGCAGAGAAGGTTACTGCCATGAATGAAGTGGTAATTCCGAAGCCACTGAGAAAAAACATAGGGAAAAAATGTTCATCAGTTCCGGTATTTGATTTCCCCAGATTTCCTAGGCTGGTGGAAGTGAGGTTTTGGCAGCATGTTTTATCAGTGAAGTCATAGGCAAGGATGCAGAGGAACAGGGATGAAAGCAGTAAACCCAGTAACAGCCATGGTACGATCCTGTCAATTTTTACTTTCAGGTAGATGAAGAAGATGTGCCTGAAAGTTGCAATTTTTATACAATAAAAAACACAAAGAAAAGCAGAAGCCCACAAGTTGAAAGAATTAAAAAAGCTCTGAATAGCTGCAAATAGTGGGGGTATGGGCTGAACATAAAAGCACCAGGGATAAATTGCTGAAAGAAAGTAATATATCCATGTGGTGCACAAATACCAAAACCTGGAGCACCCCAGAACCAGCAAGATCTTCTCATTAGAGTTGAAGGTTTTCTTTTTGAGCCAAGTACCACAAAGCACAGAAACAATGAAAGCATTTATCCACATGCCAGCAAATGCTGGAGGTGTGATGATGACCATAGCGATGGCATCATATAAAGTGATATTAAGTTTATCTGGAGAGTAACAAGCTTCCATCCTCCAAGATGGGAAGCAGTGCTGTCCCAGACAAGTAGGTTGTTGCACCAAAGCTCAGCGCAGGTTGGCAGCTGCTGCTCTCTGTCACGTACGGAAACAGGAGCTTTATAGAGCTGGTGAGGGTGGGGGGTTTGGTGCTGCCCCTATTCAGATCAGGGCAGGTGCAGGAATGTAAATGTGGTGGGTATTCCCTTACCTGGTGTCAGTGTCAGTCTTCAGAATTTGAATTTCCGTGCAGAAGAGCTCTGTTGGGTGACACAAACAAGGTACATGTTTTTCTGCAGTGTACAGTGTTGTGATTTAGGGACTGTCCCATGATTGATCCCTGCCAGAATTCACAATTTGGGTTCTTCTGTCCCTTTGTTGCTGATGCTGCTCACGTGGTGGGTGCGCTCAGCAAAGCAGCCCGGGGAGTCACCGTCCTCTTTCATCCAAGAGTCCAGGAGCTGCACAATTCATCCAAGGTGCTGGGAACTGGAGTTCATTTGGATTCTCCACAGGCACTGAGAGCCATATTAGTTTTCCCAATGGAATGCCTTCATCATAAGTGAAGAGCCACGTGGTAGCGGGAGGGCACTGAAGGAAAAGCAGGACTTTCTTTTAAAGGTTTAAGTTGAAGCACAGAGAGGAAAAGGGCAAAAATAAGCAAGACTCTGTGCCAGGTTCAAAACTCACCTGCTAGCAATGTGAGGAGTTTTAGGGATGGGACCGTACTGGGTTCCTGGCACAATGAAATACCCTGAAGCTTCCAAATGACCCGAAGTCCCGCAAACTGTGGGGTTTTAACAGGCAAGGCGTGTTAAGCTCTGTGGGGCACGGACTGCCTCTAGACTTTGGGTTTGTACAGGACCTCGCACACAGGGACCACCGTTCCCAACCGGGTCTTGGCTGATGCTGCGGTGTAATCAGCAAAAATTTACATCACAGGTGTACTGGGTCTGGCTGAGCTGGAATTGGATTTCCCCTGTAGCAGCCCTCACGGTGCTGTGGTTTATGCTGGGAGCTGGCAGGGTGCTGGCAGCACCCTGGTGTTGTGGCTGCTGCTGAGCAGGGCTTACACAGCACCAAGGCTCTTTCTGACATTTTCCCTCCCAGTGGGACGGGGTGGGCAAGATCTTGGGAGAGGACACAACCAGGACAGCTGACCCCAACTGACCCGAGGGATATTCCAGACCATATGACGTCTGCTCAGTATAAAGCTGGGAGAAAGGAGGAAAGGGGTGGTGTCACCCTTGGTCCTCCGAGGCAACCACTCCACGTGTTGGAGCCCTGCTCCTGAGAAGGCCCGACATCGCCTCTCCATGGGAAGTAGAGAATAAATCTGGTTTCTTCCTTTTTGCTTCTGCGTGTGGACCTTTGCTTCGCTTTGCTTATATTAAAACTGCTTTTGTTTTACCCACAAGGGTTGGTCTATCTTATTTTCTTCCCCCTCTTTGCCCTGTTGAGAAAACAAGGGGAAAGGGGGGAAGTGATAGAGCGACTCGGTGGGTACCTGGCATTTAGCCAAGGTCAAACCACCTCAGTCGTTTTTGGTGCCCAACGTGGGGCAGTTTTATATTAAGTGTGCTGTAGCTACAGTAGTTATTAAGCAACAAGCTCTTGTGCTGGTCACAGGCTTGTTGATTGCGCTACTTTATTTTGCTAAGCTCAGGAACACGCTGCAAGGAACTGGGAACATCATGGGTGGTTTTATTCTGCAGGCTCCCGAGGTACTTACTCATCCTTATGTTAGCTTGTTGATACTGTTCATTAATGCTGTTTGCCTGTTGTGGGTTGTGTGGAGCTCGGTATGCTTTTGGTGTAAGAGAACGCAAATTTTGAGTGAATCGGTGCCAAAATGTGCTCTGAGGCGCCTGTTTCTGGGTGGCAGGGAGAATGGAAGAATTTGGGCAGATTCCTAGGATGGTTATCACCTCCCGTAGCCTGGGATCTCACCCCTGAACAGGCAAGCAACCCCACAAAATTGACACACCACCTGATAGAGGGGTGCCTTGCCTATCCCAATGAGAATCAGCAACTTCTAGCGCTGTACTGGGGCCTGGCCTGTGCTTACCGAGCTGCAGTTCAGCACTCTCAAAAGGCTGTGGTAGAGATGGGAACTCAGACAACAGCAACAACAGCAGAGATTGCCCCAGTAGTAAAAAAGAAACAATGGACAAGGAGAACGACAGGCCCATACCCTCCGTTAATAAGGGAGCAGACAGAAGAGGAAGAAGCTGGCCCTTCAGCAAAGGAATTAGAGGAGGGAATAACAGAACTGAAACAGGAGGCAGAAACTACCCGGTCCCTGACGTCATCAGAACTGCGAGATCTGCGCAAAGACTACAGCCGCCAGCCGGGTGAGCGGATTGTGCCTGGCCGCTGCGATGCTGGGATCATGGGGCGGATGCTCAACAACTGGAAGGTAAGGAAGCCCCACAGCTGCTAAAAATCGAGGAATTGAAAGGGGAATTGGAAAAGAGACAGCAATTTGCAGTCTGTGGAGACGACTCCTTTCAAGTGTTTAAGCAAGGTATCCTTTCAAGGAAGATCTTATGGACACCTCCCCAGGGAAGTGGACTACTGCAGGTGAAGGTGTCCAGTACCTGAGAGAATCAGCAGTGCTAGAAGTCATCTATGGTGATCCAGATAATGATGAAGCCCCTAAAAATCCAGAGGATGTCCTGTGCACACGGGCCATGGGGAGGAAGGTGATTAAAGGTGCGCCATCCTCGTCTTCTGCCCGCTTGGCCGCGATGTACCACCCAGAAATGGATGCGGGAGAAGGACTAAGATGTACGCCAACTGTGGAGGCAGTCTCTTCCTGGCTCCAGAACTTGGAAGAGAGTCTTGGTACCTCCCGATCTCTACGGGTGAGTGCCCTCGATGTTAGTAGCCCCCCAAGAAATCAGTTCTCTCCCGCCCCAGTCAGAGGGAAAGGGAACCCCAAGTGCATGACTGATGGCAAACTTTGGTTCTTCCTGCCTGACCAGGGGGAGGACATGAGGAAGTGGGATGGTCAACCCACCTTTAAGTTGGAAGCTCATGTACATGAATTGTGAGGAAAGACCCCTGCCAAGAAGAAGGCATCCAAGAAGGTTGTTAATGTAGCTGGTGTAAAACCACAAGAAAGTAATCAGCGATCTCCCAGATACAGGAAGGCTGAGATCATTTCCCTTGACCCTGATGAAGAAATCTCCAGCCTGGCACGGCAAGGGTCAGGCATCGAATACTCTGACCTAGAATGGGAATAGAGAGCCCCTGCCTCCAGCCAGGAGGAGGAAAGGGATGATCGGGTGTATTGGACAGTGTGGATTCAATGGCCTGGCACATCAAATCCACAGAAGTGCCAGGCTTTAATCGACACCGGGGCACAGTGTACATTAATGCCATCAAGTTATAGAGGGGCAGAACCTACCTGGATCTCAGGAGTGACAGGGGGATGTCAAGAACTGTCAGTACTGGAGGCCCAGGTTAGCTTGACTGGGGACAAGTGGGGAAAACATCCCACTGTAAGTGGCCCAGAAGCCCCTTGTAGCTTGGGCATTGACTACCTCAAGAGGGGATACTTCAAAGACCCAAAAGGATACCAATGCGCTTTTGGTGTGGCCAGTGTGAACACAGAGCAGGTCAAACAGCTGTCTAATCTGCCTGGCCTCCCAGAAGATCCTTTTGTTGCGGGACTGTTGCGAGTTGAAGAACAACAGGTGCCAAGTGCCACGAGGAACGTGCACCGGCGGCAGTATCGCCCAAACCGAGACTCTCGGGCTGCCATCCAAGAACTGATTCATCAACTGGAGAGCCAAGGTGTCATCAGTAAGACACATTCACCTTTTAATAGCCCAATATGCCCACTGCGAAAGTCTGACGGAGGGTGGAGGTTAACAGTAGACTATCGTGCCTGAACAAAGTGACACCACCACTGAGTGCTGCTGTACCAGACATGTTAGAGCTCCAGTATGAACTGGAGTCAAAGGCAGCCAAGTGGTACGCCACAATTGACATTGCCAACGCATTCTTTTCAATTCCTTTGGCAGAAGAGTGCAGGCCACGCTTTGCTTTCACGTGGAATGGCGTGCAGTATACCTGGAATCGACTGCCCCAGGGGTGGAAGCACAGCCCCACTATTTGTCATGGACTAATTCAAACTGCACTGGAAAAGGGTGATGCCCCTGAACATCTACAGTACATTGATGACATCACTGTGTGCGGCAACGAGGCAGAAGAAGTGTTCAAGAAAGGACAAAGAGTAATTGAGATTCTTCTGAGAGCTGGGTTTGCCATAAGGAAAAGCAAGGTCAAGGGACCAGCACAAGAGATTCAGTTCTTGGGAATAAAATGGCAAGATGGACGCCGTCATGTGCCATTGGATGTTGTCAACAAGGTAGCAACTATGTCTCTACCGACCAACAAGAAGGAAACAAGCTTACTTAGGACTTGTGGGATTGTGAAGGACGCATATTCCAGGTTACAGTCAGCTTGTGAGCCCTCCCTATCAAGTAACCCAAAAGAAGAACAATTCTGAGTGGGGTCCTGAGCAGCAACAAGCCTTTGAGCACATCAAACAGGAGATAGCTGGGGCGGTAGCCCTTGGGCCTGTTCGGACAGGACCAGCTGTGCAAAATGTACTTTACACATCAACTGGGGAGCACGGCCTCCCATGGAGCCTCTGGCACAAGATACCAGGTGAAACTCAAGGTCGACCATTAGCATTTTGGAGCCCGGGATATCGAGGATCCGAAGCCCACTACACTCCAACTGAAAAGGAGGCACTGGCAGTATATGAGGGCATTCGAGCCACTTCAGAAGTTGTTGGTACAGAAGCACAGCTGCGCTTGGCACCACGATTGCCTGTATTACATTGGATGTTCAAAGGAAACATCCCTTCTACCCACCATGCAACCAGTGCTACCTGGAGTAAATGGGTAGCAGTAATCACACAACGAGCTCGTTGGGAAAACCCAATCGTCCAGGGATCCTGGAAGAGATCATGGACTGGCCACGGTCATGGGGGTTCATGGAGGTGAGGAAGGTGTCTTCAACTTGGTTTGCTGGGGATGTGTTCTTTTGTGTGAGGACATCTGCAAGATGCTGGTTTTGCCTGCTGGGTCTCGTGGGATGTGAGTTTTTGAGGGATGACGGTGCATGGGATGTAGGGAGTAAGAAGGAATTCCCATGGTCTTTTCGTAAAAGCGATTGGGACTGTCATGCTAGGGGATCAACTGCATTGAGAAACAGCAGGGAAAGAGGGGAGGTGTGGTGGTGCCCGTCCTTTAAAGGTCTTCCAGCTGTGGACACGTGTGTCCAGATGAGATATTTAACATCTGCCTCCCCTGGGAACTGCGGTGGTGGAGAGCGTCTCCTGCGGTGGAAGTGAGACTCAGTGGAGTTTGACATCTGATCTGAATTGCAGCTAACGGCAATGGTTTTGAGTGTCTAATTTTGATCAGATGACTCAAACCCTTTCTGTTTAGCGGAACAACATGAACGCAAAATTTTTTTTCTTTACTACTGCAGGAAAAGCCGGAAAGGAGTGAAAGCTAATGGCTTGAAAACACTTTCTTTTACTTTATTAACCGCTTCCCCTTTCATTTCTGCAGGGATGGAGAGGAAGAAAGAAGGGAGTGTTCTTTTGCCCACGGAAAAGGCAACCCTTAAAACAAAAAGCTTACAAGCTAAGCCTTTTTGCCTTCACTTCAACTTTTCCAATTAGCAGAAACTCTTCATCTGGGTTGATTTCTAAGAGAGAGCACACAGAAGTTAGTGAGTCCTTCACACTGTTGTCATACAAGACGACTGCATCATCTCCTTTATCAGGGGAAAAGAAGGTCTGAGAAGCCTTCTGCTAGTAGAAATACATTGAAGGTTGTTCTCAAGAATGCAGCAGAGAGAAAGCTCAACAGCTTCTTACAGAGTGAATCCATGTCCAGCAGGGCTGATGCTACACCTGAGATGACTCTCTGGAGAGCATCTGGGATAGATCTGAATTCTGCAGAGCTACAGGAGACTTCTGAGGTTGGTCTCCACCCCTGGCAAACGTACTCATTCTGGGCGAGTGGTTTAAAACACAGGCAGAAACAAAACCTGCCGAGATGCAGGAAAAATGCACACTTGGCCCTTGGCACGAGCCGTGACATCCCCCTGGGCCTGGTCTGGTGAAAGAAATGATCAGTTCAGGTTCTGATCTGTTCATGCTGAAACCATTTCACCTTTAGATAATCTGCTGCAGTGGGTTGACCTTGGCCATCTGCCAGACGCCCACCCAGCCACTCCCTCACTCTCACTCATCAACAGCACAGGGGTGGAAGGAAAGGTGAAAAAGCTCATGGGTCGAGGTGAAGACAGAGAGTTCACTCACCGCTTAGTGTCGTGGGCAAAACAGACTCAACTTGGGGAAAATCAGTTTAATTTACTGTCAAATGAAAATAGAGTAGGATGGTGACAAACAAAGACAAAACTAAGACACCTTACCTTCATGCCCCCTTCTTCCCAGGCTCAGCTTCACTCCCTCATTCCCAACTCTTCGACATCCATCCCCCGAGCAGCTCAGGGGGATGGGGAATGGAGCTTAGAGTCAGTCCATAACGCATTGCTTCTGACACTCCTTCCTCCTCACGCTCTTCCCCTGCTCAGTGTGGGATCCCTCCCACAGGATACAATGCTTCAGGAGAAGCCTGCTCCAGTGTGGGGTCTCCAGGGGTTTCAGTCCTTCAGGTCGTGACTACCTGCTCTGGCGTGGGGTCCCCCACGGGCTGCAGGTGGGGATCTGCTCCACCGTTACCTCCATGGGTGCAGGGCACAGCTGCCTCACCATGGTTTTCTACACGGGCTGCAGGTGAATCCCTGCTCCAGCACGGGGAGCACCTCCTCCCCCTCCTTCTCTGACCCTGTCTGTTGCAGGAATATTTCCCACATTTTCCTCACTCCTCACTCCTGGGCAGTGCTTTTGCCCTTAAAGAAGTTTCCTCTGAGGAGCCACCAGCATTGCTGATGGGAGGAGCTGTGTCCTGTGCTGGGTTCACTGGAGCTGACTGGGACTGGCTTTCCCCAGCACAGGGCAGCCTTGACCTTGCCTGACAGAGACCCCCCGGACCCCCCAGCTTCCCAGCACGTGGCACGAACACCCCATTCCTCTGCCCGTGGGTCACGGGGAGATGAAAGCTCGGCTTTATTCCGCACCGCACCTTGCACAAAACCACCTGCCTCGGTGTTTTACCGAGCCGGAGTTCGCTGGTAAAAGCAGATCTTGTCAAACAGTAAAAGCCGAGCAGGAGAGCAGCGGCACGGAGCAGGGAAATCATGGTTTTGCATGAAGTGGGGCAGAGGGGGGACACATAAGGCTGGTGTAGGCAGTGGGCTCTCACCCACCCGTCCACCCCGAGGCCATTTCTGCATTGCTCTTTGCAAGGAGTAACCCCCTCTGGTAGTAACAGTGATCAACACAGTCACACAGAAGTTATAAACCAACGCAAGACAGCGATACAACTCAGAATATTGCAAATTACACACCAAAGCTGAAATAAATGTAAACCAAAATACATATAGACTTATTGTTAAGTAGTTTCAATCAGCAAATACCAAAGCATTTTTAGAAGGTTTACAGTATTTTTATTCTCCTTTGCAGCTAGCTCATGTACTAGGCCTAAATTACTTTGACAAAAATTTAAATCAAAGCATTATCTAAATCAAATTATAATGTTTCATTAACTCATAATTGAATGCAAAATATTTTTAGTTCAGTTTTCTTAACTTAGATGGTGAAGACAGTATCATCTACACTGGCTGGAGAGTTGCATTAGAGATTAAATTACTTATCTTTGAGAATAAAATATCAACATCTTTAATGGGCTTCATCTTCTGTTACAGATCCTACTTCATGCAGACCTTGCCCTTCACACAGGGCAGAGTCCTTAGCAGTGCCTTTTCCAGTCTGGGATTGCTGAGAATCAGAATAAGGGAATGAACAGATGGAAAAACATACAGAAATACTGAAATGAGAAACATCACAGAATTTTCCATCTTCATGGAATATATCAGCATCAAGACCAAAAATATAAAGTTAATGCTGTACATGAAGAAAAGGGACAAAATAGATTTCATGGCTTTGATATGGGCATCCATGCTGAGGTCCTTCATTGAGTTGGTTTGCATCTTGAGTTTGTGTCTCCAGAGAGAAAAGAGGAGGAGGAGGGCAGAGAAGGTTACTGCCATGAATGAAGTGGTAATTCCGAAGCCACTGAGAAAAAACATAGGGAAAAAATGTTCATCAGTTCCGGTATTCGATTTCCCCAGATTTCCTAGGCTGGTGGAAGTGAGGTTTTGGCAGCATGTTTTATCAGTGAAGTCATAGGCAAGGATGCAGAGGAACAGGGATGAAAGCAGTAAACCCAGTAACAGCCATGGTACGATCCTGTCAATTTTTACTTTCAGGTAGATGAAGAAGGTGTGCCTGAAAGTTGCAATTTTTATACAATAAAAAACACAAAGAAAAGCAGAAGCCCACAAGTTGGAAGAATCAAAAAAGCTCTGAATAGCTGCAAATAGTGGGGGTATGGGCTGAACATAAAAGCACCAGGGATAAATTACTGAAAAAAAGGAATATGTCCATGTGGTGCACAAATACCAAAACCTGGAGCACCCCAGAACCAGCAAGATCTTCTCATTAGAGTTGAAGGTTTTCTTTTTGAGCCAAGTACCACAAAGCACAGAAACAATGAAAGCATTTATCCACATGCCAGCAAATGCCTGAGGTGTGATGATGACCAAAGCGATGGCATCATATAAAGTGGCATTAAATTTATCTTGAGGGTGACAAGCTTCCATCCTCCAAGATGGGAAGCAGTGCTGTCCCAGACAAGTAGGTTGTTGCACCAAAGCTCAGCGCAGGTTGGCAGCTGCTGCTCTCTGTCACGTACGGAAACAGGAGCTTTATAGAGCTGGTGAGGGTGGGGGGTTTGGTGCTGCCCCTATTCAGATCAGGGCAGGTGCAGGAATGTAAATGTGGTGGGTATTCCCTTACCTGGTGTCAGTGTCAGTCTTCAGAATTTGAATTTCCGTGCAGAAGAGCTCTGTTGGGTGACACAAACAAGGTACATGTTTTTCTGCAGTGTACAGTGTTGTGATTTAGGGACTGTCCCATGATTGATCCCTGCCAGAATTCACAATTTGGGTTCTTCTGTCCCTTTGTTGCTGATGCTGCTCACGTGGTGGGTGCGCTCAGCAAAGCAGCCCGGGGAGTCACCGTCCTCTTTCATCCAAGAGTCCAGGAGCTGCACAATTCATCCAAGGTGCTGGGAACTGGAGTTCATTTGGATTCTCCACAGGCACTGAGAGCCATATTAGTTTTCCCAATGGAATGCCTTCATCATAAGTGAAGAGCCACGTGGTAGGGGGAGGGCACTGAAGGAAAAGCAGGACTTTCTTTTAAAGGCTTAAGTTGAAGCACAGAGAGGAAAAGGGCAAAAATAAGCAAGACTCTGTGCCAGGTTCAAAACTCACCTGCTAGCAATGTGAGGAGTTTTAGGGATGGGACCGTACTGGGTTCCTGGCACAATGAAATACCCTGAAGCTTCCAAATGACCCGAAGTCCCGCAAACTGTGGGGTTTTAACAGGCAAGGCGTGTTAAGCTCTGTGGGGCACGGACTGCCTCTAGACTTTGGGTTTGTACAGGACCTCGCACACAGGGACCACCGTTCCCAACCGGGTCTTGGCCGATGCTGTGGTGTAATCAGCAAAAATTTACATCACAACACAAAGCTATATAGAAATAAAGAAATAAACCACCAGCATTTTCTCTCTTCAGAATGATGCCCTTGTTTTCTGGAGGGATAGAAATGCAGGCACTACTCTTTGAAGATTACTATCACATGCTCCTAGTTGCATGGTTCTGCTAAGGACCGTGCTATAGCATTAACATATTGAAATGTTTTTACAGAAGGCCTGGAGTTCATCTCAACACCAAAACATGGTACCTAGCACATGTTTCCATGAAATCCATTCAGACAGTCCAGTGGCTTTTAATAAAAGTCCTAGTGAAATCTTCACCACACTTTATTTTTCATATTCCCTAGAAAATATTAACATTATAGCTGGGTTTGGGTGCAGTCATTCAAAAATATTATGGATCATTTAAAAACCAGTCATCTTTGACTGAAATGACATTAGAGATTGTCACTGCACTTATGGATGAGTATTGTCTATGGATAGTGTCTGGAAGCTCGAAGAGAATTAATTGCTTACATTAAACAACCCACTTCTCTGAGGCTTAAAATACAAGAATTAATGTGAAGCCAGGTGTTCTCCTGGTCCTTTAGACCTGCAAAAAGTCAGGAACGAGGTCATCAGACTCTCACGGTGATCATACTCCTGTTGTGTGTGTGTGAAGAGCAACCTTATGGGCGCTGGCCTCAACGCCGCTGCCCTGCAGCAGGTGTCAGTAAGAAGCAGCAGTTAATCAATCACCTACTTCTCTGTATCTCATTTGCCATCGCCTTCATGTCTAAAGAGGGTGGAAGTTTTACAGACCGGCTGGCAAGGAGGCAAATGTGTTCCTTTTTTTTGGTCTGTACCCTTGCGTCTAGGAGTCAGGGCTGGCTTGTGCCAGCTGGCCATTAGTGGATGACTTGCAGGGCCAAGCTGTGTTTCAGGAGGCTGGTTTGGCAATTTCTCTCCCTGTAACCCCCACTTTGCTGCTCCTGTGACAGCGAGGCTGGGAACTGATGGACAACTTTTGGTGAATTTAGTTTGTTTCATCTCTTGTGGCCGCAGTTTTATGGAATAGTTTGTGATCATGTCTCTGGGGGAAAGATACCGATGAGACATGTGGATTAACTACTCTGCACCCACCAATACCTCATTCCCCTCTCTGATCCCACTGGACTGATGGGATTGGCCATGTGGATGCCCCATGCAGGTTGCAGTACTGCACGTGCAACCTGTAGAGACCCTGGGCCCTCAGGATGGCCAGGCCTGACCCCCCCATCTCAGTCCGGTACAACTGCTCTTCCCCTCTCCCATAACAACCTTCTCACTGCCCGCACTGCCTGACAGCTGGGGTCTCCCAAGCTGGGGGGAAAGTCTGCTGGCAGGCTGCAGAGCACAGCCCGGGAGCTCCCTGATGAATATCTTGTTTTCCCCCATTACAGCCAGATTGGGACAGTCCTTCCCCCGAAGGATGGGGCTCCAGCGTGGTGCTGGGCACCTGAGCAAAGGGGAGGCAAAGGTAGCAGCGGCGGTGTGAAGATGGGAGGAGGAGGAGGTGCGGGAAGTGTGTGGGAGCAAGAGAGCTGCAGGAGCACCCAAAACCCCTTCATGTGGCTGCCAGGAGGAGAAACCCTCTGAACAGTCAGAGGCAAAGCTCAGCCCTGCTCTTGCCTTCTCACCAAGGGGACGTTCTTCTACTCTGTTTCACCCTGGCCCAAATGGCTTGTGTTCACAGGGAAGGACCTGGGAGGGATTCCCATACAAAACACTGGGAGAACACGGCTTCATAGGCACATGAGCAGGACCAAACCGGGACCCCTTGCTGCACTCTTACTCTGAGAGACAAACTCTTTGAGATCCCCTGAGGAAACCAAACTAACACATTTTGCTGGAACTTGATGGCTGGCATTCTGCTGATTTTGGACTAGATATTAGAAAGGATTTCTTTCCAGAAGGGGTTGTTGGGTGTTGGAATGGGCTGCCCAGGGAGGTGGTGGAGTCCCCATCCCTGGAGGGGTTGAAGAGTAGAGTCGACACAGCGCTGAGGGATCTGGTGTAGTTGGGAACTGTCAGTGTGAGGTTAACGGTTGGACTGGAGGATCTTCAAGGTCTTTTCCAACCTAGACAATTCTGTGATTCTGTGATTACAAAAATAATGCTAGTTTTAAATTAAAGATTATACTTTACCCATAGAATTAGATTAAAAATGTGTTTGCATCTACCAAGAAATGTACAGGAATACGAAAAAACCCACCAAGAAAACCTTCTCTTGAAGTGATTTATTCAGTTTGGAGACCATAAGTGTCATCTTCTGTTGTTACTTCCATACTCAGCTCATCATGTCAGGATGGGGCCAGGATGGTTTGTAAAGCAGGAGAAAAGATTGATATTATCTCTGAAGAAGTCACAGAAATTTTAGAGTTCAACAGCTCCTGATTGCTACAAGGGTTAATATGCTATGAATAGTTATAAAATGGGGAGGCAGATTGCTTATTGGGTTGGCTTACGGCTGTATTTAATAAGATTAAAATCTGCTCTTCCTTTTAAAGTCCAACTTTTTTTATGGCTCATGCTTATCAGTATTCTGAAGGCTATTTACCTGCAGGACACTATATCTACACTGGCAGGTAGCACCAGATGATCTTCTGAAATGGATTTCTGGAGGATATGTTGTTTCACAGCGTTGGTTACCTGCTCCTCTGCCTTCATGGTACTCCCACTTGCTCCTCCGTTTTCTGGCTTGGTATCAGGGTGAGATTTCACTTCATTTGCCTGTGATTTTGAAACTGTATTTTCTATGTTTCAGATCCAAAACTCTGTTGAAGACACAGGTAAGGATACAATATTTTTATGTTAGTGGAAGCCTGTCAGTCATCAAGTGGGGAATTATATCAACTCATGTAATTTAGTCACTAACTTAGATGTATTATTTCTTTTGATAGTTGATGATGTTGATGGAGGGCAGCTTAGAAAGGACATTCCAGAAATCAACTCAGGTAAGTCAGGAACAGTAAATATGTCCAAAGTGTTGAGTTATTACAAAAATCTGACCTAGTAGCCTTTAGGAACCACAAGTCTGGCAGATGTGATGGCACCAAAGGGAACTGAAAGCTGCCTCATATCTGAGAAAAATCGCAAATGTATCAGGGATACAGTGACTAGTGCATGGAGTTAAAAATGTGTGGGATGAACCCCAGCTACTTCTGGAGAGAAGGGAGAAGACCTCCACTTGGGAGCCTGGTAGCAGCCAGAGAAGATGGAAGGGCAGGAGCAGAGGGCAGAAAGGTCCATAAAAGGTTGGTGTTGGAAAGGGAAGATGGAAGGGCCAGGAAATTTTCACAACGATAACTTTGTAGGAAGCCCAGGATCTTAAATTTGGAACCACACTCAAGTGCTCTAGGGGAAGCCTCAGCAACCCTTGGACTGAACCTGCACCCCTCTGCAGCGTGACTCCCAGAGAAACCTTGTCAGGGGCTCGAATTCACATTCTGCTTCACTGATGTGCATTTATTCTGAGTTGGTTTCACGTGACCAATGACCAAGACATGAAGCTTAAGTACCTTCATCTCTACCCCCAGGTAAAACTTGAGAGAGTTTTAATTTCCTGGCATTGCCTGTTATCTGCTTTAGGCTCTGGTGTAAGTTTTCTCTGGTGTTGCTGACAGAACAGAAATCATGTGTAAGGTGGGGGTTTGGTTTCGTGTTTTTTTTTCTCTTTCTGTACATGAGGAGAATATAAGTTATTTCTATAACAAAAGATCTGAAGATGAAGGTTCTGTGTTGGGATTGTGCTTATACAAGGACATTAAATGTAAAGGTTAAGCCAGCAGGACCATACAGTGGCTGGGGTTCACGCTTCGCTCTGTGGGGGGAACTTGGCACCTTAAAAAAATCAGGGTCTAAAATCAGAGTCTCAACTGCTGTGTTTTTAAATAATGGAAAATATGGATCAGCTGCTTACAACACAGGTGTCTGTTGCCAGTTCAAATCCATCCCCACCAGCACCATTCCAGAAGGCAAAGGATTCTCCCAAACTTTGTATCTACCAACCCAAGCGGATATTTTGGATACCCTTGTGCATCTCAGATGGCACCAGACATGTATGTTTAGGCAACTGGATGGACACACAGCTGTAAGATGTGATAAGCTGCTGCTGTTTTAAGGAGAAGTCCTTACCCCGCTGTACACATGCAGCATCAGAACCCTTCCGCTAGGTCTGCTTCATATTTAATAGGAGAAAGCTGCATCTTTCATTAGTGCAGTTAGAGCCAGGTCATAAATACTAGTTCTATTTTGTGCTTGACTGATGTTTCACGGCATTCACCATATTCAGTGCTCTAGAAAGCCATTTAGGGCCAAAACAAAACCAGTAACTGCAGAACATGCATAGCTACTTCTAGCTGCAGTAGTACAGTTGAAGAAAGTTGCACGCAGTAAGTTGCTGTTGTATGCACACAGCATTTAGGTTTATGCACAGGGAAAGACAAAGTCATTAACAGAACAGTAACCAGTATATGCCACCGAATCTTTATTCCAGCTTTTTCCGTTGCTTTATAAGAGCACCTAATGCAAGAATTCATCCCAAAACTACTATGTACCCCTACAGAGAAAAAACTCCTCCCCACCACAGAAAGATACCCTCAATTTTCTTAGAGAAAAAACCAACACACTTAACAACGCAACTTTTCAAAAAGCAAACATCAGAAAGCAGTGTTGTGCAACACAGTAACCTATACAGCAACTCACAAGAAATCTTTGTTCAAGAACCACCCCACAGTGCCAGTCAGGAGGCAAATTCTTAGGTAAGTAAAGTACAGCTATAAGAAGCCAAGCTGACAACAGCAGTCTACCAACAAGCACTGTTCCTCGACAGGGAAGTATGGTAGTGACAGGCTTGTATTCTTGTTCCTGAAAATGTGTTTGTGGACACAGGTACTTGTTCAGCTGCACGTGAAGAACATGTCAGCTGGTTTCAGGGATGTTGGAGGACGTGAGGATCTTCAGCTAAATCTGAACTGCAGCCCATTTGCTTTTCTACAGGGAATAAAAACAAATGAGACCCATCAAGACATTTCTATAAACATGTATAAATGCATTAATATCTGAAGTCATAACTCTACAAGGCTTCGGACTAAATGTCATCAACATACTGGACCGTACCTACTCTTATGCGAAGTTAACATATAAAGACAAGACAGCTGAAACAACAGAACTGCCCAAGAAGATGAAGCAAGCACTGTGCCCAGATTTCAGTTATGAGTTCAAGCTACTCCAACCCCTCAGTGGGCTGAGCATAAGCCACCGCAGGAGTTTTGTACCCTGTGGATCAGGTACTTTCTACTCAAACTGCCTTCCCAGGCAGTGGCCCATGTGTACAGCAAGATCCAGTTCTATGCCACATGGCTGCATGAGCTTAGCTCACGTTTTCTGTGTTGCTGCTGAGAGGGTGCCTACACTAATACCAGGCAAAGTATTCAAGTGGACAAAATATACAGTGGACAAATTTGGACAGTAATAATTCTCAACCAAACGAGGGGAAAAAACCTAAAATGATGTGGTAAAAACTGTAAAAGTATTATCAAAACCAGAAACAGCAAGATCAAGCATAATCCTGCATTTCAGTGATGCAACTGAAGGAGGATTTGTAGATTCAGTTTAACATTTTAAAGTTTTTAACCACTTTTTTGCCCAGCAGGTAACTAGATCTCTGTTACAGGCTTCATTATTTGTTATTGACAAACCAGTCGACCTTCAGTACAGCTGTACTGAAACCACACATGCTACCTCTAACTCGAGCTTAGTTCAGTCTCCGTCAGGCAACCACTGGTCAAACAAAGGAACTAGCTGCCCAAAGAGGTTCTGGAGTCTCTGTCCCTGAATAGATTCCAGACCTGAAAGGAAGGTCCTAAACAACCTGATCTAGTTGACCCTTCTCTGAGCACCTCCGAAGGTCCCTTTCAACCAGAACACCTCCCAAGGTCCCTTTCAACCAGAACTAATCTTCAATTCCATAGATTACAGAGATAGTATATAATCAGACAGAATCTGTACTATTTCCTTTGGGACACAGAATAGGTGTTCACCAGCAACACTTCACAATTTTTAAGTAACAATAAAGATGTACATGCGCTATTCAAAAACTATCCTTACAACAACTAAGATGGTATTGTGGGTTTAGATTCATAGACCAAGATCTATTAAAGGCATTCAAACCCCAACCCACTATGCTTAGTACAGACTGCCTAGCAGTCACTCACCTTGCCTCAGAAATGTGAGCAAGAGTAAGTAGCATGCTGGTGGTCGATGCTCAAAACCCTACCAAAAGCTGTAACTTAAGTGTACCACCCCAGCTTGTCCAAGAGGCTCAGTTCACTAGGTTGAATAAATAAATACTAAATTAATTTCTAATCAAGACAGAGTTGCAGCTTTCATTGCATGTATTCACCATGAAAATGACAGTACATAAGCTAATGCTCCTAAGATTACAACAGTATTAGAGTAAATACATAAGATCAAAAAAAAAAAAAAATAGTGTTTCAACTGTATTTTCTAAACTAAAGCATTTCCTAGAAAATTAGAAAGCATCCAAACACTGAGTACACAACCTTCTGGTGAGGTTTAAGGTAGTCTTACCTTGAAGTAAGGACGCCTCTGGTAAGGAGCACAAGTTTTCTGTTGCAGGGGTTATTGCCTAAACAAAAGGGAACTCTGTTAGGAAGCTGGCACTACTGCCTAGAGAGTTTTTCATTGAGGTGAGGTGCTTGCTTTAATACTAGACCTTTTACATCAGCACTGCTAGACAACTATTTACCACTGGTTGCATCCCCCACCCCCACCCCCCCCAGCTTATAACTCATTACAGAAGTCTTTTGCCCACTTTTTGCTTTGATGCAAAAACTGCATGTGAAGAATGAATTGGAAACTCATTCTGTTTTCATCCTCAGTAGCATGGTTGATGACCCGAGTTTTGGGTTCCAGACATAAGTTTTTCTTTCATTGGTACTTCATGAAGAACACTAGTGAAAACCTTACTATCATTTCCTCACTACTTAGTAACAGGAGTATTTTTCATGGTTACTAGTTAGTTACATGCTCTATGAACATGCTCTGTCAAAAGCCACCTATCATCAGCATTGATTAACAGCTCTTGATTAACAATAGTCTTCCAGTAACATTCCCTCCTTCCAGCTGCTTTCATTAATCTCTTCCCAGACTGAATTCACAGTCCTCAGGCCAAAGGGCTGACAGCTTATATGAATAGTTTATATAAATTAAATCAGTTTCCATAGAGATCTATCAGAGAAGGAAGGACAATATGTCTCAAAGAAGAATACTGTGCTTCTAGTGGTTGGCATGAACGCACAGATTTAGATTAATGCCACTTCACCTTTCTATTCCCATGGTGATACAGGAAGAATCACAACTAGACTCAGACTGCCCTTTCTAAAAATCAGTACTGTCCTGCCCAGCCCCCTGCCAGACTGCCATACCTCGGATGATCTGGCAGCCCAGTCAGGAATACCGTTCCAGACATTCTCCGGACCCACAATCTCCTCATTGCCACTGGAGAGATTCAAAACCTGTAGAGACAGAGCCAAAACATATCTAGCACAGCAGTGGATCCTGAGAATACACTCAGCAAATAAGACATAGTAGTAGGAAAACATAGTTGAGGACCCCCTGCCTTAGGAAGGCTTTCAGTCTGGATCTTGCAAGGAAGAGCGAGTTAACCTCTAATAAAGCTGACTATCACTACTGAATCTGCTCAAGGCTCTTCTGGGCTTCCAACCCATGTATGGTGAGAGAGGAAGGCTGGAAGACACCTACTAGGATCAGAACCAGTAGGAAAATTATGAGTAGGGATATTACTACATACCTGACACTGACACTCATCTGAAAACAGCCGAGGTTGGCTTCAGATATGCAAGGAATCTACTTGCAAAAGAGCTGGCTTCCATGAGCTCAGGCATGTCATCTTCCAAAAAGTTACTTTTAAGAAATGATCTTTTGGATTTGTAACCTTAAATTACAACATAAAGGCCCTTTTATGTAAGTACAATGTCTCCCCCCCTCTATATATATGTGTGTACATACTCCCCCTGAACTGGAGGAAGACCCCTCATTTATCCCAACAGCTTAAACAGCAGTAGAACAAGCCCATTAGATGATCATCTACTGTTAAAGTTAACTGCCATCAACCGCTAATTCAATACACATTGCACTGAAGTGGGAATAGTTGTGTATTCATTATTAATTAGGGTATAACTTAAGTTTCTTCCCAAATTTCTATTGTTCTAACACTAATTCCTCAAAACATCAGTAAAATAATGCCAAGTTTCATGAGCATTTAACAGTAACACAGCTCCATAGCAGAACATTAACTTGCAGGCCAGACAGAACCCCACACATATGAGAATGTACCTCAAACTGAAGCCAGATTCTTCAGTCTTCCCAGCCAATGCAGGGCAATAAGATGTGAAGGGCATATCAAGGGTTGATGTATAGAATCCACTTGGTCTGAGAGACACTGCTGTTTCTATGTAGTCTATACATCCAGAATCAGTGTTTGCAATAGTAACTCTTAAATTTTGTAATAAAATATTCACAGTTTGGAGGAAGACCAAAGGAGGGCCAGATCTTAAGAATGCAGAAAAATGATTCAAAATATACTTACTCTGGTACCTTTTTCAGATACCTCCAAAATGCGAGCCTCACACCATTTTAGAGAAGTCCACACCACACATTTGGAACCGACAGCAAAACCCTTCAGATTACAAGTATACTGCTTGTATTCTACAAGAATGATGACATATCAATGAAGGAAGAAGAAAAAGAAATAACACACAAAACCAACCCCTCCAAAAAAACTCAAATGTCTCACAACCCTGCCCCCATACTCCGCTGCCTCCCTCCAAACTACTTTACTTAATAAATATTTGAAAGTTAAATATTCGTCATCTTGAACAGTCTTGAAAACGCATTTTATGTTTAGAAGTAAATTTCCAATCATAAAATCAATAACGTCTCAAAAGTAACATTAGTTGCTGTTAGACTGTCACATTATCCATAAGACACAATATATGATGTCCTTAACCCAAAGCATACTGACATTAACACTAATAATAATTTATTGGGGAATAAAATTTAGGTTTCTACAAGAAAGCTATTCTCATGTTTGAACATGCACAACATTTTGATAAAATCACTTTACCTGCACCACAGTCAGCCAAGTTCTCATTCAGGTTTTTTTCTATTTCTTCATCCCTACGCTTACAGTCTGAAGACTGCACACGTGTATTTCCACATCCTTCAAAAAAGTCAGTCAAGTCTTGTTTCATCCATTCTTCCACATAACAATCATCTTCCTTCTTCTGCCTCTCCTCGTGTTTCTCAAGTTTGCAGTCACATATTTTTACAGTGCAAACAGACTTCTGATTCATTGCGTCTTTTGTAAGAAAGGAAAATTGACTTCCACTACTTGCAGAACTTTCCAGTGCAGTGTGTTCCAACCCCAACGAGTCATCCTCCCCATCTTCATAAGACGGCTGCACCCCAGGCACCATCAGTTCCAGAAATTGCTCCATTTCAGCACCTAGCACTGACAGCATGTCATGGGTCTTCTGGTCCAGTTGTTTCTCAGGTCCATCAGCAAGTGAAGACAGCCTTAGGGGAGGAGGCTCTACTTCCATCCAGTCTTCTTGTATAGCTTCTGCTTTATGAACTCCAGACAAATTCAATTCCAGATTTTTTGCCTTCTCTCTCAAAGCAAGCTGATTGGATGGTATCAGCTCTACTGTCTTCAGTCCATTGCTAACTGAAGGCACCAAGTTCTCTCTCTCATGAAGTGATGGTAAGACTTCAAGAGATTTCAGAGCCCCCAACTCCCCCATCTCCTCACCCATAACTGGCAGTTCAAACAATTCTTGTTCCAACACTTTCTCTCTTGCTTCACTGCCCAAAGCTGTTTGTACTTCAAGCGACTCTGTTTCCAGAGCTTCCTTTGTTTCTTCACCAAAGGAGAGTGGCACTGAAAGTGCCTCTAGCTCCAGCATCAACTCTTTTAGATCATCATATGAAGAGTGCTTTTGTAATTGATCCAGTTCCACTGATGTCCCTGTTTCATCACTCAAAGATGACTGTACCTGGAGCACTGGCAATCCTTGCACCTCTTGTTCATTTCCCAGGAAAAGACTGGCTGCTGAAGCACGGCCTATCAGTTCCTCTTTCAGATCAGCATCCTCTCCAAACAGTAGTTCACATAATTCTTGTTCTGAAGCTTTCATTTCACTCCCCCAAATATGAAGGCTACAGCTTCTCATTGTTTCTAGTAATACATTGTCATTGCTCTGTCCTTCAGGTAGAGGTATCTCTTTAGCAAAGTTGCTTTGATGCTCAGCTGTTTCACATCCATCGTCAGCCTTCCCAGACATAGATTCAACAGCTCCCACTGACACATTTGTTTCTACAGTATTTAAACACTCAGAAGTTAGAACCAGGAAAGCTTCAGAATGAAGTAAAGCACTTTCACTTTCTTCTTGAGCTAATCC
Source organism: Athene noctua (assembly GCF_965140245.1). Taxonomy (NCBI): domain Eukaryota; kingdom Metazoa; phylum Chordata; class Aves; order Strigiformes; family Strigidae; genus Athene; species Athene noctua. The sequence goes on along the minus strand of NC_134037.1, from coordinate 8,060,329 downwards.
ACAAACAGCAGTAGTTTCTCTTTTGAGACAAAGACCCATATCATCATTTGAAGATCTGTTTCCCTTTAAGGGGTTCTCAAGGTTTGACAAAGTGTTGTCACCAGTTCCTTTACTAGCCTTCCAAAAAGACTTCATCTCTTCATTAATACTCTTGCCAGAAGCTTCCAGCTTGACAAAAGAGAGAGGAGCTTCAGAAGCTTTATCTTCCTGAATTTCTATTACTTCAGCTTCTAATAAGAGGTTTTCAGTCATATCATAAAACTTCTCTTTTGCTTCACTAAGCCATGAGCCCTCTGAAGAACTAAAACCTGACAGACAGCAAGCAAATGCTTGATTAGGTACTTTGAGCAATTCACATGGAATCTCTCTGACCATCTCCATGCTAACAGCTTCCTCACTTCCATAATCCACATGTCTAACAACCACGGTGTCATCTTTTATGCTACTGACTTTAGCTCTGTAGAACTTTCCATCTTGACTGTGTTTTGCTAGACAAATATCACCACTTTTAATACAAGATCTGCAATCATTTAAAGAGTTTAGCCCAAGGTTTTCAGCTTCCACTATTTTTTCCTCTATGTAGTTCATGGCTTCTGTATCAGCACGACGACTCCAAAAGTATTCTGGACCATTTACCACTGTGACGTGAATTTTTGCAGTCTGACCTGCCTCTGGAAACTTCCAGATAAATGATTTACAACCACTTACACAGGAAATTTCATTTTGACCCTGAGGAGGCAAAGGCTCACCCACAGTTATCATGCCACTGTTCTCTCCTCTATCAAGTGTTTCTGTTGAACTTTCTCTACTTGCAAGATTTTCCTCAGCTAAATCCACTGTTACTATACCTTGATGGTCACTGAGAACAACTTCCCATTTATCCTCAACTTTCTCTACAAACTCACACATTAGAAGAACCTCACTTGTTCTCTTGGTGAAATAAAGCACTGCTTTCTCTCCCCAGTCTGTATTTTTTTTGCATCGAAGTCCACCTAGGAAGCAGTGAATGCCTATTGCTGGAATAGATGACAAGTCTTCAGGGAGCCTGTGTGCTTGATCAACATTAATTACTGAAGTATTACCATAATCAATATACTGTATACTTATCAAATTGTCAGAAGTCTTCTCTTTCACTACAGCTCGATACCACAGGCTGTCTTCTGAATAAACAGCACTGATTAAGTCTCCTGCTTGGAAAAGTTGTCCACAAAGCTTCTTTGCTTGTGTCCTATTGTTTAAGATTTCTGAAATGCTGTTAAGCTGAGCCTCATCACTTTCTAGTTGAACATAAAAATCCAGCGGATCATTTACATGAGACACATACACTAGCACTTTAAGAGCTGGCACTATCTTCTGTTGAAGTAGATCAGATACTTTAAGCGTTATACAGCTGCCTTCAGCATTGGATTTAATATCTGACTGTGCATCCAGCTGGATGGAGAGCACAGACTCCTCCCCTGCTTTATTTAACACAAAAGCACCCTTCTTACTGCTAAGCATTTCATCAGGCTCTAGTAATCCATCTGCCACATCTCCCTTTGTAGCAGGCTGGAAAAGGTTTACATCTTCTTCTTTGAAGTGCCTTTTGCTACTTCTCCCTCCTCCCTGGGCTTCAGATCTGCATTCATTTCTTTCAAGAGGCCTACCTGCATTCAAAGGAGACTCTGCAGCCTCATTCCTCTCATTCACATTCGTATTTCTAGAGCACAAAGTTTTATCTTCTACATGCCTACAAAGTCCTGTGTAGTCCTTCAGTTTCGCATTAATTTGAGTACTACCATCAAACAACTCAACCAACAGTTTACCATCAGATTTCTTTGCTACTACTATTGCCTTTAATTGCCTTTCTAAGACAGCTTGCTTAAACCATGTTGTAGCTTCTTTGGGAACATTAGATATATCAGATAAGGAACACCTTATGGCCTGCATTGGCAAAAGCAAGATATCACAAGCATCGTTGGGTAAAGGAAGCAGATTATCTTTCTCTATTGTCTCTGTGTTCCCAAAATCCACAAAGAAGACTTCCATATTAGGTTTTGTTTTTGTAAGTAGTCCCCTGTACCAGCGATTGTCAGTATACCTTGCTAGACACAAGCTCCCAGACTTTTGCAAGGTTTTTAAGCTGGTCATTGTTTCGCTTAGACGATCAATGTTATCCATAAGCTGTGCCAAGACATCAGCACATCTTTCAAGCTGGCAGTAAAATGTCCATGGATCCTCAACATGTGTAATAAAAACATCTTCCTCACTCCCAGTTTTGATACCATGCATAGAATAATAGTAAGAATGAAGCTGAACTGAGGATACCAGAGGCTTTTGAGGAGACAAAGGTCTGGCCACACCTCTCTCGGTCAGAAACTGGCAAGCACTCTGAAAAGGTGTCATTAAATCTACAATGTTGAATAGCTCCTTATGTTTTATCGAAGCCAAGGCAAATACTGTACATTTCAGCTCAAAGTGAGATGAGGAAGCATCGACAAACTCCTGAAAAGCCCGAATTGCTGCTTCGTCCCAAGCAAAAGGATCCTGACCATTTGGTTGGATTAAGTTGTAAAGGCTGCACCTGAAAGCCTGAGCCTCTAACTGAAGAAAGCATTTGTTAGTTGAGCGGAGGTTTGTTAGAGAGACCTGCTCTCTGTTGCCATAGTCAACATAGAGGACTTCCACTTTTTCTGCAGAAGGAATTTCACTAGTAATTAGAGCCCTGTACCATTTCTCATCCTCTGAGTACTGGGCTAAACATACAGAATCTGGCCAAGCATATGGATTGGATGAGTTTTTACAATACTCCTGAATTTCAGTCATTAATATCTTAAGGTCACGGCAATTTCTACTTAACTGACACCAAAAATAACCAGGATTTTCAACATATGACACAACTACATTAACTGTACTTCCCACTTCTAACTGACCTCCATAAGAGGAACTTGGCATGGTTTCCACAGAACTCTGTCTCCACGGGATGGGCAGGTTTTCCTTGCCCTCATACTTCTGAGCAGGAAGAGTTTCACTACTTTTAGAATTGTGAATGGCTGCAACAGGGCTCTCTCTGACCATGACAGCTGCGCAAGGATTAAGTGCTCTATCACTTCTCTTTAGATCAGATTCTTCTCTGAGCCTCTTCTCCGCATTTACTTGGTTTTCCTTCTCAGCATGTGCTGGGGAAGAGGCCTGGCTCACAGCCTTATCAGATGATTTCTGGAGAGTCTCAAGTACTTCACACCTCTGGTATTCAGCATACCCTCTCTGAGCCATGAGTTTACTTACACTTTTCTCTCCTAATTGAGATGGGTCAAAAATTTCAACCATGTATTTGTCACCCTGTGCAGTCAAAAAATGAACCTTTAGTCCCTTGTTCAGTACAATCTCCCTGAATGCAGACACAGATACCTCATTCCAACTCCCTCTCATAGGAGACACACCTACCAAACAAGACTTCAGAGCTAAAGCAGGTAGTTGCCTGAACTGAGGGACCAGCTCCCTTACTGCATACTGATCTACAGTGTCTGTATTGCCTGTGTCCATCAGATGTATTTCTACCTCATTGTCCAGTACCCTGGTGATCACTGCTCGACAAAAGATACCCGCTTTTCTACTGACGCAAAGGGATCCAGGCTGTAGGTCCCACCTAGCACCATCCAGTTTTGGGGCATGGGAGTAAAAATTCCACATGCTCTGCCTCAGCTGCTTGAGGAGCTGGCGATGCTCATGGAGCTGCAGCCAGAACTCAGATGGGTCTCGGAGGTGGGAAACCCGCACATCGTGGAACACACCCAACTCCTGATGCACAGAAAATCCAGAAGCAGAGGCCAAATCTCCGTGTGTTGAAGCAACAGAAAGTGCACCTGGGGGGAATTCCAGTTCTTTAGCTGTGGATTCTTCTACTTCCAACTGCTTCTGAGTTTCAGTTTGGCTGACCTGCATATGGCTGCTCACCAGGCAGCAAGTCTGCACCCCAAAAAGATGGTTCAAGTTGACACCATCTTCCCCATACAGGCTCACATAATAGAGATGCTCATAGGAGTTAAAGGCTTTGATGTGAGCACTCACTCCTTTGCCTAGCACCAACGCTTTCAGCTCATCGATCTGCGATGGGGACCAGCCGCGGCCACCATCTGAGATACCTTGAAGAGCACATGGGTAAGTCACCACAGGCATACGGAAACACTCCACAGGCAAATGGCGCAGGTTAGCTCTGGTCACAGCCTCCTTCCTGCCATAGTCCACAAAGATCACTAGAGCCACTTGCTGGTCCTGCTCCCCAGCAATAAGCTCCAGCAGAAGTGCACGGTACCACTGGCCATCTATGCCACGGGCAGCACAGGGTGAGCCCACTTTGGGTAATAAATCCTGCTCCCACCAGTCATAAGCATGGCATATTGTATCAGAGAGGCGAAGGATCTCCTGTGACAGGCTCTGCAGCTGGCAGTAGATATGGTGTGGGTCAGAGACATGGGTCACTAGGACAGGCTCTGTCACGCCCAACTGAAGCTGCGGGTAGAAGTAATCAGCCTGTGTCACCGTGGAAGCTACAGGGGAACACGCTGGAGGCTGCAGCTTGACCTGGTTCCTGAAGTGGCTGTGAGTTAGGCAGCGCTTGAGCACCTGGCAGAACAAACTGGGGGTGACCTCCCTGGCCAGGCCTAGGTGACACATCTGGTTTACCAGCTGAGGCAGCTCAAGCACTATGAGCTGCAGCGTCACCACCTTCTGCACCAGGCCAAGCACCTCCTTGCCATGCAGGTAGCTGAGGAACTCCATAGACTCCACCGTCCAGGTGGAGGGCGAGACGTCCCCACAGGCTGACTTCCCGGGGCCTCCAGCAGGCATGACATCAGCCACCACACAGCCCAGCACCTCCGGGGGCAGGCGGAAAAGCTTGTCGCAGCCCCGCGCCAGGTAGCAGGCAGACGTGACCACCGTGCAGCCCTCATCAAGCAGGAACACACGGTAGTCCTGGCCACGGCGACTCACCACACAGCAGCGGTACCAGAGCCCGAGCACCTCCACCAGGCCCACGTCCCCAGTGCACAGCTCATCCCCACCAGCCACCGGCCCACCGGGACCCGGGGCAGGTGCCAGCCGCGGCCCCGCCGCCGCCTGGATCTCACGGCGGAGGCGGACGTACTCCGAGCTGCGCTCACCCAGGCGCCCCCACAGCCGCACGACGGGCACCTCGGGGCGCAGGCCCACGGCACACACCCGCAGGGCCACGCTGGCGCCAGGGCTGAACATGGTGAGGCCGCGGCCGCAGCTGCCGCAGCTCCTGCTCCTGCTCCTGCTCCGCCGCCGCCCGCACGACGCCCAACGGCCGCGCCGCCGCCGCGCCCTCATAGCGCACGCGCCGCCCACGTGACCCGCGGGGAACGGCTACGGCTGCCCGAGGGGTCGAGTCCATTCTGCTCCCCCGCGGGGCCGAGGCGGCACGGGGGTGAGAGCAGGAGGGGACGGGACATCGGGCTGCCTCGGCTAAACCGGGACTGGTCCGGCGGCGGCACAAGGAGGAGGGTTATATCCCGGGCCACGTCCCGGGCCACGTCCCGGGCACGCTGGAGCCGCCCGCGGGAGCCGCCCGCGCCCGCCGTGGGACCGCGGCACGGCCGGGGGGCGGGGTGAGGGGCGAGCCCGCTGAGCTCCCATTGGTCAGAGTGGGCATCCGGGGCGGGGCGTGCGTGCAGCGCTTGGCGGCCATTGGCCAGCGTGGGGCCGCGGTGTGAGGGCGGGGCGGGGCGCGGAGGGGGCCGGTCCCCGCCCGGGACTGCCAACCCCCGCGGGGCAGAGGCGCCTCAGCGCGGGCTGGGCGCGCGGGGCTGCGCCGCCGCCGGCAGCGAGGAGCCCCCTCAGCGCCTGGGGCGGAGGCCGCCCTCCTCCCGGCACCGTCCGGTCCGCGCCCGCCGTCTGCAGCCGCCCCGGGGCACGGGACGCCAGCCTCAGCCGAGCCGTGCCTGGCCCAGCCGTCTCAGGGGAGGGTGACACCGCACTGAGCGGCAGCAGCCGCCGCCGTCCCGCCGCGGGACAAGCACAGTCCTTCTCCGGGCCGCGGGAAGCGGCAAACGCGGATGCTCTGGTTGGTGGCGCCCTCCAGATAGCCTGCACTGTCACACTGCTCCGTTCCATCTGTTCAGCTCCGCGAGCCTGTGACTTGTCCTTGGGTTTGTCCCCCTTTTCCCAGGCAGACCTCTGAAATTTTAATGGGGCTGTCTTGAGCTTTTAGGGACAACGCTCAGATGTGGAGGTGTGAGGAAGAGGAATGCCCAGGACTTCACCCACCCTTTCTTAGGCCACAGAAGAGTCCACCCCAGGAACCTCAGTGCCACCCTCGGACTAATTCTTGGCTTCTGAAACTGAAGCTGAAGGGGAGGCTGAGGGGAGACCTTATCACCCTCTACAACTCCCTGAAAGGAAGCTGCAGAGAGCTGGGTTTGAGCCTCTTTAGCCTAGTAGAAAGGAACAGGACAAGAGGGAATGGCCTCATGTTGCCCCAGGGAAAGTTCAGATTAGATATTAGGAAGCATTTCTTTCCAGAAGGGGTTGTTGGGCGTTGGAATGGGCTGCCCAGGGAGGTGGTGGAGTCCCCATCCCTGGAGGGGTTGAAGAGTCGGGTCGATTTAGAGCTTAAGGATCTGCTGTAGGTGGGAACTGTGCTAGGCGAACGGCTGGAGTAGATGATCTCCAGGGTCCTTTCCAACCTAGATGATTCTGTAAATTCTGTAAAGTAAATAAATATGGTCAAGTGCTTTACAGGGTAGGAACTTCTCCTTGAAAAATGTGAAATTATGAAACACTAAGAAGTAATGCAGAAAGTGGCAAGTATTGCTATTCAACTTATTTTTTAATACAAAACACTAGGAATCAGCACTTACAAATCCCTTTAGTGTTTCACAGTCAAAAAAATATTTAAGAGTTGAACATTTTTTCACTACAAGACTTTTTAAATTACTTTTTTCAACACAATAGCTCAGGTACTTCTGCAGGTCCATCATCAGGGTTAACTGACTAACAGGATTGCAGGCAGGACCACTCAGGGTGTAACTGAAGCAGCAGCTTAGACTGCTAATTTATAATCACTGGTGAGGGTGTGCAAGAAGAACTCAGATTAGTTTCTGACACTGACAACTAGAAACATAACAGTATTTCAGAACAAAAACTACTGACCCCCTAATAATGGTGAGATGATTTTTTTTCCAAGCTGGAATCACACACCCAAATGCGTGCAGCCACGACAGATTTACAATAAAATCAAAAAGTACAAGTGCAAGCCAAGAAGATACCCAAACTATATTTAACCAGAAATTGGCACATTGAAGATACTAGTTGCAAAGACTAGTATAGAAGAAATCCTATTTACTCAGAGAGCTAAGTCTTCTACAGCCATCTCATTACTAGATACTGCTAAATTAAAGCCAGCTTTGTTCTGCATACGTTATGGTTGCTTTTACACTGCCTTTTTGCCTCCTGATTGCCAAAGATAAGCCTAATGGCAAAGAGCAGTAGTCCCCTTCCTAGGAAATCTGGAAAGCTTGAGGTTTAAAAAAAATAATAAATCACTCCTATACAAACATTTTGTGTTTTTGAATAGAAGATTCTATTTCCACTTAGATTTGAAATGGGCAGAGTGTGAATTTCCATGGAAAAGTGGTGCTTTAATGATCCAGTCTGCCACGTCAGCACTGGGACTCTCAGAGGACAAGTAGTTCAACTTGGTACTACGGACAGCATGTGTATTATGAGTCCTTCAAGAGGGGCAGAGCAAACTATGCTTTTGATTTCCTGGGTTACAGGGCTGCATTTCACTTTTGGATGTTACTCAAATTGTGACTGAACAGGTCAGGCTGTCTCTGGGTAGTAAGAGGAACACAAACCCTTCCACCTTTTGTGCAAAACAAATTTGAAATCAGGTAAACTGCTCTAGTCTTTTTCAGTCCCTGCTACTACAGGCTTGGTTTACTGAGGCATCAAACTAAAGAGAGGTAGTTCTTTATGTGTATGCAAATATAATAGTAACAAAAATTCTCAAATAATTTTATAGAATGTTTAGCCACAGAAGACATTCAGCACTGCAATGTTCAACCTGCTCTTGTCCTTAACAATAAGAACCATCTCTATTATCAAAAAAGCAAACAGTATTATATTCTACTTGCTTGGTAGATTTGTTTTTTACCTCTGTTTGCTGTTTCAGAAAGCTGATGCTGGCTGCCAGTTGAAGTATTTTGTGACAGTTTTATCCTGTGGATAACTTAAATTTCATATCGCTGTCTGACAAACAAATAGTATCCTTAAGTCATGGCTACTCCTAACCAGTAAGGACTGGATTTGAGGCAGCAACCTATACATGTTATCCTACAGCCAATCTCCTAAATTAATTAGTTGCCTGTGGGGTCAGGACGCCTCGTGCAATGAGAATTCAGCTTTCTGATTCTTCTTTGTTTTATGAATACTGAAGTGGTTTCACGATTTTAAAAAGAACTAACTCCACAGATCCTTCTGATTTGTTCATATGTAAGCCAGAATACCAGTGACCAAGGAGCCTGTGAAAGCAAACACTGAAGTTAGAGGCTTAAAACAGAAGTGACCCAGTAAATAAACCCATTAAACTGTCTCCTCTTAAAAATCATATTCTTAAACTCAATCTCATATTATGTCTTTCATACAAAAATCATAGTGTTGCATGTTTGGCCTGGATGATCTTCAAGGTCTTTTCCAACCTAGATGATTCTGTGATATGGTTATGGCTGCCCAGTCCTTCACAAGACACCAAAACCTTTTTTTTTTTTTTTAGCTTGTCAACCCATAAATGTTTGACATGAAAAGTTTCATACTTGGGGGCTACTTCAGGCTGAATGCTTTTAAAAATTTTTAAAGCGTTTACTTGTTCTAAAAACTTAATCAGAAAATTACGTGGTTCTGCTTGCATAAAAATTATATCCTCAACTTCTTTAGTTAAGATAGGGGGTTTTTTTGGTTTTTGTTAGAGCAATAAATTGCTGTTTGTCAAAAGGCTTCCTTGTGTCTAGGAAATACCTTTTCCTGCTCCTCAGAAACACCTGTTAAACATTCCCCAAATTACAAACCTTTGGGAGAGCTACGTTGGCACACACTCCATGGAAACTGTGAGTAATAAACTCACAAAGACCCCATCGATACTGAATGTGCTCTGGCTCAGGGGACTAAGCAGAACCTTCCTGTAATTGCTCTTACCAGAGGCTGCTGGCCACTGTTGTGCCCAGTTAAACTAGAGACGGGAGGCTTTTGCCTTTGATCATAGTGCTCAATCTGGTAATTTAAACAGTGTCAAGACCTTGAAGCCAGCTGGCAGAGTCTAGACATAGTCATACTGTTAAATTCTTATAGACTTAAAAAAAAAAAAAAAAAAAAAAAGGTGGCCACGTCCAAATTTGCTATTGGGAATCCCTTGCCCAAACTAAAAGCAGAGTTCTAGTTCCCAGGCTCCAAATACTGCTTGACAGATGTGGCTTTAGCAGTCCAGCTGCGTGCAGGAGGAAGCTGCCAGCTTGAACACAAGAGGAGCAAAGGTGAAACCCATGATGGAGGAGTATTAAAGCAATTTTGGGATCGAGAGAGAAGGAGAAAAGTAAGTATGAGGAATGCAAAGGGAGTCCAGGTCTGGGAGTAAGAAGGGAACAATGGAGAGTTTGGGGAAGGGATAATGGAGGGAGCCTGAAATTACTGAAAAAGCAAGGAAAATCACTAGCAATTAAGCGGGACAGCATTTTCCAATGCACACTGCATGCACTTGTGTCATCCACTACATTCAGTTTTGATAACTGCAGTTAAATAAATCGAGACACACAAATAGTTTTGAAAAAGTGTTGACACAGAAAGAACTCTTTACATTTTAATGACACATTGTTCAACTGTCATGTAAAGAGAGTTAAAAGGCACTTACCATTCTCATCCACGTTGGGATAAAGCCTTTGTACAGGGACATAAACCCTTCACCCTGTATAGTTTGAATCAAGCAGTCCGTGGACGATTTATACAGCAGACCTCTGTGCAAGGAGAGCAAATAGTGTTAGGATTACAAATACGCAGTTTTAAAAAATCCCACCCTTCCCCCCAAAAATAATCTGTATCTGATAAATTTGTACAAGCAAGAGCTGTTTTGTAAACTCACTGGAGTCTAATCAGAACTGAAATCCCCTGAAGTAACTGGGTATGCTTAGGTGGCCATCGCAACAACGGCCCCTGGACATTTACTAAATCAGTAAAATGATCATCAGGAAGGTGAAGAGCAAATTAGAAACAGCGCTTCACTCCCGGTGAAATCAGTGAGACTTGGCGTTTCAATTTTTGACTGAAAGTTGGTCTCCGAAGTGTCCATACCTTCCCTGCTTATCTCTTGGCTGGTTCATTATCCGGGTTTTGACCACGTCAGCAGGAGTTCCCAGAACAGCAGCTACCAGGCCAGAACAGCAACTGTCAACAGCAACAGATACTTAAAGGAGAAACTAAGATTTATCGTGACAATTTAAGCCTCATGATTCCAATTCTAATATATATTATAATAAAACAGTTATCATAAAATCATAAGTAATACCTCATAACTTAACATAAACTTGATTTGGGAGGAGTTTTGCTAGTATTGCTCTTGCTCAGATGCCCTCCCAGCACCATCTTCCCTTCTCTGTGTGCAATTCTGAGGCAGGGATAAAGGACCCACAGTAAGCAGTGTATCATATTGTTTATATAAAGCAGATTTCTTCATAATTTAAGAGAGTAAAAGAGGTTGTTCTGTAGAATTTATATTGCTGATTCTTATGGTTTGCTAAAATTAAAACTAGGTTAGATAAAATAGTAGCAATTCTAGAAAAGTGAAAATTCACACATGAGGTGTTTAAATGCATCAGCAAGGCACTTCTGGTGAGGGCAGTTTTGTAGCAACAGTTGCATCTTTTGTCTTGTGTCTTTTATGCAAAGATGTCCTCTCAGGCAAAAAATAAAAGGAGTTATAAAGGTGCATTTTCAGGACCAAAGAATAGAGGCTTCTGCTCGCACAGAGAGGCAGATCAAGACAGCGAGGCTGGAAGAAAAGGGGGAATACAGCACCTGGCAATACTGTGAGTCACGCTATTGTCCACAAGCGGCGTGTTCAGAAGCAAAAAGTGTTTCACTGAGTCGTAAGTGGTCAGATCTGTAAAGAGGATAATGAGAAAAAACAGCATTGTCAGAAGTAAATGCTGCCGGTGCTGTTCACTACTGACATAGGATGGAGGCTTGGCAAGACCTAAATTTCCAGTGCAGCTTCTCCCGTTGGCACAGCTAGCACTCTGCCCCCGGTTTCTGATGATGGTTGTGGCACCTACGTCCTGTCGTTAGACGTGTGAGTATGTGCTCCCTTCTATTACCATCTTCTCTGATTTACCCTACAAATGATAGAGGATCCAAAATGGAAAATTCTACGAAATAACTCATTAACCAAACCCCCAAAATGTCACAATTAGGACAGCTTTACCTCTCCCACCTCTCTGCAAGTGTTATAAAAATGTTAGAACCGTTAGACAAAAAAACCCAGATGTTGTCATGGAAGTTATATCATGTTCTCCTGAAAGAAGAGACGTAAGTTACAGTGTCTGGGCATCTGAATGACAGACAACAACCTGAAAGTTAATAGCAGATCTGGTTACATTTCCAACGCCCTGAGCTTAAAACTTAGGAGCCCAGTTTACTAACCAGGATGACCCTCTTAGCACTTTGTAGTGCTTTATAGCCCAGACATACCCAGGGGAGATCATTTCCCACTTGTAAAAGAGTTTGCTTGTTTAAGTTTACATGCTGAGACTGCACATTAACATTGTGTATGGAGATACATGCTTTAGTTAAAAGTCATTCTGTAGCCCTCATTTAACAGCTTCTGCTGCCAACATCCATCCAGTGATTCCTTTACTGATGCTTAGCAAAGTGTAAGCTTACGCCACTTCTGGTTTTCTATCTTCGAGGATATTTTTTGGTCGTGCCGCTAACATATCCCTGTGCTGAATGATGTAGAAATTAGCAGCTGTCGTGCCAAATAAATGTAAGCATGCAAAATAAAAAACCTGCCAAGACGATGCTATAATATGTGCCACCAAGCACAGAGCAAGTGTTTATGGTGGGCACCAACAGACAGTGTCTTTCAGTCCCAAAGACATCTCCCTCCTTTATAAACAGAACCTCAGGAGGGAGAGCAAAGACTATCCAACATACCCTAGCAGTTTTGGAAAGACACAGGAAATCTCTGTCTATATGTGGAAGGAGTGAGTGCTTCTTGGATCAGCAAAGCACTCAGACGCCCACTTCACCTTATAACCCTCAGTCCCTGCCAGAACCACACTATAGGTGTACCTGTCTGCTGCTGCATCACACCATGCCTGGGCTGTGGACCTTGTTGATCTGGACACTGACCCATGGACCATCTCCCCAGCTCGACCTTGGATCTTTCTTATTACAACAGACCTTACTGGATGAGGGAAAGGCTGTGGATGTTGTTTACCTTGACTTTAGCAAGGCTTTCTACACCGTTTCCCACAGCATTCTCCTGGTGAAACTGGCTGCTTGTAGCTTGGATGGGCTCACGCTTTGCTGGGTAAAAAACTGGCAGATGGCCGGACCCAGAGTTGCAGTGAACGGAGTTAAATCCAGTTGGCGGCCGGTCACGAGTGGTGTCCCCCAGGGCTCGGTGTTGGGGCCACTCCTGTTTAACATCTTTATTGATGATCTAGACGAGGGGATCGAGTGCCCCCTCAGTCAGTTTGCAGCTGACACCCAGTTGGGTGGGAGTGTTGATCTGCTCGAGGGCAGGGAGGCTCTGCAGAGAGACCTGGACAGGCTGGAGCCATGGGCTGAGCCCAACTGGGGGAGTTTCAATGAGGCCAAATGCCGGGGGCTGCCCTTGGGCCACAACAACCCCCAGCAGGGCTACAGGCCTGGGGAGGAGTGGCTGGAGAGCTGCCAGTCAGAGAGGGAACTGGGAGGGTGATTGACAGCCGGCTGAACAGGAGCCAGCAGTGTGCCCAGGTGGCCAAGAAGGCCAATGGCATCCTGGCTTGTGTCAGCACTGGCGTGGCCAGCAGGGACAGGGAAGGGATCTGAGCCCTGGGCTCGGCACTGGTGAGGCCGCCCCTCGATTCCTGTGTTCAGTTTTGGGCCCCTCACCCCAAAAAGGCCATTGAATGACTCGAGCGTGTCCAGAGAAGGGCAACGGAGCTGGGGCAGGGTCTGGAGCACAGGTCTGCTGGGGAGCGGCTGAGGGAACTGGGGGGGTTTAGTCTGGAGAAGAGGAGGCTGAGGGGAGACCTCATGGCCCTCTCCAACTCCCTGACAGGAGGGTGCAGAGAGGGGGGATGAGTCTCTTGAGCCGAGGAACAAGTGATAGGACAAGAGGGAATGGCCTCAAGTTGCACCAGGGAAGGTTTAGACTGGCTATTAGGAAGCATTTCTTTCCAGAAGGGTTGTTGGGCGTTGGAATGGGCTGCCCAAGGCAGGGGGGGAGTCCCCATCCCTGGAGGGGTTGAAGAGTTGGGCTGACCCAGCGCTGAGGGATCTGGTGGAGTTGGGAACGGTCAGTGTGAGGTCAATGGTTGGACTGGAGGATCTTCAAGGTCTTTTCCTACCTTGATGATTCTGTGACCTGCTGGTGATCACTGAGCTCTGTCTGACCCTGGTGCCTCTCACCAGACCTGATGCTGCCTCAGCTTCCTGGCTTGGCTTCAGGCCTGCCTTGTCACCACATGCTTTCCTGAGGATCTGGATCTGGGTGTAACCTGGCTGCCTTTGCTGGCTCTGCCCTGCTCACCTTGCTTGGGCACCAGGGAGCTGGGTCGTGGCTGGCGAGGTCCTTGCTCAGCTGGCTGTGGGACCCCCTCAGCAACCAGCTCACCACTGTTATTTTTAAGCAACTTGATTTCCACAGGAACAAAACGCTCAAGGCAGAAGTCACTTGCAGTGCGCTTTAAACAGGTCCCCAGTGTAGATAACCAAGAGATGAAGACAGGGGGAGCAGCCCCAAGTGCTGCAGACCAAGTTAGGAATTTACCTCCCATGTTCACCAGGGCAGCTCTCTGGACATTTGGCACCCATCCAGCCCAAAGCCCCCGTATTCCTCCTTCAGACAGGATCTTCATAAATGCATGGTGTACTCCTCGAAACCTGAAATCAGTATGCAACTAATAAGTAGAGAGCCCAGCCAGGGAGAAATCTTTGCATATTCCAGCACTTTGCTGCGCCAGGTCCTCACATGGGAAAGGAGATTTATACCTATAAGGATCTTGCCCTCTGGATCGACTTTTTGGATCCATTTTTAGATTCATCTTTGCCTTTCATGCAGTGGTATTTTACCAACCATACTGGTTGCCCTGGTAAGCAGCAATCTGGTTGCTAGTGACAGACAACCCTTTGATCCCCCAGTTGGGTTGCAATGCTAGATGTATGAGACACTAAAGGATGCCAGCAGTTTCGGATGCAAAGAGCAGCGTGTCCCGGTATCTGCAGGAGGGTCTTAAACCCTGCTGTCTGCAGGTGACCCAGCCCTTCCCTGTGCCTGTGCATCGAGCTATTTTCCCCATCCTTCTTCCAGCTTCCCTTCTTCAGAAAGCATCCTTTCCTCCCCCCGGCAGAGTGCTGGCATGGACATACTGCACATGGAGGATAGGCCAAAGGGTTTGTGATCTCTGGGACCAATACATCAGAATAAGGAAGGTGAATATAAATGGAATAAGGAGGAAGTCTTGGATCCCCCACTCTCTGTGCTGCCCAGAACCATCGCATGCCTCCCAGGCACTGCTCTTCCCCCAAAAGGGCTCAGAACCACTGGGGAGAGGGAGTGGCAGAAAACAGAGGCAACCACACCCTCGGTCAAAGAGTACTCCTTAACAGGAAAAAACTGCCAGCTGTGAGAGGAACTGACCGTAACGGCTTTCCTTCCAACTTCCTTTTTCCTTCCATCTGCATCTGCACCTTCACCAGATCAGTGGGGCTGGCGAAAAACTGTCCAATGGCACCTGCAGACATGCCTCCAACTACAGCTTTCCTGCCAAACAGGGAGAAAAGTGTGCTCCAGAATACACTGAAAATCTTCACAAATTGCAGTGCTTGAGCTGAAGAGTTCAGCGACACAACCCAGGTGAACCAATGTAAATGGTTATTACTTATACTGACAGCCAAAGTTAAGGTAATAATTGTGGCGATTGCAGGTAGTTAGGGTAGTCAATAATATCCTGTTAATTTTAAGAAAGGGTTAAAACTTATCTGGGAAAAAAAAATCAAGTCATTATATGTCACCAAGATGCTCTGCTTCCTCTCCAGGTTGCATTACGCTCATTGCTTAATTTTTAAAGGCAGGATGGCAAGGTACACAAGTAAGGGATGGTACTCCATGTATTATAATAACTGAATGCCTATCTGAAATTCTAAACTGCTTGCTGTTATATAAAACTTTTCTTTATCTCCATTGCTACTAGACTAGTTATATTAATTTTCTAGTTCTGCTTATATTACTTGAAACAGAAATGTCAGTATTATCTACAGTTTCCCCTTCCTGTAGCACCAGGCATGGCAAGTATTTTGTATTAGAGTTTATAATTCCCATCCTAAAAACAGTCACATTTTTGACCCAAGATTTGCTTTTGGAATAAAATACTTGACTGGATATGGTAAAGTGTATGACTGACATTTTAACAATAAGGATTTCACAATTAGAAAGTACCAGTTTTTGCAAAACTTCTGTAAAAATCTGCTCATTCCCCACAGGGAAAGAGTTAATTCTGTGGCGGTATGCCACTTGCATTGTGAAAAAAAGAGACGGAGTAAGATTTAACTGTTGCTGAATTAAACTTGCAAAACAAAGACTTTGGTTTTGCTGTTAACAGGGATCATTTGTCTCCTTGAGAAGGATGCACAGATTTACCTTAGGCTGACATCTGTCATACACACCTGAACAAAATAACTTTCTTTCCTTCATGATCTGCCTCTTCAGTAGCTGGGAACTTTCCGTCTCTCAGGCAAAGATACAACACCAGAATCAGCAAAACTTCCTATTCCCCTTGTTTATAACCCAACGGCATAGTAATTTCTTACCCAGGCAGTATGACAAGCAGCAAAACAGCAAAGTGTTGCCATACTGCTGCTGCCCAGTGCCTAACAGGACCCATCCCTTCAGCAGCTGGAAATCTGAGATGTACCACCCCTCACTTCTTTTCTGCTAAGCTCCAGAGGATAATCGAGATGTCCATCATACCTTGGGAAATGTATCCTCACCCCCTGTGGAGCAAATCAGGCCCTCGGTTGACCTCAGAGCTGAGCAGGGCACAAGCTTGGCTCAGCTGAACCTCTGGTTTGCATTACCCAGGCAACTAACTGTAGGATTAGTCATGGCTCCTCACCCTGGTGTCAGGTTTGTGCAGTTGCTCACAGCTTCTCCAACAGCCGTCACACACAACTGCACTGTCAGCCACGACTCACCCACACTTCCCAACATCCCCCGGCCCATGCAGAAATAAAAGACCTGCCACTACATCACAGACCTTGAGTCATGGTAAAGCTTCCCTGCCTCCACCCTCATCCAGGCTAATTCCTGCCCGCTCAGGACAGCTGCTCCTATCAATGTGGTTTATGACATTTCTCCATCTCTTTAGTAGAGGATCCTTATTAAAGAAATCATGGTCTTAGTTAAGACTCTGACAAGCTTATTTCAATATTTCTTAGTCCTTTTCCAGCTGAATGAAAAGATACTGCCTGAAACTAAAACCAGAAAGTCCGTATCAGTGCTTAAACTCCTACTTTATAGTTACCCTCTTTAGGGTAGGCAAGCCATGAGGAAAAGACATCTTTTAGGGCTGTAGGACCCCTACAATAAGGACAATCCCAAACAGGCAAAAGCATAAATATGCAACATTACCAGAAAGGAAAGCTTTCATCCTCAGACCTGCCAAGCATGGAGTCACGGAGATGTTCATACGCAACCATCCGAACTCCAGAGTACACTGGAAAACAAAATTGGGAAACAAATCCTGGGCATGCCATTTCTGGAGGTCATGCTGTGATAGAGAGGTGGAGATTGGTTGTAAAACACTCTGGAGCTTGCCTGGGTGAGCTGGTCATTGCCCTCCTGTTCATGATCAAAATGGGGAACGTGAGGGGTCTCGCCTGGTAGCAGTGCTAGAGCCAGAATTTTTTAGCATCAGAGAATGGCTCTGGCTGAGCCGTACGTTCTCCAGGAGGCAGCACAGCACACGGCCACAAGCTGAGGAGATGCAACTGCATTGCTTCACTCACAGCTGGTGCCAAGCACAAAACCTCCCACAAGTGCTTTTGAGGTTTATTGCTGTCACCGTACTTCCAAATAAAACAGAAAGCTGTTACCTGTGGCCAAACCACTAATGCATTTCTTCATCCTAGCACTTGCAACCTTATCTTTTTTTCCCAGCTCGTCCCCAGTTCCCTCAAGTAAAAGATATTTATTGTTCTGAGGACTCTTGAGTGACTGCTTGCACTGAAGACCTTCCTGCAAAGATGACAGGGAAATATTTTGTTTTCCCAGAAGCCAGAATAAGGCTGTGCAGAAATAATAGGCAAGAGTGGGAAGAGATGATACTGAGCCAGAATCCCATCTATTTCGAAGTGGGATTGCAGTGTAGACTGAAGGAGTCCTCACAGACTTATTTAAAGTAAAAGAAGATATGGCAAGCTCACTCCTCAAGGCTGTTGGCCACAGACTGCAGGACCCAAACTTGTCCCATAACGAGCAGATAATCACCTATATGGCGGTAGACAGCCGGCGTGGCTCCTTGCCAGAGCTTTCGTAAGCCCTCCTCTTGCACGATGCCAGCCGCCGTGCGCAGCATGCCGCGGTAAGGGACTGCCTGGCCAGCGGCAGCTCCGTGGCGATGAACAGCAGCTTCGCCCTGGACCTGCAGCCGAGTTTTTGTGAGATCCAGGGGAAATGTCACTGAAGAGAAAGAGCAGGGAACAAACGTGAATACGAGTGCAGTTGCGGGGAGAACTACCATGCTAGTAACATCTGGGCCACAATCCACCCTGCCAGGTGGCCAAGGGGTCTGTGCAAGTACCAGCAGGCAGCAGGGTCAGTACCCAACAGGGGTGCAGGCGATTTGTGGAGGAGATTCATGTCCAGATCTGTTAAAAGTGTCTCTGGGCATGAGTAACCAAATTACATTCCTGTCAAACACCAAGTCTTTCTCCCTTATTTCTTTTTACAGATTTGTTACGCGATATGTGTACTTTCCAAGACACTCTGGATTAAAAATCCTCTTCCAGTTACTGCCCCTGAATAAGGATCAGTCAAATCTCTTACCATCGAGTGTGTGGCCTCTCCAGTTCTGCCCAGCATAGTGGCAGGGACAACCCCACAGTGGCCATCATAATGCAGACACGCATGCAGGCGAGCACCTATCCTACAAACTGCCCTAAAAACATGCTGCTTTGCTGATGCAGACACAAGAATCATGATTAGCTGTTATTTCTCTCACTGAAATAATTGGTGGCCAGGGAAAGGGGTCCATCTCAGCTTGCCAGATTCCCAGCTTCTCCTGAAACAGTATGGGAACATATTTGCTGCCCCTAATTTCAGTTTCAGGCCACTGGGCGATGGACCTTCCCAGCCTGTCTCAGGCTGCCCAGGAGCATGGGTTGTCTTTGGTTCGGTACCTCTGTAACACTCAATGCTACAGGGTCCTGCTGGAGCAGGATTCAGAGGTACTGGGGCAATGCAGTCACTGCTCAAAGCCTCGACAGATTTACAGTCTGTATGTGCATTAAGTTTGGTATTTTTGTTTAAAGATTAGCAAAAATGGAGAAGTTCCAAATCATGAGAGCAAAGGTTTGCCTGCGAGAACTTATAGAAATTACAAGGAATATGCTGAGAAGTATTCCAAGTAAATTACTGATCACAAAGTAGTGCTAAGCAGATGCCAGGGTGTTTCTTTCTCACATTTCAGCAAACAGTTTACTATAGTCAGTTTTTACAGACATGTCCACTGTAACCAGAAACATAAGATTCAATTTTTCTTTGATTAACCTGCATTAACTATGAAAAGCAAATACCCGAAGAAGTCAGCCCCTTGCTACTAACTTAGGCAACAGATCGTCCTGCCTCTTAGTCTTCATCCAGAAACCCAGCACAAAGCTTAAATTGTCACAACTGCTCTGTGTTAATGTCTGCAGCCCTTCGGTCTCAGAGGCAAAGATTTTGACCTAAAAAAAATCCCTCCAGCCACAGTCAGGTGGCGTAAAACACTCGCAAGCCTTAAACTGTCGAAGTCACGACAAGCAGAGTGGAACGAACAGATTTGCTGGAGCGGAAAAGCCGGAGCGAACAACCGAGGAATGAGGCTCCTGGGGACTGAAGTTCCCCCTGCCCCCCATAAGTAAATTTTGACCCCCTTCCCTCTCAGAAAATCACGGTGAGTTGTACCTAGTTCTGCCACAGCCGCTGCACAGGCTGACAGAGCGAATTTGCTGGCCCGGGGCCATCTCTCTGGAAGAGGTAAGCTCTTCTCTTCTTCTGCAGGTGACATCTAGCGTCTAACATGGACCAAGGCAAACCAGCCAGCCTGAGAGGGTCTGGAGCAGAAGCAGAGCCTAGCTCAGCTCTGTTCTGGGTCGTTTAGGAGATAAATTGCTGAAGGTCATGTTTCTCCAGCGCCAGCACCAGGAACCGAAACAGTCCGAGTGCCTCCTGCAGAGCTGCAAGGTCCTTGTGCGGTGACACGGGAGGCTCCTGCACAACGGTCTCCTGGGAAATGTAGTCTGTCACCAACGCTACCCTCTGCTAGGAAACCGGCAGTGTGGGTACAGCCACACGCACAATTTTGCCCACAATCTACATTAAAAAAAAAAAAAAAAAAAAAAAAAAAAATCATTAACGAGGCCTCAAGATGATGAGAACGTGTGTGGGGTCTATTTGCTTTACGGGGTGCTGTCATTGACAGCAGCGCCTTGGGAGCCCCGAACTCCATCCCCGTGTCAAACAGCTGCACCGGCATCCGAGACGGATGCATTGAGCCAGATCTGGTTTAAGGAAAGCTGCATCAGCAACAGCTACGTGCCGAGCTGGAGTGCTGGAGTGCTGGCGAGCTTGTAGCAATGCATGTCTGCTGGGGATTAGGCACAGAGCAGCGCAGTTTGAGCAAGGGGCACGCAAACCTGGAAAGACAGAAGCTAATCTCTGCCCAAAGCCCTGTATGTGAAGAGTTTAAAGCTTTTCCTGGCTAAATGCTGCAGCCCTGTTAATTGTGTGCCAGTCCTAATTTCCCTTACATTAATGCAGGCATATTTAGGTTCTCATCGTGAAAAAAAGGGTAAGGCATGTGCTGTTCAGAAGAATCTTTTCATTTATCATTAAGGCTCAGCTGAATCACTAAGTTAATCATTAGTCATTAATCACTAATCCTCATGCTGAGGATCTGAGGATTTCTTAGGTCACAGAAATTTATCCCAGAACACCTCCCCACACCCCTGTCTAAACTGCCTAACATTTTGATGTGTGGTCCCAGTCACAACGATTCAGACAAATGAAGGGAGCATTGCGGGTGAGATACTCAGCTAAAGTCAGCTGAATTTGTCTTGTTGGTCACCGGTAATCAGTATTAAATTGGATCCTTCTTTGGGTTAGAATTCATTAGAATTCATGCAGTGATAGAACAAACGACCAGCAGAACACTGAGTAAAACGGGAAGCATATTACAGTTTAATGCAAACGTGCCTGGCTGCACTGGGAGTATGAGTGGTTCAGAGCCTTACTCTAGACAGTTTATGCCATCTGCTGTTGTCGTGCTTCCCTCCATAGCTATTCTCCAGGCTTGGGTGAGCTTGTGCCACCACCTATCAGCCTGTATATCACGGAGTCATAGTTTAGGCTGGAGAGGACCTCTAGAGGTCATCTAGTGCAATCCTCTGCTCAGAGCAGGGATAGCTTCAGAGCTACATGACGTTGCCCAGGGTCTTGTTTGGCAATCTTTTGAAAATCTCCAGGAACGGGGATTTCACAGCCACAGCCTGCTCTGGTGCTTAACCATTTCATGAACGGTTTTTTCCTTATGTTCAGTCAGAATTTCTCACGTTGAATCTTATGTCCATTGCCTCTCATCCCGTAGATGTACACCTCTGGGGACAGTCTCACTCTTGTCTTCTCTAGAGCCATGCTTTAGGGGGTGGAAAACAACAGCTAGATCCCTCCTTAAAATAAACACCATAACACCGTGGCATCTTGTGGAGACAGCAGTTCTTACTGGCCATTTGCAGTCTGGGGAAATAAGTTCTTTTTTAAACCAGACTGATTTGGGGATGGCAGTGAGGAAGACTTTTCTCTTCCCACAGGATCTTTGAAATGAACCTGACCTGGAGATGGATGCTCACGTGAATAGCTCTGTGATTTGTGGAGCAGAGAAGGGCCAGTGCCCAGAGGTCCATCAAACAGCTAGAGTTTATATATCCCCAAATCCTGAGGCAGACAGCTCCAGCAGAGAGCACCTTTCCTATATTTTTAGTTCAGTTTTCAACGAGTCAGCATTTTCTGGTTTTTGTCCAAAGCCAGTTTGATCAAAAACTACATACGCGGGGAGGGAGCGTGGACTTCAGGTGTGATGAAAACACAGCAGCAGGGTTTGGGAGGGCTGTGTGCTGCTGGAGAAAGGCAGCCAGACTGCCTCGGTCCTTTCACCTGCTTCCATCAGTGGTGACTGTGTTAAGTTTACATTGGAACGTATTATAGTACCTGCCCAGGACTAGAACCTAGTCTGAAGAAAGCCTGTTAATGACTATCCCCCCACCATACTGGTGGCGTCCTCCTCACAATAGTGTCCTTCAGTAGTGTCTCATGTCCTTCACCAAATCGTGCCCCAGAAGCAGAAGCTAAACAGAACAAAAGAAGTCCAAAACAAACACAAAACCATGACAGAGGTTTGAGGGGCTTGTCTTACCTGCATACATAACTCACTTTAAGTTCACTACTCAGGCTGTGTGTACAATGAAAATATACTCCAATATTACAAGGCCTTTAGCTCTCTTATCCCTTTACCCCTTTGTAGGAAAAGGAAGAATTTAATGGGTAAAATAAAACCAGGAAATCAACATACAAAGACCTGTGATAGCTAAACACAGAAGTGTAGTAATATCACAGTTAAAAGTGATTTATCTGTTTCTTCCAGACGGTTTGCAGAACGGAGATTCACACCCTACTTGTCACAGGTGACATATTTGGGCTTTTTCTTCTGCACCTATGACCGATGCAGGGTGACATCCCAATGTATTTCAGCATGACTGTTTAATGAAGGCTGTAGATCTGTTTTTTCACAGCTCTTAACCTCCTACTCTCAGGTGTATTTCTGCTGTGCTATTTTTACTGTACTGCCTGTCTGCACAGGTACAAAGGTTCCTGTCCGTGCACCTATTCCTCTATAGGAAGGGACTTAAAACTATTTGTACAAAGCACTTTTAATGGAATAATCATGCTCACGAAATGGTGTGCAAATTGTGCACCATACAAATGGTGTGATGTTCCCATGGTACTGTGTTACAAAATATAGTAGCAATGAACTGTATCCTTCTCCTAGTAAAATATATAAAGCTGATGAGTGGATAAGGCCTCTGGGCTAGTAACTATGGAACTATTATAAAACTATACATGCGGACAAGTTCAAGAACAGTCCAGGTCTATTTCTTACTCAGACAACAGCATGGTTTTATTCTGGTGAGATTTGAGAGCACAGATACGAAGAGAATGGGACAGAACTAAGTAGGGTTTGAGAGGAAGGATGTGGGGAAACAATTTGGGTTTCAGAGACAGAAAGGCTGAGACTGAAAAGGAAAAGCATGTGTGGAGGTAGTATTTGAGTAAAGGGAGAAGTGTAAGGTGTGATGTACAGCTGGATGCTTGTCTGTGGAACAAACAGATGAAGAGCTAGAAAGGCTGAGCAGGGCTTGAGTCTGGGCCTGAGGATCAGGTCCTGGGACTGAGCAGAAGAGATTTGTACAAAGAGCCAGAGCAAAAGAAGGCAAAATCATAAAAAACCAACAGTTGAGGCTGGAAGGGACCTGGAGTCTGGCTAGTCCAACACCCTGCTCAAAGCAGGGTTGCCTAGAGCCAGCTCTCAGGACTGTGTCCGGTGGGGTTCTGAATGTCTCCCAGGACTGCCCAGCCTCTCTGGCAACCTGTTCTGGTGTCTGACCACCATCATGATAAAAAAAAAATCTCAAGTGGAATTTTCTCTATTTGTTTGTGCCCACTGCCTCTTGCCCTTTTACTAGAAACCACTGAAAAGAGCCTGGCTCCATCCTCTTTGCACCGTGCCTTCAGCTGTTCATACATGCTGATAAGATCCCCCAGAGCCTTCACTTCTGCAGGCTGAACTGTCCCAGATCTCTCAGCCTCTCCTCAAATGACAGATGCTCCAGCCCCTTTATGAACTTCCTGGCACTGCGCTGGCTCACTGCAGTCTGTCCATGTCTTTCTTGCACTGGGGAGCCTAGAACTGGACCCAGCACTCCAACACTGAGAAAAGGGGGAGGATCACCTCCCTTGTCCCGCTGGCAATGCTCCTCCTAATGCATGCAGGGTGCTACTGAGTGCAAAGGCACACTTCTGACTCATGTTCAGTGCGGTTTCCCGTAGGACCCCCAGATCTGCACAGCTGCTCTCCACCCAGGTGGCCCCCAGCCTCTACTGGTACATGGGATTGTTCCTACCCAGAGGCAGAACTTGGGATTTCCCTTTGCTGAACTTCATGAAGTCACTTTTTTGCCAAGAGAGTTTGGACCAGATGATCTTTGAGGTCCCTTCCAACCTGGTAATCTGTGATTGTGTGATAAACCCATGTTTGCCCATTTCTCCATCATGTGAGGTTCCTCTGAATGGCAGCACAATCATCTGGTCTATCACCTCCTCCTGGTTTTGTATTGTCTTCAAACTTGCTGAGGGTGTCTGGGGTTAGGCTGTGAGAGCACTTCTACGTTTTCTTTTACTTAATGAATTGCGTACAGAATTTGGCGTGCCACTTCCATAGAGGCAAAGAAATGAATCTGACCTCTCTGAAATCTTGACTTCTGACATTGCAGTGATGTTACAGGGGCCACCAGCAGGTTTTGAACTCTCAGTTCAACTTCTGATGCCTTTCTCTACTCCTCAGACACTGGACACACATCTACCTTTAATGAAATAATCTCAGACAAGTAAGAGATACCTTTGATAATGCTTACTGCTTCGGGTGATGCCTGCAGAAGTTTCTTTCTTTCTGAAAGCTAAATGTCTGCAAATCACAGCCTCTCTGCTTGGTAATCTTGATATTGCCAAAAAATAAAATGTTTAGCTGAAGAAAGAGATGCACTGCTTTGCCACAGTCCTTGGCTGTGTCCCTGGCTGCGTGGGTACCCTTCCAGCAACGGGTAGAAAGTTCAAGGATTTGTCACAGCAACATCTAAGTTTTGCAAGCAATGGAGTTGGTCCTCGTCCCAGAGTGGAAGAGAATTGGCTCTGCCTTTTCCAAAACAAGGGCTTGTCCCCTGGCCTGCTTGGTGCTTTGACATCTTGTCTCCATGGCAGTGATCAGCTGGCAGGACTGATAAAAAAGCCCCTATTCATTGACTCGGGTAATCCCGGCCAGCGCGGCCGTGCCGGGTGCTGCGGCAGGCAGAGTGGGTGCTGCGGCAGGCAGCGAAGAGGCAAAATGGCTCTTGCTGTCCTTTTGGCAGCTATCCTGGGACTTCTTATTGTCAAGGCTGTTTTGTTTCAGCTGAGAAACTCGAGCTGCCCTCCTTGCATCGGGAGCTGGATCCCTTGGTTTGGAGCTGCATTTCAGTTCGGGAAAGCTCCTCTGGAGTTTATAGAGCAAGCTAGAAGCAAGGTAATGGCTGTGGCGGCGTGCCTGCTCGTGGGTGCGTGCTCAGGGTGGTTGCCTGCGAGGGGAAAAGCTGGAAGAAACTTCTGCATTAAGTTTGCCCCTTTCCTGTCATGTTTTATAATGCCAGGAGCATTTAGCTGGTGAAGGATTGTCTTTGTACCAGTAATGTTGCAAAGTTGTGGATCCGATCCAGGCACGATCTCTGTGCTGTGATCATCCTGCTGGGACCCAGCACTTCTGCTGGTTTGCTTTTGCAGTCTGGTTACTTGTTAATCTTGTTTTCAGATAACATGGAAAGCCCTGTGCCAGACGCTGGGATCAGGGGGCTGATTATTTGCATTACCTAAAGTTAGGTGAGATTTCTGAGTACCAGCTGGTGTCCCTCAACATTCAAGAGAGACACACACATGGATGGCCAGCAGCTTTTTCCATCCTAATAAGCTTACCAAAGACAGGTGTGAAGATTTACCCCCTGGAAATGCCTTTCTTTTTCTATGTCTGTCTGACAGAGCCTAAATGATTTAGGTTAGATGCTTAATTTCTAGGCAGCTAATAATCACTGACATAAACCCCATCTTTCTGTTTTCATTCAGTGATTATCACTTGCTAGTGATGCAATATAGTCACAGCCTCGAGCATTCAATACTGAAGGATCTCGCAGCCCATTACTTGCAAAAACTGGCTAAAGATGAAACCACTGTAACATCCTGAAAGTTGAACAAAAGTATTAAGAAATACTGGATGTTTAAAATTTGCTTTCTCATTTAGAACTATTATATTGTAAGTACTTCTTTGGAGCCACGGTTGTTATAAACTTGTGGTGTTAAATGAAAGCAGAGGTCCAAGTACAAACTGAAGTTTGAGGTGTAAGAACATCAAGAGCTGTCAATCTTGTTTTAAAGCACATTGGATGCACCGTAGAGTAAGCTTATGTGTATGATCAGTAGTTCCCTGGCTTCTTTGAGCTTAACAGGCCAGTTTTAACCTTGTATTACTATGTCTTTTCCGTATCTTTCATCTATGCATATACCATGATCAATTATTTGTTCATCTTAGGGCAGAAATGTAGGACTGGAATAAAACTCATTCCAGTCCATTCTCTTACTATTTCAGAAACCATGCCATATAATCCTTCAAATAAACTGATCAAGCCTCACTTAAAAAAACCCAATCATAATATTTCTTTGACTATTCTGATACAAGGCTGTTAGAGAACCTCCTTGTTCTGCTGAAAATATATCCTGGTGGCAACCAGATTAAAGCAGCCTGCCAAACTGTCCTTTCCAGTGCAATCCCTTTTAGGGACAGATGTTGCACCATGATTTAAGCTTGTTTTAGTTGCCTTTTTTTTTTCCCAGGAAGCTTTTAGCAAAACCCCTTAGATGAAATGTTATAACAAACCTGAAAGAATAGTCCTTTTTGGGGGTTCATTCAGAGATTGAATGAGCAAAACTTACATACTAAAGAAGGTATTGAAGTACAAATGTAAACTTAGTGGCTCTGGGACAATTAATTTTGTCAGGTCATTTGCCTGGAGACCCTTTAGGCTGCTGTTCGTTCTATGGCAGCCAAATCTGAACATGCCAGAAACACGTGAAGGACTTTATAAACCCCAGGTTTTGCTGGGACAGAAACTATAACAAGAAACATTTTCAGTGGGAGAAAACCCAGAATAAGGCAAAGCAGAAAGAGGCAACTTTTTTATGTACCTCCCCTTTACTGTGTGTTTGCAGATAGGACCTTTTCTTTTTTTCTTTTTTTTTTTTCTTAGTCCAGCACCTCAGTGTCCTTATGAGTTTTGACCTCTCCCTGCGGTCCCCCTGGGTAAGAGGGACCTTTCCATGCATCACCCCCATGCTGGCTGCCTGGATCATCCCGCAGTCTCCCTGTCCCTGGCGAGGGATACTCTCTTGTTCTCCCCTTCCTCTCCTTAAACACCCCAGGCATGTCTCCCTCCCTCCCCACCTCCCACACTGGCACCATGTGCTGAGGCCAGGAAAGATAAGCCTTTTCCTGCCTGCTCCCTTTTAAAGGAGTGGGCACTGTAGCATGGTACAGCCAAAGAAAACATGTGCTGCTGCCAAAGGGGTCATTAACAGGCATTACAGGGGTTGCAAAATACATCTGCAATCATTACAAGCTCCTTAATATTACCAGAACAGGGTAAAGTGTCCTTAGTGCAAGCAAGCTGCCCTCATAAAAGCTAGTGTAGAATCAGGCTCCAGGCAGTGTGAAACCTCTTCACCTCCATAGGGACATTACCTTCAGGGGATACTTTGGCAATTAGAAAATTCCCCCCCTCCACCCCGGATTAATCCCTGAGTCTGTCAAAGTGATCAAAGTGACACTCATTTCCTTTTCTTTCTTAAAGAGTTAGTTTTCTTATTATTGCCCCTTTTGTATGTACTCCTCACTGCTTTTTCTTTCAAGTCCTGGAGTAAACACACCGGACTTCCAATCTGCACTTGAAGTTCTTCCAATCTGCGTGAAGTTCACTGCTTCTGTTTTCCTCCTACGGAAGAAGACGTAGGCTGGAAGACTTGTCTGGTTTTCCCCTTGTGTCATGGGTGGGTCTAATAAAAGAAAGATCTCTTGCTTTAATAAAATACTTAATCTCTGTTCTAATAAAAGATACCACCTCTTCCTCCTAAAGCTGCCTGGCTAGTTAAAGTAGTTTTGCAGGCAGTCTGAGACAGGCAAGGGGGGTAACTGGAGCCACTAAAATACAGGTAGAGCTGCTTATTGAGGGGTTCAAAGGATGTGGTTCCCCACTTTGTCTGGCAAACATAAGAGTTAATAAGGAATTTTAAATGCTTCTCATCAGTTTGCTAATTAAGCTATCAAGAAGAGTTCAGTTAAACCCATGAGATTGTTCTGCCCTGTTGTATGGACCTGTGGATCCATACATCACTGTCAGTCTGTTGACTGCATGTGGGACATGGTGTCGTGTCTCAGGACTCGGCAAAATGCCTCTCAGCCTTATTCTCTGTGTGTGGTTGTGTGAGGGGTGGCTTGCTGGGTTGTATGGCAGGGGACACGCATCCTGCGTGAGGCCTGGTGGAGGGGAAACAGGCTGGAGAAGAGGACAAGGCTTCTGGTGGAGCATTTCTGAAGACGGTGTCCACAGCTGAGTCACTAACAATCTGTGACCCTGGTCCCATGCTCAGAAGACCGGAATGCTAAAGGCCTTGAGACAGAGAGGGGACATGGCATCAAACTCTGTGTGTGTGCATGCCAAGGGAGAGAAAACCAGCCCAGTGCACCTCGCTCCTGGCATGACTGCAGCTATCTCAGCCAAGAGTGGTTGCTCCCTGCCTGGCAGTGCCCATGGGAAAAATGGCTGTTTCCCTGATTTCCTTCGCGTGGGATTTTGGAGGACATCCTTCTGAAGTTTTTATTTCTCTGGAGTGTTACTTTCATGTAAACTCAGAACGGCCTCTCATCGTGGCACTGCTGTATTGTGTGGTGTTTCCCAGTCTTTGGGAAAGAAGGAGCTTTCATAAGTGAAAGCAACTTCATAGCCCTAAATCCTAACAGGATTTTTATTTTGCTTTCTCTGTCTCTATATGTCATCAGGTCTCCTTAAACACTATTTCAGACACAGTGCTGTCAGGCTATACCCACGCTTCATTGGCTATACCCACCCATAACACCATGGTAAATGCAGAACTGCTTGACAGCTTGTTCCAGTAGCTGATTTCATGACATTAGAAACGTCAGCACAATTATACCAGGACAGAGAAATCTGTTTATTCAGGTGTCTGTCTCAATTAACAGCTGTTATTAGATGCTGGGTAACAGGGTGTAGGGAGCACACCCAGATGAGAGTACGCAGCCTTCTGTTTTTCCTTCCCAGCTTTGACCATCAACAGTTTAAGGACTTCTTAGGATGGAACTGGCATCCAGATGATCTGACTATGATAGCTTAATCCCTTTTTTTACCCAGTGCATAATTTTGTCTTGCACAGCATCCCACAGCAACGAATCCATAATTTGACCATGAACCATATGAAGATAGCTAACATCTAATAGGTGTCCAGTATCTTTTACACTATGAGAATGGAACAATTATTATCTTTTCACCTTTCCTTGGAGCTAAGTCCACTTAGTCTCCTTTCATTGAAACTTTGATTCATGCTTGCTGTCCGTCCCTTTGCCTTTTCTAGCTCAGTAGATCCTGCTGAGATGGAATGGGCAGAGACACACATTGAATTGAAGGTGTGAGCACAGGATGGGTTTAGATATTTGCTGTCCTTTCTCCGCTCCTTTCCTAGCAAGATGAGAGCTCTAAATTAACTATTAACACTTGTATAATAGATCTTGAGGTCACTTCAGGATGTGATTCTTGTAGGCCGTCTTATTCTGTGATGTTTCTAGGTCTCCTTATAGTTTAGGCTCCCAAATGACTCCAGATTACATGCAAGCTTTTAATTTCTTCTAAGGAATGAATTATGAATATGTTTAAGGCCACACAGCCTTAT
The DNA here is from genome assembly GCF_965140245.1 of Athene noctua. NCBI lineage: Eukaryota > Metazoa > Chordata > Aves > Strigiformes > Strigidae > Athene > Athene noctua. The sequence continues at coordinate 8,031,000 of NC_134037.1, read as the reverse complement.
GTCTTTCTTAAAGCTGTACTGGGCTCTTCCTCAGTACATCCTATTTATCCACTACTTATCCTGGTCTTTGATAACACTTGTAAAAATTTGCTGGAATGACTCTTTAAAGCTTCCCAGGTCCTCCTTCAGGAGCCCTTTAGAAAGGCACCACCTTTGCCTGTCCATCCTCCTGTTGCTGAGGGTGGTTTAACAGGTCACACTAGGTAGTTCTGCAACTTCATAGTTTAGTCCCTCTGGAATTTCAAATTGAAATATTTATCACTGATTTAACTAGCACTTGTTTAAGTCTATTCTACTTAATACTTCCTTTGAAACAAGGTCGCAGTCCATCACTCTCAGTGAAAGGCTCCAGGGTGGGACTTGTCTTAACCTGATGTAATCACTAATCAGACTGTGTCCCCACTTGGTTTCTTTACACATGGAGCATTTATCAGGTTTAGCAACACACTGGGATTCACTTCTCAAATCTGGTATGTTCAGAAAAGTGTTTAATGTTGGGAATGGAGATTGCCATTAGCAGTTTGATCCTCAAACCTTTTTTAATATTTTAATTTTACATTTCTTTTGTCAGATATCATATTTATTTGTCCTGTTTGGACAGAAAATTCTGCTTTCTGAAAGATGTGTCTTTGAACATCCACCATCACTGTGCTGTTCAATGAAACGGACTTGTTCTGGAGGTCCTTTATGGAGCTTTTTTAATTTCCATTTTAATTTTAATTTTAATTATTCTAAAAAGATTGCAGAAAATCGGATGAGAGTCAAAACCAGATTTTTTTCACAGGTGTTTACAGGTGAGCAAGATATCCAAGATTTACTGATGGTCAGTGGACATGTAGTCAGTCCTATCAGTGGAGTCTAGGGGTTCAGCTCACCTTCAAAAATAGATGTGTGCAGTAGCTGCTCAGATTAATTGGTTTTTAGGCTCCCCTGACTGCGTAGACTCAATCTCTACTGTCTATAATGGAGCTTAGCCATCTTGCTCACATGTAATCATCTAAAATAAAGTGTTCAGACTTTGAGTGTGACCTTAATCGAATAATTAAATGTTATTGCAAGTTGCTATCAGTTCAAATTTAATTTTATTTTAAATTAGTTTAAGTACATTTTAATGTTAGTGTAAAATTTAAAAAATCTCATTTAAAAACAAGCACAGTTCAAATTCACTGACTGTTATCCAGCCTGATGCTGAGGGCATGCTGTTATCCATAAAAAAGCAACCTTAGCAATTTAGCTATTATTAAAACAATATTTTATTTATTATCACCCAGAGAGTTTAAACAGTCATTCTTTCTTTAATAATTTACAGTTGAAGGACACAATCAAAATTCAACTGATGTCAAGAGGAATCTTTTCCTTGGCTTCAAAGAGCTTTTGATGAAGCTGATGAACAGACACAGACAACAAAAGTCAAATGTTAATGCATGGTTAAAGTCGATGACATAAACCGTGTGAGCAAGGTGGATTTAAGGCTTTTCAGTACTCCAAACAGATCAACAGAAAACTTTTTCTCACCCTTGTCAGCAATGTAGCCTGGAAAAGAAAATCAAGTTCCTTGCTGTGTCCAGAGACTTTATGAAACCCTAAACCTTTCCATATGTACAAGAACTGTCAAAATAAGGTGTTGTGCATATAAATGTAGATGCTGGGCTTTTGATTTCCAAGGTTTTTTGCCTGTGAGCAGAAATTGCCTTGACTAAAAAAAAAAGATGTTAAAGATGCTTCATTTCCTAATTTTGATCTTTTTATGTCTAAACCTGACAGCCAGTAGATATTGCACATTTGTTTGCTAGTTTAGAGTGTCTACAAATATCAGTGATCTTTTTCATAATACAGGAATTCAGAAGTGAATACTTATTGCCAAAAGTTTTGAGAGGGCTCTAGGACATTAGATTAAGAGGAAATGAAAGAATGATTTATGCCATCAAAAACCTTCCCTGAATATAAATCTCAACAAACTCCATATATTCTGCTCAAAGCTTGTTAGCTATTTTGACAATCTTTCAACAGCTGTATAAGAAAGAAGTAGTTGGTATTAGCAGAACCTTTAAACTAGAACAGAAGAAAAAACAAACATTAAAAAGATTCAGCAGTGGGGAGGTTTTGTTAAAAAATGTACATTGAAAGAGGTAGGATTATGGATTTTTACGATGTGGGTACTTTGACAGCCAAGAGATGCAGTAGATAATCCATCACTTGAGTTCTTTAAATCCAGGTGGGTTGTATTGCTTGAACTGTAGTGTAATTCAAATACAAAATGTTAATCTCATTGAAGGAATCTCTTCTACTCTTCAAGAGGTCAGGCAGGCCCCCGTGATGTTCCCTTCTGGTCTGTAAGTCTACAGATTTTGGTCTGATTCATGTTCATCTTTGTGCACTTCTGAGCCAGGGTGTACAGAGAGCAGGAGGGACCAGATCCTCCCTCCTCACCTCTCAGCAGCACTGAAGTCCTGTTGGGGCTCCCATCAAATGTGTTAACAATACAGTAATATGAAATCTTTTTTTGTTCCAGCATGGGCCTGTATTCACGGTATTTGCTCTGGGAAAACGGTTTACTTTTGTGACTGAGGAAGAAGGAACTGAAGCATTTTTTAAATCTAAAGACTTAAACTTTGAACAGGCAGTACAACAAGCTGTCGAGAATGCAGGTAAATGAGACCTACCTCTTTTTTAATGGAAATAATATCTAGTTACCCAGGACCATTAAAGCCATTCCAAAGCCCACTGGCTTTTTGATCATGCCTTAAATGCTCATCTTGACCCATGACCATGCTACAAAATGAAGGCAACATGAAATTACTTCATGTGGATCCAGCACTGTAAGCCTGCAAAGTGATTTGGATTCAATCTCAAGGGATCAAAGGTTTTTGAACCAGGGATTGTTACTACTTTTATCATCAAGCAGCCCCAGTTTGAGATCATGTCTTTTTCTGCAGCTAGATGTGCCACCTGTGTGTACCAGGTTTGACGCAATAGCGCGTTGTCCTATCGAGTAATTTGAAAATCATCTTGTAGCAATAATTTGTTACCCTACAGTACAACAGACATTAGAAAGGGATGGGGTACATACCCCATCCACAGTGGCATGCTCTGACAGCTCATGGGCTTATATCCACATGAAATCACACAGACAGGAATTTCAAAATGTTTCTGTTTCTTTTTGTATTTAGTTTCTGTCCCTGCAGAAGCATTTTATCAGAACCACGGTAACCTCTACAGCATGATGAAGGGGAAAATGGGTCCTTCGAATCTGCACATGTTCACGGGCACTTTGTGTAAGGAACTACATGAGCACATGGCACACCTGGGCACGGAGGGCACAGGCGACCTCAATGACCTGGTAAGGTAAGGGATTTTTGGAGCACATCTGTAACACATACGTATCCTATATGGGAGCAGAGATGATACTGTAAAGTTGGTGTAGCTCAGGCTCTCAGGTAAAGCTGTGTCAGGATATTCACCACTGCTTCACAGTTTCACAGGGGTCACAGAGTGGACAGGGTTTCATCTAAAGGTGTTTTTCCCAACTAGGAGAGACATCTGAATTACCTATTTGGAAGAAAAAAGAAAAAATAGCACCTTTCAACAAACCCTGTTTCCCAAAAGATGGGATAAAAGCTTCATTATTGATAAAGAACTTACAAACACACAAAATGCTTGATCTTCAGCAGGATGAAAACTTTCCATGTATGTTTTGGGCCAAGCCTAGACCAAAACTTAAATAAGACCTCTGCAACTGACTTTGCTGCCTGAACTTCATCCTTCATGTAACAAAATCCCTTTACTGACAATTTCACATGACAACAACAGAGCTTTTAGCTCCTTTTTCTTCCTGATTGTCTGGGACAACACCTATATCTTGCCTGTCCATCAGGGCTATAAGTTGAATATTGTGGGTGCCTTGGACCTGTTTCTAAGACCTCACATTCAGGTTGTCTTTTGCTGAGTTTTTCTACATAATACATCTAAGATAGAGCTTTTTACCGCAGCTAAAACACTGAGCACCTGTCACTTCAATCACTGCAGTTTGGATTAATTGGGGAAAAATGTGGGGAAAACGGTCTTTGCAACCTCCCAGCCGTCAGTGCCACTGGTCTCAATAATGGGGTGCAAACTCCCACATGCCATGGTGTTCCCCCACCTGTCTTCTGAGATCAGAGTCAGGTCTGCTTCTTGTGAAAAAACGGACAGTCATCGAATCGGTGGCATGCTGCGCCACTGCCTGCTATGCTAATATTGCCTCCCATTTTCTTGTTATTCCCCTGGCTGAATCCATCTGTGGTCTTTTACCTGGGCTCGAGTTTCTGAGGGCAGGGACGGACCTGTTGTTCTGTGCTGTACTGGCACCAGCACAGACCATGGTCCACACCACGGCACGGGCACCCGTGGTGACATGGGTGTACAAGTCATACACGAGGCACACATGGCTCCCTGCTGCATCCCTGCTGCAGCCGTGGGGAACTGGGTGCTCTTCCCACTGCCATGGCTGTCATGGACACGGGGCATCAAATCCGAATCAGCTGCTATTTGCCTAAAATTTTAAAAAAAAAAGTCATAGGCTAGATGATAAACTAAAAAATCCATAAGAGTCATCCACAGTAAAACTGTTATAAGCGTGACCTGTTCAGACAACACAAGATAGAAGACTTGGAATGCAATGCCCTGGATAATTGTTATTTAGCTGATGCAAAATCAAATCCATAGAGCCAGCAGGTGGCTCCATCTTCCTTATGATCTGTAGAAAAGCAAAGTAAAAGAGCCATTGCCTGAAATATGTGTTTAGCAGTGACTAAGACTGCATAAAGGTTTCTTGGAGCTAAAGAATAGAGGTGAAGTGGTCTGAGGAAGGAACTCAGAGTCTGCAGGATAATGGAGGAGCAAACAGGGAAGGAGTGAGACAAAGAGAAAACAAAAAAGCATTGTTCAGTCCAGCAAAGCTGCAGCCAGAAGGATTTCTCAGGTGCCTGGTTGCAGAAGGGTTTGTGCAATGCCCAGAAGGTCCACATGGGCTAACCTGAAATAAGAGGGGTGGTTAATGGGGAGAAGGGAACCTCAGCACCCAGAGCCTTTCTGACACTGCTCGTGACCAAACACAAACTGATGAGGTTCAGCCACATACAGAGGACGAGCCTGAGGTCTGTGTATCTCCCAGCCTCTGCTTAAAATCTGCAATAAGGATGTGAGTGAGGTATGAGCCTTGTGCTACCCCTTCCATCCTGGCATGACGCTTGAGTCCCACGCTTCTAGTGCTGGCAGTTCAGAATGCTGCATTCTGACCTGAAACTGCTGCAGTATCTTCCCCGTGGCCTGTAAATCACAAAGATCTTGTCCTTGCAGGCATGTCATGTATCCAGCAGTGGTGAACACTTTGTTTGGAAAAGGCATCTGCCCGACAAGTCAGACTGAAATCAAGGAGTTTGAAGTACATTTTCAAAAGTATGATGAGGACTTTGAATATGCTTCTCAGATGCCCGAGTGCTTCCTGAGGTAACAGGGTGGAGTTGATGCACGTGGTTTACCCACTACACCCATTTTGCTTGCTCAGATATCAACCACAAGAGACATCTCCCCTGGAGGATGACGCGCTGTCTTTATCTATGGTAACCCTGGGGTCAAGGCTTTCAGCTAGGTGCTCTAAAAATGTTCTGACCTTGTTTCATGCATTTTCCTGGCATAAAGCAGAAACAACCTTGCTTAGGTGGGCAGGGTTCAGCTTGGACCTGTCAGGGAGCAGCAGAACCGGGCAAAGGATAAAGACCTGAGCCTAAATGTGAGTCCCAAGCTGAGGGGTCCCCAACAAGGCATCTCTCTGCTCTTTCCCACACCTTAGCTGTTTTCCCAGCAGACTGAACCCAGGTTACATGGCTGCACTGTCACAGAGCTGACCTCGGGTAAAGACAACTAGGCTCCAAGGAAGGGAGCCTGTCAGTGCTCTCATGGCCATGACAGTGCTTTGAGCACCTCAAAATAGCCTTCAGAAAGAAGTAAGGAAGCTCTAAAAATGAGGTCTTTATTTCCTTAATGGGAGGTCATTCTTGAAAAGCAATTGTCCGAAGCCACAATGCAAACCTGTCGTAGAATAGATATGAAAATCTAGGAGTCTTGCAGTCACAGGTCCTGGCTGCAAGATGAGGTTGGGCCAAGGTGAAGTCAACACTACTGACAGTCAGATTGACACTTGACTATTCATCAACTGACTGCTGCCCCAGGGCTTTTGGAAAGAAACCAAGGAGTCCTTCTCACGGAAAAGGAAATGTTGGTTTGTGCTGACTTAGTTAAGTGCTTCTTGTCTGTTGCTTTTCTTTACAGGAACTGGTCGAAATCCAAAAAATGGCTTCTAAAATTATTTGAGAAAGTAGTGTCAGATGCTGAAAGAACCAACCCTTCAGAGACCACGTCCAAGGTAAACATCCACGGCTATGAAATAAGATGACTTCGTTGTATATTCTGACTGAAGGAATGGAGGGCAGGATTTCATAGAATCACAGAATACCAGGTTGGAAGGGACCTCAGGGATCATCTGGTCCAACCTTTCTTGGAAAAAGCATGGTCTAGACAAGACGGCCCAGCACCCTGTCCAGCTGAATCTTAAAAGTGTCCAATGTTGGGGAATCCACCATTTCCCTGGGGAGATTATTCCAATGGCTGATTGTTCTCATTGGGAAAAATTTTCCTCTCGTGTCTAATCAGAATCCCCCCAGGAATAACTCATACCCATTGCTCCTCATCTTTTCCATGTGACTCCTTGTAAAAAGGGAGTCTCCATCTGCTTTGCAGCCACCCTTTAAATACTGGAACATGGTGATAAGGTGTCCCCTAAGCCTTCTCTCTCAATGCTGAACAAACCCAATTCTCTCAGCCTTTCCTAATAGGGCAGGCCTCCCAGTCCTTTGATCATCTTTGTGGCCCTCCTCTAGACCCTCTCCAGCTCGTCCACAGCTTTTTTGCATAGCAGGGACCAAACTGGACACACTGAATCACTTCAGTATTGGTAGAAATAAGCCAAATATGTCAGCTTTGATAGCTGTACCTTAACTGCCAGTATTGCTGTCACCTACATTAGGACAGACCCATAATTTTGAGTTCTACTCCTCAGTTTAGTTTATTTCCTACAACTCCGAGAACCAGCATCTTCCTCTGGGAAATGTTAAGCCAGGGGTTCAGAGCTATGACCCATTGCCAGCCTCCAGTATTGCAGTTGCAGAAAGCAGTTGAAAGAGGTGAGAGAAAGACCTCTCCAGTGGTTTCTCTGAGGGCACCATGCTGTGAAATTTCAAAACCTTACATGTGCTATTTTTAAACCCTGGTGTAGACTGAGTAGATCCTCCAGCAGCCAGACTAGTAGAAAATAGCAGGTTACTGGATTGGAAGCCAAGTACCCTAAATATTGATTGTGTCAAAGCTGTGATAAGTTGTGCCCCTGCTTATTCTCCTTAGCTATGGCAGGAATTCTCTCTATACGGCTGACAAACACAAGGGCAGACTGGCCTGGGAATTTTGATCTATCAAATGGTTATAGAACAGATCATTAAACAAACCAGGTTTTATTTAGACTTTAAAAGCTTTACATACCACAATTTCTTTCATAAAATAAACCAGAATAATGGAATGAAAGAGAGGGCTGGAGAGGGGATGGTGGGAGGTAAGGAGGTGCAGGAAGTAGGAGGCATGAACTCAGCGTCTTAGATTGGGTGGGAATTTGGAAAAAAAAGTGATCATTTTTTATCCAAGGTCAGCCTGTTCCCCTCTGAAAAGTAGACAGGAAGCTTTGCCTTGAATGCATGGTTGCCCTGTATTTAAGGAAATACTATAAACAAAAGTTGATCCTAAAACATTACACAGTTGCTATAGTTTCAGAGAATATCAAGCCATTGAAATCACTGGTTAGGTCACTAACAAAGCACCTGAAACTAGGAGTTCACTGATATACTGGACCATCGCTTCCTAACAAGCACCCTTTTGGCAGGAACAGAGAGAACATTTGCTTCATTTCCATTCATTCAACTTATTCAGTCCCATTTTCAGGTTCTTTAAAGTAGAGAAGTAGAGCAGGAATTAAAAATAGAGATTTCTTTTTTCTTTCTTCCACATACAAGCAACAATGGTGAGTGAGGGAACAAATTCCCTTAAAAACTTTAAGAAAATGGAGGGCAGTGCAAATATTCAGTAGGGGTTCATGTGGTGCATTGACTTCTTCTGGCCCTCTGCCTACGAGTCTCACTTTCTCTTAACAGCTGTCATCTCTATTTTGTGGCTGCAAAAAACCATAACTAATATTACTTCATCCTTGAATTCTAGTAAGCCCTACCCTAAACTAGATTTTAATGTATTTTTGGAAATACACATTATTATCTTTTATTTATAACAGACACTACTGCAACATCTCCTGGATAACTTGCAAGGAAAACATCTAGCTCCCAATTATGGTCTCCTCATGCTCTGGGCTTCCCAAGCAAATGCTGTCCCTGTAAGTACATCAGCTAGAGAAACACCTTCTCTCTATCCTGTTCAAAAGCCTGTATTTGGGAAGCAAAGACTTTGAACCAGAGGTCACACACACTGCACGTATTCCAAAGAAGGGATCATCACGCCCACATGCATCGCTACAAATATACCCAGGCTGCAATGTCAGAAGCAATGTCAAGAAAAGCTCTTCTTGTATTTTTCCCAAATTATGATGTCCCCTATCATAACATTTCGGGAACATAAGTTTCATAGCTATTAAGATCACAGTCTTAAGCTGTGAAGAGCATATAACTCTATTTTGAAGCACCGTGGCTGTATTATAGTAGAGAGCCTATTTTAAATAGCCTAGTGTTATCAGCTGTAAGGAATATCAAAAGTATAATGTAGAATAACTTCATCTGTGTGTAAATCCTTGAGTCAGTTTGGCTCTTTGGCTTTGGGGGGTCTGCTGTACAAATGCCAGTGTAGCTTCAGGGGAAGAAAAGCAATAGTTTGATTCTTCTGCAGCTTAAGTTTTGTCCGTGTTAGAAAAGGATTTGATGGATTAATGATACAGATATATGTATGCTAACAAGCCCAATATATCTAACACATCTTATGCTGACCAAAGACATTTATAGGAATTTCTCAGATGAAAAATCCATAGCAGCAAAAACATCCTTTATTCACCATGACTACTAAGCTCTTTCTAGCACAGTCATGTCCGTTACAAATGTGATTTAGAAAAAAAATGATAGTGAGTTATTTTTATATGTACTCTTAATGGATATATCTATGTTTTTTGTAGACTGGATATTACTAGAATTTACCCTAAAGGAATTTCATCAATTTCAGTGAGGTTTCTGTGGATTCATATGTTGGTATAAGTGAGAGGCATAGCCTGCTGTCTGTTATCAGGATAACTGACATTCCTTCCACAACACTATCATTACTTACTTCTGTAATACTCAGCTGTAAATAGACGTACAGATATTTTGTTGTTTCTCAGAATAGTCACAACCACTGTTCTGGTGACTGGAATGATGAAAAAAGGTCTTTCGACTTCCAAGGGAATTTTTTACAAGCGTGTTAAACCCTTTTATCTGAAACAATTCATTTATCCCTCCCTTAGCCCATGGAGTGAAGCCACAGCATCCATGCTGTAGAAGAAAACTAAGCTGACAGGTTTGTTTTGCAGAAGGAGGGCTGCATCCACGTGGGGCTATCTGGAAAATAACAGTAAGAGTTCTTGTCCCTCACCAGCACAGATGGCCCACGACCAGATCTGCGTGCAGACTGCATCTCCTGCTAGCTCGGCAAGAGAGAGACTCCTGGCAGTGCTGCGAGTCCTTCTGGTTTCATCTAACTTAAGAGGATTTTCTTCTTTCTTAAATTTCTTGATTTTCAACTTCATTGCGTAATCAGTTAGCAAATTATTTCTAAAGGGGATATATTACTGCTTGTTTTGCTTGTTAATTAAAACTTTTCCTGCCCATTTTTGTGTGACTCACTGTGACAATGCTCTGCAAATTATTTAACCTCATTTCTGCTAATACTGGTAGGAATTTACTATTTAATTTTTTTCCATTCATGAAGCTAAATCTAATCACGCACAATGATTTAGTAATTCATTTTAGCACCTAGTTATTTGAAATTAAAGAAAGGATTCTGTGTTTCAAAGCTCAAAGCCAAAGCTATATAATGTTCACTGAAGGTAAGTACACAGCAGATGACTAGACATAATCTCTCAGGAGCTGAGGCCTTAGATGTGGATTTACCCGGGAAGCACAGCTCCCTGTGCATCCCAACTACAACAGGTACATACAAAAAAGTGCAAATGTTTTCACTTGCCTCTGTGATTTCCAACAGAGATACTGTAATGCCGTTCCATATTCCTGAATCAAAGTCCTTTCATCTCTGTTTAGATTGCATTTTGGACCCTTGCTTTCATACTCTCTTATCCTTCCATTTACAAGAAAATCATGGAAGACCTGGCTTCCGTTTTTGGCAAAGCAGGTAATAAATCCAATCATGTCCTTCTGGAACCTAGAAACAACTTACTCTGTGCTGGCCCAGCACATGGCACACTTGGTCAACGGCTGCAAATAATCAGTGCTGCTGCTGCTAAGGGTACTACTGATAACACAGAGTCCAGCTGAGTTCTTTACTCAGCATATACTCAAGACATACTTTTAAGCAAAAACACTTTTATGTTAGCAAAAGAAGGCGGACAAAGAACTATAGGTGTTTGTCTCTTTGTTCCACACCTATCATTAAGACCTAGACTTGTATTAATCAATCTTGTGCTTTTTTCATGCATCTGTGATAGGGTCAGATGAGTCTTTCAATTCAGCTGCTTTTCATGGTGTGATGTTCACCAGAGTTACAGCTATTCTGTGGAAAAACAGGACAGGAACTGTTCTCTTTTCTCTCATCTGAGGCCAGTTTGTCCAGCATGATTTCTCCCCGTGACTCTCTTTCCCTCAAAAAACATTCACCTACTTGGAGCAGTCATTCACATATGCAGTCCCCTGAACCATGCTTAGACTTTCATGGAAGACTCTTAGTTGACATGGGTCAAAACCATATCGAGGAACATATCAATAATTAACTAGTAAGGAAAATCATGAACCAGTGCTTAAGCCTTTCTCCTGGCCCTGTTTTATTTGCCAGTATTAACATAGCCCAAGAGCTCAGCCGCGGCTTCTTGTCTTGGTGCCTACAGTCCCTGAGATTTCCATGCCAAAGTACTGAAAAAGTCAGGGACTCTGAACTTCCAAGATGGCCTTTTTTTAGCCTCGTCTGGTCAATCCCAAATCTACACCTACTGTGGAGTTATTAAATTATCTTCAGCGGCTTTTCTTAAATTGTACTGATTTTGGTCCATTTATTTACTTTGAGATATCACAAAAATTGCTGGGTGTAAACAAGGTCTTGAAGTCTTGAGGTATTCTGTCAAAAGTTCTAAAGCAAGATGTGTCAGCAGGTGACAAAACAAGTACGAAATCTAATTTTTACACAGAGTCTTCTTTCTCATGCCACAACAGGTAAAGATAACATAGAAGTCTCTGAAGAGGACCTTAAGAAGCTCCCTTTTATTAAATGGTGCACTTTGGAAGCCATACGGCTGAGGTCTCCAGGTGCGATCACCAAGAAAGTGGTAAACCCAATAAGAATTCAGGTGAGGTCTGGTTTTTTGTTTTTTTTTGTTTTTTCCCCCAAAGGATGCCATATGATTTGTCTGGAAAGGGGTCTTCCAGTAGATCTGGATAAAATTAAAACAGTAGAGATATTCCACAATCTCATATATATATATATATATATATATATATATATATATATATTCTATTTAAGAGATTTATTCATCATCACCATTAATTTAATTATCATTAATTTAAGAGTGGTTTTGTTTCTCTTGTTCACAATCTTACCTTCAATTTTTAACTGATTTTAGATCTAATTGAATCGAGCTGGAGATACTGTGCTGATGGTATATAAAACAATAATCAGACACAGGGACCACAATTTAGTGATCTGATAAAATGCCTTCTTTTCTGTTTGTCCTCTTCACTTCCATTCAGAAAGGAAGTGCCAGCATTCAGGGGCCTAACAAATAAATGTTTGGGATAAAAACACTCTCTTAAGGAATCAGCACTCATGCCTATTTAAGAAGTTACTAAAATCTCATAAGTTTTACTGTCATATAAGACTTCCTACGAATTTCTCTGCATCAGAGGAAGTGCTTAACAAAAGATTTAGTAAAAAATACCAGAGCACATGGTACATCAAGAGTAGAAAAGACAGAAAGAATGTTTCTGTTTTGTTACCTGAAAAAAAGGCAACAAAAATAGTCTTTCCACATTCTCCATTGTTTAGGTCTTTCTTATGGAAACAAATGGCAACAGCAAGAAGCAGCTTCAAACATGTAATATGCCTGTTGTGGCTTTACCACCTTCACTGTTAGGACCTTCTGCTGATGGAAGAAAAGTACTAAGGAGGGACTGTTTTGTGATCTGAAAGTGTGATTTTCTCTTAAGAGTTTTTTCTCCTTTTCAGAATTTCACTGTCCCTGCAGGTGACATGCTGATGTTGTCGCCATATTGGTTGCACAGGAATCCAAAATATTTTCCTGACCCAGAAATGTTCAAACCTGTAAGTTGTGACTCTTAATGTGGGTATTTTGCTTTCTTTTCTCCTCTTAACTTATTTCACAACAAAAGCACATGGACAAATTGGCTTAAAGTTGGTATTCCCCATATTCTGGAGGATGGCCTTGTATGCAGAGAAGGTGTGCACAAAACCGAGGAGCCTGTAGGAATAAGCAAGACTTTAAAGTTCAGTTATATGTTCCAAATAATACGGTACTACTTTATATCACTTTGATCTTGATTCAGAGCTCACCGTGGAAAGATCCCACTGGTTGAGCCCAACTTGCTTGACTAACATTATCTCCTTTTACAGCAAAGTGACCTGCTTAATGGATGAGGGAAAGCCTGTGGCTGTAGTTTACCTGGACTTTAGTAAGGCCTTAGACACCGTTTCCCACAGCATTCTCCTGGAGAAACTGGCTGCTCATGGCTTGGATGGGCACACACTTTGCTGGGTAAAAAACTGTCTGGATGGCCGGGCCCAAAGAGTTGTGGTGAACGGAGTTAAATCCAGTTGGGGGCCGGTCACGAGTGGTGTCCCCCAGGGCTGGGTGTTGGGGCCACTCCTGTTTAACATCTTTATCGATGATCTGGATGAGGAGATCACGTGTATCTTCAGTAAGTTTGCAGATGACACCAAGTTGCGTGGGAGTTGATCTGCTTGAGGGAAGGAAGGTGCTACAGAGGGATCTGGACAGGCTGGAGTGATGAGATGAGGCCAACTGTATGAGATTCAACAAGGCTCAGTGCTGGGTCCTGCACTTGGGGCACAAGAACCCCATGTAATGCTACAGACTTGGGGAAGAGTAAATGGAAAGCTGCCTGGTGGAAAAGGACCTGGAGGTGTTGGTCGGCAGCTGGCTGAACATGAGCCAGCAGTGTGCCCAGGTGGCCAGGAAGGCCAATAGCATCCTGGCTGTATCAGAAACAGTTTGGCCAGCAGGACTAGGGAAGAGATTGTCGCTCTGTACTCAGCACTGGTGAGGCCTGGCCCCAAATAAAGTGTTCAGTTTTGGGCCACTCACTACAAGAAAGACATTGAGGAGTTGGATCATGTCCAAAGAAGAACAATGAAGCTGGTGCAGACCTTATGAGGAGCAGCTGAGAGAACTGGGGTGGTTTAGTCTGGATAAAAGGAGACTCAGGGGAGACCTCACCGCCCTCTACAACTACCCGAAAGGAGGCTGTAGCAAGGTGGGTGTTGGTCTCTTAAGTTACAACTGATAGAACAAGAGGAGATGATCTCAAGTTGTTCCAGGGGAGGTTTAGATTGGATATTAGGAAAAATTTCTTCACTGAAAGTGTTGTCAAGCATTGGAACAGGCTGCCCAGGGAAGTAGTTGAGTCCCCATCCCTGGAGGTGTTTAAAAGATGTAGATGTGCTTAGGGACATGGTTTAGTGGTGGACTTGGCAGTGTTAGGTTAATGGTTGGACTCAATCTTAAAGGTCTTTTCCAACCTCAATAATTCTATGAGTCTATGATTCCAAGTACTCTCCTCTCCCCGTCATTTGTTTGAAAAGCTCATCTCCATTTATTTACCCAGGTTCATTGGTCTTTCTAGTCAGATGATTTCTGGTAGGTATTAGCTCTGCTAATGCAGTAGTTCATCTAGAGTTTCTTGATTATTATTCCACTCCAGGTGGTCGCGTGGGCAGGCTTGTAACTGCTCTTTTTAGCACCATCCGATATAGAACAGTTTGTCTTTTTTATAGAAATACATCAAGGAGTAATTTAAACAAAACTTCCCTTCTAGCAAACTCTTCACCAATTTGAAATCCCTCCTAACAATTCCTGCCTGTTTGTAATCCGAAGCAGAAACCCTGATGCAGCAGCTTATTTCTTTAGTAGCTTTATTCCTAAAAAAACAAGCCATCTTGTTTTTTAGAAACTCACTCTTTTTCCATGAGGCATAGGTGAGTACCCCTTGGACACTGCCATTCCAAATGTATTGCTTTGCTTCATCATTGCTGAGGTTTTTGTCTTGCTTTGATTGGATTTTGATGCTGACAGTTTTCCTCTTCAGAAAGCTCTAAACACCCCTAGCTGAAAAAAAACCCAAACCAACAACCAAACACAAGATTACATTCTCTCTAAGACAACTTCATCAGAGGAGTTTTAGCCACCATAAACTTGACAGGGTGTTACTTGAAGGCCTTGACAGAGTTGCGCTGAGTTTCTGGAGGCTGGTATAGTTTGTCACCCAGCATTCAAGAGATTTACTTCTGTCAGTGTCAACAACCCAGACTTTAGCCTATATTGTCTTGTACCATGTGTTCTTCCTCTTTTAAAGCAACTCAGGATGGAGCAGGGACCCCTCTGGGTACAGACAGGCTGGTTTTGTTGGGCAGAGTTTTCTCACACACTGGCTTGCACCTGAGCATGGGGCTGTGCAGTCCTTGCCTTTCTCTCGCGTGACAGCTGATAGACCTTCCCTCTGTCTGTGCACAGCCTCTTAGAAATGGCTTGTGTGCAAGATGTGCATGAGCCGTTTCTGCTGTGACACAATTTTGTGGCTGAGCGAAGGTGCTGGTTGAACATTTGCGTTGAGTGTGCATATATTTAAGAGAAGAAAGTCACATTTTTATAGGAATTTCAATAGCTCAAGATGTGGGATTTAGAAAAATGGGGAGGTATAGGAAGAATGCTTTAGGGGTGATCTTGAAAACCTCTCCAGCACTTTGAGGGACCTAAATAGGTTTAAGATGGGACCTTCATTTCTCTCCCTGAGTCAGTGCTGACTTTTGAATCCAGACTCTAACAGGTTGCATAGGAAAAAATGGCATTAGTGCAACTTTGTATTGAGGATTAGCTGTCCAAGGTCATTTTTAGCCTGGAGAAATAAAGTTAAGCTTTATTTATATAAGGCTGATTTGGAAAAAAAAATTTCTTCCCACAGGATCGTTGGAAAGAGGCAAATTTAGAGAAGAATGCTTTCTTGGACAGCTTTGTGGCATTTGGAGGAGGGAAGCATCAGTGTCCAGGAAGGTCAGTGAAACAGCTGGGGTTTATTTATTCCCAAACCCTGCAGAGAACAACTCTCTTGAACTGGGCTCCTCTTACACTTGGAAATAAAGTGTTTTCATTGCTTTGCTCTTTATCAGTCCCCTAATGTTCAGTATTGTCTGGACCATGTTTAAACTGATTTGAAAGTGGTTTCATTCCTGGAAAAGACAGGTTAAGTCACAGTGTAAATGAAGAATCTGAGACTAGTGTATCAAGGGATATCCCCCAGGGAGGAAAGTCAGCTGAGCTCTGCTGCTGCTGAGGCATCTTTTCATCAAGGGAGAGTTGTTCCACTTACAAACATGCCGGTTTGCAGTTAGGTTGCCATAAACCAGTTCTAAACTAACCTAAAGAACATTTCTCAGATCTGAGACTCCTTTCCCATCCTCTATGATGCCACTGACATCTTTGCTAATCTTCAGATGTCTTAACTGGCTCCTCTCTGTTGGAGTCTTGTCTTTGCATTAAAGCCCACGCAATTGTACGATGGCTTAAATTGCAGATCCTATCTGTCTTCACTCCTCCAGCAATGCCAGCCTCGATGCTTCCTGCATTCCTTCTGCTGTTTTCTCTGCTGTCCCTCTTCCTGGAACAAGTCCCAGGGAGCCAGCTGCTCCTCGTTTCTGTGTTCAAACATCTCTATGCTCAATTCTCTGCCTTCCAAACCTGGTCTCCTCTAAGATGCAAGTAACCAAGAATCCTTAAAACTGGTCAGTTTAACTCTAGAATCCCATGTGGAGCAAGGAGTCTAGAGGATGTCGCAGAGGATCTGCGTTCTTGAATCTGCACCCATGGCTGGACATGAGTGTCAGATAAGCTTTGTGAAGGCAATAAAGTTATAAATAAAATGAATAATACTGCATTGGCCATTTAGGCCTGCCAGAGAAAAGTGCTCACTCACTGCTGTACCTCTGTGGCTTGTACCATATTCCTGAGCTAAAAACGAGCACAGCCTCGATCCCAGCAAGGGTGACAGCAGAATTCACAAGAGGCATCCGCAGGTACAGGACAAGCTGCAAAACAGTGTTTCTGAAAGCTGCTTGTTTATATACACTGACCTATTTCTTTGTTCAGGCTGCTCTCTGGACTCTGATAATATCTTTAAAATAAGTTTGTGGTTAGAAAGAAAATCTTTCTACATAGACAACGGATGGAGAATCTTTTTCTTGCTGACAGACAAAAACTCCTTTCAAACCCTTTGACAGTCCACATGGTAACACACACCTTCATGCTTTTCAACAATAATTCTAAAGGAAAAATGTGGTGCTCTTGGAAAAAATTAAATTAAATCAAGGGATGTATCTAGACCCCAGGTTTCAGATTTCCTTGGTATGACTGAATGAAACAATGATATTTCAAGTTTAAGATGCATTTGCATTTAATTCAGTACGGGGATTTATAAATGAAATATATTAAACATTTAATTTCTACATTCCAAACGTTTATAATGAAATTAATAGCTAATTTAATCAAACTGAAAGCTAGGTAATTAGTTACTTGACAAATATTCCAGCAAACTAATATGGGAAGAGCTCCCACAAAGCCATTTCTGTGCCATCTTTTTTACCCAAAGGAAAAATCTGATGTCAGTGAAGCTACTTTTGTCTAACCAGGTGACTGTTGCCTGTGTGACTGTGCTTATCTTGCATGGTTCCCTCTGTTGTCTCCTACCTTACGCTGACATTGTAAACACTTCAGCACAACGGCCATGATTTCATTCTCAGACTCCATTTACTGCAGGACCTCAATCCACAGCTGGGCTCCTGGGTTCCAGCACAACACAAATACGTAGCAACACACTGGGGGCAAGATTCAGAAAGCACATCTTTTGTCAAACCCCCTTGTCACTAAATAAAACGGGAAGGCATCAGTGACTCAGAGTTTTTACAGGAGAACTGCTCTGGAACTCAGTCATGAATATGAAAAACAGGTGGGAAGTAAGAGGCATTTAGCTGCAAAAAACCTCCTGGTTTCTGCATGGTACAATGTGCTGTGGGAGAGGGGAACACACGGGGACTCTACAGTCCTGCCTTTCCCTCCTGGACTGTCCCTCTGGCCGCCCTCAGACCCGTGTGTTGCTTATGGTCCTTGTGTCTCAGCATCTCTGCAGAGCAGAATAACAACAGCAGCCTGCTGGGAGAACTGCTCTGGGATCTAAGGGTGGGAAGTGCTGCAGTCGGTTACGGGTGATACCCATCGCCGCTCAGACAGGCTGCAGATGAACCCTGCCGTGGGTACAGAACTGTCAGAGCTGCTCAGTCCGCATCCAGCTGTGCTTGTGTTTGCAGGACAGCCCTCTGGAAATGCAGTTTTCCCACTTTTAGAGCAACTTAGAGGCATTTTGGCATTTGGTTGCATCACGGTACATCTGTGCCAAACCAGTGAGGACAGCGCAGAGGCAGGACCTCAGGCACCACTCTGTGCACACATGCAGTGACCCTAAGGAGCCCACCTTTGTGTGGTGCTGCCAGCATGGAGTTTGGGCTAGTAAGTCCTGTCTGACCTGAGCTAACTTCCATTGAAATATCTCTGCACTGCATTCCCTCGAGCTCAAGGTCACCAAAAGCTCCCTATCTCAAGGCAATTCCAATGTGAAATCACAGAGGTAATTTGGGTCTAAAGCTACACCAAAGCAAACAAGTGTCCTCCTGCTCTGGAGCACAGGGCGGCTCAGTGTGCGGATCTGGATGGTTCTGAAGGAGTTAGCTTGGGTCTCGTGGGGCTTATTAGCTTCCTCTGCACACCTGCCAGGCCAAATCCAGGCTGATGCCATGTGCAGTCATGCGGTCTTCTCCCCAGTGAATTCCCCAATAGCTGTTTCATCCGAGTTTTCCAGCATCTCTCAGATAATGGAAGATAAACTGTGTAGAAGAGGAAGGTAGTATTACTATTTTAACTAGGTATTGAAGATCTAAATTCTGCAAGTCTAGTAATCCCATGACCTGGGATAGGTGCATGCAGGTGCCTGAATGCAAAAAGCTCTTGTACATATCAACATTAAAAAATAATAGCCTAGAGGAGATTACCTGCAGTTACCTGAACTCTTCTCTGGATTGACTAAGAAAGACCTTTCTTGAGAGTGTTACAGAAAAAAAATCATGCCCTTGGGTCTCATACTGCATTCTAATGCTGACGCATTAAATAATAACTCCCGCTGTCACAGCTACTCTGATGTCATCAGGCTCCCAGCTGCATTATATAACTTTATATAGCACAATTAGTCATATAGCCTTTTCTATATTTGACTGTCTTCTCACTCCTATGAAGTTATTTCAAGTCAGCAAGAGTTAGAAGAACATAAATGTTTATACAGTGGAAAAAACCATAATGATAAGGGGCTGTTTTAAAATAGGGTGTCAGAGGGATACTGTCAGTCTAAAGTTTCACCAGAAAGAAGGGGCAGCCGCTACATTCATGTTTTTCACTGAGTAGTGAAGCTGAACAAAGCTACATCATATTTTCCTACTGAAGATAAACTTTCAAGCAGAACTAAAGCATGGAATGTAAAATGTGTCAAAGACACCCCCTTTCTTATCTGATGATAACACAGGTGTGATGGTCAGGCTGGATGGCCAATGTTTTCCTCCCTTTTCTTGCAGGTGGTTTGCTATCATGGAAATCCAGTTGTTCGTTGTGCTATTCCTACACAAATATGAATTTGTGCTTTTGGATGCAGTACCAAAGGAGGTAAAAGATCCATGCATTTGTATAGCACTACACATCTTTAGATCCTTCATTCATCACGCTCAGCTGAACAACCACGTTCAACTGTGGTTATGTATAATGAAGCAAAATTTTGAGAGGAGTGTTAATAAAACATGTAATGAATAGCTCAATCTTCATTTTAACTCAAAAAAACCAGAGTAACTTCAGCACCATTAGTAGGGCTGCACTGTCTATACAAGAAAGTGCCTACAAGAGTATTTAGTCTCATCATTGCCTAAACATTACAGGAGATTTTATAATTGCTTTCTGCCACTCACAAAACCAATGAATATGGAACTGGATTATTAATACTTTAAAGATACAAAATCAGATGCAGCACTTGCAGTGCTTTTCCACTACATATTCAGTGGTGGAGAATAAATGATTAGGAAAAGACTGAAGGAGCAACTGTGACCCAGAAAGTTTTTACCATTAAGGGAGAGTGGCGCAGACTCCATTCTCAGCAGTCATTTCCTTCTCCACTTGCACTGTGTCCTTTCTGCTTTCCAAACGTCATTGTTCCACACAAACACGGACCACTGTTAAGTGAGCATGTCTACCTGTCACAACCTAAACATGACACACGCGCCCTGTGGCTAAGCTGCCAAGGAGAAGAGGGAGAAGTTTAGAGTGACATGGGCTTTGTATGATTGCCCTTCAGGCTGGAAGTTGGAAGCTTGGAGAACTTAATTCCTCTTCTTTCCTTGAAGAACGTGAGATGCTGATCTCAAATAGTGGTAGAAAGTCCACCCAGAACATGGAGGAAAGTTGTCTTTTCCTGACTGAGGCTGTGTTGCCACACCAGCTCTCACTGGAGTTGATTGTAACTTGAGTCTGCACCCGCAGGCAGTTATGCTGGTGAAGATATTCAAAACCATTAGATTTTCTTAAGACCTCATGTGCCATCCTCAGTGTCAGTGTGAGTGGAATAAAAAGTAATCATGAAGGTCCTGCTCGATGGCTTCAGCAAAGCCAAGAAATACTCTCAGCATTTGGTCTTGGTTCTCTAAGATCAAAGCTCCAAACCCGTATCCTAGTGTTAAAGCACAATGATTATTCCATTAACTGAACTAACTTAAATGTTTCTACTGATTTTCTTCTTTTTGCAGAGCCCTTTACATTTGGTGGGGACACAGCAACCCATGGCACCGTTCCGGGTCCAGTACAAGTGCCGGGAATGAAAGCTGCCCAGCACTAACCTACTTTCCTTTGCCAGCCACCCCTGGATGGATGGACCACTGAGCTGCTTCCCTGTCCTACACCTTCAGATAGGTTCTCTGACTTAACTGTTCTTAATTTCAACTTTAAATGCTGTCCATACTCTGTGTTGTGGTATTCCATGCCAGCAGGCATGTCTGTGCTCCTCACATGATTGCCCATCTCCTAGTATTTAAAAATCAAGCTGTCCTGCTGCATTCATAATTTGTGGGCCAATTATTCACAGACTTTGCAAATCCGATATACTAAACTCGCCAACCAGACATTCAGGACAAAAAGCTGCTATGTTTGGAAATCCTGCACGGAAACTGTGCTAGAACCTGTGGAAAAACAAGTCCCTTGGGCCAGGTCACTGTTTTCTGCAGGTCTCTTTGAACTGAGGCCAAAGTGGTGCCTGGTGCTAAGAAATCAGATTGGTAACTCCCTACAGCTCCCTGGTGCTGGTGTGCACAAATTACAGGACAGCGCTGAGCAGAGAACTCCGGATCAGATCCAGGGCCACGATAAACTACTATGACTTATGTATCACAGCCTCTGTAGGTAGGAGAAGATGTGGCCTGCTCTGCCTACAGTCGGTGCCAACGTTTTGCAAATAAAATGCATCTGTAATGGAAAAATTAGAGCATGGGCAGCACTGGGGTCTTGTTCCACTGGAGCACCTAAAATTTCTACTGGGCTTTATTTCCTCCACAGGATTCAGAATTGGTCCTTGCATGAATACACAATTAAAGTTTAATTGTGATGTTTGGCTTCTAATGAAAAGCGACTGCAAGAAAAGCTATTACTATCCATTAGACTGGTTATCTAGTATCTAGAACATTTTTGCTTTCCCTTTAACATGACTGATTTATAGAACAAATTGCACAATTCTAAAAATATTTAATCCTATAAAGATTACATAGTAAAAGTTGTTCAAAGAAGCTGTCAAATAAGTTCAGATACCAACACCTTAACTGCTGTCAGATTTCATGTATGATAACAACTGGCATGTATTTTTAGTCTTTTAAGTAAAGATTGTTCCTTATTTTAGAATTATTTGAGAAAAAAACACAAATGGACTTTCGACAATAGTAAAAACTATGGCAGTAACATCCATAGGAAAATAACACAATGTATAATTCATTAAATGGTTTAATTACCTCGGTTATGGATATCAACAATTTAACAAACTTTAATGATTTATATGGATGGAAAATGATTCATCCAACTTCTAATTTATCTCATAATGCTTAACTCCGCAAGAGTTGCAAACTTAGCTGCTGTTTCAATATCTCTTCCATAAGTTAAAATTATTCCATCAGCTTTCATGTCTGGTTGTTACCCAAAAGTGCATATTTTAATTTTAAAATTTGGAAATGTCCACAATTTCTGTCCAGGTATCTTGTAGTTTTTTTCTCCCAGTGTACATCTCTCTTTTTTTTTTCTGTTTAATTATTTGGTGTTTGGGTTTTTTGTGTGTGTGTGGTTTCGTTTTCATTGGGTTTTTATTCCCCAAGAGTGATAACTCAAAAAAAGCAAAATTCTGTAATGGCAAACTTGACTTTAAAGTACAAGATCCCTAGAGGAAAGTATAACCTGAAGGTCAGCACCAATTTGGTTAGAATCAATAAAAGGCATCTGAAGCCACCTGTGAAGATTTACAACAGACCACTGCCCATGGGTCGTAATCTGTCCTAGACACAGTCACAGTTCTGCTGTAGCTTCTGCACATTGCTGAGTTTTTCACACGTGGTGTGATCTTGTGTCTGGTGAGAACTACATTTGTCTTCCTTCCACATCCCACAAGAACAGCCTGTGAGCAGTTAGGGCATGTGATAAAAAACACGTTCCCCCTGTACACAGAGGAGTAAAAGCAGGTGGGGACCCTGAGCAGTGCCCTGCCCACCCCCCCGCGGGGCTGGCCGTGTCCTGGGGTGACACCCGCCAGCAACACCGGGAGCAGCTCCCACCTTCTGGGCTGAGGGGGGAGCGCTGCCTGCGGGCATGGGACACACTGTGGGGTGCAGGAGAGGAGCAGCACGAGACTTCCTACGGGATGTTTAGGGGAGGAACCAAAGGTGGGGAAAGGGAGAGATCAAGGAGGGTTGGGGGGAACAAAGATAAGAAAACAGAAGGATAAGGGGATAAAAGAAGTTAGTTGCACGTACACTGATTGCTGAGCAGTATGCTGCTCCAGCTGTGCCCTGATCCGTGCGGTCTGTCCTGTCTTCTCCTTACACTCTGTTTTTAATTCTTTTCCAGGGTGATGGCCTCTCTTGCGTGTGCACGTGTGAGGATGGGGGTGTGAGTGCCTCAATTGGAGTGGAACTATGGGTTGGAGAGCTCGTGAGTCCATGGTGCCAGCAGCTGGGGGGAGCATGTGTGTGTGTGTGTGTGTGTGTGTGCGCGCACACTGTGTGGGTGCGTTATGTCAGCGTGTGATGGCTGACAAAAACCCAGCCAGGCTAGCTGGCGAGTAGGTGATGTGTGTTGTGTCCCTCAGGGTGAGGCACCTGGAGGAGCTGGCTGCCAGAGGGACCAGGAGGTGCAGGCCAGCTGCCAGAGGGCCCGTGGAGCCTGGCGGTTGATGAAGACCCACTTGTACATGTGTGTGTACATGTGTGTGTCTCTGGGCAGAGCTGGGGAGAGCGAGGATTCAAGACCATCTACCAGAGGGATCCGTATCGTACATGTGTATTTTTACATATCTTTCACACTTACAGAATTTCACCTTGACCTGTTAGAGAGGGGAGTGGGACGAGGAGGTTGGTGCTGCTTGAGAGTGCTGAGTGTTTCTGCCTGTGTGGCCCGCGGGGCCATCAGTGCGCACACACGCTGTACACGTGTGGTTGTGCGTGTCCCTGCTGGGAACCCGCGTGCAGCCTCGCTGCCGGCCGGACCCAGGGGCGCAGAGCTGTGGCAGCCTCACCTCCATCGGGTTACAGGATTTAGCAACTTGTAGCAGGCTTGAATCACTCATGAAAATATTTGTCCTGAAAGGCAGGACATTTTTAGTAAAATGTAGGCTTTTGGCAGGAAAGAATTACCTGTTTTGACAGCCAAAGAGAGATCCCAAACAAGCAGCTGAGGAAAAGCGGGCTTGACTCTGGGATCCCGTTGCTGTGTGACTGCCCTGCGGTGGGGGACAGCTCCATGCACTTGCCATACTTTCCTAGGTAGAAAAAACCAAGGGAGGTGGATTAATAAAGCAATGCAGTGGTCAAGTGATAGAGCTAAACAGGGTCTTCTACCTGGAAACAATTCTGAAGCTTCTGGGGGAGGGAAAGACAGCACTTTCCCACTGGGACAGGGTTAAACAGGTATTAAAAGCTCATCACAATACCCTACTCTGCAGTGGATTAACAGTATCTACATTATTCTTCTTAAAGTATTTGTCCAGGCTGCTTTTAAATACAGCAGTGCTGAATTTCCATGGGGCATTTGTCCTCTTACCTGACTCTCCCTACCGTTAGAAAGCTTTTCTATGTATCAGTAGCAGGAGTCAGAATGACATTTTATTCATACTACCACAAGGGTGTATGAAGCAGGAGATTTTTAAGCCCCACAGAGAAAAAAAAAAAAAAAAGTATTTTGACCTGTCTTTGTATTTCTACCCCCGTAGAAAGTATGGATGTTAAAGGGAATGCAGGGGGGCATCCCTCAAAAAAAATTCTTAGAAAATGCCATTGTTCCTCCTCCAGACATGTCATAGGCCAGATCTATCTGAGCAAAACCCACGATTTGGGCTGGCCAGGACTACATGTGGGTATTCATTTATATTGGGATAAGTAACTCCCATGTCTAAGCAAGTGAGACAAATGGTAGGAGTCGTCTTAATGAGCAAGAGGAACTCTAGAGTTATGTGCAATAAAACTCTTTTAAATGAAATTTCCTTTAATATTTTTTGGGTTTTATTGTATATTAAAGAAGAGTTTCATGAAAAAAAAACAGGGAAACTATCACACTGCAGCCAAACATTTTTTGATACTTTTGAGGAAAGTACAAACATTTTCCCTGAAATCCTAAATTTCCTGTGGAAATATATTTGACAGAAAAATTATCAAAACATTCTGAGTTAAAATCGTTGACCTACTGCAAGTCAATCTTCTTCAGTCAGCACAGTGAAAAGATCGCCCGTATCAGCAGCCACCTCCCAGAATAATCATGACTTCTTTTATGTCTTCCCTCTAATGAGCCTCACTGAAGGCCCCTCTCATCTGTACTTAGCAGTCAAGTATTTCAAGTGGTCTCTTTCTTTATGCTGGTAATGGCATTCGATATCTTTTCTGTGCTACTGATTGTCACAGAAACCAGAAGTTTAGGCTTAGCACGTACGCCTCCTGAAAATAGATATCTGGGGACTAAAAGATATGGCTGTAGCCACTGAGAGGTAAGCTAAAAATAATGACTTCCTTTCAAAAAGAAATGAATTCTAAGGGCCTAGCTCTGTGCTGTGCCTAAGCACTGTGCCAAGCAAAATTCCACTTAAGCATGTGTTTTGCTTTAAGCAAACACTTAAAATGGATTTGCAGAATAAGAATGGATTTCAATTTAAGCACATGCTTAAGTGCTTTGCTGAACCAGGGTCCGAACGTCTCAGTCACTAACCTGTTGTTTACAGTTAGTGTTGGCATCTGCGATGTAATTTTACAGATATACAAGGGTTAGTGGAAATACTGAGGTAGCTTTGCTCCTTTGGGATGAAACTGGCAAATGTCAAGAGCTTTTAGGAAAAATATTTTTTAAAAAGGTCACATTTATAGCATAAACCAGTAGGCTTTATTGGCAGCAAGCATCTTTCCCAGTTATTTGGTACATTCTAAACGAGTGGCTCATCACATGGCAAAAAATATTTCCTCTCCACCGGTATGCAGTGAAAGGGGAATTAGACACAAGAAAGGCATTCAAAAGATAGCAAGGGTTTAATTGAAACAACCAAGGAGAAGCTTTCATCATGTAGCCATTCTGAATGACATTGGACATGCGACTGACTGGCACAGCATTATTTATTTTTTTCACTTTGATCATAAAATTACTAGGAAAGGCTTGATGGAGTTATAAATATCTTGTTTCCATGAGAGTCCTGGGAAGATAATTATAGCACTGAAGTCTTTACAAAGATAGAGCATTTATAAAATGATATTATCTGAGGACTCCAATGGATAACGCAGGGAATTCTGTGCTCTATTCCCAGCTCTACTATTGACTCACTGCGCTCTTTGGGCAAATCACTTCATCGCACAGTGACTCAGTTTCCTCCTTGATATGTTGGGGTAATCGTGGTAATTACCCACTGCTGCAAAGTCTATATGGATTAAAAGTTTTAAGTATTGCTCACACTCATCAGAGCACTCAAGCCTGCTTATTGCTAGTAACGGATGTGTGTAGGACTTTGGATAAGCGATGTGCTTTCCTGAACTGGAACTGTCACGTTTGTGTTACTGGTAAATTGTATTACTTGTAGAGTTATTGTCAAAATATTTAGAAGAAATATTTTAAATCTCTTAGTTCATATATTTTAAGATGCTGATGAAACAGCTGTACCCCGGACTCTTCAGAAATATTTTGATTTTAAGGCAAAGCTTAGAATTTAAAAACTATGGGCAAGTTTCTTGCTGAGTAAAAATATGTCATTTCATAAAACCAACCACTACAGAGGAGCATTACCTAGAGGGCTGTCTAGCAGCTACCTGTGAGATGGGAACTACATCTATACTCTAACTCTCCTAAGTTGTATCAGGCTTTTTCACTCATGTACTGTTTTTACTGCATTAGAAATTTGATACGTCATATTTCCCAAGTACCAAGCAGAATGCTGGAGTAACAACCATCAAAAGAGCTTAATGTACAGGTGCAGTGCAACTATTATGTTTGCAGCTTCGAAAAAGACAAGCAAAGAAGGAGTCATGGCAAATGAGCAAACAACTGGGATGAGCTCCAGTGGGATACTCTGCCTGAAGGGGGTAACATGGATTTTGGATACAAAAATGAGAACTTTTGTGCCGGGGAGGAGATACTACATCTCCCGTTGATAGCACTGTAGCCTCCGGGGCTATGATCCCAAAAGGCTGCTGATAAATTTGAGAGTGATGAGAGCTGAATCAGAAAGTTGATGAAAATGTTGCTAAGCCTGCTAAGCCTTGGAGTCAATCTGGTTCATTTAAGAAAGGGAATGCTCACAAGTGACTTGATCACAGGCTGAGAAAACTGAAGTTTAATACCAGTTGCCTTTGGAGCTTGCTGTTCCTTTCTGCAGCAGACTGAAGTGAAAATGAGCAGATTCCCACCTGAAATGAGGTAAAAATGCAGGTCAGGAAATGGAATTGTTTTACCAATGATATTTCTATTTTAATAGTCCTGAAAAGAAAATAGCATATTTTTCTGAAACGGCAGCTTTTGATTTGGTGTGTGTGCATTCCTGGGGTGGAGAGAGGAAAGGCATCCTGATTACTTTTCAGGAATCTGCAAAACATAAATCAGGAAAGTCTGAAGACCTAAATCCTCTATACAGGCATTCCACTTCCATAAAGCAACTTTTAGGTAGTTTACAAAGGCAGAAAACATCTTTTATGAGGGTATAATACCCCACATAAAGCAGATGTCAGATTAGGTAATCACAGCTGCCCAGAGAAGCCTAAAGCTAAGGAGGATTGTGTTCTTTACAAAGTGTAATTAGGGAATGGCAAGATTTGTCATTCACTTTTTCCTGGGTCCTTGCTCAGAGACAATTACCAATGATTTCTGTGAACATCTGACCCAAATAAGAGCCAAGTGAGGCTCTGTGGGTGTAGTCCTTCAGCACTGCATTTCCTCCTCTAGCTGGGGGGTCTTGCACTGGTGAAGTGTGCTCCAACCTAAAGATAGGGCTATGACACTCTTCCTCAGGTCAAAGGTCTCAGTCGTAGCTCGACTTCTCTCTTTCAAATTAAACACACAACTTCCACTGGTTCACAGTGTTGATCTTTGCTACTGCTGACACAGATCCAGAGGCAATTTCAAGGCATTGGCCTTTTATCTGGCCTTTATTCTGAAAACCATCATTGCTCAGAAAAGCATTAAATGTGTCCTTCTGTTTGCTTGATACCAAAAGAAAATCAAGTGCTTTCCAGTATTGTGACATGGCTGCCCGAGTGTGATTCCCAGGTTGAAATGCATAGACGAGCAGTGCAAGATACTTGAAGGGTTCTAACTCTTTAAGTAATTCATTACATCTCAAGATACTGCCTTTGATGCTCTTCTCCTCTCCAAATCTTGGTATTATCATTTCCTATTTTAAGCTTGTTTACAGAACTGGAATAATACACGGATAAAAAAGGATGATTGCAGGGTGTTTTCAGGCATTAAACCTGAGGTCTGAAGTTCCTTTTTCTGAAAAAAATAAACCAGAGAATGTTTTACTATCAGAAAACCTGGCAACTGGTCTTTGCTTACCATGAACTGAAATCAATCACCTCTTTGTTAAAAGCCAGTCTCATCACAATGATCCTTAAGCTAATAAAAAGGCCTGAATCAGCAGGAGATGGTTATATTCTGTCCTTTGGGTATTAATCAACATATCCAGCATTGCTAAATTTTTCTTACCGACTCTGGCCTTGCAGTCTGGTTCAGAGGTTTTGTGGACATGCACAGTTTGCACATGTAGGCATATGGGTGTGTAGGAACAAATCGGGTAACGAGTTCTCTACGTACCCACAAGCCAGGACAAATCCCAAGTGACAGAACATAGCAAAAGCTGCAATCACTAAAGCATCTGCCCTGAGCTACCCCACCTGCCAGCACTGATCTGCACATGACGAGATACATTTATCCCTCCACACGGAGACATGCCAGCATTGGCACCTTTGTGCAGGGGTCCAAGGTGGAAGCTGGGCAAAGGGTGGGAGCTGGGGCTGTCCCACCTCTGGACTCTGAGCATCTCACAGCCTGGGAGCATGCTGTGCCACTGGATGTCTTGTTGGGCTGGTTGTCCGAATGGCACATGTCTAGCACAGGCTTTTCCTACAAACAGATTTACACAAGGAATTCACAGCACAGTGGGTTTCTTCCAGAGGTGGCACTGGAGCAGCCCAAGGGCAGAATCTAGACCAGAGGCCCTGTTTCTTCTCTCCCTTCCCTTTAACTTCCTTTTACGGTTCCTAGCCTTCCTGGGAACTTCACTAGTGCCCTTTCCCCTCCTTCCCAGCTCAGCTGTCAGCCCAGCTTACTCTTTCCTTCAGGATTTTCAGATGTCCTGGCTGCTAAATATCTGATAAGCTTCAAGCTGGAGTGCAACTCTGCAAGGCTAAGACTAGCAGACAGGTGTCTTGGTAGGACATAATGACTGAATGGACTGGCTATCTTTTCTGGAGCTCTCTCATACAGCTGGGAGAGCAGGAGGAAGGGGTAAAGATTTCCCTCTGGCTGGTGTAGAAGGACCCTCTTCAGAGGTGGCTCTGCTGCAGTGACTTATGTCATGGAAGCTATGACTGCCCAAGCATATCTGTGACACAAAGCCCATTTCCATTTTGCCATCCCCCAGTGTTCACCTTGCACAAGGGCTGGCAGTACAGAGCCACTGGCACCATCTAGGGACCAGCTGTCAATCACTGATGCATTTCTAGAAGATTACTGCCATATTATATAAATATAATAATATATATAGGCATACACGAACATGATGTGTCTAAACAAAACATATCTTAGTAATAAGCATTGAAAAGGGCAGTGTGTAAGTCTTTACTTCTATGCACAATTCAGGCACAAAAAGAGTCTCAGCTGTTACCTGATTGAGCTGCTTATTTTCTGTGAACTGAATGTGTGTGTGGTGTCACGTGCTGACTAATAACTCATCATTCACAATCCGCTGCTTCCAATGACATTCCAATTATGCCTTCAACAGTCATGTAAAATGTCAGAATAATGAATGAAGATTTCAGAAAGAAACAAAACCCACAAAAAGCCTTAAGACTATGGATCACACATTAAGACAATGAAACACATAAATATCTTTTTATGATCTCTCAGTGCAAACAAAACTCCTAAACCTGACATTTTTGAAAGCCATTCTGTGTTAATCTCTATAATTGTGGATTAAGATTAATAAAAGGCAAAGAAATCTAGTACAATGGCCTTCTCCGTCAAACCTGTCTAGCACTGCTTCAGAACTAGGCCTCTTAAATTCTACTTCTCAACAATTAATAAATGATAATCATCACACTATTCATTTTATAAGAGTAAATTGTGTCATTTAACTGATTACACTCTGTGGCCTTCTAATTAGCACATGTAAAAATAGTATTTGTAGTACCTTTGTTTTCTTAGTAGTTTATATTCCAGAGCACATTAAGTAATATATTCAGAAGCTTAATCTGTTTTCAGACCCCTAAAAAAGCATCTTGATTTTTCAGAGCACCTACAGCTCTCAGAGTTGCACAGTGCTTCTGAAAATCAGGCCATTTATTTAGGTGTCTATATTTAGGTACATGAGTTTGAAGCGTTTGGCTTGAGGTCACATAGCTATGGCTCATTTCTTTTTTTTTTTTTATTTCCATTTGGGTCACAATGGGCAAGTCACTTCTAATAATTCTCACCACAAATCTAAGAAATAGAAGGAGAGGTGGTAAGAATTACTAAATACCATCATGATGCTTAACACTTTCTCAAATACATGAGTTTTCCTTCCTGGGGAATTTTAGTCTAAAAAAATAGAAATCAGTGCATCAGAAAGGTAAGACAGTATATTTAGAGACTGAACTGAGGTTCTGGTTAAACTGTGCTCATGTCCTGGATTTTATTTGTCTGGCATCTTTGTCATTCCTTCTATAAGCTTATGATCATTTTGACAAGCCAGATGTTTTAGCTTCCCATATTTTCATTGGGTAAATCCTAGAGACCAAGTGTTTCTACTTGTTAACACATGGCAGCCAACCACAGTTTGTTCTGGAGGAATTTGAGCTGACATTTATCAGTCATGCTGTTGAATTGTGACTATACCTCCAAGACTGCTTTTGAATTTGCATGGTAGCTTGCACAGGCCTTGACCTCAGTGAACCCGTTATGAAATAAACAGTCTAAGACTGCAGAGAGAAGATCACTGGGAAAAGGACATAAAGAGGGAAAGACAATCTTTTAAAGAAACAAGAAAATCAGTTTCATTAATGTCATACCTCTGCAGCTTGTCATCCCTCTACTTCCCAACATGAGATGCTGGTAGCTTTGGTAGCAGGTATACACACAATCAGCGACTCACACAGTGCTGCCTTCATTTTGCATAGGGATGGTAGCTGAGAAGAAACAGCATTGAAAACAATAATCATAGATACCTCACGTATTTCAACAAAATTAAAACCTCCTTGACTTTCAGCATCTTCATTCAAATGGGAGAATTTAAATCTGGACATAATATTTCAGATTTGAGAGAACTGTACTTGTACTTTAAGAATGTTATTTGTAACAAAACAAAAAGCTTTTTTGATTTTTTTTCTTGAAATGGAGATTGTTTTAAAAGTCAATGAAAACCATTTTTCCCCTTGATCTATCATGCATCTAGGCTAAAAAAACATCTCTGGGTTAAAAATATTCCTTAACCAGAAATTGGGACATGGCATTTTTGTTGTCTTCAAAACTGAGGGTTAGCTGTAAGATAATAAAGCTCTATTTTGTGGGACTTTATGTTGGATATGGAATTTTTGCAATGTCAAATCAAAAAGACTTTTTTGTCAGAGAACTCTCACTCTCAGAAGCAGATGGAAAATGTGAAGACTTTGTTCCTGTTCTCATTGCCTTAAAAGACATGAGCCTCCTGTTTGACCTCTGTCTGACCCTGAAGATGCTTAGAAACAATGGGGAGCTACCAGAGAGAGGGTTTGGGGAGCAATAGAGTGAAATGCAGGGACTGTCTCACTGCAAGGCTGTGAGTTCAGGGGTTCACAGAGCGGTGCCACAGGTTCTCTCTACTTGCCTGACCCCCCCACATAACAGATGTGGGGAGAACTGGCATCCCTATGCACAGCTGAAACATGTGCTTCTCTGCATCTCCAAACCCCCAAAGAAGGAAACAGCCCTGCTCCACGATCAACCTGCTCATGGCACATCACGTACAAGGGCATTACAGGCACTGAGATTTTACAGCCAGTGAAGGATACTCTCCTCTTCTGCAGCAGTTTTTCATTGCTGCAGCTATTAATCTTGCACCCAGAACTGTGCAAAATGCCCTGTAGATAATTAAAAAAAAAAAAAGTCTTTCTTTTGCATATTTTTATTTAAACATCTGCAATACGTTGCATCTAAGCTGCTTTGCAGTTGCTATACACATACAAGATGGAACTGAAGAGGTGTCAAGGCGATGTTGTCTCGCTGTACTGAGTGACTGGGTGATAAAACAGCAGATGAAATTCAGCAGTGATAAGTGTAAAGTAATGTACATGGAAAAAATAACCCTAATTATGCATACACAGACACTGGTTCAAGCTATCGCTTTTGCGGCAGATCTGGGGGTTGAAGTGGAAAGCTCTCTGAAAACGTTAGTGCTGGGCTAGGAAGTGGTCTGAAAGGGGAACTGAGTGTTAAGAATTAGTAGCTTCCCCTTAGATGACGAGGGAACCCCCAAAGTCATAGTACTCCATCACTCATATATGCTCAGGGTTCTTGAGTCCCTTGGCCATACAGCTCTTGCCTACTCCAGATCCAGCAAAATTCAATGGCAAATTTAGTAGAATCAGTTTTAACAAAAGTAGAATTTTCTAGTAAAATTAGAAAGGATAGAGAGAATGGTGATAAAGTTTCACATTGGAAACAGAGAAAACCACATCAGCTTGAAAGAGGGATAACTGAAGGGAAATCCAATTAAAGTCTGGAAAATAATGATGTCAAGAAGGTCAAAAAAGAAATTTTATTCACTGCCTCCATAATAAAGAGGCACTTAATAAAATAATTGGGAAGAAGACTATAAATAGTTTTTTCACAGTGAAGAATTACCATGGCACAGCACATTGTGGAAAGAAAACCACAAATGAGCTCAAAAAGAGTTAAGACAAACTCCTACAGAACAGGACCACTGGCAGCTACTAAGCATAGTAGCCTGGATACAACCCTGCGTTCCAGAAGTCCCTACCTCACTAGTTGATGGAAAATTATCAGGTAAATTGGAGAATAACACATGGTCTATTTTCATACTATTTTACTAAGCATCCAGTCTTGGCTGCTGGAGACAAGATACAGAGCTAGATGGATCCAACTGTGTTTTTATATTCTAAAAAAGTAACAGAAGCAATCGAGGGTATGCTAATGCTGACACAGCCAACATTAATTTTACTTGCTTTATCCACTCTAATCTCCAGACTCAACCATTTGCAAAAAATCATAATCCATATCTGGCTAAACAATTTGGGATTATCCCAGAAATGTAAAAGAAGCAGCATTCACTTCTTGAGAATCTACAGATTTTGAGACATTACTTACTCATTTCTTCTGAAAAGAGAAAACTTTGTCACCAAAGCTCCCGCAAAGGCTGCAGGAGTGAGTCAGTGTTTGTATTTTGATGATCAGAAATCAGCATAACGTAGGGGGCCAAACTCATTTGGTTACACTACTTTAGTTGTGTTGAAATTCACCGTGGTTTCTTCAGTACATTTGAGAGGCTGTTTTTGCTTACAGATTAAATCTGGAGATAAGAAGCAGGTGCAGACTGATGATGATGAGCAGCTCAGGATTTGGAAGAGATGGGCTAAGCCTGTGCTCTGAGATATCAGTAACGAAACTCCCACTCGGTTCTGTGGGAGCAGGACTACAGCACTGCTTACAAATCTTGCAAGTAGCAGCTGTTTTATCACCTCCTTTGGTGTCCTTTCCAGAATTTCAGCTTCCTCCAGATTTTGGCACTCTACAGCTACTTGGGTTGTGGGAAGATGCCCACAGCATTTAGGAAGCACAGGGTGCCTACTCGGGCTGCATGGCCTGAAGAGCACTGGGGCCTAAGGGGGTAAATGGTGTGACTCCAAGGAGGACGTTCTCTCAGTTGCTCTTACTCTCTTATTTTTGCAGCGCCACTTTTCCATGTCTAAATAACATATTATTTTGTGACCTTTCCTTAATAGAAGTCTTTAATGCTTACAACAGGGGATATTTAAAACCCTGCAGTTGTTGCCGTTCTCATTATTATCTAATTTGAAGGACATTTTTACTGCAAGCAGTAGAATTTGGGTTTTTTTCTCCATCTTAGCAATAACATCTGCATGCATAGAAAAAAGTACTGATTTAGGCATTCCTGATCTTTCCTGAACATGGATTAACTTGCTTTCATAACTGTAGAGATTCCCATTTTACTACAAGGAAAGCATACACTAGGGCAACTTCATCACAATGAAAATATTCTTCCCAATATGAAAAAAATCCAACTTGAGACTGGCTACTGTGAACAAGACACAGTTAAGAGGTATGGGGTAAGAAGACACAAGGAAGTTTTAAAACATAAAATGCGGGACAGGAAGAGTTCAGTGAATGCTCTTCCTACTCAGAATATTAAAATAAGACAACATGCAAAGGGAACGCATGTAAATGGAAACAAAAGGAGATACCCTACTAGGTTTAAGTCTTAAACCAAAACGCAATCCAGCAACATATCATTTGATTTAAAACCAGATTAGTTTATATTCTGACATCTTTGGCTCCACAGTTTGCTTTCTCTTCTGCATAGTGCCTAAAGCAGTAAGATCATGGTCAGGGATTTGTATTTTAGGCATAAGGATAAAACAAGAAATAATAACTATTTCTGGCAGTTACTTATTATATATTAGGAAATAAAAGTAGATATGCATCAACGCATAAGTCAGTCCTCAGTTAATGGGGCCAGGAAGAAACTCTGCTGTTGCAAGTGCAACAATCTACAATGTCTTGCTCTCAGGCATTTGCAGAGATGAGGTGGGATACGGTATTGATCTCATTCATTACAACAGGGTTTTTTTTCTGCTATTATTGGAAACTGCTGCTGTAAATGGCATACATCTTTTTATATATTTTTAACTAATGGAGAATGATTCCTTCCACGGACTTTTTCATAGGGTATTTAATAATTATATGGGAGCCTTCTAGTTCTCCATTACGTTCTATAGATTTTCAGAGCCATGTTTACAGAAACCTATTTACATTTCTGTATAATCCTATTGATTAATTCCTCTGTATTACATTCCAAAGCAAAGAGACCACAGAAAATCAACATTAGCCTCTGACGCTTTGCAGTCTCAGACGTACAGCTGGAAGAAAAAAAAAAAATAAATAGCCGTTCCTTTATTAAAGCATGCCTTGGGGGCATCTGAGTGCTTTTTCTTCTTTATAAAAATCATGATCACGATCAGCCTTTTTCCACTGTAAGTAACCCTGACGTTCCGTAAGAGCCCTACAAAGGCACCTTCTGGTCTCACCTGTAACGGGGAGATGCACCTGTTAGTCTGGAGAACAGACGAACGGCTGGAGCCGTTCCAGACGGAGCTCACCCCAGGGCCAGCTGGCCTATGGGTGGCCAGAGGTGGAAATGGCGGTTGGGAGCTTCGACCCCCAGAGGCAGTTAGGCCTCTTCCAGAATCACCGCGGGGGCACTAGGCGGTTTGTTACTAAAACCGTGGTGAGGTGGGCTGGCAGTGTGTGGGCAGCCATCCCACCTGTTCTTTCTGCGGCCCGCCGCACCACATCCCTCCTCACCTCAGGGCAGGGGGGCCGACACCCTGGGGGAGGGAAGCCTTGCCGCGCACTAGTAACGAGGACACAAACCACCGCTGGGTTCCTGCTCGTCGCCGGGAGCGGCGCAGCTCCCCCCAGGGAGCGGAGAGGCCGCGCCGCGGGGAGAGGTGGGGGCGTGGCCAAGGGCTGGGGAGGCGGGGCTAGTTTGATCCTCGTACTTTTATTGGTGGCTCCCGCACGCCGGTTTGGGCGGGGGCGTTTTCCGATTGGGTGGCGGCGTCCCCTCATCCCTCCCGCCTTGTCGTCCACCTTCGCCTCAGCGGCGCGGGCAGGCGGGAGGTGCGCGGCGCGGTCCTCGGGGCTCGGCGGCGGCGGCGCCAGGGGAAGGCGGGCGGGGAGGCGAAGGGCGGGCGAGCCGCAGCAGGTAAGGGCAGGGCCGCTGCCGCGGGGGGCTCCTTCCCCGGCGAGGCCGCCCTGTTGCAGCCCTGCCCTGCCGACCTGGCGCCGAGCGCCCGTCGCGGCGGGGTTATGTAACGGCCCCGCTGGCTGTCCCCGCGGTCCTGCCCCCCCTCGGGGCTCCTTTCACCGGTGGCCTTTCACCGGGGAGAGCCCGCCCTCCGGCGGGGGTCGGTGCCCTCTGGGAAATGGCCGGCGGGGGGAGGCGGGGGCGGGCGGCGCAGGAGAGCGTCGTGGCGGCGCCTCCGCCGGGACAGGTGGCGCGTCCGCCGGGGTGGAGGGCAGCTCGGTGAGGGGAGGGAGCATCCCCGGGTGGGACGGGGGTCTTCAGCCGGGCGGGAAGCTCTGGGTGCCGGCTCGGAGCAGGTGGACGCTTGCGGTGATGCAGACCTGTCCCGGCTACTTGTACAACTTCAGGCCGGCGCGCAGGAGTGCGGGGAAGCCCGTGTCCCGGAGGGAGGCTCCTCCTGCGCCGCTTTGGAGTTACCTGCGGCATCCCACGCTGATGCTGTTTGATGCTTATATAACAGAGAGCTCGCCAAAGTAGTTGGTTTGTTTTGCTTCCCCCCACCTCTCGTAGATTCTTTTGTATCTCTTAAAAATATTTTGGTCCCCTTACTGCTTGAGTTTGGAGGTTAGTCTAGTTTCCTGAAAGGAAAATGTATGATAGGTTTATACAGCTGAAGGAAATCATAAAAATGAGAATTGTAGTTTAATCAGGGGGTATGCTTTACATGAGCTTCTGTGTTAGGCTTTCAAGTTCTGCACTTACAGATTGGTTTACCCTCTGTTGTTTTCCTAGTTAGAATAGTTGCTCCATAGAAAAGGAGAACTCTTTCTATGAAAATACATAATTACAGTAAAGAAACTCTGCTGCATTTATTCTTGCAATAAAACTAAATTATACAGTCATACATCATTTCTGAAACAGATGGAAGTCTGAATGCTCTAAGAATATAAAACCATCAGAAAAACTACAAATACATCACAGTAAACAAGGACAGAAGATGATTTTCTATAGATTATCGAATTTGTTAACTAGTAACTGGTACCTTTTTTAACATCAGGAACTGTCGCATTTTCCTTAAACTTACGAGAAGGAGTAGTCAGCTATGTGATCTAGTTTGTCCTCTTCCAAATATTGTAGTGTGTATTCAGATTCAGTGGCTTGGTTTGTCATTGTATTGAAAATGTTTGTTGTTGCATTGGTGTCCTTAATGTTTTTTAAGTTATAAATTACTCGTGTGTACCAGCAGAAAATAATTTTCAATGAAACTCCAAAGTTTTATTCCACGTCATCATGGTGTCTTGAGGATCTTCTACGAGTTAAACGCTGTGAACGGCTCCTGTTGCATGTAGTTCTGACATTTGTGGTTTCTTCCTTTTTTTCCCTCCCAACAGGGAAAGGGAAAGTAGGTCTTGGTAAGAATTGGGGTATAGTTATGAATTTTATGTTACAAGCTGGAGGGCTATTAAATGAGTGTTCCACTGACCCCTGTGTGAGGTGACAGATCTGGCTGAAGGCCAGCGATGTTGTAATACTGTGTGCCCCTTATAAAACTGGCTCGCTTTAAATAGAGTAGCATAGAGGCCAGGTGAAGGTAATCAGAAACCTTGTTCTGGTCTCTTTGGGTTTGGGGAGGGTTTTTTGTTCTTTGACTACCTTAATGTTACCATGGTAACTTTAGTGGATGATTAATCGTAGCCCAGCTTCCTGACCTTAAGAATAGTGCCTAAACTCTTCACACCTGGTGTTGGCTGCTCAAAGTATCTTCCTATTGTGGAATTGGGCTGGAGTCTTGGCTTGGTAGGGCTGAGCACCAGTGTCTGCCGGCTTATTTTCTCCAGGGTGGAGATACAGATTGCTTAGCAAGCTGATGCCAACTGAGTTGCCTTACTGGTCATAGGATACATCCCTGGCATGGGAGGCATAGCTGAGCCTTCTGAGCAATATGCAGGTCTTGAACTGTTTGAGCTGGCCAGCCCTGCTTTAGATGAGTAAAAGCGAATTGCCCCTTTGGATGTTAAAAGCTTCCAAAAATAGTTACTAAGTCTCAGCTAAATTTAATACGGATAGAATGTCAATGGAAAGGATTAGAACATTTGGGATTTGCACCAGTTAGCATTAAAAAAAATAAAATCCTCTTTCTCCTATCTGCTGCTTCCACAAGAGGGATAGTGGAGATTGTAGTTGTTTTTGCATAGTGCTAAC
Organism: Athene noctua; assembly: GCF_965140245.1. Lineage (NCBI taxonomy): Eukaryota > Metazoa > Chordata > Aves > Strigiformes > Strigidae > Athene > Athene noctua. The sequence continues at coordinate 7,993,180 of NC_134037.1, read as the reverse complement.
AAAATTGGAATTAAAATGTGAGTGGAATTTACTGTACTGGTAATTTTTATTACTTGTAAGGGGAATAGTCATGGAGGAGGTGGGAGATGCAGAAGTGGAGTGGACTATAAGTGTGACTATAGTTTCTATTAGTTTTGGGATTGCAACAGTTCATTAATCTTGTTACATGAGGTCCTGTCCTGCTTTTTCTCATTAAGTATATCTCTATTTAAGTCCATAGGAGCTTCCCATAGTGAAGATGTAAAAATAAGGCTAATCTCCAGTGCTCATTTTGCAGAATGGAACAAAATTTCAGTAGGTTACTACTATCTGAACTTCCCTGTTCTACTTGTACCTTCTGCCAAAGTCTTCAGTGTGGGTCCAGTTGGCTTCAGCAGGAGTTGCATCCTTAGGCTAATGCTACAGAAACTGATGTCACTGCTTTCAGTAAGTCAGTGACAATTTTAAAGAAAAACTGATTAAGTAAAATCTTACTCAGTGGGTTTGATTCCTCTTCCCCCTCCCTTTGAGTTATGGTAGAACTTGATGTTTGGGATTTGTGTTTTTTGTTTTTTTTTTTTTTTTTTTTTTTTTTTTTGTTTTTTTTTTTTTTTTTTTTTTTTTTTTGTAGGAGAGGTGGAATCCCAACACTTTTTCTGGACCCTTCTAGAAAAACAACCACAACTTTTCTTCCTTTGTTTTTTCCAAATTTTCTTAATTCTTGTAGATTATGGTTTCCAGGTTTGCACTCAGGACTCAATAATACTTGTAGTTTATAGTGATTATATTTAAAGCTTCTATTTGTAACCTTTTGTTTGCTTTATTCTATTTTTAGTCATGTTGTTTGTCATGGCAAGCAGTGTTTAATAAAAAAAAGTAAAGTTTCCTAGCAAGTTCAAGAGATATATGCCTGTTTCTTGATGTCCCTCAGGGATTCTTTTTAAAAACTTAAGACAGGAAAATGGTCACCGAGGAAATGCCTTGTTAGTTTCCATAAAAACAGTGGATAAATCTATATGTGCTCGGTGATATATGAGGCACTGGTCCATTCAGACATTTCATGTGCTTAAGTTGTCTTCATTCAGCAAAACTTCAGCTGAAGTTCTTTGCTCTGAAAGGGTCTAATTTCATAATAAGATTTATATCTTTGGCCTTTCAGTTTTACACTAAAAAAGCAATACTTTTTTGATAAGTTTTTTCAAATAGAATCATCAGTAAGCTATTGCTGTGTGCCAGTTAATATAACGTTCTGCTGGTTTCTGTTAATTAGAGGTGTACCATGTCTAAAAATAGTGAGGTAACAGAATGAATTCTTAGCTCCCACCTGGAATCTCTACAGAGTTCTTGGTTACAGTATCTACAGGGCTCAACATAGACAGGACCAGAGCTGTTCCAGTGGGAAGGGTGTTTGCTTCATGTTTTGAACTGTCATAAATTACAAGCTCTTGCACCCCTTGACCGCAGGAGGAGAAATTTGAAATAACTTATGTCAGTGTGAAGTGATGCAAATTGTGTATATGAATTGCACAAAAGAAGTGCCAAGGAGATTCCACATAGAGTCTGGAAGGGTAGTGCCTGCTATGGCTTTCCAGTGGTTAATAGTACTGCACTTTTGGGGTACTCTTTTCTCTGTAAGGTATTTCCTGACATGAAAGACTGGGGTCAAAACCTTACACCAAATTCAGAAGTAACATGGGAATACAGACTACATACAGATCAACTTTAAATAAAGGGGATAAACAGATGTGGCAAGCAATCAGCATTAGCTGGAGGTTACATGAACTTGGGCTCAGCAGTTTTCAGCTTTCTAAAGAGAACAATCCTGCTACTGAGTTTACTGGTGTGGTCCTAATGAAAGTTCTTGTTGAATTAATTTAACATCAGTATTGGTGCTGGATGATGCCTTAGTGATACTGTATTATTTTTTTTTGTCACTGCCACTTCTCTTGAAATTCTGTATGACAACTTATGGTATCTTAAGTATTTGAAAAATTTCCTGATTTCCTGACTTTTCCCAAGTCAGTTTGAACTCGTTACTTTTTAAAATTAAGATGAGTGTGGTTTGTTCTTATGTGGATGTCTTTCTGTTTGCTTTTTTGATAAGAGAGAAGTTAACTTATTTTATCAGAAGCTCTGGAAAAGGAGCTTTAATATAAATGGCATTATGATCCAGTGATTGTATTATAATTATATAAAATAACTTTTGAGTTTATTTTATATGGCAATCCAGTTTATGAATTATACACAATTTAGAATTAATTTTTTTAAGGGATTTGAAATTGAAACTTTTGTTCTAAATTAATAGAATAATTGGAAAGAGACTATTTTTTGATAGAGGATTCCCTGAAGCAGCTAGGTAAATTCAAAGAAGCCACAAAACACTAACAGAACACCTGAGCCTTAAGGTGTTTGACAGACATAATAAAGGATATGTAGTTATGATTTATTTTATATATGTGTAATGTTATTTAAAATGCAGAAAAAGGTAAGATTTCCAGCTCATGACTGGCTGAAGGTAACTTCTGATATGGTGACTTGTTATGAAGTTCATGCAGACCTGTGAAAACTTGGATTATAATTTCATGAATGTTTTAAGTAGGTTAGTTGCTGAAAAGTACAGTCCTGAATGTTGCTGTTGCCTGTCCATTCCCAGACTTGGCCTTCTTTTTTTTTTCTTTTTTTTTTTTCTGGTTGCTACAAATATTTACAGAGTCCTGAAGTGAATCAGGTCAGTTATCTATCTAATGGAGTTAAACCCAAACTATTTACCTTAGGCCTGGCCTTTTAACTGAATCAGTTTGTGTGGTTGGGCCATGGATCAGAGCAGGAGGTGCTTTCTCCACTACAAAAGGTAGCGTGAGGCCTGTCTTTGTGTAGGGAGGTGATTGGTGTTGGAAGTGAGAAGCCTGAAGTGCATGACAGATTGTGGCATCTTTGGCAGGAGTGTTAGTTTGTCCAGTCAGAGTCTGAGCTTAAAGCCCACGGGTTTGAAGTGCGCTAATAAATGTTGTTGATTGAGGTATGTTTGTCCTTTCTGAATATCATTGTGCTCAGACTCATAAGTGTTTTATTTCTCTTGGGGAACATATATGTCTCTTATTAGTGAGATTTCTATTTTAATTTTGCTGCTGTACTTAATATTGTGTAGTACATGGCCCTTGTATAGCAAAGTAAAATTTGTGAAACAATAGTTATTCCATACAGATGTTCTAATTGTGCAGATCCCATCTTAAATTGGGCAGAGGTTGTAATCAGGGTATTGTAAGTTGACTTGCTAGTGGAGGGAACACTGATCAGAATTCTGGGCACATCTTAAGCGTGGAAGAGGCATGTGCATGTATACACGCCTACCTACAAGCCTTGAAAAAGGGATGGTCAACAGGCATGTGAGGTGGTGACTTTCTTAAGAAGACTTGGCCAATACCCAAGTCCCACTGAGCAAATCTGTCTCAAAAATTGACTGAAAAAAAGGCTCCTTTTTTTGTTAAAGAGCTCTAGCAGAGCAGAACTACTGGCCCATAATGTAAGAGTATTAATTTCTAATCTCAGATGGAACTTTAAAGCCTATATATTGTAGAATCACCTGCTATGGTGTATGCTTATTTCCTTATTGCCATCTAAGATGATTCAAACCCTGAACTTCATGGTTGTAACTTAAAATCCTGTTGTTTTGTTGCTTGTCATGGTGGTTTTCCTTAACTCTTAACTTAAAAGCTTCCTTTCCTATCTAGTACCTTATAATATGGCTCTTCCAGGAGGAAAATAAACAGTTTTGTGAAGAAACCTGTAGACTTTCCTGACTCCTGTCAATATATTGAGATTCTTTACTTTTTTGCACACCCTAATAGCTTTATTATGTATTGGGGAACAGGATGTATGAAATTTGTTAGCTGAATGATGCCATGAAGTTATCTTTAACATTGCTGTCATACTTTACAGTAGAAGTGAAGCTTATTTATTAGACTAAAAGATACAGCTTAAGAAATCAGCTAATATAAAGAGGGATGTGTATGGAAAATAAATCAATGTACTGCATTTCTTCTCTTTGCTCTACTTTGACTCCAAGTTACATTCAGTCGACAGATTCCTGTTTTCTTATGTCCTAGGGCATACTTGCAGATCTTAAATTTCACTATTCCCAGCTTCACTTAATCTCCCCTCTTCTCACTTGAATGTGAGTGTTAATTCATAATCCAGATTCCTACAACTTTTGAGTATCATCTTGTGTCATCTTTATCTTCTTAAATTTGTTGTGTAAAGTTGGCTTTGAAACATCCCTCTCTGCTGAGTGGACTCGTCCAGCTTAATGCTTGTGGGGAAGGAAGGGTTTTACCCAGCATGACTAAAATAGTTGGTATCTTCACTGTCTGCAAGTGGTTTGTCTGTTGTGAATGAAGTACTTCATACTTACTGGCAAAAGCCTGCTTAGCCATGTAAATTATTTTTTGTAACGTACTGGGCTTGAGGTTGATTTTCATAAACCTAAAAGCAATGAATCTCATCTTGTCATGGGCTAGACGTGATGGCAAACGCATTGAGAGATGATTGAAGTATGTGATCTGTTAATATTTATTACTAGAGTGGTGATACATTCTGAATTTAAGTTTCTTCCCCAGTAGTGGCTACTGTGAGGCTTTCTTTATAGCACTTACCTGAGTACATTTGCACTGATGTGTACAGTAATACTAAGCTTAAGTGAGCTGGTTCAAATACCAGAGGCAATACTGCTGTGATACTGAGTTCCTGCCACACTGATGGGAACTGGTGAAGCTGTAGCCATCTCTTCTGTCATTTGTTCAGGGTTTTTTTAGTCAGAATTAAATTCCTAAACTGAAATTAGTTGGAGATAGTTGTGTTAATATCGGACTGAGTTGATGAAAATATGAGTGTGTATCATTCTAAAAACATGTCCTCAGGTTGACAAGTAAAAAGAGGCAATTGGCCTGAGGCTTTCATACTGTCCCTGCTTTCTTACAGCACTGCATCCTTGTTTGTTTTTAATCCCTCACTCATAATTTACATGCATAGAATACAGGACTAGGAAACTATTCTGGTTTTAGCTGTATAACATGTTTTAGTACCTGGCAAAGGAGGACAGCAAAGGTCCTGTGACCTATCAGCTCTCCGCAAATCATTCTATGCACTATGAGTGGTATTGCTGTACAACATTTACCTCTGGGCGAGGTCCTGAATTATCCTGGTCTGATCTTATGGTTCAGCCTAGATGACCTCTGCTGGCCCCTTCCAACCTTAAATACTGGTTAACAAATCAGTCTCTATCATGTGATTTGAGAGAGTGGTAAGTGTCTTGTCCCACACGCTGGGTTATGAGGGGAGTGAATCTTTTGAATTCCCTGAGAGCCTGTGTGCTGGTGGAAGAGCTGGTCTCAAGGCAGGTCGATTCACCACAGTGATTCAGAGGAACAACTGTGCTGATGACTTTATTAACTGACAACTTCACTGAAGGAATTGGAGACAGTTTGGCAACAATAAACTGGTAACTGTCTGAAGAACTAATAAAGGCACTTAGGCCATGACACCATTTTCCTAATAACCCATCAACATTCAACTAATCGCAATTCCATTCCTGCAAAATTTATACACATGAATATATGTAAGAAAGAGAGCACAAAGAGGAAAGAGAAAAGAGGAGGAGGGGAGAGGAAGAGGGGAATCACCACTCTTGGATCCCAGGTTGTCACAGAGTAGCTGGTTTTTATCAGCACTAGCGTGGCCAGCAGGGACAGGGAAGGGATCTGAGCCCTGTACTCGGCACTGGTGAGGCCGCCCCTCAATTCCTGTGTTCAGTTTTGGGCCCCTCACTACAAAAAGGCCGTTGAATGACTCGAGCGTGTCCAGAGAAGGGCAACAGCTGGGGCAGGGTCTGGAGCACAGGTCTGCTGGAGAGCGGCTGAGGGAACTGGGGGGGTTCAGTCTGGAGAAGAGGAGGCTGAGGGGAGACCTCCTGGCCCTCTGCAGCTCCCTGACAGGAGGGTGCAGAGAGCTGGGGATGAGTCTCTTTAACCAAGGAACAAGCGACAGGACAAGAGGTAATGGCTTCAATTTATGCCAGGGAAGGTTTAGACTGGCTATTAGGAAGCATTTCTTTCCAGAAGGGGTTGTTGGGCGTTGGAATGGGCTGCCCAGGGAGGTGGTGGAGGCCATGCTGTTAGGTAAATTCTGCCTCTGGGCGGGGGGAGAGAAACGGCCCTCTGCCCCACCTCTGCAGAGCTCACTCTGTTTCTCTTCCACAGGGCATCCCACTTGAGTTGAGACATCCTCTTTGCGAACAGTTTCTTGTTTGTGAACAGTTTGTGACAGTAAGTGTGGACTCAGTGCTCAAGCTCCAGCTTGTTTTCTTGAGGACCTGTGTCGTTAGCCCTGAGACTTCAGCAATAACAATTACTGACGCTTCTGTAACAAGGTTACAGAATGATGTGCTCTGTCATTGGCCAAATGTCATTGCAGAGCAGCAGCAGGATTGAGGTTGTATGAAAGGCATGGGCATGGCAAATTAGCTCCATAATTTAGCTTTGTTTTACTGACATTAAGTGTAATAAGCCCATAGGGTTTAATTTTGGATGCTAGTCCTAAATAGTGTATTTGAGCTAATATTTACAACTATTTATAGAGAATAGCAAGTATGCGTTAGAGCAAGGGCAAATCTGAAACAGATGAGCACACTGTGTTTATGTAACTCTAACTCCTTATGTTATGAGGAGAAAAAGCAGCCAATGATTGCATGTTATTGTTGAAGGAAACAAAAATATATCAGGGAATTAATTATTCCTCTGCATAGCTTCTAGTCAGCTTACTGGAGCTCTGTAGATAAGTTGATGTCTAGTCCACCTGTACTAAGGACAGAAACACCTGAATTTATACTAATTAACACATAATGATAATTCATTGGACCCTTACTTACTCCCCTTCGCTGGTATGAAGTTTACTCTTGTGTCAACGGTGGAGATACTGTTTGTCTTGTTACTTCTGTGCACCTTAAACTTCTTTCTGCTCTGGATTTGGGGTAAAGGCTCCCAAAGTCGTTAGTGTTTTCCTAAAAGATGGTGAGAATCATCTCTTGAGTCCACTCTTCCCTTAGCTTTTTTTATTTGCTTCTTAATGTGGTTGAGATGCAGACAAAGAAATTGCTAAGGGGCAGGAAAAAACAGGGTATGTTCTGTCCTTAAACTCTAGAAAAAATTGGCTTTATTCTTTGTAATAGTGTTGTGTCTTAGTTATACTGTTTCTGCAATGATTCAGTCTTTGTGCTACTTTCCAACAGGGTCTCTCTTCTTTTTTTTTTTTTTTTTTTTTTTTTGCCCCTGAGTTGATGCCTGGTATAATTTGCAAAGTTATTTTCATTTTCTTCTTACTCAGTGTGTTACACTTTCTCTCTAAGCTGACTGCAAGCTCAGAAGCACCAGTCTGCCTTCCCAGTAACAAACATGATTCTCTTAAACCCAAATACAACTGTTTAGGGCAAGGGACACTTAAGTAGTGCCTTGCTTCTGGCTGTGTTCAGCAGCCTGTGTAGATATGGTTAGGTCTTTTCTGTGCTAATAAATTAAACTAATGCAAAGTCCCTGTTTGAACCTTGATGCAACTGGTCTTAGCGCCCTGTTTCAGGGGTCAGTTGTTGCCTTAAAATAGTATGAAATATACTTTCTACAAGCTAAGCCCCCAAACTAAGAATTTTTGGGTTAACTTGTGTATGTGATATTTTTAAAAGTGTAGTGTAACTGTGTGTCTTTTCTCTGTGCTGCCAGGCATGAGGGGAGACTCACACTTCTTTGGAATGCGAGGCCTCGGTCACTATGGCTGCATCCCAGAGGATGGAGGACAGTTCTTGCTCTACTCTATAAATGGAGACAACGATTTAAAGAGATGTTTTGCAGAGGAAGATTTTCATGAAATAATTGATTTCAACGATCTCCCGAATTCTCTGTTTGCTTGTAATGTTCACCAGTCTGTGTTTGAAGATGAGGACAGTAAGGTACAGTGTCAGTTTCCGTATTTTCTATGCAAGAGAAACATGCCTTATATTTGTGCTTATTGCCATTTCAGTGAAACAGATTGTTTTGTACAAAGAAACTGTATCACAAATATGACTTCTTTGAGGTGACAACAACACTCTGCCATGATGTTTATTTTGAGAGCTTAAAAGCCTTTTTATCAACTATGGTGACCAAAAGCATTTTTCTTTTGTTCACATTTGCATAATACTGAAATGTGGGTACATGTCTTCATAGCAACTGTAGTTGCAGTCATGATGGAGGTGGCAAAGTTAAACACGTGAAAGTTTCTCCCTCTTGCTGATCAGGTACCCCTGTGATGGAAGGCTGCCTTTCTTGTATTTTCTTGTGGAGTCATTTAGGTTGGAAAAGACCTTTAAAATCACTGAGTCCAGCCATTAACCCAACACTGCCAAGCCCACCACTAAACCATGTTCCTGAGCACCACATCTACACAGCTTTTAAATACCTCCAGGGATGGGGACTCAACCACTTCCCTGGGCAGCCTGTTCCAATGCTTGACAACACTTTCAGTGAAGAAATTTTTCCCAGTATCCAATTTAAACCTCCCTTGGGACAACTTGAGGGCATTTCCTCTTAGTCTCACCTGTTACCTGGGAGAAGAGACCAACACCCACTTTGTTACAATCTTCTTTCAGGTAGTTGTGGAGAGTGAGAAGATTTCAAATGTTTTATCTGATACATTATTTTATCTGGAAAATCTAAAATTAATGATAGTGAGAACAAAGACAAGAGGAACTATGTGAGAATATTTTTAACTCTGCAATTAGTCTAAAACAATGTTGAAAACAATATCCACTTAAAATTGGAAAAAAAAAAAAAGAAACACTTTTGCAGGAAGTGTTTTGGTTCCTGTTTCTTAGAGTAGTGTTCTTCCTGATGGAGATATCAGGAATATAAAACTGATAGATTGGGGCTTTACTGTTTGAAATCAGTCTAGGCTGATTGTTATAGGCACATGTGAGGCTATTTGAGTGTCTTGTTCAGAATTTTCAATTCAGAAGCAAGCTGGCAGTGGTAAAGTGGGTTCTGGCTGGAACTGGCTGAGGAATCCGGATAAAACTATAGATTAATTGGGACCAAAGCTGGCCAGTATGGACAAAGGGTCTTTAGTGGGGAAAGGGGAACAAAACAAGACTTAAGGATATCGGCTTCCTGTGAAAGGCACTGAAGGTGGTATCTGTTGAGGCTGCACAAGTGGAATTGTTTGATTAATTTTTTTGACATTTGTCTTCCATAATGATATCTTATGTATGTTTAAGCAATGTAGATTAAAAGATAAAAGTTCATACTGCAGCACTAAACAAAATGTTCATATCTTATATATAAATAAAAAATTCTACACTCTAAATTGCAATATTGGATAACAGTGTAGGCATCTTGCATTTATATTGTGCCATTTTGTGGAATTCTATAACCATCTGGTAATGAACTTCATTAAAGTTGAAGGGGTTTGAAAGTCTAGTTTTAAAGGAGGAAAAAAAAAAACAGAAGCCTGCCTTATAACTAGGGAATCTCTCTTCATCCTGCAGAGATTCTATCCCCACTTGCTCCTGAGCTTTCCCTTTTGAGAGCTGTATTCTAGGATTTAGCTGATGGCTTAGTTAGAAAATGGAATGGGTGATTATGTAAGTATGTGGGATAGCAATCCCCAAAGACTTGCAGGACTTAAGGATGAGTTTTAAGAATAGCAGCTGGGTTGTCGAGGTGGATATTCTGTTCCATGTTCATGTTAAACTACCTGTCAGTGACATGGCTTGAACAGCAATGTTTGCAGGTAAGTAAGTCTACATTTAACTAGATGGGATTACCTTTAGATTTCTTATTAAATTCAAGGACCTGAGGAGCTGATTATGATTTTTGTTATTCCTGTAGAACATGTACTTGTGCTCCCAGTTGATTAATACCTGTAATCCTTTCTATTGTTCACTGTTGCTGCAAGATAAGAGCACACGTGAATTCAGTATAAAAATCTCATCAAGTTACTAAAGTTTAAAATCTCATGGAATCACAATGTTGCTAACAATCTTATCTGCAATTATATATCGATCCAATGTATATATAGTGATACAGTACACCTTTTAGAAAACATAGTAGAGTAATGGTTTTATCTACAGTAGTTTTGTTGTGTTATCCATTTTACAGAAAGTAAAGTTTTTGCAATGTATCTTTGACTTTTCCTCCTAAAAGTGTAGGTGAAGAGTAAAATGGAGGTATGACTGATTTGGAAGTTACAAGTTAGCTGGTAAAAAAAAGCCAGAGAAACCTGTCATTGTAAATGGCTGTTTTGATTTGTGGTGTGAGCTTGCTGCATTAATAGTATTTAAATATCTAAACTTCTGAGCAGCTCTGGCGTGCAACAGTATTAATGTAAGGAATTCACACCGGCCGCTTTAAGGTTGTTTCCTGAAGTGTTTAAGAGGCTGAAGTGTCAAGTTCAAACTTTTAACACAGAAATATCTAGGCAATATACTCACTAAAGATAGGTTTTAAAAGGAAATGCCTTAAATATTTTTGTTTTAATTTGAAGGCATTTAACTACTTTGTATCAGATATAGGATAAATTCGAGTTTGTGCTTGAGGGTGGGCTTGTAGCAACCCTGTGGGAAAACTTTGCACATACACCTGCTGCACGGTGGGTAAGCTGATTTGCTTTATTCTGCTGCGTCCTGTATCGGGTGTACCATGTCACCAATATCATGTGGCTGTACAGCACTTCTTAGACAGGATTTTGTATTGCCTACCCAGAGTGATGGTGGCATCAGTAGGGAGCCTGAGTTTGGACCTTTATTTTCTGAAGATGAGGAATTCTTGCAGCTGAAGGCTATGTCTTTTAGAGACAAAGAAACTATATCAGGCCAGGCTTGACTCTTCTCCTGGCTGGCACGCTAAGGTCTCACATAGAGTGAGCCTGAAGAGCTATGGGTCCTGGGACCTGAAGGCAAGTGATGCCATCTAGCTTAAAGGAAGCTGCTCAGGAGTGACTACATGATCTTAAACACTGGCTGAAGAAAGGGGGAATATAGGTTAGCACTAGCTACATGTATCTGATTTTGCTACAGTAACAGAGCAGCTGGTCAAGGAATATATCCCTACCTTTCAGACCTGTGTTCTTTGAAAGAAACCTTTACTTGGGTCAGGAGAATGCCCCGGATAGCTGTGTCGATAATGCAGGTATTTAAGGATTTGCACAGGATGGCTTAGCAGCTTCAGTGTGCTAACAGCTTGCCACAGCTGAAGGGAGGTGGTTTTGCTTATCTCCACTCCCATCATGGACAGCTTGCTCCTTCCTATGGAAAACAGAATTGTACCTTCTTTAGAATGTGCCTAGAAAATACTCAGCTATTTAGTTTTTAAGGAAGAACAAGAGTGTGGCGAAATAGATTATCCAACAGCCCTGTTGCAAAGCTGGGATCACATTCAGCTGTGTCCCCATTGCTGTCCTGTGTTCTGATCGTTCGTTTTGGCATATAACCTGTCACTGGTATGGGCAGGTTTTTTGGAGTGTACAGCACTCACTTGTTTGGATCATGGAAGTCTTATTGTAAAGAAGCTAAAAATAAAATTACTTCTAAACCCTGGGATTTGCCACATGTCTCTTGGAAAAACTGATGGGACTAGTTACGTGAGGAAGATACGTCAAAAATGAGACTGTTATTTTTGGCTGACAGTGTGACTGAATGGGAGGTGCTGCTCTTTTTATCTTTCCTGATAAAACACTTGTGGTAGGGAGCCAGAGGGCATGACTGATTACTCTGAAGGGTGGATATGCTGTGTTTTAGCAGCTAATTGCTACACGTACTCCTAAGGCTTTCTGGATAGTAACCCTTTCATTGTGCTTTTGTTAATGCATATATTGCTATTCTGTAAAACTCCTTTTTGTAACATGACTGTGTAATTTCCTTCAGGCTGAAACTGGTAAGCACGCTGTCAAAGTGAAGCATCTTTGTCTCTTAAGATGGTTTCTTCAGATTCTGTAATGCCTCCAGAGATGCTTACACAAAACTGTCACTATTGGAATATTCTTATGTGAGGGTTTCCTCAAGCTGTTTAGAGGCTGTATGCTCTTCTTTTTTTTTCCCCACAATTTTGGCTCAAATTGTAAGGAGCACCTATTAAACTTCATAGTTATATTTCAGATAAAGAATGATGAATCAGTTTCTGAGCATTTTAGTTATGGTGGAGCTGCTTAAGAAATAATAGCCATTAAGTGCTTTTTCCTGCCAATGTAATTCAAACCAATAGTAGATATATATGCATAATAAAAATACAGTGACCAAACATATGTCCAGTTCTGGACTTCCCAGAACAAGAAAGACATGGACGTACCGGAGAGTGCCCAGTGAAGTGCCACTAAGATGGTGCACTGGAGCATCTCTCCTGTGGGGGAAGGCTGAGAGAACTGGGACGGTTCAGCCTGGAGAAGAGAAGGCTCTGCAGGATCTTATCAGTGTGTATCAACACCTGAAGAGAGGGTGCAAAGAGGACAGAGCCAGGCTCTTTTCAGTGGTGCCCAGTGGCAGGATCAGAAGCAACAGGCACAAACTGAGACATGGGAGGTTTCCTTTGAACATCAAGAAACACTTTTTTTTTATACTGTGAGGGTGACTGAGCACTGGCACAGGTTGCCTGGGGAGGTGGTGCAGTCTCCCTCCATGGAGGTATTCAGAAGCCATCTGGATGTGGTCCTGGGCAGCTGACGTGAGCAGGGGGGGCTTGGACACATGACCTCCAGAGGTCCCTTCCAACCTCCACCAGTCTGATTCTGTGAATGTATGCTGAAGTGTATCCTCATTCTTCTGATGAGGCATGGAAGACTGGGGAATGAAGGTGATTAAAAATGCATTTCCTGAACCATGAGCTTAATGGAGGCGTGGTGGGGAAGGGAGGAGGACAGAAGTTGAACTACCAAGTCAATGGAAAAGTCCTTTCATTAAAGCAGGATTATCTTCATTATGAAAACAGTTTCACATTACAATTTTATTTACATATCTTGATGACTACTTCTTTTACTACAGAAGCCTGTGTTAGACTTCCTTTTTTTAAAAAAAAAAAGATTTGTTATTGAGCTTGGGCCTTGAAAAAGATTTAAGGCTACTTCAAGTGAGTGCTGGAATATTTGTCCAAAGATGATGCTTTAAGAGAACTCTGTAGCCTTACTTGGAAAGGCTTTTTTTCCTTTGTGCTTGCATTTAGCTTTCTCAACAAAACACATCTTCATGCTGCTATTTTTGTTTTTAAGGTGCAGTAAAAGACATTGTACTGCTCAGTGTCCTGCTGTGTTGTCTTTAACTTTTATATGTTAATTCTGGAACTGAAACTGTCTACTGATGCTTTGACTCTGAAGCATATAACTGAAATGTGTCTGTTCAGTGCTCCTTTTAAACAGAGTGGAGCCGGTGTGTCTGCTGCCATGTGTGAAATGTTTCTTTGGTTCCCTTTTCCTACAGGCTAATTCAAGAAGATGCTCTAGGAGGCAGGCTTTGTTTCTGCAGGGGAAGATCTGTTCCTTTTGACTTCATTTTTAAAAATCTAGATTATTAAGTCAGAACCTCTTTGGTCATATTACATCATTGAAGCCTCTAGGTGTTGAGTCATCATTTTATTTACAGGGTGGCACTTCTTTTTAGTCTAATATTAGTATTCAAGTCTGGACTCAGTGGAAGGTCACCCTAGCAAAGATGAAGTCACTGCTCCAAGGCTGGAAAGGAATGCAGGCTTCATTCTGCCTTCCTGGTACACTTGCTGTTGCTTTGTTTTACTTTCAGTTTTTCTACCTTTTAAGGTGGTTGTCTGTTGTTACGATAACGTTATCGGAAACTGCCACTTGAAGCAGACCATGCCTTGTGCTGTGGAATCTCTACTTACTTTGTTTTGTACTGTTTTATAAATGGGATGAATGTTATACCCTGTAACTCTGTAAAAAATTGAAGTGATTTTTAAGGTACGCTGTATATGTAGTTTTATTTTATTAGATGCAGAGAAGTTGCAAAGAAAGGCTGCAGGAGCAGTGTCTTTCAGCACTTCATGAATCGTAGTTCCCCACTGTGAATCTGATCTTGCACTCTTACCTAGGTGGTGGTTTAGACATGTAAGAACTCATAGAGGCACTAAAATATAGCTATGAGGCTGTTCTTGCTCTGAGAAGTATGCAATCTAAAAAAATTCATTTTCCATGGCATTTATTCTGTAACTCATTTCAAATACTTTCTGTGTACTGTATCAGTGCAATACAGTATTTTGGCTGGAAACACCTATGAACTTTCATCCTCTGCATCTGAGAGATAATCCCAGATTTTCAGCCTCCTTATATAAATCCTGTCTAAACCTAGGAGAGCTGTTGATATTTATTATTCATAAACCTACCTTAGTTTACTTTGTGTTATAGTCAACTATGTATTGACACATGGAATGGGATGCTGGTGTAATAGTTCCTCTGTATAGCTGTTGTTTCTGAGCTTTACTTGCTGTTCTTTAATAACGCACAGGTCAGTTGAGTTATGTTGGGGAGCTTGGATAACAAAACCAATCCCTTCATGAAATTGGACTTACTGTATCATATGAACTGTCTAAACATGACTTACACTGTCATGGTTTAACCCCAGTGTAGCAATTCAGCCCCACACAGCTGCTCCTACAGTCTCCTCCCTCACCTGGGGGAGAGAATTGGAAGTGTAAAAATGAGAAAACTTGTGGGTTGAGATAAAGACAGTTTAATAGGTGAAGCAAAAGCTCTGCACACAAGCAAAGCAAAACAAGGAATTCATTCATCACTTCCCAGTGCCAGGCATGTGTTCAGCCGTTTCCAGGAAAGCAGGGCTCCATCACATGTGACAATTACTTGGAAATACAAGTGCCTTCACTCTGAACATCCTCTCACTTCTCTCATCTTCCCCCAGCTTGTGTGATGTCATAGGGTATGGGATATCCCTTTGGTCAGTTGGGGTCCCCTCCCAGCTTCTTGTGTTGGGGTGGTGTGAAGAGCAGAAAAGGCCTTGACTCTGTGTAAGCACTGCTCAGCAATAACCAAAACCTTGTGTTATCCACAGTGTTTCCAGCATGAATCCAAAATCCATCCCCATACCAGCTACAATTAAGAAAATTAACTCTATCCCAGCTAAAGCCAGCACACACCAAGATACATAAAACGTATGAGTGGAACTTCCTAGGGCTGCAGAACCATGCTAACAGTAAGGTGCTGAGTCTTTACTGGAGAAAGGCCAGTAGTGAAGTTAACCTTCACTGACATTTGGGATCTATTGAGTGTTCATTCTCGTTTGGGAGATATGATGGTTTGAGCCCAGAGGGCAACTGAGCACCATCCAGCAGCATGCTCACTCCTGCCCCCTCAGGAAGGAGAAAATACAACAAAAAGTTCAGGGATTGAGGTCAGGACAGAGAGGGATGGCTCAGCCACTGTGGTCATGGGCAAAAGACTCTTAAGGGAAGAAAAAGAACACCAATTTCATTCAGCCACCACCACCACTTAACATACAGAGGATGACAGTGAGAAGTACAACAGCATCTTAAAAAAAACCTTTTTCCCCACCCCTCCCTTCTTCCAGACTCAGCTTTGCTCCCAATTTCTCTACCTCCTCCCCTCCAGTGGTGCAAGGGATGGGTGTTGCGGTCATTCCTGTTGCTTCTTCCTCCTCAAGGGGTGGACTCCTCGCACTCCTCCCCTGCTCCAGCATGGGGTCCCTCCTATGGGAGTCAGTCCTCCACAAACTTTCTCTTACATGAGTCCTTCCTATGGGCTGCAGCTCTTCCCGAACTGCTCCAGCGTGGGTCCCTCCTGCATGTTGCAATCCTCCCAGTGATGAACTGCTCCAGCACGGGCTCCCCACAGTCCCGGCATTCTTCAGGTGCAGCCACCAGCTCCAGCGTGGGGACCTCCACGGGCTGCAGGTTGGCATCTGCTCCACCGTGGCCCTCCATGGGCTGTGGGGGCACGGGCTGTGGGGGTCTCTGCTTTGGGGCATCTCCCCCTCCTCCTCGTTCTCCTTTCTTCCACTGACATCAGTGTCTGCACAGGTGTCTCCTTCACAACTCCTTCTCCCAGGTTCCCCTTCTTAAATACATTATCACAGAGGCACAACCACCATTGCTAATTGGCTCAGCCTTGGCTAGAGGTGGGTCCAACTTGGAGTCAGGGGAGCTTTGAGAAGCTTCTCACAGGGGACACCCCTGTAGTCCCCTCCCCTGCTACCAAAAACCCCACCACACACACACAAACCCAACACAGGGGAAGAAAATTAAGTAGTTTTGATCGGTGTGGTTTGAGTATTCAGAGTTTTAATACATATATATATAAGGAGATTATTTAAGGTTGCTCTTGTTGCTGTTAAGAAGACAATTTGCTGAGAGTACTAATGGCAGGTCATGTATGTTTATATATGTATATAGGGTCTGACACTAGTTTTCTCTGAGGTGATTTGCAGAATTTCTAATGGAAGTCGTTAGTCTAGTCTGTTTTAGGCATTCCTTCTGTCTTCCCTCTTAGGTAGTTCTGGCTGTTACTGAAAGGCTTCAGTGTTTCTGCTTATTTTCTGGAAAAATGCCTAAGCTTTATGATTTGATAGCCTTTGAAGAAACACAAAAGGCACATCAAGATTGTGCAGTTATAACAGTACAGTCAAGTTGAATCTGTGCATATGCCACCCATGTGAGTAGAAGGTATACTTGACTATGGTTATTCTCTTGGTATCTAGGAATTACTGAGCTCCAAATATTCCTCAATTGAATCAGTGTTCAATTCCTGCTCTGAAAATGTGTTGTTTTTTAAAAAAACCGAACAAACAAAACCAGACAAAACCCACCCAACCAACCAAAAAGTAGCAAGTATTTCTGAGTCTGAAACGCCACTGTCTGTAATGTGGATGTTGTCTAATAATTTATACTTGGGCTTATTTTCCCATCCGTACATGGGGTGCTTGGTAGCATAAATGCCCTTGTTTTGTTGGGAGAACGTGCCTGGCAAAAGACCAGCTGGGTGAAAGGTAGGCCTGTAGTCATTGCAGCTGAAATTTGGAGTGGTGCTTCAAAGCATCTAACTATACTAGTTGTTTGTAAATTACAAAAATAAACTGATTAATGTTCTTTCCAGAACACACTAGACAGCAGTTACTGTCTGCTTGTTAAATTTGGAAATGTACTTTTCTCCTTAAGAGCAGCTATGGAAAAATTCTTCTAGTATTGGCTTCCAGTGGTCATGCTCTATGCTGCAGTCTAGAGGGAACGTGTTATCTCAAGGAACCGGGGGGTGGGGGTGGGGTGGGTGGGAAATCTTTCCTGGGAAAGGACCACTCAGGGTAATTACTTCAATTTTATTTATTTTTATTTTTTTTTTACAGAAATATCATTTCCTTATCAGTTCTGCTAAAATAGACAGAGTTCTGAGTAATAAGACATTTTAACAAAGGTGTTGGTGAATCCATGCACAGGTTTATGAGGACCTTCTGTTGTGGCATAAGAAAACAAAGGGAGTTGCAAGGTCTTATCTCTAAGTCAGTAAAAAGTCATTCTGGTGATTATTCCTTTCTCTAGCACAATGGACATTGTAGGATAAACTGTGGGTAGGTCTGATTTAGATATCCCTAAACACTGTACAAATTTAGATTAAGATTTCACTTTGCAGTTGTCTGTCTCCTGTAATAGGCTGAACTAAATTCCTGGACTCAAATGCCTTTTGATCTTTGAGGAAGTCAAGATCTGGCCTGGAACACTGGGACTAGTATTCCTTCCTCCTGAACTGCCTACCAGCATTAGCTGGGATATGGAGTTCAACCAAGGACTTCTGCTGACAGAGAAGTTTTCTTGATGGAGGTTTTTTCCTTCTGGTCCTGCTTGAACATTTTTGTGAATTTGACTGTGTGTACATGGGATAGTGAGCCCTTTTTTTTTTTTTTTTTTTTTTTCCAGAATGATAGCAGGATATGTTGCTTTCTGGGATGATAATCAAGAGAACCTAGCAGCAGTCTCTCTGTGCAGTTTTATGCCATTTCCTGTTTACCACATTTGAGAGGGTTGGATTTATTGTAATTGGTGTTACTTGCTATTCTTGACTGGTGCTACTCCTGGGAGATTTTTTGTTGGGTTTTTTTTGTCGTATTTTTTTTCTTTGTCTGACAGTCTAAGGTGTAACATGTTTTTGTAAAGCAATATAAAGCCAAGAAGATAGACACCAGGTCACACTTGGAATAAACCACAGCAATATTTTCTACAGGAACTTCCTTACATCTAATTGAAACTTTTATGTTGGCACAGTGCATATTAAAGCAAGAAGTCACCACTTCCAGGATCTGCTGACACAAGCAAGAGCCACATCTCTCGAAGGAAAAAGCTGTCTATGTAGTCTCTAGAAAAGTTTTTGGTTTGTTCCACTAAGTAGTTCTTATCAGCTAATATCTGCCAATAATTAAACACAGTTTTGCCTTTCTACCTCCAGCAAACTTGTTCTGAAGTCAACAAAAATACTGTTTTTCTAGCTGGTAGTAATCAAAAAGTGCAGTAAAGCCATTCTAATGTGGTTAGGGCAACAGCTGTTCCTTATTTTAATACCATCAGAGGTCCTAATCCATCCACAAATTCTGATATCAGTTTTCTGGCCCAAGGAAAAGACTTCTAAATGAAGGTCAGCCTTCATTACCAATGCATAAAGACATTGCATTTACAGTAGCTACATTCTGGCTTAATCACATTCAAACCAGTAAATTTACAACTCTAATTACCAGTTATTTAAGGGAATTTTTCAAATGTTTCAAACAAAATATATGTTAAGAACTCTGCACCAGAGTTTAATATCATTAATAAATAATGCCTGATCAGGGTAGAAGAAAACTAACGCTTGAAAAAAATGCAGTCTTAGAAAATGAGGGATACTGGGAGGTGATTTGAGGTAATACAGAGCGAAGAAGAGACAGACAGCAGTTTTGAGATTGTGCCATTAGTTACGACAAATTCTGCAGTAGATTTGAGCACAGAGGTGAGAGATCATATTCAGAGTTGAATCACAGTGAATTGAATTCTCAATTACTTCTGTGCCTTTGAAAACATCTTTTCTTCTGTGCCAGATAAATTCATGCTTCTTTGTGGTTGATGGAAGTTTTAGCATTGGCTGCAGTAGTGCAAGGATATCTCTTGTCCTCAGGCAACAGATCTGCTGATAAACCGTCTCATTTTGTTAGCTGGGGAGTTTGTTCAAATTCTTAGTTTCCTGTGTCGTACGAGTGCGTGAATGGTTTTAAAAAAGAATGTATCTTGTACTTTTATATTGTTTTGCTTTAATGTGATTACTTTTAACTGTGGGTTCTTTTGCTCTAATTTGATTGCATTTTATGGGCACTTTACCCTGCTTAAATTACATGACTTTTGTACTGGGCTTTGAAACTTAATACAGAAGCAGAGACATCGCAAATATGGTGGATGTAATGTGTATGTCTCAGAGGGATAAGAGAAACCTTTTCCATGTGATAGACACTAATGAGCTGGAAGTTAAGATGACCGTAGGATGGGAAAAAGAAATTGAAGTAACCCTGGCAAGCGAGTAATGAAGGCATCTATTACACCGCAGCAAGGTGGGTTCAAATCAGTATCTTTTCTGCAGTTAGTCTAAAAAGCATAAAGACATTGTAAGACTGCAGCATGCAATCATTTAGAAATTTTACGTTTAATGTGATTAGAACTAGTACTGGGGAGAAATCTGATAGTTTCATCCTCGTGTTTCCAGTGTGTGGCTGGCTTACAAGGGAAGAACAGAACTGAAAGCTTCAGAAGATGCTGGGGAAGTGAGGTACCAGCCCCTGAGTTGGCCCCTGTTTTAAGGCCTCAGTAACGGACTGGTGTGCACCATGGGGCTGACTTTGAAAAGCCATGATAAGCAATGCGTGTCTCTTCTGTCTTTACGACTTTTCTGAATGCTGATATCTGTTTCTCAAGGTATTTCTTCCTGAAAGCTTTTTGGTTTGTTTTTTTTTTTTTTTTTTTCTTTAACAACTGGAGCTTGTGGTGATATCCCTGACTGAAAATACAGTCAGTTCATTCAGGCTGAAATACCACCAGTGTTGAACTGAAGGGAATGGGTATTTCACGTGGTTGAGATTGAGTTGCATCAAGGCCCAGGACTATCTAGATCAGCCTTCTGCCAGTTTGAAAACTGGAGTTATTTTTATTTGATTTTCCTTCAGTTCCTGGAACAGGGCCATGCACAGACCGTGACCACTGACACAGTGCAGGCCCTGATCCAAAGGCTAGCTCCTATGCAATATCAAACATTTTTAATATACATTAGCGAGTCTATTTTCTTCTGACACTGGTTGCTTTAACTTTCTTGCCTTTGCAAAGCTTTTGGGTGGGTTCTCCCAAGAATGTCTGTTTAACAAGCAAAGACAAAATTCAGGTTATATAATGATATATGCTTAAATTAATCACTTCTAGACCCATTGTGTTCTTATGTGCTATTGGTCCTATTCCTCTTGAATAAATGTGCGTGGCTGCTTGTCACCATCTGACTTAAAGGTTTTGTTTCATGGACAGTTCCAAATTCTTTTAAAGTCTGCTGCTGTCAACAGGAACTGCGGAAATATATCACAGCATGGTGTTACTGTGTCCTTCCTTCCTGTGTCCTTCTGTAAGACTCCTCCTTGTCTTTTGTATCTGTAACTACAAATCTTCCGTGTTACAATAACCGGTTCATTTCAGGTATTTCTTTAAGTGTAGCGTCCATTATACCTGCTGTGCTCTGTGATAAAGCTTCTTCTGTGAGCACTCTAATTGTGTCTGTTTGTCTTGCAGTTAGAGGGAGAAACACGTAGCACAAAGAGTACATGAGTGTTTCTTGGGAAAATAATGTGTCTTCCTTTTATATATTCGAGTTGCAAATGATTTAAATAATAAAGCTTATACCTTTTAATAAGTCTTTCACAAAAAAAATGTTTTAGTCATTAATGATTGTCTTAATCTATCACCCTTACTGTTTCGAAATGGAAGTTTTTCTGACTCCCTGCTCTTTTATGACCTACATAGCAGATGCAATGTGTCCTCTGATGTATTTAAATTTGGAGAGATTTTTATGTGGCTGTCACTTACTGAAGCATAGTTCAGATTATCTATTCATAACCCTACTGCATTATAATCTTTCTGTTGATCTAAAATGTGTGAGAAGATTGACATTGTGTAGTGACAGTGAAAACAATAATTTAAAATAGCTTGTCCAAATTATGTATCTGCATTTCCTGTATTTACTTTGGGTCTGAGAATTAAATCCTTATACGACATTTGTGAGTCTTAAACCAGAAAGAGATAGATGTATGCCTTACCAATACCTTTGCTGAATACATTACAAAATCAGGTGAGATTTTTCTGAAACTCGTATCTTCCATTTCCAGTGCAATCCTGTATTTTTCCAGGCCATTCTTTCTTTTTTTTTTTCTTCTTTTTTTTTTTTTTTTTTAACCTGTTATTAGGTCTTGCAGAGATCCGCATTTTGAATAAAAATTACTCCGATGTAAAAAACAGACCACCAACTACTTTCTGGTGGTACATAGAAGGGAGGGAGGGAGGATGTGGAGTCTCAGTGCAAACATTAACAGACATTGGATTCTTGGATTCTCAGAAAATTCTTTATAAGCTGAAAGTCATGTGAGGACAGTGACTGTTTTAGGATTTTTGTGTTTTATATGTACCGCAAATATGCAGTATACAGTTTCAGAATAGGCTGATCTCCTTGAAATACTTGGTATCTGCGTTGCTTTTCCTTCTACTTCTGCATTAGCAATTAATGCTCTCCTTCCCTTTGCCTTTGAAGGACCTTCAGCTATCCTTTATCCACGTTCTTTTAGCATAGGGACTGCTGCTGTTAATCCCAGACCTATGAAACATAGGTTGTATCAGTATTTTGTGATACTGATTTTTAGGAAAACTTAAGATTCTTGTTAATGCCTTCTGTGGATTTGAGCTTTATGGTACACCTGAATCACCATCTGCGTGTGGGTTTCTTTTGTTTTGTTTTTTCTTTTTTCCTAAGGTTATATCTTATGTGTGTATAGGGTGGGATGAAGGAGGGTATTTGAAACTAAGATTCTCACACAGATGCATCACTTCTGAAAGCTGGATAAAACCACCAATATTGTGGAATTTAAGATTAAAATTATGAAGGTGAAATGCACTGTTCTTTCTGATCACTCCTTGAATCTAATAATCATTCAGCAAGTCACCTTGATAGTGAAGATAAAATTAATTTAAACCTACCTAGACTATTTACACCGTATAAAGGAAAATCCTGGCTGGTACAGAAAAAAAAGCCACTTTCTGTGAATAATCCACCGTGTGTGAACTAAAGGACATCAGAATATGTGTGTTCTGGTTGTATCAAGTGCCATGGGTGCCATCTGCTGACTCCTCCATGTACCACATTGCTCTTCAGCTGTGGGAAGAAGAAAAGATAACATATGTTAAGGAATGTAGTTTTAAATACCCTGCCACTCAAATATTAAATACAAAATGTATTTTAATTTTTAATCCTTGCTGGTTTAGTGCAATATGAACAACAGTGTTCATCCTAAATGTATCTGAGTTTCACTTCAATCCTGCAAAATAGTTTTAGAGAGTAGTTATTATTACTATCAGTGTTCTTTTGTAGTGTTTTTCTAACGGTGAACCTAGATCTTAATTTTGGCAATATATTGCAGCTCCATGTCTGCACTCAGCATCTAGGCATGCACTTTTTTATCTTTTCAACTTGTTTTCGTTTCTGAACTCCTTCTTCATTCCACTTTTATATTCCATCTATAGTATTCTGTAAATAGCTATTGTGCTTGCTTGCAAACCCAGTAAAACAGATTCTGTTGTTCTTGGTCAACATACCAGCAGCACTTCCAGGTGAGTTGGTATAAATAGCTGGCTATACCTGATTTAGTAACAAAGCGGAGAGAAGGGGCAAACTGGAGGAGTACAGTTTAGCTAGACACTAGTTTATAGCCTATTTATTACATTGGTTTTAAAGGGAAACTTCTGTTTTGTCCTCCTTGCCATAGTTTTCTTTAAAACCTAAATTGATGTATTGCTTTGGGTCACTCAACTGAATGTCAGGGAGTATCTACTGAGAAGAAATTCAATCTTAGTAAGCCTGAAAGTGTAATATCTAATGCTACAATCCTAGGCTGTGTGGCTGCTGTAAATCAAATAATGTTCTGGCAAGGATTCCAGGACTATAATGTGAGATAATGTTTTCACTTGAATTGTTAAAATGGTTCATGACGTGCTTTTGGCTGAGGACAAATAGTACTTTCCCTAACAACTTCCAGGCATAGTTTGAGAGTCTGCATGGTCCCAGCGGTCATTCCCAATAGCCATTTCAGAAGCTAAGAGTGAACAATTTCCTTGAAACAATTTCATTATCACAATAGCATAGATGTGTCCAGCACATGGTGGTTTGTGTCAGGGCCCCAAGTGCACCAACAGACTCGTTACTGGGATCAGCCTCAGCCTTCTGCTTATCGGCCCAGGAGCTCCATTTAAACTCAGGATGGGACCATCGTTCCTGGCCTGAACAGTTACATAGGTCTACCTGTCTCATGTCCTGTTCTTGGACACACATTATAGCCTTGGCCTTACATTGCAGTCTTTCTAGTTTTGGCCCTGGTCCCATCTGTTTTTCCTCCTGACTCCCTGGATATATATACCTGGACCTTTTTCTATCACTTTCTGTGGCCAGGGCTGGTGATCAGCACCCTGCTCTGCCCACCCTGTTCAGAAGCTGCCAGATAGGCCCCAGTCACCCTCAGCTTCCAGCTAATCCTCATTCATGGTGCGTCTTTGCTCTTGCTATTCCCTGACAGTTGGCCTCAGGACTTGAGAATGGGCCTTGACACCACTTAACTTGTTATGTAGAAGTAGCACCAGTGTTCTGATACCAGTCTAAGCCTGATGAATTAACTGGAGATTTCTTCTGTGATACCTTGGGATCACATGATTGAACACATGGTCAAGGCTTAGGCTAGTTACTCATGGAAGTATTGCATATGAAATATGGGCAATAATTCTAGAAACATCTAGTGGGGGACAAAAACCACATTTCAGAGTTGTGCAGAATCAAAGGTTAATGCACCTTCTTTGAGACCCTGCTGTAAACCAAGTGGTGCTCCAGAGACTGTCAGCAGAGCTGAAGGCAGAATGCAAAGGCAGATCCTGATGGAAAGTAGTTTGGCTTCAGTCTTGATGAACATCAATGACAGAGATGATGTGCTGAAGGTGCTTTGCTAGAGTGGGAACCCTCATGTGGCTAGCAGTAATGGTTTGAACTTGAATGTGCAAGTAATTCAGAAATGGATGTTGAAAGAAGTTTATAAATGTTTTTTCTTCCTGTTACCTGTTCTTCTAAACCACAGTAGAAAATACAGTATCTAGAGGAGAGTAACAGATGAAAACTTTACAAAGATACCATCAAGACTCCTGTATTTCCTACCCAGCTTTATTTGTGTCTAGCAAAACAGTATTCCAGAGGTTTTTTCCTTCCTTGTAAGGACAAAAGCAAAACATTCAGAAGCCATTAACCCCAAAATGGGGTTGCTGAAACCCTAGTATAGAAGTGCTGTGGAGGCATGTGCTTGGGATACAAGAACAAGGATTAATTTTCCAGCTTTTTTGAATCTTTCACAGAACTTGAGGCTGGTTTTCTTCCTTTGACTTCAATTCGAAGGAACATGCAGTCTGTGTTTAAAATTCCATTTGAATCTTCCATGGTTGAATGATAATGAAGTATTTTTCCCACAAAGAGTTTGGTTCTTGATTACCTGAGGTTTTCTACTGAAACCCATTTTGACTGAACAAAAAAAACCTATGGAGCTCTCATCGTGGCCGCCTCCTAAATACTAGAGATAGATGCCTGCCTACTTTTTCAGAAAGATTAAAGAAAGCTTCTGAAATGGGAATTCATACAGTTCTTTACCTTTGCTTTCTTCCCCATGCTGTTTGCTTTCCTCTGGATCAGTCTTGCTTCTTGCAGATTATAAAATGAGAGGGTGCTGCTGTGTGCATGTTCTGTCTGTCATTTCATGATGTAGGTTCTAACTTTCAAATTACTTTCTCTTTAACTATAACATACTTCTAGAAGATAGTCTATTCTTTAAAAACTTGTTTGCATTATTGGTGTGCATTACCATATGTTTGATGGATACATGCAACTTGAGATACGTAAAATTTCAGACAGTTTATACAGTCACTCAAACTCTGAATTAAAACACTGGCGTACTGAAAAGTCTTCTATCTCACAAAACACTGCCAACTTGTACATTGCAGTTGAACTGGAGCTGAGTAGGAATTATCTGCAAGGTTTGAACAGAATATTTTATGCAACTGAAATTTAAGTGCTCTGCAGTGCTGAAGGCAGTCTTCCAAAAAGCAAGTATTGATACAAGCACCACAGGAAACCAATTGCTTCTCAGTGCTTTGCATTAATAAATTGCTTTTAATACTTCTTAATTGTCTACTGAGCTCAGAATCCTAATGTGTTTTTAAATAGCTAGCGTTTCATCTGTCTATCTATGTACATACACCTTGTACTTTCATACTTGTTCAGGGTTTTATGGGTGTCCTACTGTGCTAGCTAACTTCTGATGAAATAGCTTCACTGCTGTACTGATAACAGTAAACTAAATCTAGAAGTGTGGGAGCTTTTAGGCAAGCACTTAATACTGGGCTACGTAGTTGAACTTTGTGAAGTAAACAATTTTTCAGTTCTTAGAAAAGATCTTGTTCTAACTCAAGATGAATGGCTGGTACTTTGTAGCTGATTCCTTTTAAACAGGTAGGACAATGCCCGGAAAAAGATGTCTAGAATGTGTTGGAAAGGTTTAGAATCTGACCCATGGGGAGTGATGGTGGAAATTAGTGCATGAAAACTTGAATTACAAAAAATAGGCCTGAGGCACAAAAAGAATCAGTTGGAACAAATGCAAATCCTGTTCCTGGAGATGTAGGTTTGCAGTCTTCCTGTACTCCTAAAAGTGTCACTGCTGGGCATGTTATTTACAACAAAAAAGGTCAACAACCCTCCATCCCTCTTGAAACTGGAAGCTTAAATTTCTTTTGCTTTCTTGCCCCATCAACATGGCCACACTGCTATGTTCAAAGTAGTTTCAGTATACTGCTTAGCTGATGTACTTAAGTAAGCAGTAGGTTTTGTGCAGCCTAAGAAAAAGATAGTAGCTCATTTTTGTGAGGAAAGTTGTCTGCTCCTCAACATTGATACTGTAAATGTGAACTTTTATCTAACTTCTAGGGTGTTTTCCTTTTCATGGTTGGAATGTCTCATCTGTCTAAATAGACTCACCAGAAGGTGGGGATAAGGACCTTTTTAAAAGCTTGGAAAGGAAACATGGGAGCTTTTTCTTTACACTTCTGCTTCTTACTGGTATTTTAAATTCTTCACCTGATATATGCCAGTAATTCAAATTATAATAGTGTATTCAAGTATGATCCCACTTACTCTCTCAACTGCCCCTATCATGATTTGAAAAAACCCCAAGACTACGCAGGTAGAGTAGCCTCTAAATATCTTTTTCTATTTCTTGGTTGTTTCTTTTTTTTCCTAACCCCCATCTATTCCTTGTCAGCATTTGCTTCCACCAACCTGTTTAGCTGTGGATTGTACAAGGTCCGTTCTTCATACCAGCTGACACAAGGATATTCATACCTCCACCTACAAAGGAAATGATCCAAGATACATACTGAGTGGAAAATTCTTAGTGGACAGTTTGGGATCCATGCTGTAGAGAGGAAGCATAACTGAATGATTACAGACCTGTTTAGGACTCGGGACCGAAATTGTGTTCACAGGTTTATCTTTCTATCCTGACCAGGCTGCTTTGTATGTGTATCAGATGGCTCTGTTAATATCCCACCTACTGTAGCAGGGATGTTGTTAGCATTAATGTGTCGTGAGAATTATTTAAGGCATTTAACATGCCTTGCTGTTGCAGGTAGCCCCCGATCATTGTTTGGTTTTTCATTTTTTTTAAAAGAAAAGTAGGGAGGTACTGTGGCATTAAGATGATTAAAATCTGACCCATGTTTATGTGTATTTGTTGTCTCATTTGGCAAAGCCCTACTGAGGTATATAGGATTACTTGGAAAGCAAGTTAATGCCTAAGATGGATAAAGTTTCAGCCTGGCTTAGATGAATGGGATCAGCTAAAATATGCAGTATGAATTATTTAAATAAATTTACAATATGTTTTGAACAAAATGGGAAGACTGAGTACTTGTGCTGTTCATAGCCCAGCCTTCGTAAGAAGACTGTTTTTGTTAAAAATAGCTTGATAAAGAACTCCAGTTTTTATCTTTGTATCTTCTAATTTAAGAATCTATTGCTGGTGTCATCTCCACTTGACTGTTTAGGGAGGTGGAGAGAAATCTTTGGTATTCTGATCTTTACGGGGGAGGAGGGGTGTCCTCCAGATATACACAGAAATACTTAGCAGAGCTAATTGGTAACTAATGGATACGGTCCCTATCTAATGCATAAAGATACATTTGAATGCATCAGTAGTTTTAAATGCATTGAACATAACAAAAGATATTTTTTTCCTCAAGCCTTGCAGAGAGAAGGACTGATCTCTTTGACCGATGATGTGATTATTGGATTTTACTTATCTGTATCAGAGGATAAGTTCTGCTGTTTTTAATTCCTTCCGTTGCGTGCTCATTTAACTCTAGTGCTGAGTGCCATAAAAGACCTCTAGATGAGCACGTAGTTTGGAATATATTCACTTTACAGATGCTGTAAAGAAATTGTATTCATAAACTTACTCTGTTTTATACCTGGGCCTGGGAAGAAAAAAATATTCATTTGGGGTTATCATAATCCCTTGAGACTGCACCACTTCCTACATGAGAGCATTTTCTTAAAGAAGGATGTAAGTTCTTGATATCAAATTCTGTCTTTTGCAGTTCATATGATATGAATTGTAGTTACTTGGGGGAAAAAATATTTTTTGCTTTTGTGTAATTCTCTACTGGGAGCTAAATTTGTTCCCCATATTTGTACCAAATGACAGTTTTCTTCCAGTAGCAGTAGTCTACTGCATGAAGCTTTTAGAAGTTTATGCCCACTGGGCATATTGAATAGAATTTTTACCAACAGAAAAACTTTCTCATAATTTATCAGCTCAAAGGTTAAAAATGCCAAGCTAATGTCTTATTTTTAGTTTCTGATTATTGTTTCATATGATGATTTACTTTCCTTATCTGTAACTTACACTGTATCTTCAGTGCTTTAGGACTGCACCTAATTAGTACAGCACCTAATACAATGTACTAAACCCTAGAGGAACAAACACAACCAAAATGAATAATAAAGTCCTAGTGATGCCAGGAACATTTCTCTGGTAAATATGACTCATGTCCCTCTCTAATACCTTCAGTGAACTTGGTGATATTATTTCATGTTTATACTCTTTGACTTTTTAATGAATGCCAAGCCAGACCATTTAATTACAAATTTGTTTCTCTAAGGTAGTATTTTTAAAAGGCTTTACTGTGTGTAGAAGGAATTAGCTTAATATATTTACATAAATCAAGTGTGCTGATTACTTTTTTCTATATTCTGAGTATGTAAGGGCAGATATATCTTCCTGCCAGTTTGATTTTTTTATTCTACTTTTTTTTCTGTGTTGCATGTACTTATGCATGTAGTATGTGTGTGTGTGTGTATACTTCAGAAAATTAATTCTAGTTTGGAAGCTAACTGATTTTCTTGGACTAGCAGAGAAGTCAGGTAATTTTAAGTAAGCCAGTAGAAAGTCTGGTTGCCAGACTTCAAACAAACGAGTTATTGGAGCACTCTAGGCGACTAAAATTAAGTGTAAGAAACTTGGACAAGTATAGAGCAGCATAAAGGAGATGTGACTGAATATTTTATTGGTAGGGAGAATACTTGTTACTAAAAAGTTGCTGGTTTACTTTCAAAACAGTTTGCTGTAAGTGGAATTCAATCCTGTATATATCTCATTTCTGTTGGCAATACTGGAATAGGCTATAGGCTAACTAGGTAAAAAGATGGCTTTGTGTACTCAGAAGCCACTCTGATGAATTACACTGTAATTCAAAGTTTGGATAAATGTAGTGAGGTATTTAAATGTACTTACAATGATATTTAAGAGGCAGTCAATGAGTCAGCTTGACAGAGAGTTGTCAGACAAAAGCAAGGGAGTCTTCTAAACTCTTGTCAATGCAAAATATATCGTATGTTACCATACTGAGAATCTAACTTCTCTCTACCTGAGTTTTTTTTGAGTCTACAAGCAAGCAGACCTCCCTGTGTTTCCTCATGCAAATGACAATCAAGAATCTGTAATGAGAAGATCTGAAACTAAAAAATTTCTTTTTGAGGGTGGTAACAAGTGTCCATTTACCTGAGCAGAATGGCAAGCATTTTATCTGGTGCATCCACTTAGTGGACTGATATATGCTTTGTTTTCCCCGGGAGTGTTCCCCAAATTATCATTGCTGTCCTGAGCAGTTAAGCTCCTGCGTTGTATCTTCAGTGAATCAGAGACATTGGTCGGAAGGGAACTCTGGAGGCCATCTGGTCCAACCTTTTGCTCAAAGTAGGACTGTTGCCAACACTAGATAAGGTCAGCTGTGACTTTTTTTATCAGCGCTTGAAAACCATGAAATTCCACAACCTCTCTGGGTAGATGGCATCTGTGCTGCATTACCCTTCAAGTGAAGAAGTTTTTCTCTAATGTCCAATCAGGACCTCCCAAGCTGCAACTTAAAGCTATACTCCTGATTTTACTTTCTATTTTACTGTCATTTGCACTTTCATTAAAATTAAAATTTGTTTTGTCCAGAGTGCTTAGGAAGATACTGAACAGTATCTGCCCTGATACTGACCCTTATGATATTCTGCTTGTCACTTGTTGCCAGATGGATGTTGAGCTCCTGGATTATTAGCATTTTTGCATATCACCAGCAATTTTTCAACCAATTTTAAGTCTGCTCATGCAGTCCATACTTCCTCAGTTTACAAATGAGATCACTGGGTAAGGACTTTGGTAAGTTGGTCATACTTAAAGCTCTTTAAAGTGCTAATGAAACAGGTGATATTTGCATTATATTTGAATGCTTAGTATTAACATGTTATTTGTTGTATGTGTGGTTTCGGTTTGTTTTTTTTAATAGCTGGGACTGGCCTACGGAGAAAGCTCAGTTTGCCTTCCGTGAGCTACTGGCCTTGAAATCTGAGCTGATGGACAGTCAGAGATGTTATTTCTTTCTTGGAGGCAACTGAGCGCTAGGAAGGACAAGCTTCCACAGGGGAGAAAGACTGAGAGAGGAAGGAACTTGCAGCACAACTAGTTTTGCCAAGAGCTGAGAGCAGAAACATAGACTGCAGGGATATTGGAGAGACTTCCCAGGGAACCGCAGGGAAATGTGTTGGGTTTCCTGCAGTGCAGGAAGCAGCTTTATCGCTGCATGGAAAGCCACCTGAAGGGTAACGCTTCTGTCTCTGAGGATCCAGTAGACAGGGGTAAATTTGCTTCCAACTGTGTTTCATTTCTGTTTTCTCACTGTGAGGCTTCTGTATTTTAAAATGTTCGAATTCAGGTTTTCAGTCACAGCTAACTGCATAATGTGCTACGTCAGCAGGAGCAGAGCCAGCAGGCTGAAGGAGGTGATTTATTTTACTTGTGAAGCAACATCTGGGATAGTGTGTCCTGTTCTGGGCTCCCCTATACAAAAAAGATGTAGACAAACTGGAGAGGGTCTGGAGAGGGGCACTGAAGGATCATGTAAGACATGGAGATGCCTGTGGGTGCTGGGTTTGTTCAGCCTAAGGAGGAGAAGAATAAGATTCAGGAGGGATCTAGTTGTTGTCCTCTACCACTGAATGAGTCTAGAGCAGAGATAGCCAGAATCTACTTGCAGGTGCATGATGAAAGGGCAGAAGTTGTGACATGGGAAATTCTGGCTGGATATAAGGAAAACCAGTTTTTACAGTGAGTAAGCACTGAATCAAGCTGCTGAAGGAGGCTCAGAAACCGCCATCCTTGAAGGTTTCTTGGAACTTGACTGAACAAGGCCCTGAGCAATCTGATTTAACTTTGAAGCTTTCCCTGCCTTGAGTAGGAGGTTACACTAGATGATCTCTAGAGTTCCTTTCCAACATAGATTATTGTACTGTCATGTAAGATGTACACTTATGTGGCAACTTATTAGTGTATCCGGGAAAGTAACGTGGTTTTATGTACATGGGTATTCCTATGCTCTTTGACTTTTGAAGATCATTCAGCAAAGTCAGTAAATTTTTGTGCCATGGTTCTCCTAGGGCTTTGTACATTTGATCTTTACATGTAAACACTGTGGCAAATCTGCTGAAGAAAACTGATTCACTAGGTACATCTGGTATCGGCCTTTCTTTTGTCTAATTGGCAAATGTTGAGCTTCCTTGCATATAAACTGCCATAGATGGAGCATGGTTGGTTGCTGGCCTCTTAAAATCATGCTTGTATTGGACTGCTTCCTGGCCTTCTGTGCATGGTTGTTATTACAAATCAGATTTCATTCTTCACATTCTTTGCTGCATGACTGTGAAGAGGTAGAAAATGGTTAGCATCATTCCAACACCAACCTAATCTTTTCTGCATTGTTGATTTTTTTTTTTTTTTTTCCCCATGATAGTGGCTAAGTACTGTGTGCTTGAGTTCTTACTTTCTGACAACCTCTGCTAAATGAATCTGTCTCTGGACTGAGATCTTGAAGGTGTTCATTGGCGGTGTCCGCATTAGAGAGCAGGATAGTGGAGCAGGGTCTGTAGAGGAAAATAGTTGTATGTCTGTTATGTGGGGATGTGGTATTTCAGACTGCTTTTTAATCTAGTTTAAGTCCTCTGGACTGAACATGCTCATTATGCTCCTGGAGTGCCTCTTTCACTTCAGTTTTGTCCAAAGAAATCCAATTTGCATACGCAGCCTGATCACTGGTGTAAAACGAGGTGTGATAGCTGGGGGCTGTCAGGAGGCTTGCTTCAAAAGCAAAGCCCAATCCTGATCTGAACTAAATGCAATTACAGATTCATCTATAAGATACTGTTGTGTATGTGAAATGTATTGAAGTTGAGATTTTTCTTACCTGCTTGGGAAGATTTAAAACAGAATAATGAAGAATGCCTGGGGCCATATTAGCGCGGTTCATAGTCGTGTAAACTCTCTCAAACATTTTAAAAGAAAAATATGGATTATATTCTGATCTGTGAATATCCGTGTTGTGGAGCTTCTGAACAGCCATCTGCTAATAAGTTACTGTGCTAGGGTATGCTTAGTTGAATTTCAGACATGGAGAGACAGAATAAGAAGCAGCAGGGACAGAAAGGAAACTAATGGTGGAGGAAAAAAAAAGGTTAAAAATAGGTTTCGGTACATTCCTTAAATTACAGTGTAAAATGTTAAATATGTGGGAAGTCATGCTTGACCAACCTGATGGTGATCCGTGATTAAGTAATGAAGTAATTAAGCTCAATGGATGAGGGAGAGTGGTAGGTGTTGTTTATCTTGACTTTAATAAGGCTTTTGACACTGTCCCCTGTAATATCCTCATACACAAACTATTGTAGTAGGTACTAGACGAGTAGACAGTGAAGCAGATTGAAAAGTGGCTCAACTGCTGAGCTAAAAGGGTTGTGATCAGTCCAGCTGGGGGTCAGTCATTGGTGGTGCACCCCAGGCGTTGTTACTAGGGCCAGTGCTGTGTAGCATCTTCATTAATGACTTGGATGATGGAAGCGAGTGCACCCTCAGCAAGTTTTGAAGACAATACAAAATCAGGAGTGGCTGCCAGACCAGATGAGTGTACTGCCATTAAGAGGGACTTCAACAGGCTGGAGAAATGGGCCAATAGGACCCTCATGAAGTTCAGCAAAGGGAAATATCAAGTCCTGCCCCCGGGGAGGAGCAGCCCCATGCACCAGGCTATGTTGGGGACTGACTGGCTGGAAAGTTGCTTGGCAGAAATGGCCCTCAAGTCCTGGTGGACACCAAGTTGAACATGAGCCAGCAGTTCATGCTGGTGGTGAAGAAGGTGAAAGACATTCTGGGCAGCGTTCAAAAGAGTGGTGGCAGCAGGTTGCAGGAGATGATCCTTTCCTGCTGCTCAGCCCCGGTGAGACCCATCTGAGTTCTGTGTTCTACAACTGGAGTTCTGGGTTCCCTAGTACCAGAGAGATAGACATACTCGAGAGAGTCCAGCAAAAGGCCGTGATGATGATGCAGAGACTTGAGCATCATGTAAGGAGAAACTGAGAGAGCTGGGACAGTTCAGCCTGGAGAAGAGAAGGCTCGGGGGGATTTGGTCAGTTGTGTATAAAATATCTGATGGAGGGAATGAAGAAGATGAAGCCAGACTCTTCTTGGTGGTGTTCAGTGAAAAGAAAAGAAGTGGTGGGCACAAATTGAAAAAAAGGGACATTTCATTTAAATATTAAATAATTAAAAAAAAGTTTTTATTGTAAGATGGTCAAGTGGTAGCACCGCTGGCCTAGAGAGACTGTGGACTCTCAATCTTTGGGAATATTCAAAACCTAACTGGGTATGACCCTGAGGAACTTGCTCTAGTTTGATCCTGTGCAGAGCAGGGAGTTGGACTAAATGATCTCCAGACTTGCCTTCCAGCTACAACCATTCCCTGATTCTTACTCATCTTTCTCCTCTTATATAAAAAGTCACAACTTAAGACTGTTCTTATAAAGCATTCCTATAAAAGCTCTGTATGAAGTAGAATTTTCTTGGTAGATTCAGGAGTGTGGGTAAGCTAGTATCAGCCTTCTGGTTCCTGTTTGTCCACACTTAAATTAATCCTTGTAGACCAGTTAATTTAAAATGATCATTTGCTTGTACTGATTTAACAATCATTAAAAGAATTTTATAGCACAAATTTGGGCACTCCTTTGACTGGCACTTCTTGAAGTTTTTACCCAAATTAAAATCAGGCTCTGTGAAAGTAAAATAGCTTCCAGTAAGTTCTTTATTGATGAGCTCTTGTTAGACTTGGATTTGATACTGTATTCCCAATTTACTGATGAGACATAACCTAGTGTTGCTCTGTGCTTCATTGTCTTTTTTGGTAGGAATCCTCTTTAAGTTGCCTCGGATCATTTTTTCACCTGACTTCAGTCATCAGCACAAAAGCTGGAGTTGATTCAGCTTCTCAATTCTTATCTGGCTTCTTAAATCCAGCTGGCCTGTCTTAATGGACACTTACGTGTGCTTTGCTGACAGTGTAAAAACTTGAGTGACTGAAGCCAAACTCTTGTTCCTTTTCTGACGTCTTTTTTGTTCTTTTATGCTGAATATGTCGCAGTATCGCTGCCCTGATTCCAGGTGACAGACAATCCATCTAATTTTATCTATGCTCAGCAAACTTCAAGAACTATTCTTTCCCCCTGCTTTCATGGCTGAAGGAATGTATGGGCTGTAATAATCTCTTAGCTGAGCTGGTCATGTGCTTGCGTTTCATGACTCCCACACTTTCTCCCATGCTATTTCATTATTCAAAACTGCCGTTTTAGACTTCTTCCTTATGAGTCATTGTAACTATGACTCTGATGTATCTGATGATGCAAAATGGTATGAAATGGGAATATGCTCAGTTTTCCTTTTCATTTTTCAGCACCCGCACTCTTACCTATTCATGCCATTATTTTACAGTTCCATTTCAAGTTTACTGCCACCGTTGCTTTGCATTTCTTCCCTCCCATACTTAACTTAAAACTCTTTCAAATTGCTCTTGTCTCTTTCCAACAGCAATGCCAATCATGCTGTCCTGTTAGTGTTCCCACAGACATCTTGGAACTTGTTATTTTATGACAAGTGTTTATTCATTTGCTATGCCATCATCATTTTTTAGCTATCTCTTCTTTAAACTGTACTCATTATTGAACTGAGGTGTTGTGAAGTGACATCGTAATTTGTGTCTCTTCACCTGGAAGTATTCTACTGCTGAAACCTGGGATTGTGTTGGCTTTTTCCAAATGCTCTTATGTTAATTTACCAGCATGCCAATCTGTGATAAACCTTTGGTCCTGATCTAGATCTTCCTGTGCTTTGAAGACACCTCTAACTTCAAGCCATTGGCAGTTTCGTAGGTGCCTGTCTGTTGTGTGGGTTGTCATCAATATGCCAGATAAAATTACTGCTAAAAATCCATTTCAACAGGAGTGGTGTTAATAGCCTTCCCCTGGTCTGGTACATCCTCTGTTGGCACTGAGGGTAGTGCTACCCTCTTCTACATGTAGCAGTTCTTGTACCAATTCTGTTTTCTCTGCATTAACAAATGATTTGCTCTCCAGTACTGTGTCACATGCTATGTGATCCCCCATTTATTTATTTGAAATAAACCATACCAGACAAAATCTATTAAAGATTCTCTTCAGAAGGAGACTAATTTTAAACTTTTGCCGCCTTTTTTAGAATTTAAGCATAGGGATTGCAGTGACTTTTTTCAAAACTTCTTCCAAAAATCTCTTCAAGTTGTGTAAGCTTGTGCTTGCCTACTGTACTTCTACCTATATTTAAGCAAGCGGTGTTAATTCTTGTCCAGTATGTGGTGTTACAACTTTGTGACACAACTCCAAATTGATCAAATTCGAGGTTGACCTAACTTCCTACCTTTGATTTGAGGTGGAAGTTTCAGATATTTTTTATCAGAATTTGTAAATGATGCACTATACCAAGAAAGCAAATAATGAGATCTCAGAAGTAATACGAGGCAAGATGAAGTGGTTAGAAAACTTCACTCTGCAAAAACAGGGTGTAGAGAAGGCACAGGAATCTTTTTCCAGTTCACCTGTTTTCAGTGGCTTCCTGATTCTGCACAGTCATAAATGGAGAAAATCTCAGAGAATGGGAAGAAAGGAGCTTGGTTTTGGTACTCTGTTCTCTGCCATTATGAAAACCGAAACTCCTGTCATAGATCTGATTCTGTTCTTTCATTTGAATTTCAAACTATGTGAACTTGAGACCACTTTTATTAATGTAACTTCTTCTGCAGTGTTCTGGTAGTTAACAAATTCTTCCTGTTGAAAATAACAGCACCTCTAGTCACAGATCGTGATGATATGGAAAGCTCTGAGCTGTTGGGACCAATGCAGGATGTCTGTCCATGTGAAGCTAGCAAGCCTTCTGACTCAAGAGCCGAGTCAGACTCTGATCTGTAGGATACCTGTGCCAAGCAGAATGAGCCAAACTAGTTCTAAATTGGTTTTATCTCTAAGCTCTTTTTGCATTGATATTTTGTGGGAGAGTTTAGCTCATTTTAATGCAGCAGAAGCAAAGGCTGTGAACTATTGTGTTGCTGTTTATAAATTCAAGAAATTAGTGGGGAGAGGAAAAATCCTGGCCTTAAGTTTGTCTGAAAACTGGAGTTTCTAACTTACAGAACATCTGGTTTTGGAATAATGTCCCAGTTGTAGTAGTAAGTAGAGCGGCCAAAAAGCAGAATTATTAGTCTTTTCGTTCAGCTCAATCTGCTGCTATGGCAAACAGCTGCATCAGAAGACCGAAGGACTGAGTGAGAAGATGCCTGGCTCTGATAGCAGGGTTTGTTGTTGTTGGTTTCCACCCCACTCCCCCCCCCCCGCCCCAAGATTGTGGGTTTGCCCTGAAGTATGTACCGGTCTTTTAATCAGGATATCGGTTACCTTTATTGCCAATTCACAGAATAAAATTCTCCCAAGAAAGATGCAACGGAAAGTGTTTCTGCTGCATTTTGTCTCTGTGAGTCCTCTTGTAGACTTTGCACAAAATTTTTAGAGTTAATTTCTATATCTTCAAGATGTGACTCTCCCCTACGGTTCAATTCTAAGCTTCCAGCTGCCACAAGTTATGATATAATATGTGAATATCTCTGTATTCGTAAGTCCTCCTGGGTTTCTTGAGGGATAGACTAGTCCAGAGCCTCTGGACAGCACAAGCGTAATATCTAAATTTGACACGTTTTCTGATTTATAAAGTTGTTGGTACTGCTTTCCCATTCACCAAAGGAAATAATAGTTCAATTACGGACAAAGCAAATTCTGTACAACTGAATTATCCATCAGTATTACACTACAAAAAGAAATAGTCAGAAATATAAACTAAAAAACCATATAAATTCTGTGTTAGTTTCGGCATGCAACTATCCTTTGGATTACAAAATCACTGTTTGAGGACTCTAATCTTTAAACAGTTGAAAAATATGTCCTCATTTTTTTCCTGCCATTTAAAAATTTTGCTTTTAAAAAAATTTTATTTCTTTGCTCAGCTTTTGCTCTAGAAATAGTACTAAAATAGTTTACTTATAATACCTTCTACATTTGAGGAGTCAGAAGGAACTTTTTTTGGTTTTGTACTTTAAGCTTGCACAAGTGTTTTACTTCCAGAAATTTGTATAGTAATAAATAAATCAATAAAAATAATCATGTTTATCTTAATAAACTGAAGAATTTATTTAGCAAATTGAAATACAGCAGTTGTCATAGCTAGGGAATGGTTCAAAGGCATTAGACGAAAGGTCAAAGATACAGGCCATTACAATTTAAAAAATTTTTCCAGATCTTAAATTGACATTTTTAAAATAATACACAACTCCAAACCTGTGAATGCTTTGAAGATTCAGTGTGGCATTATTTTGTACTTAGTAATACTCCGCCTTCCAGAAAATCTTCTGTTATCTATGTTTTCAAAGTACCATGAGATATTTGCCCCATCCCTGGAAACATTCAAGGCCAGGTTGGATGGGGCTCTGAGTGACTTGATCTAGGTGAAAATGTCCCTGCTTATTGCAGGGGATTGGACTAGATCATCTTTAAAGGTCCCTTCCAACATTCTGTGATTCTATGATATTTAGTAGCTTTTGAACATTTATTTTACAGTTTTGTAGCTAGGGCCACCGATAAGTGGATTTTAATATAGAAAGTTTCTGTCAGTCATCCACCTTCTCTTTTGTATCTTTACAGGAACAAGGCAGCAAGTTGGGACTATCTTTATGGATGTCACAATATGTATCATTATCAATGAATATCTTTTAGTCCCTGTTGGTTTATGTTGCTGCTGAGGTGGGATCAGTGTAAGACTGTGTGGCTGCACCTTGCCCCTGTTCCATGGCCACTGTGCTTCCTGGATCATAGCCAGATGGTAGACTGATGGGAGTGACTTTTGGTGGTTAGCAAGATGCTCTTTTAATCTTTTATGTGCAAATTTTTTATACTGTGGCAGTACAGTGAATATGATGCCTTAAAGACTTCAGTGGCCTTCTCTTCGGACAGTCTAATATGGGGCAGACCTCTGCCCTGCAACAGCCTGCAACCTGATATAGGAATTGTTTTTCTGGGGAATTTGTTCTTTTTAAAATATGCTTACTGTATATGGCCTGGTACATGTCCCTTCAGAAATTTGGCTGCATTCTTTGGTGTATGTAAAATATTTTGTAAATAGCAACCAGACATTACAATAATATTTTATGATGCTAAAAGAACATTGACGGAACAGGAAATATATAACTCTTTTGGTTGCTCTGTCCAAAAGATAAGAAATTATTTTTTGTTCAAGTTCTAGTTCAGTTATCTTCAAGGAATGTTTCTTGGCTTGTGACTGTCTTCAGTTACTTCCTCGTGTCATAGAAACATAAACATACTTGAGATATACTTGGTAATTTAGAGTGGGAATAAATCTATCAGCTGCAGAGCTTATCCTTTCCATGAGGAGTGGTTGCTATCATTTGATACCATCCAGTGTTAGAATAGCAGTCTTTTAAGAGCTAATTTAAAGAGTTGTGACCTTCTTCTGCTATAGACATTTTGGAGCATGAATTTCTTCTTGTTGACGTTGACAAAAACAGTGCCATGAACTAAACCAATGTAGTTCCAAGTACTCCTCTGAGAGCAGCTGGTAGACCCAAGATGTGTTGTAATATTTGAGCCTAATTTTATCTCTGTGGCCCGAGGAAATTGTAATACAATTGGTGATATCTCAAGTGAACTGAAGTAGAATTTTTCTTGTCCATCTTAAGTTGGAAGAGTGAGTATGGAGTTCTGACTATAAAAACTCAGCTTATGGCTAAAATTTGTAGATACTATTTCAAAACTACATATTAAATTACAAATTAATACTTGTATTTTTTGTCTTTTCAACAATGAGCAAACAAATGCCTTTTTGCAGTAAGTCCTATTTGCTTTATGCTGCTAGGAAAAAGATTCCTTTACAGAGGAAAGCTGCAAAACAAATAGTGACCTCCAAACTAATACAATCTCAAGTTCATATTTTATGGTAAGCATCAGTATGGAGTGCCTTACATCAAAAGGCATAGGGTGGAAAGGAGGCAGAGTTTTGTGAGCTTTTTTTTCCATCAGCTGGAATCCTGTGCATTATATGAAAATTGAAGCCGTTGGATTAACTCTTAATGGTTCAAATTTTTTATTTTTGAATGTGTCAGTGCTGGCATTCTCCCTCTTCATAACTTATTTGGATTGTTCTAATTTAACTGATTTAAGAGAAAATTAAGTGATCTATAGCTATGTGAGGGAAAGCTGTAGATTCTGTATCAGAGCTGTATCCGTAACTGTTCTATTAATTGATTCATATAACTAGAACAGAGTATTACCTTGAATTCCTGGTAACAGATTACAAAAATAATTAGCAGATTAAAGTTAAATCATCAATAAATATTCTCAGCTAATTTGAAGAGTTTACTTGTGAAGAAATATAAAAATAACTAAATATACATTACTTGATTATGAGGTGAAATAAGCTGTGACAAGGTTGTGAGCAAAATTCAGAGTGGAAAATAACTGGGGCACAAGTGGTCATAATTAGAAAGGCAGAATTGAGTAGGAGGCAAATTCATACTGTCCTAACAGGTAATTTTAAGTACAGTCTTTGTTAAAGAGACATTCCTCACCTGGATGTTTAAGTTCAGCTTGGAAAAAATTACAGATGCTCTGTGCTATAGAGAACAACTCCACGTCACATTAACGGGCCTGCATCTCTGTGTCTTGACATGCAGAAGTCAAAGGTAGTTGCTTTGGGATTGAATTTATGACAGTGGAATTTTTACTTAGCTTTTTCTGAGATCTAGTGGTTGGGGATTTTTTTTTCACCTTTGCAATTTGAATGTTTTATCATAGGTTTTTTTAAAAATTAGTGATTAAACAGGTCCATTAGGCTCTACAGACTGTCTTTGACTGTTAAATCTGACTGGGAGTGGGAACAGCTAAGAAGTCAGCATATACAAAAGTAAGTTCAAGCATGCTTGTCTATGTATGTAGATACTACTATGGCTAGTAAATTGTTAGGCTGGCCTGAATCTAGCTGTGCTAAGGAGTGTTTTCTCCCAGCAGTTCCCGGCACAGGTAGAGCTCCACAGCAATTGAGATGCACTCCATAGACAGACTGAAGACCGATTTCTTGTTTTGTAGGCCAGTAGTACCAGTACAGATGTGGACTGTTGGGTGCTAGCTGGTCTCAAAACTAAGCTTAGAGTATTCCTGGCAAACTTTGTTACTGGCTGCAGATACAATTTAGGAATCAGACCTAGGTCCAAATGTATGTAGCCACTTAACCTGAAATCTTTGAAAGATTAACCAGCTATTCCCAAAGTCAAACAAGTTCATAAGATGAGTTTGCCTACTTGTAAAGCAACCAGAAGACCATGACAAACTATAAAATAAATAAAAATCTGAGTCTGAGAAAGTGTTGTCTTTCCAAGAAAACAAGAAACTTCACAGAACTTCACAGAAACAGTTCTCTTTTTTCAAGTTTTTATAGGGCCTCCTGATTAGAAACAAGTTACTTAAATAAAAAAGGCCAAACCAAACAAAACCTAAAAGCTAAAGTAACAGCTGAACTTTCCAGGTCAGTTGGAGCCAATATTTGGATTCTTCCCCTACTGCATTTTTAAAAAGGTCTTGAAAAGTTACTGCTGGACTTTTCTATATGATTAAGAGATTTTACAAAGGTGTTGAAGAATAACGTGTATGCTTGAGGTTTTGTCTTGAGACAGTTTGTGTCTACCATAGACTTTGTGTGGCACATGCAGACATACCATTGTTCAAAAGTGGGAAAAATCTTCATTGGTATGTATAGAGGCTTTCTCTATATTAGGCTTTTTAGTGGTAGCTCTAATTCAGCTAGAATATCTAGTGCAGACAAGACTTCCCATGGATCTGGATGACTTGAATCAAAAATACTTTTTTTTTTTTAAGACTGTCAAAACCAGAATGAGATCGAATTTTTGTATGGAAACAATCTTTTACTAGCAAGTGGTTTATTTTGTGTAATAACATACATTTGTGTTCATTGTTTGAAGCTCGATATTTAAGAAGCAAGCTGTTTGTTTAAATATAGATAAATTGCTTTGAAATAAGATCAATTTTCTGTCATTCGTATTTTTTAATGTATCTGCTGTCAATGTAATATTGACAATGCGTCGTAATGCCCTATTATTAGAGAGTGAAACAACGTATAGAAAGATAAATGATTTAGAACTACATTAGATACACATCTTCTGAAACCACTGTACTGACACTTTGTGTGTGAGATGACTGCATGGGAACTAGCTCCGTTTTTGGGTTTTTTTGTGGTTTTTTTTGTTTGTTTGGGGTTTTTTAAAATTTATTCTGTGAACATCTGTTCAGAGCTGTATCACGCTTTGTAAAAACTACTGAAATATTGAGTAAACTGAGAGTGCAAAACAGAAGAATGGAAGACTGGTTCTGTTCCTTTCCTGGGCTGGGTCAATGGAAGACTGTTTCTCAAGTTCTAGTTGGGAAAATAAGTTTAGTTTTTAGGGAGAGGAAAAAGGGGGAAACTAATTTTGATGTCTGCTATCCTCATGTAAGACACAGGCTCTTCAATGGGCGATCATGGTCTCTTCTCTTTGTGAAATCATGAAATCAGTTTTGTGGGAAGGGACTTGGGTAAAGACATTTTATAAATACATTACAGGTTCACTAATATTTTAGAATTACATGGTTTTCTTTTTTTCTTTTTTTTTTTTTTTTCCTGATCATCAGTTATATGCTCTAGGGAAAAAAAATGCCACAACTTCCTTAACATATTTCATGTTTCATTTTAGAGCCAGTGGAGAAGCTTTATATCTGACTTTTGGGTTCCAAATGTCCTTTGAACATAAAAACTAATAGCAGAGAATTTATCAAAATGGAAGACAGTGTCTTCTGTCTCTAATGAAGACAAGAATGGATATTTCTGTATGGTAAATTTTAAGTATCAACACTTATTTTTTTTGTCTGAGGTTGGATCAGGGGATTAATAGAAGAAGAAACTATCTGGTTTAAAATGTTGCAGCAAAATAAATATCCACCCTATAATATCAGGATAAAATAGCAAGTATGTAAGAAATCTATTATTCATTACTTCATTATTTGCTGTCTGACTGCATGCTGTTTGACAGTTTACCTTTTTTTTTCTTTTTTTTCCCTTTTTTTTTTTCTCCTTTGAACTGAACTGCTTTTGCTGGCTTGGCAGTAAGCACTGTTTTCTCTCAGCACAGCCATTAAATCTCTCACCTGTGTGTCCTGTGCAGAGCTGCAGTTGAGAGATAAGGTGGGTCTCTCTCACAGCAGTGAGCATTGGTATTCCAGGCTCTTCTTTCAAGGGCATTTTGCTGTGATGAAGCATCTCAAATGACAACGAAAACATGCAGGCATGTTAAATACCCTTGCTAGTCTGAGACAAGTAAGGGTAAATGGAAATGATTTTAAAATACATTTTGAAACTGTTAACAGAGTTCATGGATGACTGTAAATCACGTTGTTAGGCAGGAGTATTGCAGGCCTATACCAACCTGCATCATCCCTTAAATAACATCTAGTAATGGAGACCACTTGTCCTGCCCAGCTTACACTTAAAATCCAAATAAAACACAAGGCTTCTGAACTATTCCGAATGTGTGTTCCTGCATGTTTTTTGTCCAAGGTTACATAGATAATTCTGTCAAGAATTAAATCCATCTCTTTGGCATCTTGCTCCTGTGCCAGCCTGTGAGCATCTCCATCTTCCCAGTGTGAACTGAGAAGGTACCTGAGATTTCAGAGTTTCTTGCAGTGCTCCGAGCATTGGCCTGGCATCCTCTGTGTTTGCCAGTCTCTTACAGGGCCCATGTATGACCTTGTTTTAATTCTGTGTTAAGTGCTGCAAGAGTAAATACATGTAAGCACCTCACCTGTTTTGCAGTGTTTGGTCATTCTCTCATTTTTATAAATTAAAGATAACATAATCTATCAATCAGAAATCTGCCTGGGAAATCTGTTTTACACACACTCATTAACATTGCCATATGTCTACACAGTACGTAGGTATCACTTTTCCTATCTTGCTGTTGAAGAAGTTGAGGCACAGTGGTAAAATTATAGATAGGATTCAGTTAAAGATCAACACTTAAATTTGAACATCAGCTTATACGTATGTATGTATGTACTATATGTTTAAGTTTCTGTCATAGCTCCTGGCAATCCAGTTAGCAATTGGTGAAGGTTAGAAGAGCAATTCAGCCCATCCTAAACTGCACATCAAGTGACTGGTCAGCAAAATCCCTCTTTAGAGTCCACTGAGTGTGTTGAACAAGAAGCCTTCAATAGCCCAAATACAGGTGCTTAGTGCTAAGTTAAATAGCTTAAAGAATCTCTCTGGGCCTCTGGCTGATGGTTCAGAAGGGTGTTCCAGTGTTCCTTTCTCATGTTTGTTGACATGTGTATGTGTTGAGTACCCCGAGGCATCTCACATTGCACTAGCTATCCATGCTGAAGCAATGAAATTAAGTCCCAAAACTTTTGCCTGTAATGGCAATGTATATACCGGGAAGCGTAGATCTATGTTTAGTGCTCTTAATTTAAAACTGAAACCTATGCAATTTATCTGTGACACTGTGTCGATAGACTGCAAATAAATTTAGCTTCCACTGCAGGGTTATGATCCTCTTCTGTTATCAGGGATTCCTGTGTGTGTTATGTATTCTGTGGGTGGTCATCTGTTCACCAGATGAATCAAGGACATCCTGACTTCTGAACTGCAGCAGATCATTATACGAGAGAGACGGTTCTATAGTCTGCAACCATAACAGTTGTTATCCTGTGTGGATCTGGCACAGAGGGGGATTTGTAACCATTTTCAGTAGACAGAAGACACACGTACTGATTTCCACCCCCTCACACCTCCACACATATACTTGGAAGCTAAGGGCTATGAATGATGCTGCCACGTTAAAAGTAATTGAGCAATTCTGACTCAGAGTTGAAACTTGTATGTAGCTAAATGAGACAGCAAAATGATGCTGGCTAAATGACATAGTTGTTTATTCAGTCACTGAAA
This sequence comes from Athene noctua, assembly GCF_965140245.1. Taxonomy (NCBI): domain Eukaryota; kingdom Metazoa; phylum Chordata; class Aves; order Strigiformes; family Strigidae; genus Athene; species Athene noctua. The sequence goes on along the minus strand of NC_134037.1, from coordinate 7,948,812 downwards.
TATTCTCACGTTATCATATGTGGATATTTGAGTTGCTTGATATTATCTTTAATAAAGGAGGGAGAAATCCTTCATAATGTTTATAATTTGTTTTATTTTCTGACTCTTAGACCCTCATATTCTAAGATCTGTGACTAATAGAAGGTTATTACCTACAGAAAAGCAAAATATCACGTATTATACAGAAAAGTTACCTTTCCAAAAATCAAGGGCAACCAAGGCATTTTTCATCCAGGGATCTTCCAAGCTCTAGAGTTTCTGCACGTATGAGGAGCTTACTGATTTAGGGTTATTCTAAGTTTAATTAAACTTCTGGGTGGTGTTTTTTTTGTTTTGTTTTGTTTTTCTGGCCGAAATTCTATGTCTTTAAAAATGTTCAAACCATATGAATGATTATTTGTTATGAGAAGGGGTGAATCAGGGTCCTTTTTTTGCCACAGTTACTGCCAATTTTGAATTTGTAGAAACTTTAGTTTGGGGATCAAACTCATTGTGGAAAAATCAGTGGTTCTGTAGCTGTTCATTGTTCCTTATTTATTGTAAATGCCAGTTAAATTTTCTGTCTAAAAGATATTTGATGTATAATTAATCTACTTATCATCTTTGGGGGGTTCAAAGATGTTCTAGATTCTCTGTTTTATATCTTCGGTGTTGCTGTGTTCCACAGCCTCTGAAAATTTATCAAGTTTTGATAGTAATTTAGAACCCAGGGAAGAGTAAGTTGGTGTAGATAGGTTTTCTCTGGCTTAACACACTCTTATTTCAGCTCTTGACTCCGTTCTTGGAGAAGTTTGCTAATGGTTATTAATGGAATCTCAGTCCTTTTAATCTATTAAAAAGGGTATACATTAAGAGTTAAAATCCTCATAACATTGTTAAAAGGGACATAATTTAACAGTGTAAAGTTTTATGGCCACTCTGTTTGGGAATTAAGAGTGGAGATATTATTTCTGGGTAACAGTGAATTCATCTCGCATGGTGATAGATAGCTCATAGCATCAGGTCATGTATTTTACCTCATTTGCTTTTGCATCTCCCTCAGCTTCAGACATCTGTCTCTGAATTGGATCCCAATCCTTTCACCCTTCAATATATACAGACCATAAACTGCAGCATAGTTAGAGGTGAGGGTGCCTCCTTCCTCCAGTTCCCAGTTCTTGGCCCAGATTCCCCTGATCTGATGTGGTGCTGGTGTGTTCCTCTGGCTGGATTTATCTGTTACTTCCAACCTTTAGGGGCTGATCTTCTTTAGCACAAGTCAATGCTCACTGTCGTAAGAAAAAAATATTTATGCATCTTCTATTGCCTTCTATGGCTGAGCTGAACCCTACTTAGTCTTCAGTATTCAGCTTTCTTTTAATGTCTTTATGAAAGACCTCTTTGAAGGAGCTAACTCTGCTCCCAAAGAATTTATCTTGCTTGGCCTTTCCTATCTCCTGCTACAGACAGAGAAACTGGAAGAACTGTCATTTTTTTCTGGGCTTTTTTTTCAGGGCTGTCTCTTACGCTACTAAATTTTTATGGGTTTTAAAAAGTATTTATCTTTTATAATTCTGTTAAAAAATAGGATTATATTTGTAAAACTATGTTCCTAGTGACAGGTATATAAGGGAGCTCGGTTTTAATTCTTTTGATGTGTAGTAACGTGAATATGATCAGTAAAGATGCACATCATTAAAAATACTTGTCAGACATAATATGAAACTATTTATGGTGTTCCACTCAAGCAGCAGAGGGTCACTGATGTAGGATTTCTTTTTATTGTTCTGAATATGTACAGCACCTTAACATGGTTTGCACCTGCAAGCAGAGCTGCTACATAAATAATCCTAGTAATAATGAGCACAAGCTTCATCCAGTAAGCAAAAAGTGTCACACTTGCTTCTGAATTTAGCTGGTATTTTTGGTTACAGTGTGGCTGATGTTACTGTGATGTCCAGATACAATGAAGTTTCCCTAAGGCTAAATCAGTAGTAGTTTGCTTGCAAAAGAGGAGGGTCAAGATTTTGCACAAGTTGCTTTAATGACTTGACAGTTGAGCTTGAAAAGTCTTAAATCTGTGATACTATTTATATGTATCAAGCTGAGACATAGCTATAACTATGGTAACACTGTAGAAAAACAAAAACTCCATGCACAGGAGTAAAGGTTGTAGACAAGACTGCGTTATCCCAGGCACTGTACAAATCCAGAACACATGATTATTCCTGGCTGGAACAGCATGATTTATTTTCCTTCTGATTTTGGAAAGTTTTTGTCTTTTTGAAAGGGATTGCTGACTCAAGTATAAGAAATGATCAGGTGTTAATCATCAGAGAGTCTAGTGATGCTACAGGATTTCTTTGGTTCTTGTGAAGGAACAATACCACCTGGAGTTATGTTTAATCAGTATTATTCTGAGTTCTGTGACCTGCTTGATGGCTATATACGTAACTGTAAAAACTTGGAATTTCTGTACTCAGCCTAGATATACAAGTGAGTCTCGGTTGCTCTTAAATTCACTGCCCTGAAATATTCATATATAGTGAATAGTGCCCATTTAATTCCATGCACAGTTGTTACTATGGACAAAACCTGAAATGAATTGAGAATCTTCTGACTGATTGTTCAAAATTCTGCTTTCTCTCCATTCTCAGAATTAGTGGTTGTGGTCTTAAGCAAAATATACAATTGGTAGGGGATGGCAGTAGAGTTATATGCTTTTGGATGCATTTACAGTAGCATTCTAGTTCAGGTCATTTTCCTCTGAAAGGGTCTTCCACCTTCTGCACTTTGGCTCCCCTTACAGAGCACTCTGCATGGGGGTTTCCTTCAAATGAACCTAAACCAGAGGATGCCTCCAGGACTGGCTCTACTCTGCTGCTGCTGAGCACCAGTCAACAGGACGTACTAGAGCTAGCCTAGAATAATCCCTCTTGAAATAGGTATACTATTGATGTCAGGTCCTCAGCACCAACTGTTTTGCTCTGGAATAAAATAAATCTCCTTGTATTGGTCAGTAGTAATATTCCGCATACTGTCTAGCTTTTAACTTTAAGGTGAAGCTTTAAGGTATATACATGATCCACAAATACTCTGGTTTAGCACCCAGTGGCAAGAGAGCATCTTTCCTGTTCTCACATTAGTACAAAAGCTATGATTAATAGCAGTTTGTGATCTGGAGAACCTAAAGAAAGACTAGGTCCTTTGGATATGCTGAAGCGTATATGTATCTATACAAATTCCTATTAAATGTGATACTTTAAAATATGCATGGAACATCCTTTATTTTTTCTTGGGAGATTGGTGAGTTGAATTGAGCAAGACCATCTAGAGCCAGAGTTAAGAATTTTTTTGAAAGAAGTTGAAGGAATCTTTCTTTAAATTTGATTAAAAAACAAGTCTCCTAATGTGAAGAAAGCAGTCAATATTACTCAATTTAAAATTATCCAATCATGAAATTTTTTATTACATTACAGTTCCTTATAAATCTCATCTAGAGTGCTCTGAGAATAATCTCATATATGATTATGTCTTTTATTTCAAATGAGGAGTAGTAACAGATAGACTATGATGTATATTGAAAGATGTAAGTTGAAGCACTCAAACACTCTGTAGGGTTCTTCTGTTAGGTAATCTTTGTTTTCGAGGAGCAAATAGACTGGGTTGTCTCTATAAAGAACTCACTAAAATACCCTAGTAAGCTAGAGTAGTTTTTAAGGGGAAAAAATAGGTTATTCTTAGGAATAGGCAAGAAGAAACAAGAAGTGAAAGCAATTGATCTCAGTAAGGTTTCCTTATTCAGATGGGGTGGAAAAATTACAGTGATTCTGTTTTGAAAGGAGATGAATAGTAGAAGTGCAAGAATAATCATGAAGTGGAACAGGTCAGTTCACACCCCATGTACCATTTTTCATAAGAAGATTAAGGAGGTGAGCTATTAAAATTGATAGGTGACAGTTTTAAAAATTAAAAATATAATTAAATTATTATGGAACTATCCAGTATAGCTCTGTGTCATAAGATCTTTTTTCTGTCACTGCTGTGAAATCATACTTAGGCCAGGCATCACTTTCTGGACCTTACTGATCAGCATCATCTAATTCTTGATCTTTTCCTTTTTAAAATGTTTGTTATGGTTTTTTGTCTTGTTGGTCCATTACTATTAAAACTTTCATTAGACTTGGATATACATGACTTGTCTTTGTTTTCGATGTTTCCTTCCAGCTCGTTCATTATCACTTACTAACTTCTCAGTTTTGTGATGATATGATTTTTCCATTGCTGCCTGCTTAGACCTTCCATCAGGCATCTTTATGACTGTTTTCCTATGACATCATGTATATTGTATTCAAATATGTGAATAAAAGTTCCTCTAAACATGCACAAAAATGTAACTTCAAATTCTTTCTAAAAAGTGTTTTCATGGCTTATGAAAACATTTAACAGTTATTTAAATGACTGGTGTAAAAACAATTGATTATCACGATAAACCATGTTGATTAATTTGCTGCTGGTACTACCCTATCCATTTCTGTTGATTGGTTAGTAAAATCTTTAGTGCTGGGATATGTTTCTGTCCTGGTTGTGGATCTTAGTCTGTGATTACTGCTGAGGAGGCTACTATAAATGCAAGTTAAAAAGTGGGAAAATAATAGAACTTGGAAAAGAATGTTCTGATAAGAGATCTCAGCTTTTCTGTATCGGCATGTAACCTTACTGCCAGCTCGCACTGGTAAAGAGTGGATTTCTCAGTGGAGCTTGTTTTGTCGTTGGCTAATCTGGAATTCCCAGAATTTAACAAATTTATGGTGCTGGCAAGAGAGTAAGACAGGAAGCTGGGTGGCTTGAGTCTAGTCTGAAGCTCCTTCTGCTTTTAGGTGTCTGAATGCACAGTTTTGGTGCAAAGAAATTGTTCTAATTTACCCCAGGTGTCCTCGTTTGGATTTCGTTAAGAGTATGGTAGTCTGCAGCCCAAATTGACCATGGTTCAGCATAAGTGTCTAAGATAGTTTTAGACAACCTAGGTTAAATATCAGTAGCAAGCTAAGTGCAACATCATAGAATGAGGTACAAGCTGCAGTATCTGTTAATGAAGCAGAATTAAGCAGAGCAATCTCTTACGTTGAGCTATGTGCTGCTTCTTGGTTTGTATCAATAATTAAATATTTTAATTCTGCCTGTTAATTTGACTTGCCCATAAATGTCATCTCTAGGCCTGCCAGAATTAAAAGTAATTTATGGATCACAACATTGAAACATTAGAGGAAAAATCATGGTGCAAGTCTGGGATAAAGATCACCTTTAGAAGTTCCAGATTTGTAGATACTTTATTTCTATCGTTAAAAAATAAACTTGCAAAGAATAAACAGACCACTGAGTCAGCAGGTGTAAAACATCTTCAGTTTACTTAAATCTATTTCTTTCACTTGAATTCTGTTACACTTGTGAAGGATTAACCCTAAGGACCAATGGTATAAAGGTTGCCTTGTGCAAAGTCCTTATTTCAAGGGAAATTTTTGTGTTCTGCTCTTTGAAAAGGGGTATTGACTTCCAAATCACACAGACATGCCTCTGATCTTTCTGAAGATGAGTCATAGTGCAACTTGTATGTCTTAAGTACAGGGATCAGATTTGCAGTGTGTTGATCAGTCCTGATAGGACTAGGTGTTCTCTAATCTCCTGTGTGGGGTTTATATAGCATGCTTTATTAAAAAAAGAATACTTAGAGCTATTAAAAGCAGAATACTGAGGTTTTTGTTGGGTTTTGGCTTTTTTTTTTTTTTTAATTATTAGTGCTCTGCTGTGGATTTTAAAGTATAATAAAGTAACGAATGTTACCTTGAGCTTAGTGGCTTTAAATGCTGGGTTAATTTACACTCAAGAGTGGAGCTTTCAGTGTCAGGCGATCTTTTTTGCCAACATAAGCACTCGGCTGAAACAACAGCTATGACTCAGTTGCCAGTGAACGCTGCTTGAATTGATTTAGTCCCAGTTCAGATTTAGCACATAATCATGTTCAATTTGATCCACTGTGCTGCCTAGAGATAAAAGGGTTGAAAAAATAGATTTAGCTTATGTCAGTCTTTGTGGTGATGTCATTGCCATGAGAGATGGAATAGCGCTGTTACTATGCTGTGCCTGCTCAGTTGGTGGGTGTACGAGGGGAAGGCAAGGAGCAACTCAGTTAAGTGCAAAGAGCTTGTGTCGGAAGCTTGCAGTTATTGTCAGCATTGAAACAGAATTTTGGACTGTTCAATTGAAAAACTGAATTGAAGATTGCTTTTTTTTTTTTTTTTTTTTCCCCCTTCCAATCATTTGTTACTCTGAGGTTGCCTAACTCTGTGTACAAAAGGGGGGGAATGCCAGCCCGTAGCATGGACTGTGATGTCTCCACTCTGGTTGCCTGTGGGGTTGATGTGGAGATTTTTGCCAACCAAGAGGTTAAGGTATGCACCTACTATTCTTTTGTTACAGATGCTTCTTAGAAAAGCCTTTGGGAGCAATAGGCATTTGTATGTAGCAATTCAGAATGAGGAGGCAGATGAGATTCTGCTGCAGTAGTAAAAGACATGCAGTTAAAAAATCTGTTAATTAGGAGAGAGAAATATGGGAGAGAAATGTGCCTGCTTTCTACTGTGTTTTGATAAGCTGAAAGAATAGGCTGGTGTTTACTCTTTAACGGTATAAGAAATGGGTTATATAACTGACATATGTGCATATGCATGTTTCATATTCATAACAAATCATTCATTGTTAATTTTGTCAAGATATTTTTAGTCCAGTGTCACTTTTTAGATCAGCCTTGCCGTAAATGTTATTTATCAACATTGATAATCTCCAGATATTTTTATTCAGTTTGACAGTGGTTGTTTCTTTCTTCAGATCCAAATCATGTATACAAGTAAAAATTTTTATGAAGGGTTAAAAGTTTGTAGCAAGTATTTTGGTGCATCTGCAATATAACAGAATACAAAAAGTTACGCATCTTGCATATCATATGAATACCTCAAAAACAATGCTTAAATCTAAGGCTCGGTATGCTGGGCTCATACTCTCTTAATTAGACAACTGCTGTAGAAAAGTCATTGTATGTAATTGCTTACTGTTTAAATCAATTATCTTTTTCATTTGTTTTCATATCACTGCAAGAAAATCCCTGAAAATTAAGTTTGAAAGAGGAATTTTAAATATGCTTTTCACAAATCATCTTAAAGAGCTCATAGGCGTAACACGGTGATATTTAGCAGTTTATTTAAAGGACAAAGATACAGATAACATTAGTATCTAATCTGATTGTTCTTAGTATTGAAAGAATGGAACAGGGAAAAAAAAAGAATTTACAGTTGGAGGTCAAATTTAGAATCCCTGTTCTGTTTAATTCTGAGTCAAACACTGAACCCAGTGGAAATATCTGGAAATAAACCCACTTTCATTTGCAAGAGGTTGTTATAATTTTTATTTCCCTGTTAGTTTATTACCAGGTGATAGCAGGTATACTTTGTACAGATGCTTTTGTGTTGCCAGCAAGAGATTCTTATTAATTTAAGAAGCTTTTTCTTAACAGTTTAATACTAGATTTAGAGATGAAATAGTGAATAATTCAGATGAATGGTTCAGGTGAGCAGTCTTGCCTGCTTTGAGAAATGTTCTGTGTAATGTTTTGAAGTAGTAAAATGTTCATCTGCTTATTCCTTTTTTTCCTTCTTTTTTACTTAATATTTTTTTTAAATTTAGGAGTTACACCTGATGTAACTGATAGGAGCTTATACCTGGAGCAACTGTCTTTTAGTGTCTGGTCAATGTTAGGCATAAGACTGTGCAAGAAAGTAAAGTTGTAGTGATCTTCTTGTATCCTTATTCATACAACAGTAGCAATGAAAAAGCAAAATTTTGGCTTCCATAAAATCAGCAGAAAGCTTTCTCTTGACTTTGGTAAGATTTGAATTAGCCTGATTTGAGCTGCAGCATCTAGAAAGTGTGGCCCAGGAACATGGGTTAAAAGAGAACAAAAGGGTTACGGAGACATTACAAGAATTGTAATGCCTTTCATGTTACTTGGACTCTGTACTTTGGTTTGGTTAAAACTTTTTTTTTTTTTTTTTCTGATTTCTGAATTAAAATGTTCAGTGCAAAGACTTTGGGTATATTTACAATGGAGACTGCACTGCAGACTGCACTGCAGCTTAGAAACGATAAGTCTACTTTGAAATTGTCTGGCTTAGATGCTAGAAGTGGTCTGTCCTCAGTGACCCACGGCTCACTGCAGACTAATTTTCACTTAGTTGTCAACAAACTCGGTTGTTGGAGGCAGTGAGCAGGGCTGCCGCAGCTAGGCTGCTTCCAGTGCTCAAGCCTAGCTAGGCTCTGTGCTGATCTCGTCTTTCTCTACATAGCAGCCTGCAGTGAAAGCATCCTCTCTGTGAAAGTTTTGGCACTACTGCTGTTTTAGAGGTGGAGTCACCTACTGCTCTTTGCTTACTCCCAGGAGAATTGCAGCAGAAAAAAAAAAAAAAAAACAAACAAAAAACAACAGAAAAAAGATATGGTTTTGGTCTGCAAAAGGGGTTCTCTTCAAGGTGGCCTTTTTTTTGTTGACAGTATGGCCACTGTCAACATAAAAACATTTGTGTTGAATTTGATAGGATGACAGGAACATCAAGCTTTAAGGTTAAAAAGGAAGGAGGCTGTTTCTGAGTAGAAATGGGTGTGGAAGTTGAAGTGAAAGAGCAAAAGCAAGCACAGAAGTCCTGCTCTCCCCCGCTCCCCTGTTCTCCTGTGTGCACCTCTCTGACCAGCCCTTCTGCAGGTCAGCCGGAGGCATGAGTAGCATTGAAAACTGAAGTCTAGGCTATTGTCCTTTCAGTTTTCTTCTCTTTTCACATGACCTTTTCACATAGAGGAAAGATTTTTGTAGGGAACCTTCTGGCTGCGTGAAGGGAATGTTCCTTCAGTGGTAGAACAGATAAATTAAAGATTTTGTGAGATGTGGTGCTTGATGAAATTTGTTAAAATGAGCTATTGGTCCTGTAGAAGTAGTTCTCTAATGTTTTAGGTTTTAGGGTATGCTCGGAGCGTAGCTCACTTTATTCCGATTCAGGGTTAGAACTGAAGGGAGGCTTTGGAGAAGGATGCTGGCTGCGCTGAGCCGTCATTGTCCCGCTTGCAGCATGTGGGTTGGAGGCACCTGGGAGGCTGCCAGCAGCCAGCAGGCTCAAGAGGGGAGTGGACAGGAGCTGCCTGGTTTGCCAGGCCTGCGGTGGAAGAGCTTGGTCTGTGTTGGGGCTGTAGAGCAGGAGCTCTCGCAGCAGGTGGCAATGATGGCAGCAAAGCCTCCTGAAGTTGCCATTCCCCCAGAGAGTCGGCTCTTCAGTGCTGGGGCACTTGTACAGAGAGTCAAAGGCTGCTACTGGGCACAGGGCATGGAGTGGAGGGAGCTGCTTAGCTTACTGCTGCTTTTCCACCATGGAAGTGACCTTATTCTGAAGGCATTATGCTCTTAGCATCTGGCAGACAGGCTCGGAAATACTCTTTTTTCCATTTGGCCTCTGGAACAGGAGAGCGATTACGTAGTACTAAAGGCAAAGCTTTTTAGTTTCAGCCTTTGGAGTGGTTCATCCATTCAACAAACAGAGGCTTGTATGGATGCCCCAAAACTGGCAGCCTGCCCACACCACTGACGCCGTGGGTTTACCATCCGTGTACCCATCCAACAGGCCTTTTAGTTTTGATCAGCTGCTGCTTTGAATTGTCTTCTATAATCCAAAAACTGGGTCAGGCTAATCAAGATGCTACTAACTATACAGTGCTTGTGTATCAGGAATTGGGAAACTTGAGACGACAGCCGTAGAAATCATGAAGTACGGTTCTGCTTTGAAGTTCACCTGGATATTTCAAATTCTTCATCCGGTTCCTCTAGATGATAATTTTATGTAATGATGTTTGTTACATAAGCAATTAGTTAATTAATATCTTATTTATTTCTAATAGAGAAATTCCAGACATCACAGAAACAGTGGAAGATAATTTAAACTCATGCTTCTTACTCTAAGCAAGATGTTGTTATTTTATTAATTCTTCATGTTCTCTCTTCAGTTGTGCTCACACAATCATTCTGCCAAGTGACAAGGTATGACTGGGACCACGAGGCACTGCTGTAACAGAGAAGAAATACTAAATGATCCAGACTGGTTGAATTTGTATCTGAAGACAATAATGTAAAGTAGCATGGATAGGAACATTATCTTAATGCAGGGAAAAACCAATGTGGACATGAGCCAGGCAGCAATGGGAAGAGGTAGAAATAGTTTCATGGTTTTGATCATATTGCTTTGGAGGATTAATCCCCGCTGGAGCAGGATCTCTGTCAATCTATAAACTCATAATTCAGTTCAAATGCTTCAGTGAGCACACTGCTAATACTTGTTGTTTGGGATGGATGGTTTGGAGATCAGTTATGCCCTGCAGTTGCCTTTGAGAGGTTTAGCAGTCTAACATCGTATCTAAACTTCAGGGGTCTAGAGGGCAAAAGCATATTAGGTTCTTGTGGTTTTTGCTCTCTGCTTCAGTACTCCATTTGTAAAAGCAGCTCATTCACAGAGATGTTCTGAGGTTTAAAGTTTAAGTGCTGTAAGATTAAAGTCAAGTGAAGAAAGCCGTAGGAAAAGGGAGGAGTGTTTCTGCTCTCCTGGATACTGCCAGCTGCCCAGTGGCAGAAATGACTTGTTGGGAGAGTTTCATGGTTTCTTTTTTTCAAATTCTTAGCCATGTGAGCTTGATTTGTGGGAAGAGACTGCTGCACAGTCACAAGACTCCACAGACTGGGGCTATAAGGAGGAAACCAAACAACAGCATGAATGCCAAAAATACCCTGGTGGCTTGAAAGGACTGCTTTACAGTTAGTTTGTTAGTATTTTCTGCACCTGATAGTTTTTTCTATTTGCAAATAATGTTGCAGATCTCTAAGATCCAATAGTTCTGCTTGAAAAATAGATATACATATCTTTTGTACTCTGCTTGCAGTCTGTCTTCATCTAAATTAACAAAGAGGAAGAATTAAAACACTTAGATTCCTTGCTCATTTACTCTATCTGTATTAACGCTTTTAAAATAGGACTGTTTGGTTTGGAGAGCAAAGTGCAACCTCTTTTTCCACAGTGTTCAAAAAGCTGTAATATTGATATAATGGATGTAAAATAAGGGAGTTAGAAAGATAAAAGATGTCATCTTTCTTCCAAAGGACTTGTTACCTATTTTTTTTATATGAAGCACTAGTTGCTCTGTTGTAAATATGAAAAACTTTCAAAAGAACAGAAATAATTAGTACCTAAATAAGCAGGTACATGTACAGAGATACTTTCTGCTTTTAATTTAATGGTAGCCCTGTTTTCACTGTTCTTCAAAATTTCCCAGAAGCTGTAGTGCTGTTTCCAGCACACTGACCCTGCTCTACGGCTTCAGTGTCGGGGCTGGGAGACTGAGCAGGCAAACCTGGGGCTCATGCACCCAGCGCTGCTGCAGGCTGAGGCACTGCCAGTAACCATTACAGAAATAGTTTTGGCTCTGCCTTTGTCCTTCTAACAGCCTCCGTGTGAAGGCAATTGAAAGCTTTAAGAAGTTTCCAAAGAAGAAGTGATAGAATGGTAAGACTTCTAAGCGTCACGATGCGCCCTTTATAGGCTTACCTTCAATTATTTGTATTTGCTTTTTTCATTACTCAGAAGAAGGGAACGCTGCTGTTCCACTGGAGGTCAGTGCCAGCTGCAGGTCCTTACGCATCTGTGAATATGGCATGCTTTCTGTTTCTCATTCTTCACCCTTTTAATACAGAGTGAACAGCAGAACAAGTCAGAGGGTTTTGTATTCTTTTTGATCCTCCTTTCTGTTGAAAGTCACATGAAGATACTTCTTTTTCGTAAGGATAACTAGACAATGAGCAATTTGTGGTCAAGTGAAAATAAATAACAGCTAGAATGTGTTGCTAGAAGGTGCAGCATTAATCCAAGGTGGGTAATAAGATAAGATGGACCTTGCAATTGTACTGATAAATGGCCCAGCCAGTGTGAGGAGCAATGAAGAGATCATGATTTTCTTCAGCAGATTTGAAGAATAGTCAGTACAGCTACAGACTGAGATAACTTTAATACAGATTCAAGTGCAATACTGATTTTTTATTAAATAACTACTGTGGTTAGAATTCCTAGAAGAACCGAGAGAGGTGAAGTACCCATATTCTTTCTGTTCTTCTCAAAAAAAGTTTTTCAAGGGCACGTTGTTTACAGGTCTACAGTGATGTAGTCTCATTCTTCTCTGAAGGTACTGTATATGTGCACTGTTTTGTCTTGATCTTTACTGATATATTGGCTGCTTCTTAGCATGATCTAAACTTTGATATTGAGAGAAGTTGCAGGTTTTGAGGCAGAGGTCTGCACCAACTTTGTATCTCTAATTTTTTGCACATAGACTAATGGATATGCTTTATGGTTGGACAGTTCTTTAATATTTTCTAGTGGTGATTCCACGAAAGGTGTTAAATAACCTACTTAGTTTTGATCGTTCATGTGCTAAACAGCATATTTGCTTTTGAAGATAATATCTGATCATGTGCTAGAATGCAAACAACCGTGACAGCGTGGTCTTGAGCAGTGAATTCTTCCTTGGCGAAGAGATGCTGGACAAGAAGAGTACTACAGTTTATCAAACACTTGGCTAACACACAAGCTGCCAAGGTCCAGGAACTAAGCTAAGCCTCTAGTCAGGACTCAGTTGCGGCAGGATTTTGTGTTTTCTATCCACGTATTTATAGTGGTGCCAGGACTGTGTGCATGGGCTTTTCTTGAAAATTTTCCCCATTAATGTGGCTGAGTGTCAATAAGCACCTTCTCCTTCTAAATACCAACAGAATGAATTCTTTCCTTGTGGGAAACTTCTGAGACTGTACTGTCTAACCGTCCTTGAAGTAACTGTATTTATTGACCTCGTAGTGCTGAGTCTTGACTCTTTTGTTTGGTGTAGATCATACAGAGGAGCCTCAACTGCTTCTAGCTTGAGGCGTGACAGCTTAGCTGCCCTCTGCACTAAGTGCAGTCAGTATAGGATAGTATACATCTATTTTTTTTCCTGGCCAAGTAGTAAACTCCTCCCGTTTTCTTCTTCTCATTGATGATGCTTCTGAAATGCACACACAGCCCTCAAATTTGGCTCCAGCCTATGCTTTCCATCTAGAATTCAGGTTGATTTCTGCTTTGTTCATGTTAATTCCTGAGAGCGCAGATCAGCTCCTCGCACCGTCAGTGTTCTTGTGATGCATTTAGCTGTCTCCATTTGTAGTTTCTGTTGGTGCTGAATCAAAGAGAAGCCTTTGGTTGTAGCAGCTGTGATGGAGTAAACAGCCCCACTGTCCTTGCAGGATGTCTGCACAGCAAACTGCACAATAGGAAACCAGCTGGATGGGCCTGGGCTGAGCCGGGTGCTGCAGCAGCATCTCCATGGCAGTGTGTCTATTCTGTACTCCTGGAGTTGCTAAAAAACTTCAAAATGGTGTTGTAGATAAAAAGTTCCAAGTATTCTCATTTGCAGATGGAGAACTAAGGAACCAGGAAATAAGTTTTCTGATTAGGAAACTGGATTGGAATGTATCAGATCTGGTATAAATAAACATCTCTGTTTGTAATAATCAGGTTCTATAGATGTTCAATCTCAAATGCTGTTTGAGCTCTAGACATTTTCCAGAGAGCAAGGAGCTTTGCTTAGTTACTAGCTGTTTTGGTTTTGGAGTGGGGGTTTTTTGGGTGTTTGGTTTGTTTTTTTTTTTATTAGTCCAAACTTGCTACCTTTCAGAATCTGCCTTAGATTCTGGCAACATCTGGACAGAGAAATTAACTTTATCTTGCAGGATGGCTTCATATTTAGCAGAAAAAAATGTACTGCAGCATGGAAGAGCCTCCAGTTTTGCAACACCAGATAGTCCTATCTGTTGAAATAATACCCACTGAGCTGAGAAACACAATGAACCGATTGTGCTCAGAGCAGTATCAGCAGGCAGCTGTACACAGTAATTTCTTCAGCTCAATTTGTCACTTGTGGAAGTATCTGTCTGCTTCATATACTGCAGTGAGTAATCCTGAAAGGTTGGCCATAAACGGTGGAGGCGTTCAGACAGCTGAATCATGCAACATGAGTTCTGCTGTGTTATACTCGTGTCATGGCCAGAGAGGTGGTAACCATACAGAAATCTCATTTGTCCTTTTACTCATGTAAAATGTGCAGGCAGATGAACAAATTATGGTAAAAGAACTGCTAATCCTCACAAGAAATGAAATTCCATGTATGGAGGTGATGTGAAGAAGATTGTTTCATTTGCTGTTTAAGTCTTACTTACTCCAGGTTTACCAACCTCAAATTTCATCATCCTTTGCTGTGTATTCTCTTGCCTGATGACAAGGTTCATTCAGTTTTGGTTACTTTTCCATGTCTCTCAGAGAAAACCAGTAACTAAACCATTAAGCATACAAACTTTTAAATTGTCTAAATAGTTAGAAATGTACTGGGAAATTTGTCTTAACCACCACTTCTCTGTAGATGTTGGTTTGGTGTGGGTCCTTCTTAGTGGTTTTGTTTGGGGGGGGTGTGTGTGTTTTGTTTTGTTTGGGGGATTATTATTTTCTTTACTAGTACTGAAAAAAATAACCCCCAGAACAACCCACCATCAGAAATGGACTTTCTCCCTCAAAGAAGTGTATTTTTCTAAGAGAAGCAAGTATCTTTAAGGAGCAGGCCACAGGTGGAACTCTTCTGAGCTTCCTCCACCTGTGAGGGAGGAGGAAGGCAGTTATTTATTCAAAAAAGTGAAATGAGGAAGGGAAGCACAGGGTTTCAGAGGAGGGAAGTCAGTATGATGAGAGTGCTGCTGGTTTTTTTTTTCCCCCCTTCCTCATCAGAAGTGTCTCTGTGGTGCAAAACCAAGAATGCAGAAAACTCTTGTGGAGGCTGGGGCAGGAAGGCAGGTTGTGGTAGGGCTTCTGATTGAGCGGGTGACAGAGCAGAGAAGTTCGGGTGGAGGGAGAATTGATGAAGACAATAATCAATGGAAGACCAAGGTGAGAAGAGATGACTGACTTCTTATGGTGTAGTGGAATGATTTAAGGACTTTGAGAGCAGAAGCTGACACAAGATGCCAGAAAAACCCAGTGATGGTCAAAAAAAAGACGACTTTGTGACAAAGGTTTCACAAGGCAGTTGTTAGCATCACTGAAACCTTAGGTAAATTAATCTTGACAGCTTTCTACTTTCCTGAAAGCATCTTCCACAGGCTTCCATTCTACCTCCAGGTAAGAAAATACTTTGTGAACTCTGGGCTGCTGCCGCTCTTCTTTCAACTGTCTTCTCAAACCTTTTTGCTGTTAAATGTCTTACGAGGAATTAAATGATTGAATGTGGCTAGATGAAGCTACGTATGCATGCATGGGACAGAAAATATTTTGTAAACCCTAGCATAAACCCCCAAATAATTCGATTCTCTTTTTATTTATCTTATTCCTAACTTCTCTGTCTTCCTTTCTGTTTCATCTTTCTAGAATGCAAGAAGGAATTGTTTGTTTTCCCTTAGTTTTGTCCAGTGTGGTAGATGATACTGGAAATAAGTAACAATAATTTCTAAATTGTTGAAAGTTTCCAAACAGTAAGTGATACTGTAAGCTGTGATATATCCAATTATGAGAGTGTTCTGGGCAGACTTCTTTCATCAGATGGAGTAGCTAATT
The DNA here is from genome assembly GCF_965140245.1 of Athene noctua. Classification (NCBI taxonomy): domain Eukaryota; kingdom Metazoa; phylum Chordata; class Aves; order Strigiformes; family Strigidae; genus Athene; species Athene noctua. The sequence goes on along the minus strand of NC_134037.1, from coordinate 7,933,072 downwards.
TCTATTTAATTTTTTTATTTTAATTTTAGAAATTAAGGAATAAATTAATAATGGCAAGTACTTTTGGTGAAAATGATTTTGAAGTAAGCTTTTGAAATAAAATTTGAGATTGGATAAACAAGGAAAAATATTTTTTTTAAATAGTCATTTTCAGCAACCTTATGGAGCTGGTCAGTGGTGTCTTTTAAGAAGATTATCTGAGAAGTGCATGAGAATTAGCAGTTGAGGAGGCACTTTTGAACACATAGTGGAGATGATCTGTCCTGATGCAAAGGACAGATGGGACATGAAGTAGCTAGATCAGATACTCCTTTTGCTTTACAGCAATTTAAGGATTTATATATAAAATGATAACCAAGTGTGCAAAATCATAAAATGAATTTCGATTAACAGAGGATTTAAATAAGAACAAGAAAAGTTCTTGTGACGCATAAAATGTAAGATGAAAACAATGTTCAGCTTCATTAACAGCAAGATATATATGTAACACAGTTTGGGAAGGGTTTCAGTATGACTGATTTCATGTGTGTTATATAAAGTGCTTGACAGACACTCAGCTAAATTAATAGAAAAAACCAACCCTAGTAGTGGCCAGAGCAGAGAAAACCTGCTAAAAATACAGAAGTAAGACCAGTGTACAGGACCTGAGAAAATCTACCAAGGAATGGTTTAGTATTTAGTTGAAATAATCTTTCTACTATTTGAAATTATCTTTGAGAATTCATAGGTTGCAGAGAAACTCCTGAGGATGGCAGATGGGAAGAAATAGCATTTGTGTTTAAAAGGAGGAGTGGGGAGAAAAATCCTGGATAATTACAGATATTTTTATCTAACTTGAATTTTGGAAATAAGTTTGTAAGTACTTTGGAAGTAATTAGGCCTGGGCTGTCTAGAGTAAATCTTGTCAAATCAATTTGCCTTCCTTATTTGACAGGGCAACTGGATAAGTGGGATAAAGGACATGTGGAAGGTAGATATTTTGACTGAAGTTTTTCATGCTGTTCAAGTCATATTCATAAGTAATCTACAGTCTAAATATAATTTCCATAAGGTGAGTGCATAGTTGTTTAAAAATGTCTAAGCCAGATGTGGTTCATTCTCAAACAGTGAAGGTATTTAAGTAGGTAAGCTCACATGTTTCTTCCTGGAACCATGTTGAGATTAATGACACTAGTCAACAGAGAAAAACCTTAAAAAAATGTGTGGATGACACCATGCTGGTGGAGCAGGGTCAAAATTCTGAACAACCTTTAATTAAGCAACAGAATGAAATTCAGTGCAAAAGAGTACACCTGAAAAGAAATACAAATCACAGCTGTGTAAGGAATTTCTTGTGTCTAAACAGTTCTGTGATGCAAATGAATAATAGTTCTAGTGAATTGAATGAATAGTTCAAATGAATGAATAGTTCTAGTGAATTGCAATGAGTAATGGTCACCAGTATCATACTTTTGTAATCAAAACAAACATAGAATCACTGAATGGTTTGGGTTGGAAGGAACCTTCAAATATCATCTAGTTCCAACCCCCCTGCCATGGTCAGGGGCACCTTCCACTAGCCCAGGTTGCCCAAAGCCCCGTCCAACCTGGCCTTGAACACTGCCAGGGAAGGGGCAGCCACAGCTTCTCTGGCCAACCCATGCCAGTGTCTTACCACTCTTATTCAAAAAGTTTGTTCCTTGTGTCCAATCTAAATCTACCCTCTTTTTGTTTAAAACCGTTACACCTCATCCTATCCCTACACTCCCTGATCAAGAGTCCCTCCCCAGCTTAAGGTCTGCCCGGAGACTCTCTTCTCTAGGCTGAACACCCCCAACTCTCTCAGCCTGTCCTCACAGGGGGGTGCTCCAACCCCTGATCATCTTTGTGGCCTCCTCTGGCCCCACTCGAGCAGGTCCATGTCCTTCTGATGTTGGTGCCCCCAGAGCTGGACTCAGCACCGCAGGGGCAGGGGGGGGTCTCACAAGAGTGGAGTAGAGGGGGAGAATCACCACCCTCGTCCTGCTGGCCACACTTCTTTTTATGCAGCCCAGGATATGATTCCCTGCGTGTACTTTCTGGATGTATGGAAGACGATGAATATCACTTATGCTCTCCCTTTGGCACACTGGTGCTGGGCTACCATGGCTTGTTTTTAGTGTGCTCTAAAGCAAATGCAGACAACTGTAGAGAACGTGGCAAAGCTGCAAGAACTTAGCTGCAAGAAGCTTAGCAAAGAGTCAGGGATGGCAGCCCTTCTGATGGTGCCGGGACAGCATTTACACTCTTCTGTTATAGCTAGTTATTGGTGGGAGGAGGTTATTCCACTTCTTGAAGTTATTACAGAGCCTGGGTTTGTGGAGTAACAGTCTAGTCCCACTCAGTGCTTGGATAATGGTTTGCAAGAGGCAGGTACTTTCTGACTCTCTTGTCAAGCTGACTGAAAGTGCTCAAGTTGTGGGTATTCTGGTGGCGGTCCTGAGCACGTTAATTCTGTTGAGTGGCAGTTTGGGTTTTGTGCTAACGTGGCCATGGATCAGTTTGAGTATGCTTGCTATGGCAGGTGTGCCGTTTCTCTCTTCAGGCTGCTTAGATTTTTCGAGGTGCACATTTTTTTGTCTTAAACTGAGATTTCATATTGCTTTCTTGTTTACAGATCCTAAGAAGAAAACTACTGAAGTGTGAAAAGTAGTACCTTTATCTTTAGAAACAGCTGATTATATTAGAGGAATTCCAGGACTGTGCGACCAGCCAGCTTTCTGCAGGCGACTGCTAGTCCTTGAATCATAATCTGAGAATCGTTGAACTAGAAAAAATTCTTATTAATCACGACAGCTGGGAGCAAAGCCAAATGCTAGGCCATAACAGTAATAAGTATGCTGCTTATGTTAGACAGAAGTAAGTTATTGGCATACTTAAAGTTTTAGAGGTTTGGGAAGTTGATGCATTTTAGTCTGAATTTTTTAAAATAAATGAATAAAGAGGAAAGATGTCTAGACATCTATTTCTTGCTTTTGTAGCAGATGACTATAGTGAAACTGTTGAAAAACTGTAGTCATTTAAGCTACCTGCCCACAATTATAACACCAAAAGTAGTGATGTTTCTTGGGGTAGGGGAAAGAGCTTGATGTCACTAAGTATTGCTGAATACTGAGTACTCCTGAAACAGGAGATTACTCAATGCACACTGCATCTTAGAAAACAATACAGAATATTTTTGAATGTCATTGGCTGAGTGTTTGCTAAAATTTCTGCTTAAGCTTTAACTATTTTATATAGTTTTATAATTTAGTGAAACAGCAGCAGAGCAGTTGGACTTTAAGAAAAGGTTTAAAATGTCTTGGATAAGGAGAATTTACTTGGGGAATAAGTAATTGGTATAGGTATGGTAAAATGATAATTAATAGGAGTTTATATGTCTGTGTAAAATAAAGTATGTGGTTGATAATAGCTGCAGATTGGTATATATTGAACTATTCTATTTTGAGACCACTTATCTGTAGGAAGGTGCCCTCGCTTTCAACCTCTGTTGATTTATCCTCCCTTAAATGTTTTGCATCAGATTTGAGGTTTATATGTAGGAAGTGCAGATCTACTGTGTTTCTGACTTGAATATCCGTTAGAGAGAATCTGTGGACTGTGCTGAGGGACTTGTAAAATGAACTTGTTCACTTTTAGTTGATATCTTAATTAAATATTAGTATCCTATACTGATTAAGTAAACAGTTCAATTGAAACTGAAAAGTGTAAATTCTGTCCTTGAGGTTACAGCTGACACTGCTTTTGCAGTGGTGTTTTGCAGCTGGATGCAGGTCTAGTCTGTGCATCAGGCTAAGTGGTCTGGGAGACCCTCTGACATTTGAAATTGTAACCTCGGTGAACAGATTGCTTCCCGTATTGACTAACTAGTTCCCCCAAAATTGGCAGTCCCACATCTTCCCATGTCACTTAGACTCTATATGCACCAAACTTTACTGCTTCGAAAATTCCATCGACCTCAGAACCAGACTCCTTGAGTCTACATGTTTGTCTCCAGTGCTGCAGATACACGTATTATAGACTTAGATAAAGGCATTTGCAAGGCACGTACCTTTCTTTGACACAGAGACAGTGTGAAACAGTGCCACAGGGCAAGAAACTGGACTCTGCGGGATACTGATTATTTTTATATGCCCTACTTAGTTTTAAAAATAACTTGTTCATAAAAAGAATAAAATCTACATTTGGTTACCACTCTGCTTGCCAGTCACTAGGCTTGTTGCCTTCTTACCGATTGCTCTGGACACAAGCTTCTATGAAGAGCAGCTTCGGTTTCATAATGTCACTCCAGTATCTTTTTAATACCATGCTGTTACTGATATATTTTTCACATCAGGAAATGAAAATGATTTTGATGAAGAGCAGTGCTGTTTTTAGCTGTAAGATAGGATTAGTCTACTTTCCAATTCTTGTTTCTAAACAAAATCTGTGCCAACTGGAAATTATCCAGTTGGTTGAAAAATGACATGGGAGCAGTTTGGTCAGGAATATTTGCTTTTTCACCCTGGATTTTTTTCCATCTGCCTAATAAAACAATTATATCACTGTAAGACTGAAATTTCCTCATCTGTATCCTGTCTGGTAGTGGACAGTACAAGCAGCTGTTGAAGCCAATAGAAACCATTGGTTCTTTTTCTGCCCTTATGTACCTGATACAGAGCCTGGGTCTGTAATCTCAGTAACCCCTTCCTGAGTGCTGGGAAGCTGCCTACCAAGTCCACCCAAAACCTCTCTTCTGGTCTACACAAATGCAATTTTCTGACACATGCTAAATTCTTGATTTCATTATGTACTATAACACTAAAAAGTTCTAGAGGCTAATTAAGTACTGTGGCATATATTGGAAATGAAAATGTGCTGTTGCAATTTTTTAAATTAGGCAGGTGGACCACTGTATGGCATTTCTTTGATATTTCAGCAGCTGTGCAGCTTGGGATCCTGGAGTCCTCTAAAGACTGACCTCTGGGGAGGGAGAAAACAGCCCGTCTAAGTGTAGAAATATTTTAAGCACATGTTTTTTATTCAAACAGAAAAGCATCTTCATTTTTTTTATAGGACAGTGCTGAAATGGGTATTACAGTGACAATATAGAAGCAGCATGGAAAGAAGAGTGTATCATCTCTGTTTATGCATATGCTTTCCATCCATTTTCTGCCATGATCTGCAAAATCAAATTCACAGTTAATGCTGTTATCACTCTGAAAAGTTTAAGATCAATTATACCCAGCAGATTATAGCTCAATGGAGGCTCCTCTGAGGGTACCAAATCAGTGAATGTGGGAGAATGATATACTTGCAGGCTTTTATAGTTGTCTCTTTCAGTGCAATATGTAAATATAATCATTTTAGTCTATGGAAGTTCTGCCATTTGAAGTTACAATGAACAGACTCTTACCTGTAGTTATCCTCTTTTGTGTTTTTTTAATATGTATATACACACATGCACACACTGTTGCCCTTCCAGTTTTGATAGCACAACTCCTGTTGTGAGGAAGGTCTACATCCTATGTAATAATAAAAGAAGATCTTTTTCTCTTCAACTAAATGCATCGAGCTCAGATGTTTTCTTATAAACAATTACTGAAGGACTACAAAGAGCGAAATAGTTAAAAATAAAATACACATAAAGAATTGATGATGATGATGGATTTTCAGTGGCAAGGTACAGAAGGAGACTTCCATGAAACCTAAAAGCCTTTTCTGGAGATAGTTTTGCTTGAGATTGCAGAAACTCAACAGATTTTTTTTCTGTATCTCTCAATTCAAAAGAGATGTCATAGTTTCTGAACTATGTTTTAAGGTTGTTTATTTCACCTTATTTTCCTTTTCCATTATCCATTTTTCCCACTTAGGCCACATCTCAATTTAAAGTGAAATTAGGACCTAGAAGAAATTAACTTATTTTAAGAAAACTATATTGATCTCTGTTGTTTAGCGACATGTGGGGGGTTTTGCTGTATTAACCAAGCACAAAATGTAGAAAGCTGTGCTGTAAGTATCTCTCCTGTGTCCCTGGACTCTTGAATTCTTACGTAACCCATCAGGTAAAATTTTTTGGAAATTTTTGGAAATGTGTTGTCCATTCAGTTACGGTGCGTTGCTCTGGGACCAGTGTGCTCCTATCACCTACACTGAGCTGGATTTACAAGGGACAGAACAGGTCAGAATATGTCTGAAATGGATCCTAGAAAGTTTCCCCGTATCCCTCTATTTGTCACATTAGTAAGCAGAAAGTTTCCTCTGTGTACGCTTATGCTCTTTTCCAGCACAAGGATGATTTTTTTCTTAGTTTTCTTTTTTTACATCTTCCTTACATATTTATTTCTGATACTTTTTTTTGTGTACCATTCAGCCTGAAATGCTATTCACCTGTATGTATGTTTATGTAGGTTTGCTATAGAGGTTTGCCATTCAGGCGCTCAACTGGGGAGAGCATATTATTGTCCTTGATGTATCTTTATTGTACAAAGAGACTCCAGTGTTGGAGGCTGCAGCTTCTAGGAGCTGTTCAAATGTATACAGACAACAGACCTGCTTGAGTAATTTGCAAATGAAGTGTAAGACAGCAAATGACAGATGGTCGAGACAGAGTAGCAAGAATAAGAAACAGTCAGATATTACAACCAGAGTGTTAGACAGCGGTCACAGTACTGCAGATTCTTCCCACTAGTCGTGGGCTGCAATGGTGGGAGAAAAGCAAAAAAGGATAGCGAGAGGCTCTTTGTTTTATGTTTTAGTGCAGAGGTGAAAAGTAAGACTAACGCCTTGAATGAAAACCGACTTCTACTTTTTTTTCTCTGGGTAGACTTTTTCTTTGTATTTGAAACTACATTTCAGTAGAGTGTGTTTTTTTTTTTTTTTACTAAACTTCTGAGAATGTGTTTTGGTGGGTCAATAGTTTTCCCTTGTACCTTTTTTTAATGGTTAAATAACATTTATGGAGGAGCATAAGATTAGATTCTGTTCTGCTCTCTTGGTTGGTTTTTTTTTTTTTCATAGCCACTTTTAAAATTGTCAGTGTCCTTTCTAAATCCAGACAAGCTGAAAATATATTTTTAGTCATGTTAGTGCAGTTTGCAGTTGTCGGGGAGAGGGAAAGGAAAAAGCATTCCCCATGACTGTGATGAGAAACAGCTGAAATGCTATAAATGTTGTTCACTGTAGGCAAAATAGTAAATCAGGAATGGGCAAGGCAGGCATTTTATTTGTTTAAACTGTCCCGTGGCTTTTTCTTGTTTATTTTTCGAGTTCAGCTGGGTTGACAGAGACAGAGCATGAATAGTATGTGTTTTATGGTTGTTTTACAACATTACAGCTCCAGCAGTATAAATAAAGCAAAGTTTCTCAGCTCTTGGTCTTCTCTTTAATAAATTTCATCCTTGCATTTAGCATGCTGTTCAGTGAGGTCCTGATTCTGTGTCACTGACAGCAACAGAGGTGTCCCCTGACACTTCAACAGGCTTGGTAACAGATTTTTAAGAGGCTGAGCTTTCTAGATACTCTGACTGGATTTTTGTATGCTTGTAGAAGTAAGATGCTTCTGAATATGTTACAGAAACACTGGTTCTGCTCCCATGGTTGCCCATAAGTGGGCACTGTGACTATAAGTGAGTCTGTCCTCTCCTCAGTGTCACCACACAGGAGAGTGGTATACCTCAGAAGGTTTGGGGAGATGAAACTGAAGTTGCCAAAGATCGGTGAAAAATAGTGTAAGAAGACGACTGATATTTATGTAGCTTTTCTTACAGTTCCTAAGTGTATACCGTTAGTATGGATATTTTTCACACAGCTTCTCATAATGCATAACTTTAATCCTTGTTTACTGCACAAGCTTGACTACCGGTCCCTTCTTTATTATTGTCGCTAGCACTTCAGTTTGGGTTTCTTTTTGTTTTGGCTTTTACAGGAGTTCCAGCTAACTATTAGAGAGATACTGGCTTGTGTCTACATGAGCCTTTTTAGTCTGAGCTGGGGATTCTCATGAGGCAACTTTCCTGTTGATCTTCATTAACTGTGATTTTTGTTCACATGACAGAGCAGTTCATGAACTGGATACCTTTCAGTTGAAATTAATATAGAAGATGCATTCCGGTAGTGTGCCTAATATGCTCCAACTGCTAATGGGCATTCAGTCCATGGCACCTGATCAGAAAGTCCTCAGCACCGACTGTTTTGCTGTAGAGATCTGCTCCTACTGGAACACCCTTATTGGTATAAATATAGCAGCTATTGGTAAAAATCTATTATGGTCATTTTTCTTCCTTAGTTTTTTTGCTAAATTAAAATAATAGGAACTTTAGGACTTATTGAAACAGGCTAAACATATACACAGTAAATTGTTCCTTGTGCTGCCAATTAATTGTTGGCCTTAAATGTTTGCAGCTACAAAGCAAAATCAGTAGCTGGTATTGTACTATGTATATTCTTAAATCCAATGCATATGAGCTCCTTGGAGTTCACTACATAAATTATCTACTCAGTTATTGTTTCAATTCTTAAAATAAAACAAACAAAAAAGGCTTTTTTTTCAGGACAGTCTGAATCTTTCCATCATGTCTTTGTTATTAGCATTATTTTTATCATTCTCTAGCCAAAATGTAAAGCTGCTATTTGGAAAACATAAATTGCATTAAATCCTCCACAGACCTGTTCTTGCTTTTTTTTTCCACTGCAGATATGATGCAAAAGAGGGAAAAAAAAAAAAAAAAAAGGAAGTACCAAGTGATGTTGCACAAAATGGTAGCAAGCACAGGAATCAAAAGTAACTTCTCAGAGAACAAAGAATGATGTCTCTACAGAACACTCCCTAACACTGGGGGCGAAACTAATAGATCTAGTCATATAACATGCACTTGGCCAGCTGGTTTGAAAGAGCACTTCCAGCGTTTCAGAGAGCTAATATGGCATCTGGAACTGGAGTGCTTCAAATATGGAGTGCTCAGAAAAGCTGTTGCTGGTGATGCAGTAAAATAGCAGTGCTCATATAAAGAAGAAATGTAAAGTGTGGATTTTTCTTTTAGCTCAATCGTTGGGTGTGAAATTGAATTGAGAAGTCTCCAAACTGTATTAAATCACACCCTTGGCATTGCCACAAGAACAATTTATTTCATCTTGAAGGAGCCTTTGGTTTCCAGATCAGTGGAGCTAAGCAGGAGGAATGTGCGTCACACTGAGGTAAACAGGGATGTGAGCTGGTTAAAAACAGAAAAGGCAACGCAGCAAAATTCGGTGCCCCTGACATTTGTCAGCCTCTTCTGAAATGTGAATGCCGTTTCCATTAAGCTTTGGGGCAGATACTATCTTGGTACCTTTTGTTGTGCTGATGAGTTGGAAGCTGAACATAAATTTATTTAGTTCAGCTGATTTTTTTTCAAGAGTCAAGTCAGTCTTGTTTTGTTCACCAGGAGGTTTGCAGCGCTATTGCAGTGCTATCATGCCTTGGTGGACTGTCCTCATGCAGGAGAACTGGGAGTGAGGGATGGCTCTTACTGCCTCAGTCCCCATGTGAGGTGGAACTGTCAAGCTGCTTCCAGTTTCCTACTATTTTTGTCATCAGAAATTTTTGTGAGATGATGAATTACAAATGTCTATACCACATTGTGTGATGTCTGTTATACTTTCTCAAAGTCTCTCTCTAGAACAAGGCACCGAATCTGTAAGCAGTAAGCATTATATCATATCGTTCCTGCTGTCAGAATGATTTTGGCATAAAGTGAAGGCAAAACTCTAGATGCAGCCTTCAGGATCTGGAAGTTCTATGCAGATGCCTCCAAAACAGCCTTAGTGTGTAAGGCTAGCATGGCAACATGGGTGAGCCACAGGCCAGGGCTGTGTGTACAGCCATGCTTTGTGGTCAATGTTGGCTCACTGCAAAGAGCAGAGCAACAAGGTCACTGAGCATCACCTCTGGAAGACAAAATGTGTATTCTTTATATAGCGAAACTTAAATGTATTAGGACCCACTTTAACATTAACAGGATTGCAATAGTGCAATCAAATAGGTCATGATGTAACCAAAGAGAGCAAGTTATAATGAATTTTTTAACCTGCTGCTCTCAAGGTCCAACCTTAAAATTTATTTTGGCTTATACTGTTTCATTTCATCTTTGGTTCACAATTTACCTGACCATCACCCCTTAAAAACAGCAGAAAGCCAAGCACAGGGCAACAAACTGCATGAACTGGGGTAGTAAACCTGGGTAGATCTGTTCATGTACTGAGACAATTGTGCAATTTTTTACATAAATAAATAAACCCAAGCTCTTTGCACCCCTATCTCAATGCTCTAATCTAACTTCAGGAAGAGATGAGCAGAACTTTGCACTGAGTTCCAAGGTGAGGAACACACCTGTAGACAGTACGGTAACCAGGCGGTCACTGCGGAGTACTTTGTAGTGCTGCTTACCTGACAAAATACCCACTGGTCCCTGGTTTTGTCCCCTTTCAAAATTTCTTACATGTAGAAATCTTACCATCTTAAAATATACACTGATGAGTGACATGTGGACACATTTTTCTATTGCATTTTTTCATTGCTGTTTGCACCTACGAGATTGTATGAGGGATTCCCTTTGATAACAGAAGAAACTTTCGGCAAACAACATTCAGATAGTAGTATTCAGTCTGAATTTTTTTATTCAAATAATACCCGGTCCCACTGGTAAGGAGTGAGTAGGAAGATCTCACACTCCTGGCTACAACTAACTTCAGTGAAAGGTAAAATAAAAGCTAGGACCTGGAGACCTGTGCCTTAAAGTGATCTCTGATGATAAATTTATATTTTATTCTGTGATTTCTTAAAGGCATGAGGATAAGACCATGGGAGCTCTTTATTGATCGTCATCGTAAGCAGTTTAAAATATTTCCTCCTTTTTCAGTGCTCCTGTAATTTTAACTAAGAATCGATAGTGCTTTTTTCATATGTGCTTCCAAAATGTCCTGGTAAATTTTACCTTTTTAGAAGCAGAGAATTTGATCATTGATTCGGCTGTTGTTTACACTGGCTACTTGCAGAACTTCTTGCCATTTAAGGAGTTTTCACATGTGAGTTATATCAAGCTGCTTGCTTGTTTTCTGCGGCTTATAAAATAATTGTAAAAGCACTTCAGATGCTTTTACAATTACAAATCAGAGACCCTTTTCTTCTTTTTTTTTTTTTTTTTTTTTTGACTTACAGTACTATGGAAATGCATATTGCTGTCCTGTGGTCCTTCCTTCCTATCCTTTTCATGGAAGTAATTAGCTTTTTTGCTACTTCTGGGCCAATGGCATTTTGAAATTTTATGGGTCTACTGCTAAATAACCTCCTCAGTTTGAGCCTAAATATTTTAATGGGCAGTCTTTGTATCGTACCGGCGCTGCTGGTTATTTTAATTCAGATAATCCCTTTTCCTTCACATCATTAATTGGTTTCTTTATACTTAGATGTAGCAGGAATCATCCCTTAAGTTTCTGTTTCCCAAGGCAAGAATCATCTACCTTTACCTCCTGTGATAGACTCACCACTTCTCTGATCATCCTTGCCGTCTTCTACTGCTCTTCCAGCTTGCCTCCATCTTCCTTAATCCTGGATGAGAAAAGCCTTACACAATATCCAAACTAGGTTTTACAATACCCTTCACGTGGCATTGACATAGCCCAATCCTGAAAATACTTCCAGCTGATATTTCTAGCTTCTGTATTATTATTTTTTTTAAAATGTGTGCCACTAGTGACTCTTTTATCCCCTGTAGAATTAATCATTATGCCCAGCCTCTTTCCTATAAAGGGGGAATTAATCTGTTGTTAGAATGTGCATGATCTCCATATGTTCTATCAAATTCAATCTTTCTTTTTGTGCCGCATGAGAGATCTGTAGTGTTGCAACCAGCATGGCTGTGTGGAAACAGAAAACATCCGCCTCTGAGATATGAGTTTATTTCTTACAGGAAAATTTATATCCAGTACAGAACTGATTTCAGGAAAAATGTATTTCATAATCGTAAATTATGTCTCGGTTTCCCTATTGTATACAGTTAGTTCCTTGGATTCTTTTATATAAACAAACAGGAAAAAATTAAAATGGGAAAAGTGCTTGCTTTATTTGCTTGCAAATCTCGAGGAAAAAGAATTAGACTAAAGTTTTAAATCATGGCCATCTCCTAAATCAAATGTGTAACAAGGGTGATAATGAGTGTAAACACATTGAATAATAAAATGTAATTTGTGTGCTGAGTTCTAGGGCTCTAATCCAAAGCTCATTGATGTCTGTGGAAAGACTTCCATTGATTTGAATTAGGCCTTGGCTTTTGTCCTGAATGAACACAATACCAGTGGAGCTATTCATGAAAGAAATGTTTGGAAATAAATCACAGGAATTTGCTGTGTCGGAACCCATTTCACTTGCTAGTTCAGGCAGTCATGTTTTACAATGCTTGTTGTGTCGATACTTTGTCATAGTTCCTTGCGTGAACTAACCAAATTCAATCTTAAAAAAAATCATTTGCCACTGCTGCTGTAATTGGAAGGTTGTTTCTGGATCATTACTCTGATGTCTGAAGTCTTCTTTAACTTCTAGCCTAAACCTATTTATGGCAATTGTTTCCACTTGTTTTATGTCAACATAATCTTCTACTATCACTCTATACAGTATACTTTGTCTTTACTCTATACAGTTCTGGTAAATACTGATCATTGTCCCATCTCCTCTCAAGCTTTGCTTTGTTTTGCAAAATAAGCCCAGGATTTTAATTTTTTATTCAGTAAATTGTTCATTCCCTGTAGTCTTTATCTGAATCTATTCCCATTTGGTCTAATCTGTCTGGGATACAGGCAACAAACCCTGCATTTTTAATGAGGTGTAATAGTGCTCTATATAATGTTAATACTTCCCTTGCTTTACTGGAAATACTTTTCCAGATACATCCAGTATTTTGTTTGCCTCCTTATGTCTGTATTTCACTGATCACTTTTATTGAGTGACTTACAGGATCTTGGTTCCCAGGTGAGCTCCTATTTAATAGTAGAAATAGTTTTTATTGCAGGAGTGCATAGCTTTGTCCTTGTGCTCTGAGGCTTTTAGCTTGTGTCTGTTACTCCAGTGCTTATTTCTTCCTCGGATGGTGCTCTGCTTTGGCTGTCATAAATGATAACAATCAAGCTTGAGTAATCAGCAGCCTTAATTAGTATGTTCCTTGTGCTAATTTTGTTAATTAAAAAAAAAATAAAATTCTAGAAACTGCTAGAGGTGGTGAATGGGAGCTGAGGGAAGGTGACAGGAAAGAACTGGGGAAAGGTGCCCAGTGCTGGATGAAAGAATAGCAAAATGAAGAGAGGACATGGACCCCACAAGGGACAAGTGAGAACTTCTGCGTTATTGGTCAAATAAAGGCTACTTGCATTTGCCAGAGCATTAATTTGGTCTCACAGAACCATACTGGGGATGGATGAAGATATGCCGAAATTCCAGAAATAAATACGTAACTCATGACTTTCTCCATTTTGACTTTGTAAAAGTAGCAACACTGCTGCTTAACTTCAGATGTTCCTTTTCTTTTTTTTCAGGAGTTATCAAAGTATTCTGAAAGTTTCAAGACTTATTTTCTAAAAGCATTTTAAAAATAATGAATCCTAAAAGCGCTTTTAAAGTCCTCAATTAAGAAGATTATGAGTCTTGAATAATTTATCCACAAAACTTGAAAGGGAGAGAATTTGCCTAGGTCTTTAAAATGTATATGATACATTTTCTTACAGATTGGAATGACTCTGAAAGACTTTTATCCAGATAAGTACATTCAGCAGATATTAGAAGTCACAGGCAATAGCAATTAAGGCATAAGGCATTTCCTAGGAATTAATATCAAGCTGGGAGGAGTTGGGATGGCTCAAGATGCAGCTGAGGGCCATTAACTGCAGTTGATGATTAACGACCTCTGCTGAGGTCATTATTATTATCAGCTGAAAATATAGAAAATTTCAGATGTATGAATCTCTATAATGAGAGATGCAGTTTCAGTTGGTGTAGTAGACGTGTTCTCACTGTGGACAGACTGCCCTGTATTAATATCAAATAGAGGGCTTGATTTCCCTCCTCCCCTGGCGTTTTTAGGAGTGTTAATCAAAGCTGGATCTCTAAAGCTGCACCAGTATCAAATTGAAAAGTAAGCAGAATGAAGTCCATAGTGCTTTAATGTTCTCCCAATATTACATTTGGCATCCAGTACTTAATCAGCTTTATTTAGAGCTACTCTCATCTGTCCCTGCCTAATGAGAGTGTGTCTCAGTGTTGTCCTGAAATGTACCCAGAACATTCCTTGTGCTCACTGTTCTTGGACCCACGTTTGAAATCATGTCCTCCCTCCTTCCGTCCCTAACCAAGATCTAGGTTCTGGGTTGTCCTATCTGCTGTGTGCAAGGAGGGCAGGCACGCAGGACTGACCTGGTGCAAGAAAATACTGCTGGGTTGATACAGGGAGAATCTGTTTCCTAATAAATAGTCAGTCGTAATAAATACCTACTTCCCAGTGTCCTGACAAGTCCATGCATGGTTTCTTCCACAGTTGGTGGAATGTATTTTTAATACGATGATTTCATTGTTGACTTGTAGAGAAACTGAGAGCTACTAAGAGGACTAAGAAATGTTCATTTTGCTGCTTATTTTTAGTTTGTGACTTCTGTTACAATACCTTGATTATCTCATATATATATATATATATAATATATATGTGTGTGTCTAAGTTTGTTTACTTCAAGGTACTTTAAAAGTCTGAAATAGGTAATATAGGTAACAAAGACATAAGCTTTAATTGGTTAGTCACTGTTATCTTTTATTTAAATTATACACAGCACTGCATGCTTCTGAACACTGTGTTAAGTCCTGCTTTAGACATAGCTGGTCCCCTGCCCCTTTCTTTCCCTCTCTTCCCCTGGTCATTGTGAAGGTTGTAGCATCAAAATGCCAAGCAGGACAGGACTGAGATGACTGCTGCTTTTGGCTGCCCTTTATACAAATGTCACTGGATGTAGACTTCAGCTCAGTAAAATGAAATGTTGCAAAATTGTAAGCAAAGCAGTTAAAAAATATAACTCGGGTGTGAAATGTTGACTATTTGAACATTAGGTGGTATGACTAGACCCGCTTGTACAAACCTATCAACTTCATGCTGTTTGTGGGATTGCTGGGTGTCTTTATTCACCCTCAACCAAACCACTGAGCTCTCTCCTCTTTTTTTTTTTTTTTTCTTCTTTTTTTTTCTCCTCCTCCAAAGTATCCTGTGGTGAGAGGAAGAGGTGAGTAAGGTCGGGTGAAATGAAAATCATGAAAGCTTAATAGACCACAGGGAGATTGCTTTGAAAGGGTGCCAGAGATGGAATGTCAGTTATGGGGAAGAAGACCACAGTGTTGGCAGTGAATGAAAGGAGATCTGGTACATGCACATTAGTGTTTCGTACTCCTTGATGCAAACCGGGTCTGTTTTCCTAGTTTACTCTTTAACAGATGTACCATGGTGACAGTAGACACTCCCACAGTGCTATTAGTGTTCCTTGATGCAGCTTCACTGTGCTTCCGGTGACGTTCTTCTAGTAAGTTCTAGATTCTTTGTCTTGCTTATAAGATCAACAGATGTGAACTGAAGTATTGATGAGATTACATAAATTGCATTTTCTATTTCACCTTCTGCAGCCTCTATCAGTTATGCACTCTTAAGAGATAAGAAATTGTTTTCCTGGATAAGAAGAAAAGAAGTTATATTTTAAAACATGTAGAAATGTGCAGATATATCAAAGACAACATCAGGTTATTGCAATTACACAAACACCTGACATAGTAGCCCTTGCTGTATGAAATGGTGTGACAGATCAACTCAAACACTGCTTTTTCAGGATAAAAATTTCTTAAAAGAAGGGGCTTTGCCCTGGCTGATTCTCCATCTTCTAAGTCTTCAAGTCTTGGTTACAGCAGTTAAAATGCTAGGACTTTGTGAGACTCATGGGGTGGCAGTCTAAAATCTAAGTCAACACAAAGACTAGACTAAATGATAACTGTTCTCTTTCAGTCTTAACATTTTATGAATCTGTGGTTGTGTGAATGAAAAGACCTGTACAAATGTGTCAGAATTGATTTAAGGACTTTGGTTTTATTTGATGATGTGGAACTAGTCTTCTGTGTCCACATAGTTTACAGGGAGATTGCAGAGTCTGATCCTCCAGGGCTGTTAACATACCTTGAATTTCTGTTGATCTCTAGGTCCACAGATGTGGTACA
Source organism: Athene noctua (assembly GCF_965140245.1). Taxonomy (NCBI): domain Eukaryota; kingdom Metazoa; phylum Chordata; class Aves; order Strigiformes; family Strigidae; genus Athene; species Athene noctua. The sequence continues at coordinate 7,916,811 of NC_134037.1, read as the reverse complement.
TTTCAGACCTTTGTCTTACAACGTTAAAATATCTGTATTTGTGTCCTGTGCTTTTGAACATGGAGTTCTACAGCTAAACATTTTTAAACATGAAATGTGTTTCTGAGACAAATCACTGTTTTTAGTTTGGGTTTTTTTTTTCCTGCTGTTACAGGAACTCTCAAGGAGTGAGTGTGTATCTGCGCTTATTTAAATAGCAAAACATCCAGAAAAAGATAACAGCCGATACAAAACGACACTGCAGTGTTGATGTGAATGTAACCCTCAGTTACAGTGGGCCTGACTTTGTCTGCTGACTCCATTGTTGTTCAGCACAATGTTTGCTTTTGTATAGATGAGACCACGGTTGTCTGGTATTTTCAGTCATATGCCCTTTTCAGCTTCATTTCATGTCACCGTCACAGTTTTGCTCAACTTTTACGAGAAGTTCAATAACTGCTGGGTTCTCAATTGGAAGAATCCTTCCCCCAGACATTTTGTAGAGTTCAGCACTTCCAGACCAGTGGTTTCCTTAGTTTCTTTTCACAGAGCCTTTATTAGTCCATGGACACTCACCCCAAAAGGCCACGGGCTGAAATCTCCTGGTTAAACAGTTGTCAAGTTTCAGATTATGCTTTGACACAGACTGGTGTGACAGCGCACAAAGTTAATCTTCAGCATTTCTTTTTCATTTGCAGGAAAAATTTGAAGGCTTGTTCCGTGCCTATGATGACTGCGTGACATTCCAGCTGTTTAAAAGCTTCAGGCGTGTGCGGATAAATTTTAGTAGTCCCAAATCAGCTGCTCGTGCCAGAATAGAGCTGCATGAAACACAGTTCAGAGGGAAGAAGTTAAAGTTGTATTTTGCACAGGTAATGAAATCTGGTATCTACTTCTATGTTAGTGTGTAGCTTTTATAGAAGTATTGTGCAGTAACACTGAGTAAAAATAATAAAGTTTTCTCCCAAGCCCAGTCTCTCTGCTAAAAGATTACTCAAACATCCTTATGTTGCCTGAGCTGCACCTGCCCAGTGGGTCTGCAGTAAATTTAAAGAACCACTTAGGATCCAAGTTGCTTATTCAACACACAGAAGTTACATAGCTTAGAACTGATTTACAACATTGGGTATTTTCTGTGGATAACTCTCTAACCATAAAAAAGTGGTAATGTGAAATATCATAAGTTCATTAAAGAAGTACGGCTGAATTACTTGACCGCAACCCTGAGCCGCAGCCAGGCTTCCTCCTGCCATTTTTTTTTTTTTTTTTCTTACGAGTAGATGTGTGAATTTTCTAAAAGGAATTCAGTAAGTTAAAGGCAGAAGTTAGGGGGAGAAGAATACCCTCAGCATGGGGTCATAGGGGATTATATCCATCTGTTGGAAGTGTCAGATGAGGGTTTCAGTTCTTCTTGGCCAAGGATGAGGGAACACAGATGTCCCACAGCCTGGGTGAGTACTAGGAACCAACCAGGATATAGAAAGGTGGGGGAGGTTGAGAACACAACCACCACCTCTTCTGAATGTATTCAATAAGTTGCTGTGGCCACTGTGTCTTATGGGATACTCATTAGTGCTTATAAACAATGTAAGTGTGCTTTGAGCTGCCAGATTGGTCCTTCAGAGGCCTTAGGTTAAGGGCAGACTCATTTGAAAATATCAATTAAATTTAAGAGGCAGTTAAATTTTGAGCCTCTCCAGCCTGGTCAGAATAGGAGCAGTTTTGAGCCTAGGCAGAAGCAGAACTTCAGGAAGATGAGAAACTACAGTTGTGAAAAAAACAGTATGCTTAGTGGGTTAGATGAGTTCAGAAGATCTTACACTTGGATTTAGGTGTGGACAATGTACCTCAATCCCATTTTATATGCCTTAATCTCCTAGATCTGACTCAATTTCTTTTTGAAGGTTTCAAAACCTGCTGTTAAGCAGATCTGAGAATCATTTCACTCTTAACTGTACAATATCAAGAGGTTAATAGGAAAGTTGGGATAGCACAAGAAAAAGAAAAATATGCATAATAGTGATGAGTCTCCATATCTAATCTGATTTCCTGCAAAGCCATTTAGGTATCGGCACTATGCTCTCCTGTATATGCAGTCTAAAAAAGGCTTATTAGTTGTGCCCAGGGAATGAATATGTGGAAGCAGCACAGCATCCAGAGCAGTGTGTATTAGACAGGCCAGCCCTTCCAGAACTAGAAGTTCTGGGGAACATGGAGTTGAGAGACTCAAACTGGCTCTTTGCAGAACCCACTGGGGTAGAGCAGAGTGCTCCCTCAGGCTTGTTGTCATGCAAATGCAGTTTATTGCTTCTGGGCCCGAGCTGGTTTTAAACTTGCTCAGGTATGGCTGTAGTATAATTCATTTATGTTGAAACTTCTTTAATATACCAGGAAAAAGCAAGAATTAAACTAGATGATTTAAGATGGAAACAAATGAGAACAAATAGTTGCTAATGACTAAGGAACGGGATAGGTTCCTTTATCACTTTGGCTAAAGAAATCAAATCTTGAGAAACCTTTCGGAAGTTACTAATAGGGCCTTGGTGCAGGAGTTACTGGTTTTGTTTAGGAGTTTATGCCAGTAGATCACAAAAATATCTTTTCAGCCTCAAAATCTCTGAACTAGCAGCTGTGGAAACCAAAGCTTTGCATTTATCCTCAGAGAACATAGAAAATAGGCACAAACTTTGTAGCTTTGCTCATATAACAGCACCCCATGGTGTATTTACTGTAGAGGAACCATCTGTAAGGTTGAGATGAAATTCGTCTCCAGGCCTTCTCTGCTGAGACTGACGCTGAAACCCTGCCTGGGTGGCATTTGGTATTAGAACTGTATGATTTGAGCACTCATTCCATTTACCCATCCTATACTAAATAATGTATTTGTTATGCTTTAAAGATTCAGACCTCTGAGACAGATGGAGACAAGCTTCATTTGGCACCACCACAGCCTGCAAAACAGTTTCTCATCTCGCCTCCAGCTTCCCCACCTGTAGGGTGGCAACCAATAGATGATGCAACACCTGTCATCAACTATGACCTCCTTTATGCAGTTTCTAAGCTAGGACCAGGTAAGCTTGTGGTCCTTGGGTGAAAATGTGTCAGAAAAAGCAGATGAGAAATAGCAGTGTAGAGAATAACTGTAGAGGAAGTTGGGGTAAAGCCTGTAAGTTGCATTAAAGCTGTGGATTTAAGTCATTGCACGTCAGCTCCTTCTTTGCTTAAGAATGAGTTTTACCATATGTACATACAGAATTCTATCTTATCTGCAGCCCGTGAGTGCTGTTTGATTGAATAACAGATCGAAGCTTGTTTACACAATTTATTGTGCTTGAGTTGGTGCTTGGATGAGACAACTGATGGCTTTTGTGGGGACTGGACAAATGCTTGTTTATGAACTTGAAAAGTTTTTGCTTTCAATCATATCTGCTCAGTACTGCTTTCCAGGATGCAGAATACCCTGTCAAATGTTTAGGCATTACTGTGTCACCACCAGAGTGGAGAATCTCTCACGTTAACACGTTTGTTGAGAGTGAACTACCATTCCCCAATCCTGGCAGGATTGCTCTGTTGGGACCACCCATTTTTTGTTGACAGCTGTATGCAGAAGGAATGGGATAAGTTGTAGCCTCTATCAAAATAGGATGGATGTCATGGATAATGCAGACAGACTTCCTTCTTCTGTCTTCCCATATTCAGCTAATGCCAGGAATCGAAGCTAGCCGGGATTTGCAAAACAATGCTTTTGCTTTGAAAATGCTCATCTGATGAAACCAAAGCTTTTTATAGGAAAGGATTACTTTTGGTTTAATTAAGTCATCTTTAGAAATAGTTTTCTTTCAAGGCTGTTAAAGCATCCTCTTTTAAAATTTTCAAAATGGAAAAGGTTCCAGTTTCAGGTCTAAGCAGTCTCATTTAATAATTAATTTACATTTGTAAACCGTAAGAAAAAATAGCTTGTTAAATTATTTTTCTATTGAAATAAAACACTTCAGATGCAATCTAATAACAATTGGGGGGGGTGAGCTCATGAAAATTTATGAGAGTATTTTCAAAATTCTTGTGGGATGAGATATTTTTTTCTCCCCAGCTCTACTCGGGTTTTCTTGTTCTGAGACTATCTTCCACTTGCAGACATCTTATCACTGGGGCTTTTGTGTAACTGCACCAGAGTAACCCAGAGCTGAAGTGCATGGGGTGCAGAAAGAGATGTTTTGTGATTCACAAGGTTTGCAGGATCATCTCATATCTCTTTCACATGGGATCTCTCACAGGGGGAAAATATCTATCAGGAGAACATCAGACATTCCTGTGGTTTATTCCCCTTCAGCAGGAAAGCCCATAGAAATGGGCTGTCAGGTGTAACAGTGCTCTATTGCATATTATTATTTCCAGAATTAATACTTTTGTTTCTAAACTGCTGAATAAAAGAAAACCAAAAAACTCCCTTTTTTTCCCTTTGATGCAGCAGTGTTATAAATAGAAACATGTAAACGAATTCCCTAGCTAGCTGGGTAATAAATCAATTCCTGTTCTAGAGCAGTGGAATGTGAAATATCACTCATTGTCCCACACTCTGGGACAGCTTTGCGTGAAGGTCATATTCACCCGTATTTAAGGAGCCTGCAGGGAGCAATATGAAAAGTCATTGTGTGCTCCCTTTCTATTTTTAGCACTTGTTAGAGAGATCAATTTTAGTTAACTGCAGTGGCAGTTCTAAAATAGCGTTGCGGTTCTCAGTTGTGCATTTACTATGTTTAGGATTTCATTGAGAAACAAATCCCACCAAAACTAATTTTTCAGTATCACATCAGTAAAACATACTGCCATACATCAGATAACACTGTTAGCCTCAGCTAAGTTAGATTTGTCTTCGTTCAAAAAACACAAAAAATGTAACTCTGACATACAGCTATCAAAAAATACTCCCTGGAACAGTTGTTTACAGAACTCTGCATGCTAGAGCAGACTTCTGTGTCTTAAACTTGTGAGGAAACTTTGCTATATGAAATACACTGTCTTGGTAAGATTAATATCTGAGGACGAGGAAAACTCATTTGAGCATGTAAATAGTGAACAGTTTCTTTGTATGTCCTCAATACAAGATGAGTTTTACTGACCTACTTCACTGGGAATGTAAGATACACCACTTGGACACAGACCCACGCTACTTACTTTCCCATTCCATGAATATAGGTCATCTCCTTTCACAGTACGTTGCCATAATCATCATAGCCACAAAATTAGACGCTAAAAACTGTCCCTAGGCACAAAGCCTGGGAGATTTGCTCCAGAGTAAAATGAACAGGCCAGAAGGTAGTTAACAGATTTGGTGTGTGTTGTCTTTTTCCAAGCTCACTTTTGGGATAGGTTTTTCTTTTTCAGCCTTGTGGCTGCAGCAATGACCGTCTGGCATCTCAGAGTCTAATGGAAAAGTTTTCTTTTTGCTGTGCACAAAAGGAAACTGGCTTTTGGTCCTTTGACATTAAATTGTGATCAGTAAGGGTGCATTTGCTGCTTAAGGAAGACTATGTCACGTTTAGGTAAATTTCTGGTTGACTGATGCGTATTCTTACTTGCTGCAGATGCAGAAATGGAGCTTTAAATGAGGCATGAACAGAATGCTGTAGACCAATCGGAACCAGCACCTGTGACTGTGACTGATTCTGACCACCAGCCTACATTTTTTTCAATATATTGCAAATAAAGAAATATTATCATTAATCTCTGGACCTAACTCTTTTCCTACAGAAACACAACATACCAAGCTGTTGTCTAGTCTAGGCCCTCAAGTCTTTTCTGTAACATTTTATAAGGTCTTAATTTCATCCCACTGAGGAATGCAGGAAATAATTTTATATGAGAAATGTTTGTGAGGAGGAGGAGGAGGAGGCATCTCCAGGTCTAGGTTATGTGTATACAGGAGAGCTGCTCCTCTCAAAGAAAAGGCAGCGATGTTTGCTCTGCCGTTTATTAGTGCAGCAGTTTACAAACCATCACCATCTTCCTGGCACTAGAGTAAGTCTTTATTTTCTGGAAAGCAGTTATACCCCCTCCCTATCTCTACCCCTTCAACCTTCATGTTTCTAACCTCCTTCCTCCATTGCCTTCAAACCTGTTACCCCAATTTCTTCTCCACAGACTGCCCTGTGCTCCCTTACTTTCTAAGTCTGTACTCTTCAGGGTGTCTCTCCCCAGAATCCCAGGTGCCACCCAGGCCTCCCCTTGCCAATCTCAGCCCCTACCTGCTGCCCACACAGCAGTTGCCAGACAAATTGCCTTTCCCCTGTGGCTTTGCCTCACGGATCATGGCTCAACTGGTGAGATCTGCACTATACAATAACACACAACACAGGTCAGGGTCCTGAGTGCTTAACTGCTCCATGTGCTCCCCAGTAAGATTTTGCCCTCTATCATTTAGCACTCACCTCCACAATTTCAGGCACTATTTGAAAACCAGTGCAGTCTTGGCACCATCTCCAGTAGCCCATATAGACTGTACCAGTTTCAGTTCTTTCCACGTGTCCCAGTCCTTCATCAGCATTCCAGCAGGCTTTGTGCCTCCTAAATGCCCTCAAGCTACACTCCAGGTCATGTAAAATGCATTTTTCATATTATGGAGGCACCATTCTGCAGCGTTACACATGACGGCTCTTGGCTCCACAGTGGTGGATGGGGCACAGAGGAGACCCTGCAGCAGTCTGTGCCACTTGGTTCTGGGTCTGTGAATGATTAGTGGTCGGAGGAGAGGGGCTGGGTCAGGGTGCCGTTTCTGTCTCTGAGCCATTAAGCTGTAGCTGCTGCTGGGCTTCTGGAGGAGGATGCATAGCTCTTGCCCCTGCTCCACCCTGGGTTTGGCTCACCCATGCACAGGGAAGGGGAGAACGGGGAAGAGCAGGACCCTGCCCAGTAAATGCTGCACACAGGGATTTCAAACCATGTCTCACGCAGCAACTTTTCTATCCCCAGGTGTTTTCAAACTCCTGTTTGTTCTTGCTGATTCAAAGGAAATACTGAATACTTCATATGACTTCCAGAGAGGATCAAAAGAGGGGGGGAGAAGGGCAGGCAGATGGGTGATAGATCAAATATTCCATCTGTGTCCTTCCTTTCCCCTCTGTTCTGTGGCTGCTTCTGCCCTTGCCTCCCCTTTCCCCGGGGCAGGTACAGGAGAGGAGGGTGCCCTTCTCCCACAGCAGCCGTGACAGGCTTCCAGAGAGCAACTCCTCCATTTTGCGTATGGCGGATCCACGCAGCTGAGGCATTCTGTGGGACGGGGTGTATCTCTTCTGGCACAAACGTGCACCCATACAAAGCACCACCCATTATTTGCACCATATTATTTGTAAAGGACTTGGATGATGCTAATGACATGTTTAACCTGGAATGGACAGCTCTGAACCCATTAACCTTCGATCATGAGTCAGAATCAGGGATGAGGTAGCTGCACGCTATTATTACCATTTCTTCATTATTAATTTAGTATATGAACATATTATTTGCTGGACAAAAGTGCCTTACGAGACAAGAGATGCACCATCAATGAAAGGTCATAGTACTGATTCACAAAGGGATAGAAAACCACATGCCGTTACTTTTAATTCTGAAATATCCTAAGCTGCTTTTGTGCTGTTCTTGCAGTCATCTTTCTTGCATCACCTGAGGCTGTGGGTTTGCTTGTGGTTAATGTGGTGACAAAAGGTAGTGCCAAGTGACATGAAAGCAGCTAGGCCCATTGCTGGAATGGTGAAACTTCAAATTCCTATTTTTTTTCTTATGCGAAGCAAATGAATAGAGGAACATAGCTGCTATTTTCAGGGGGTTATTAGGAACATTTTCTGACAAATGTATATGGTGGAGGTGCCATTCTTCCCTGCATTATATACTGAAGGCAGAGTTTAGATGTTTGAGCGTATTTAATACATTTTGTGATATTTCTGTGAGTAAATTTATGTGCATTTCCATTGTTATCTTGGCTTACATGAATATTTAAACAATTTATTGTTAAGGGGTAGAGATAGCCCAAAGGCTGCTGGAGGAGAAAGACACCTCTCCCCAAGAAACCTTTGGCTTAACCTGTCGGGGGTCTCCAGGCAAGTGGGAGAAGCAGGAGCAGTGGGGCAATGTAGGGCCTGAGAACTCCAAGGAGGCAGCATCAGAGACAGCTGAGTGACATAACTGGACAAATGCAGGAGTGATGTTAACTGTGGGAGTTGGTGACTCTTAACTACGCTAACTCGACTTGCTGCTCTTATCCAGGGACAACCTGTGCCTTGCAAACATAACCCAGTTTGCAGTGATTCAGCCTATGCTCCACTAGTTTAACTGCTGTGGATTTAGCTCTTTTTTTTTTTTTTTTTTTTTTTAATATGCTGGATGTGTTGTTTAAGAGGAAATTAAAAAAAAAAAAAAACCAACCAAAAACAACAGAAAAAAGCAGAAGGGAAGGGGTAATCTGGCTGTACCAACTGTTTGTTTTTATTTTGTACTTACTACCTTAGTATTCTCAACAACGGTTACATTTAGGAACAAGATACAGCTGTACAAAGTCCTGTAGTTGCTGTTGCCTGTTCCTAGCTCAGCCATGAAAAGGTTTTCTGCAGTTTAAGCCACAGTTGTGCAGGCATGAATAATCGTGACTACAGAACTGAGTCTGCAGCTCATTTATGCTCAGAAATAACTGTATGCCTTAAAAACCTAATTTATGAGTGCATCACATTTTGATTTGCAAAGTGACATTAATTGCTTTTGCAGTTACTTGTGCCAGAGGCATCTGAATATTCCCCATGTCTGTACTTATTTCCACTGTTCTTTTTCAGCAGAAAGAGTCCTTCTGGGAAGGATTTGAACAGTAGAAGAATGTGGCATTTGAACTGGGATTATTACCTTTTAAGAGGGCAGTGAATCTGATTTACTTCATGGTGCTGGTGTAGGAGGAGAGGGCCCAGCGTTGTGCGTGTGCAGCACTGCAGAGCCGCTCGTAGCTGACAGTGACCAATGTAGCCTTCAGTGCTGGCTGGCAGCATTGACGTCAGCCCATAGCTGAGAAATTAGCTGAAGCCCGCAGGGAAAATAGGCAAAGAAAAACCATATAATTTCTCAATGCAGCACAACCAAGCTATTTCTCTTTTTATATTTTAGCCTATCAGCAAGACCTGTAATGCTTTGCTCAATTTGGATTCAGAGGAAAGCTTGCCAAAAATAGAGCAGTTAAATGTCAACATTAATGGTATCACAGCAGTAAAATATTTCTCACAGCAAGATGCCTGACTTACAGCCATTATTCACTAGTTGCCTCCTATTTTTTAGGCAAAAATGCAGCATGTCCTCTAGTTGCAAGTCACCCAGTCTTATTTGGACCAAGAATTTGTCAGCACAAATAGCGTGTGAGTTGAGTCCCAGAACTGCATGTGCTAATGCAGGGCCAAACCTGCAACCCCTTCTTCACATGAATTACTCTGCCACAAAGTTGCTAATAAATAAAAATTCAAATTAGTACCACTTTGAGGTAGGAACTGCCATTTCACTTTCATCACACAACACGTAGCGCTGCCAGGTTCTGCCTGTGTTGCAGGAATTTAGGAGCTGCTGCACCACAAATACAGGTCAGCTAGGTATACTGGGACCTCGTCTTCCTCATCTTAGAAGGTTTTGCAGGCAATATGCAGTGGTTATGAAGAAGTCTTATGAAAAAAATCCAACCTATCAGGTGTGCGCATGGTCACTGTAAGCCTATTTTAATTGAACTGTCGCCTGTGGGTCTTGGAGATGAGAGTGATGACAAATAGTCCAAAGGGGGACAACACATTATGGCTTTCAGTTTTTAGTGCTGCAAGTAGGCATTTGTCACTTCTGAAAGACCAAGTCATCCTGTCAGAAATGTCACTAATGAGACTTTTTCTTCTCTACAAATTAATTCCTTGCAATTTAATAGCCAATACCAACTTACATCCTGTATGTAATCCAAAACACATGAAGTGCCAGCAGACTTCATGCAGGACTAAAAGTCCTATGTCTGATCCTGATTTTCCTTTGTTTGCTTGTGGACTCTTGCAGGTAACCACCTCAGCCATATTCATTTTCCTTGCAGGAGCACTGGTGGAGACTTAAATAAGGAATATACACAGTTAGAAAATCCAATGTACTGTTTAAGCATTTAGCCTGCTAGTGAGCATTTATAGACTGTACTCTGTAATCTCATTTGTAGAGACTGAATTTGTTACAGCCCCAGCTAAAGAGCTTTGAATCTTAAAATCCATCTGGAGCAGATGAATGTATTTTTTTATTTCTGGAGCAATTGGACCAAGTGTTGATGTCTGTCTGGAGGCAACAAGTTGCAGAGCCTCGTGGACTTTAAACGGACTGGAGCCATACTAGACTGAAAGCAACCACCACCACCAAAAAAGAATAAACCCCAACCCAACAGGGTGACATGACCAGACCAAGCTTGTGAGAGGTTGGATTCCAGTCCCTCTGCTTAACCATGAACTTCTGTGTTCTGTCTCCTCTTTGTACTTTGGGGTTTTTTTTCAGTGCTGTTGGCTACTAATATTGGTGCAAAACACCATTATAGGCACCAGGGTATTTTATTATGCCTTGCAGACCAATGATCATTGCCCTCCAGGGCCAGGATCCCCAAAACAGCTGATATAGTCAAGCTATGCTTGTCCTCACCGATATTTAGGAGCAGCACACACGTCTGCCCTATCCAGATGCAGGAATATTCTGCAGTCCAAGTGTGCCGTTGTCTGCGCTGCTACTCAGACTGTCGTCTTTTAATCTAATAATTTTTCTCTGCTTCCAGGAGAAAAATATGAGCTGCACGCAGGAACAGAGTCCACTCCCAGTGTGGTAGTGCATGTCTGTGACAGCGACATGGAAGAAGACGAGGACCCAAAGAATTCTCCAAAGCCAAAAATCATTCAAACTCGACGCCCTGGTCTGCCACCTCCTGTATCTAACTGAGCCTCTCCGGCACAAGCAGCACTTCTCTCCTCCAGCACAGCTCTTGGGTTTTGTTTGCTTTGTTTTGTTGAAAGGCAGCCATTGCCTTTTGAGTACCAGAACATTAAACTCATTGAAATCCCTCACAGTAATCAAGCCTATGTAATAAAAGGGCTAGGAAAAAGATCTTTGTATACTTAACCATATCACACACCAACTAATAGATTTTTCTGGAAAGGACAAAACAAGGCTGAAGAAACAAGGGAGGGTTTCAGTCTGAGGATGTTTTCACAGCTATAATTTGCATGCTGAAACACCATTGCCAGAGAGATTGTTCAGGATGGGCAATTAGGCTGATATCAGGCTTTTGATATTCAGACTCCCAGAATTCTTGCTGCCTCCCTTCATCAAGCAGCCTGCGCCTCTGACCTCCTCAGTTCCCCAGCAGACCTTAGTCATTTCCCCCCTTTTTTTTTTTTAAGGATGGTACGTGTGTTGTTTTTTTTAAATCTACTAGCAGCTTGGTGGCTTTTTCATCCATCCCCTTGGAATTTTCTGTAAGGAATACTATCTTTGCAACATTTTAAAAAACATTCTCTTCCACCAACAGCTGTAGACTACAGTGGTCCTTCATGGTGGCAGGGATGTGTGACAGAGCTCCCTGGGCTGAGGGGAGAGGCAGCAGCTTGCTGGAGGGTCTGGTGTCAGAATATCAATAGGATTGTCATTTTATCTTCCATAAAGGTATGAGTGGTACTTCTCTGTGAGTTGGAGAAAGAAAGAGAAGCTAACTGCTTATTTAAGATGGGATTCGTTTCTCTCTGTCATAGCTGTTGTTATAGTAATGATACAGGCTGAACTAACGCTTTCCTAGTGGTGTGTTGAATAGCCCTGAAACTGTTAGTAATTACTTGTACATCTCTACTATTCAGACCTTTTCCCTCCCCACTTCCTGTGCTTTAAAGCCTTTTTTGAGCTGTATGCAGTTTGGGTTTGTGGAGGTGAGGAGAGGTTATTTGGGGTTCTTTTGTTGGTTTTTTTTTTTTTTTTTTCCTCTTTTTTTTAGGCCAAAGAAAACAGGACCATAATTACACACTTGAAATTAGACTGCATGCAACTGAATCCCCTTTTTTCACCCCGTCCTGCATGTTTCTTTCACTTGCAATGTATACTGGGTTACAAAAATTGTTCTGTGTTTTCATCATGGCTGACAGCAGACAGATACTGGATTCCCTGTCTGGCAGAGCTTCCATGATGATTTTTTTTTTATGAGTACTTGTCATTTTGAGAACATATTTTCTAGACATTTGAGCTCAGATTTTGCATATATTTAAGCATGCGCTTAATTTATGCACATGAGTAGTTCCACTGAAATTCATACTGCAGAAAACCGAGCATATGTGTAAGATACGGTGGGATTTTTGAGCTAATTAGCTGCAGCTGTACTCCCAAAAATGACTATAAAGTGTCACAGTGAGATTCCACGGTTTAAAATCCTTTGCAAGTTAAAATAAGTAAATACATCTTGGAAGCTCATTCTAGGATCTGAAAAGTCAGCTTAGGTTCTGTAATCAAGATTTTTGTCATAAAACCTAATGATCTGGTTTCTGCGGGAGGGTTCCACTGTTAAAGAAGTGCAGCTCGGACCAGGCGTCCGGTGTTAGTCACTCCACAGTTTAAACTCCGGGTTGCCCGAAGCAGTCTCAGGCATGAAATCTTATAAAAATAAATCAGCAGGGGAGGGACTCGTACCCACACTACTATTGAGAGGGACTTAAACCCACTGAAAACCTTCTCTAATACTGAGAGAATCACAGAATCACAGAACAGCATGTTGGAAGGGACCTCAAGGATCATCTGCTCCAACCTTAGCAAAAGCTTGAGAGGGACTCAAACCCACTGCAGTATCTTCACCAAATCTGCTCAGGGAATTTTAACACTCACCCTTCGATGCCTCCCACTCCAAAGATCCCTGGTAAACTCACCCGATGCTGGCAGTTGGATGTTTGGAGGTGAGAGGTTCCGAAGGCGGTGGCCTCGGGTCCCATCAGGGTCGCCAAACTGTTAAAGAAGCGCAGTTCGGTCCGGGCATCCCATAGTAGCTGCTCGGTAGTTTGAACCCTGGGTTTTCCAAAGCAGAGTTTCCAGCATCGAATCTCATCAAAATAGGTAATTTAACTTAGCAGCACACAGCAGCAGGATCAGCTTGAGCTGGGTGCCTCCAGAGAGGGACTGAACACAGAAATCCCTGGGCAATTATACCCTGACAGACCTCGCGCCCACCCTCCACGCGCCCTTTGGTCCAACAGCGACTCTGGCCTGAGACCTTCCAACTCCCTCCGGGAGTCCTTCGCTGTCTCCAGGCAGGCCGCCACCTTGTCTGGCTGCAGCTGCTGCTGATGGTTGCACCCTCCTTATCTTCTACTTTGCGTGGGCCCTGGAGGCCTTGTCTTGCTTGTGTAGGCCCAAGTTCGGTACAAGTTCAGCAAATCTAGGTGAAAGTTTACAGCTTGCAGCCTAAGGCTTCAGCAAATCTAGCTCCTCATGCTAAGTAAGTGAACAGCATACTAAATCACACAACATCACAAGTCTAAGCGAGTCATTCTATTTAAAACTTACTTATTTAGGCTAAACAACTAATATTTCTTAACACCATTCCACCCTAATTAGCAGTGAGGCTACACGCTTCAGCAGAGCCAGGTGCCCCTTGCTGGGGTATTGGCTCTGCCATACTTTGGAAAGAAAAGCATGTTGCTTTGTCGGTGAAGACGGGAGATGCCCCTCTCAGCATGCACAGTGAGGATGTTCTGAAAATGAGAACTTGCCATTCTCATTGAGTTCATTCTCCGACCACCACAGCCCCCTAACATTCCTGTTGAGATGTAGTGCTTTACTTAGCATATATCTATAATGTGATACTTGTTACTGCATTACGGACATCGCCGTGCATGTGTTACACTAATAGAAATAACACATTAAATACAGCAAAGGCTGAACAAAAAATGAGGCTTTAGCATCCTCATGATATCTGTGTAAAGTTGTCTTGAAGTAACTCTTTACAGGCTTCACTTCAGATATTTTTCAGTGGTGCATTTAGAATTGGTTTAAATAAGTAAATTGTCACTCACTGCCCTAGGACTATAACCTGATGTTCCTGTTGAAAACACCGTCATAGGTCACCTACAATATTTCAGGAGTAACACCACTGTCTTTTTTGAGAACATACAGAACGCTAAGGTCCATGGGTTTTAGACCAGTATAAACAGGAAGAGTAAGACTTAAATGCATAAGATTTTTTGTTGATATATGCTGTACAGAAGAAATTACTGGCCACATCCTCAGCTGATGTAAGCGATCAGAGATCATCTGCAGTCAAAGCTGATACTCTGGATTTTTTTACATGCAAAAGTGTTGGAGGCTGAATCTAGTCCTTGTATCCATGTACTCAATCTTTGGGGAGACTTGGTTTTGAACTGTGGACTTTGGCCTCAAATGATCTAAAACTAGACTGCAAATTAAATCATTGGATCTTAAATGTTCTTTCATCAAAATGCATTTTCAGACATTTAAAAACAGGCCCCATTCAAATACTACTCTTTGTCTTTATAAAACTATATAGTACTACATGGGACACAGCTTGTTGGTTAAAGCACAGAAATAGAAACACAACTGCAAACCTGAAAACTCAAATTAGCCCTCTGTAACTGTGGTCAAAGTTTATATACCACCTTTGTATGATAAAATAACGGTCATCTAGAAAAATGTTTCCGGTATTATGGAATAATGTCCCAATCATAAAAGTAACAGCATTTGTGAGCCTAAAGAGAACCTGTATTTTGCTAAAGGCTGGTTCTTGGCAGGGAAGAAAGGCTTCTTTCAAAAACTGCTGACCATCTGGAAGAGTAACTCCTATTTAATTCGGTAATTCACAGGCAGAGCCCCTACTTACTTCAGTGGGAATTTTCTTTTGTGTAGCATATATGAGCTCAGTCCCTCTGACTTGCTCTTTTCACAGGGTGACTGCAGTGCTGAAGTAGATTCTCTCGTGTCGTAATACGATCAATAAGAATGAAATCTGTGTTACACTACTGTAACAGTGTACATAGACAAAACCCTTTTAATTTCCTTTCCAAAGCAGGAGCCCGTGCGAGCAGCCGGCAGCAATGCCCTGGGCCCCTCTGTTGGGTGGACGTTGCTCCTGCTGCTGCTTGGAAATTCAAGAAGGAAATCAGGGGAGTACAGTTGCTCTTTCTGTTGCCTGCTGCCTGCTTGTCCTTTCTGACCTCTTCAGATATGAAATCAAAATTTTAATGACTTCCTAAATACAGTTAAAAGCATGAAAACATTTACAATGCACAGAGAAAAGGTATTTTGGAATCTGCTCTTTTGGAACAAAAGAATAAAGAGTTTCTGTGGCCTTGATTTCTGTAGTTAAGACAAGGTAGTACAACCTCCCCCTCCCTAACATATACATACACACTCAAGTACACTTTTGTTTTCGGCAAGAAAACATGGTGAGAGCTTCCCTTCCTCAGCCATAACAAGACTACAGACATAGTTATTGTGAAGTGCTTTATATTATAAAAATGTGCCCCGTGGATAAATTGTTTAACATTTATTTGATCCTAAATTGGGTGGGAGAGTTGGGTTGTTTTTATTTTGGTCTTTTTCCCCCCTCCCTCCCATTCAGCAACAGCAAAAAAGCTTTCTGCAAAAAAGAAACTGTTCTTTGTACAGAGTAACAGACTGAACCATCTTGCAAGACTTGATTACAGTGGTATGTCTGAGCACTGTGACAGATTATGTTAGCATTTCCATTATATTGTACATACTTTTGAAATATTCTGTCATATTTTATAGGAGTATTAAAAAGCTATTGGCTAATTAATCACTTTTACACTTGTATAATTCAGAGCTTAGTTTAAAAAATAAATATGGCAAACAGTATTTTTGTGTTCTGCTTGTGTTGGCATTTTGAAAAGCAACATTTAAAGAGTTAAACTGTATTAATAAACTGACTAGTGTGGTATATACCACTGTTCTCTTAACTGGTAGAACTGAAAATGCTTAAATATGTGACAGGCCAAACTGTTTCAGTAGAAATTAGGGGAGAAGAACAGCCTTCTTCCTGGCAGGGTACCCATGTTCCATTTTAAACTGCTGCAGTTTCACAGTCATGTGAACGTGCACTGGTTTGCTGTGGATTTGGCTCCATGTATGTGAAAATGAATACAGTGCAATCCCTGGTGAGCAAAAGCACATCCCTGAGAGCCGATGGGGTTCTTACTGTGCTTCTATATTGGGTAAATACAGTGGGCATGAGTGCTGGAATAAGGAACATGGCATCCAGCTGCCATCCAGCCTGGGGAAGAAGTTCTGTTAATGTTAATTATTACAAACATTGAAACTAATTGTTTGTAGTCTCATGCGTCAGTTTGTACTGGATCTTGCAAATTGGAAACCAGGAGGAGTTTGCTGATTAACTGTCTTGTGAAATTCTGATGTTTGATCACTCAGCTCTGCATTTGGAAAAATGATATTTTTTTGGTCACTTGCCATAAAAGACTTAGTTTCTCAAAGGATGATTGTTCATGATTCTGAAAATTAGATCCACTTAAGAGATCTTGTTGGAAACATAAACTCTGAGCTCACTGGTTCCTTCTGAAAAGACAGGCCTTAATAAAAAAAAAAAAAAAATGTAGTAATAGTCATCTTCTCATGGAGTACTGTAGAAGTAAAATGCACTGTAGGAGGCCTGATTTATTCTTCACTGTTGAGCAACAAATGAGCTTTCCCCAGCTACAGTGAGGTTCTTCACCTGATCTGACTGAAATGCTGCATTACCCATGTGCTGACTGTGGCTCCTCAGCCTTGCTGGGAACCAGACGCAGCACCTGGAAATGAGCCTCAAGGCTGCAGTTGCAGGTCGTGGAGAGCTGCGTGGCCCAGAGGATCCCAAACTGGTCCTTGGCTGGGGGCATGACTGCCTGCACGCGTACCACTTCAGTACACACTTCATCTGTACACACAAATAGGCAACATTTATTTATGCTGGGTGTTCATGCATGCAAGAGATAATGTGCACCCTAACCCTGCTCGATGATGAATAATGGGGGTTAAAAGTATTTCTCCCAGCTGCAGCAGGGGCCTGGGGCTTCCATGGCTCCTGCCTTGATTACTCACAGCTGAAGCTCCCCTTGATTCATTACTGATAGTCTGGCTCCGGCTGTTCCTTGTGCAGCCTCGGGTTTTTGTCCAAAAGAGTTACAATCCAAGCAAGAGAAACGGTGATTTAAGGAGGATGTGTTGGGAAGTGCAGAGCAGACTCCAGCTCTGCAGCTGGCTCTGTACTTACCACTCGCTCCCTGATCATCCCAGCTTCTTAAAATGGGTCCAGCAGCTCACAGGGGTTGGGTCCTTGGGTGTTTTACTGCCCAGTGATGAAATCTGTGGCCAGTTTGGTGTGGTACAGCCAGACCTACTGGAACAGCTTCCTAGAAGTGAAGGCAGTACCTGTCACAGACCTGGGGAGCTGGAACAAGCTTTCTATGGAAGAGGGGATTTAAGTAGGTTAGTGTGGATATCCTGATTGAAGTTACAGTGCTTTCAGATCTCAGCCTCTAAAGAGCCTTTATTAGATTTATTTTTTCCTTCTTTAGTGGTAAATATTTACTACTAAACATTTAGCCACTTAAGACTTTCACTCACATACTAGTATGAATTTAAGACCTTTGCATTTCCTCGATTCCCCTCTGCCTAAGAAATCACATGTTGCTCTGTTCTACCAAAAAGCAAAACCAGGTATGGATTAAAATCCCAAGCAGACTCTCATTTATACTCATCCTCATGCAATGCTCTTGAATAACTAGTTATGCTAGCAAAAAAAAAAAAAAAATCCCCAAACCCTGCTTTTCCTGTTTTTGCACATCTTTTGGGGGGAGTACAGCAGCTTTCAAATATTCTAGGCTCCTCTTAAAAGGAGATGGTTTTTTCTAATGTGAGCTGTGCTCTTTTTTTAAATACACATAGACTGCAGCATTCAGGGATAAAATTACAAGGGAGGAAGTACTGAAAAGCTCTTTCCCACATGTCTATTTGAAGTGTCGAGTATATTTGCTTTGGCTCGGAGGGGAGGGAAGCTTGCACTGTTAGAGGTGGAACAGCAGCAGCACTCCTGACGGAAGGGCAGGAACTCTGAATGCCTCCACTGCAGAGATGCTCAGAAAGCATTAAAAATAGCCTTAATTTGTCTCTCCCCTTTTGTCAGTTTGTTCAGTCACTACACAGAGAGTCTGGGGCTGCGGTAGGAGTCATCTGTGGATCCTTTCAATATGGGACTGTGGACTGATGCAGTAGGTACAAAGCCTGGAACTGGGGACATGTTAGCGAGATTCTTGCTGTAGTAAGGCTGGGAAAGCTGTGAAGTGTGAGCAGCCTCAAAAATGAAGATATTCACAACCTTCAGACAGACCTGAGGATTTAAATCCATGTAGATGAGAGCTGTATTAAGAAGGGCCCATTTGCTGTCCCTGAGTCAGAGGCTTCCTCACTCACCTGAGTGTCCAGCAAGAAGGATTAAACTTCTCTATTATTCTACACCTGAAAATCAGTCTTAAGAAATTATTGTAACTGATCATTTATCTAATACGAGAAAGTTGTATTTACATTTGTGTCACACAGATGTGTTCTCTTCGCTGTTCAGTTAATGAAGGTCAGTGTTCTGAATCCATTTTACAGCTGAGTTCTTGTTCAGAAACATCAGAAAGAAACAGCATCTGTAATGACTGATGGATCTTCAGTGTCAGTTTGGCAAGTTGTCCTACTGTGGGTAGCTGCAGAAATATCTCATGTATGTTGTAGATTTAAAAACATTACTCATGTTTTCATTCAAGTGTCTGCATTTCTGACACAGATGTGACATATCTGTATATATTATAAATCAATACTATTTTTAACCACATATTTTGTACAAATATTCACATTAGCTCTGTATTTCAGTGAAAATCTATTATGGTATTAAACATTTTGGTGGAATTAGCAAACTCTTGTCCATGCTTTCTTTTCATTTTATAACAGTTTTAAGGAGCTGAGCCGTTTCTTACATCCAAGACAAATATTATAGTTGCCACTATTTAGAACAGTGCCTTAAATCCATATACACCTGTACCCTCTAGTGACTAATTCCAGCACTGCAGAAGCGTGCGAGTCACTCCTGTAGTTCCTCGGATCTCAGGATCTGAGTGATGAGAGGCCAAAGTTAAAGCTGAACCAACAGTAAATGTGAGCATGATTATTTTTCCTAGCTAAAGAGTAACTGTTAGCGTGAGGCAGCACATTGCTCTTCAAGGGCACCCCCCCCAGAGACTTCAACACACGTAGGTGCAATTTTATAATGGCTTTTTTATTTTTACCCCTTTCTCCAAAGCTTCTGGTGTGGGTCACTGTCAGAAATTGGATGACAAAATTCGTGCTACAGGTGTGGTCTAGTTCGGTTTCCTGTGTACAAAAGCCACATTCACACGGCTTCTACCAGTCGCAGCAGGGAGGTGTGTTTCCAGCTTTGTACTAGTCTCAGTCTCATATCTGTCACAGAACAACAGTAGTGAAGGGGAAAAACCCAGGTATTAAGAAAACAAAGAAGCCTTGACCCCTACTTAGATACAATGACCAGACCTTGCCCTCTGCCCCAGGCTTGAGAGTCCCTTCCTGCACAAGCCTGGCCAGCTCACGGAATCACAGAATCATCTAGGTTGGAAAAGACCTTGAAGATCATCCAGTCCAACCGTTAACCTCACACTGACAGTTCCCAACTACACCAGATCCCTCAGCGCTGGGTCAGCCCGACTCTTCAACCCCTCCAGGGATGGGGACTCCACCACCTCCCTGGGCAGCACATTCCAACGCCCAACAACCCCTTCTGGAAAGAAATGCTTCCTGACATCCAGTCTAACCCTGCCCTGGTGCAACTTGTGGCCATTCCCTCTGGTCCTATCGCTTGTTACTTGGTTCAAGAGACTCATCCCCCCTCTCTGCACCCTCCTGTCAGGGAGCTGCAGAGGGCCAGGAGGTCTCCCCTCAGCCTCCTCTTCTCCAGACTAAACCCCCCCAGTTCCCCCAGCCACTCCCCAGCAGACCTGTGCTCCAGACCCTGCCCCAGCTCCGCTGCCCTTCTCTGGCCACGCTCGAGTCATTCAATGGCCTTTTTGGGCTGAGGGGCCCAAAACTGAACACAGGAATCGAGGGGCGGCCTCACCAGTGCCGAGTACAGGGCTCAGATCCCTTCCCTGTCCCTGCTGGCCACGCTAGTGCTGACACAAGCCAGGATGCCATTGGCCTTCTTGGCCCCCTGGGCACACTGCTGGCTCCTGTTCAGCCGGCTGTCAATCACCCCCCCAGGTCCCTCTCTGACTGGCAGCTCTCCAGCCACTCCTCCCCAGGCCTGTAGCGCTGCTGGGGGTTGTTGTGGCCCAAGGGCAGCCCCCGGCATTTGCCCTCAGTGAAACTCCCCCAGTTGGCCTTAGCCCAGGGATCCCATGAAGCCAAGCTGTAACTACACAGAAAGAAGGGGAGGGAGCCAGAATCTTACCTGGATTACAGCCTGTACATGGGTCATACGTAACCCTTTTCTACCTGCCTACTAGTAATGTAATATGTCAGAGATTTGAAGCCTCCAGGAGGTTGCCGTCACAAAAAAGAGATTCATCCTTTATGGATTAGGAAAAAAAACAACCAAACCTCAAACCCCAAACCCTCAAGTTTTGTTTTGTTTGCATTGTAATGCTTGTTTGCACCAGAAGGACATGAAAGTTAGGCAGTGCCACCTACAAAGTGATTAATAAGTAGCAGGTTCCTATGCACCAGTATAAGTTTTCTATACTGCCCCAAAATGGGGTAAGGTTTGTGTACATGCACAAGGCGTGGGCTTCAGACCTGTATGTACCATGGATCCTGAACTAGTAAAGGTGAGAAACCCAGCTTGGACCTTTTCACCTTCAGCACTTCAGTTTCTAGTGAGATGAAGAGGAATAAATTGATTTTCCTCTTTGTTTAAGGGCATGGCTTTGGGTCTTGAACATCACAACATGGGAAAAAGTATCTGCCAGGAAAAAAATGGAAAATTTAGAGCCTCAGAACACAAGAGAAGGAAAAAGGCATATAGACAGACACGCTAATATTTTTTTAATTATTATTATTTTAAACTGCAGAAGCACTTGCAGATATCCAGAAAGTGAATTTTGATCCTGGCCTTTACAGCCAGGTCAAAGCACAGCTAGTCCAGCCTGGGACCAATTTCTTGTCTATTTTAAGCAATTCCATGACATGCAGCAACACCATTACAACTTGCCCAGCTTTAGACCTGCATAAGCACTGTATGGGCAAGCCCCTGCTCTTGCCAAACTTCTGTGCTCCTCAAAGCTGGAGAAAATGTCTCCCAAGACAGCTCCCTGCTGTGCCACCTGCCGGGGTCACCTCACACTGGGCTGCCTGCCATGTGGGAAAGGTCTGGTTGTCCCTGGGAGCTGCCTTCTCAGGGGCAGCTGAGAGTCATAGAATCATAGAATGGTTTGGGTTGGAAGGGACCTTAGGGATCATAACCAGTTCTAACGCCCCCTTCCACTAGCCCAGGTTGCCCAAAGCCCCGTCCAACCTGGCCTTGAGCCCTTCCAGGGAGGGGGCAGCCACAGCTTCTCTGGGCAACCTGTGCCAGTGCCTCACCACCCTCACAGGGAAGAATTTTTTCCTTACATCTAATCTAAATCTTCCTTTTTTCAGTTTAAAACTGTTACTCCTCATCCTGTCACTACACCCCCTGATGCAGAGTCCCTCCCCATCTTTCCCGGAGGCCCTTTAAGTACTAGAAGGCCACTGTAAGGTCTCCCCAGACCCTTCTCTTCTCCAGCTGAACACCCCCAACTCTCTCAGCCTGTCCTCACAGGGGATGCTCCAGTCCCCCGAGCATCTTCGTGGCCTCCTCTGGCCCGGCTCAAGCAGGTCCGTGTCCTTCTGCTGTTGGTGCCCCCAGAGCTGGACACAGCACTGCAGGGGGGGCCTCAGGAGAGCAGAGTAGAGCAGGAGAATCCCCTCCCTCACGCTGCTGCCCACACTGCTCTGGACGCAGCCCAGGACACGGTTGGCTCTCTGGGCTGTGAGCACACACTGCTGGCTCACAGTCAGTCTTCCATCCACTAACACCCCCAAGTGCCTCTCCGCAGGGCTGCTCTCCATCCACTCATCCCCCAGCCCGTGTTTGTGCTTGGGATTGCCCTGACCCACGGGCAGGACCTTGCCCTTGGCCTTGCTGAACTCCATGAGGTTTGCAGGGCCCAGCTCTCCGGCCTGTCCGGGTGGCTCCGGGTGGCCCATCCCGTCCCGCAGCGTGTCGGCCGCAGCTCACCGCTCGGTGCTGTCCGTGACCTCGCTCCCACCGTCCACGCCGCCCCCAAGGCCGTTACCAGACCGCCGTTAACGGCCCACACCTCTACTCAGCCGAGGACTCGCCCGCCCAAGGCCCCAGGAGGCGCCGCCAGGGCCGCGCCGCCACCGGTACGCGGCGCTGACTGACAGCGCCGCTGGCCACTCCCGGCGGGGCGGGGCGGGGCGGGGCGGGGCGGGGCGGGGCGGGGCTGTCCCGCCCGCGCCGCGGGGCCGCCGGCAGCAGGTGAGGGCGGGTGGCGCGGGCCGGGCTGAGGGGGGGGGGGGGCTGTGGGGTGTTGCCCGCCCCGGGGCGGCGGGAGCTGAGGCAGCTCGAGTCGGGCGGGGGCCCCGGTGGGGCGGGCGGTTCGTTTAGGCCCGAGTAGGCCGCGGGGGTGCCCCGGGCGTCGGGGCGGTCCCTCCGTGTGGGAGCGCGGGCTGCGCTGGGCGGGGGTGGCCGGTCGGGGCGCGCTAAGCCTCGCGCGGAGCGGCGCGGCCGCGGGCGGAGGCTGCTCTCCGGGGCAAGGCCGGGCCGGCCCTGCCGCTGGGCCGTGTGCCGGGCTGCTCTGCCTGCGGGAAGGTCCCTGGGCGCTCCCAGCCGCGGCGGGCAGGCAGCCCTGTCCCAGCAGAGCCCCTGCAGCACCCCTGGTGCCGGGACTCTGGGGAGACCCGGGTGAGTGGATGTGCTCGGGTTGCGTGCAGGGAAAACCAGTGTAGGAAAGCCCTAGGAAGAACCCCACATTATTGATTATCGATTAGAGATATGCAGTTAAAGGATTAGGTGATGTTGACATCATTAACTGTGTACAATTCAGAAGTAAAGACGTGACTTCACTCGAGAGGACTTAAAGTCATACTTGTCTCTCCCCGGAGAGGGGAATTAATCGGCCATGGGCTGCGCTTAATTTGGCAGGTGGGGTTCAGATGGACGCAGCAGCGTGTTCACCCTTTATTTCCATCATATTGAGCTGAAAGAAATCCCCCACCAGGTGAAGCTGCGTGATTCTGCAGCCTCTGGGTCTATGGTGTTTGCAGAAAGGGCAGTTAATGCCTCTCGAGTGTCACTTTGTTCTCAGCAGGACTCTAGGTCTGGATTTTAATTTTGGGATACCCAAGTTCAGGGTAGCATTGGACCATCTGCATGTCAGCAGTGCCTATGCTGTTTTCCAGTGTAACTATGTATGTGAGAGATTTAGCTGGGGAACTGGAGTAGGAAAATTTCCCATGGAAGATATCTTGTGTTCTAGCAAAATAACAAATCCTGTTCCATCATTGCAGTGGTATTCAGATGCCCGTTACACTATAACTTCTTGTATTAACTAAGATGTTTATGTACTCAGGATATTAATGTGGATTTATTGGTTACACAATCACTGTTTTCCAACAGAATTTCAGTAGTGACTTGTTCCAGAAGATTGCTGAAAAAGGGGAACCTGAAGGGAACTGTGTGGAGTATCAGTACGGTCCACATGAAGGATTGGCTTGATCAGTGTCTGGTCGTGTGGTTGAGCAAGAAGTGGGGAATATTAGCATGAAATTTTTAGGTCAGTTACAGATAGGGAAATCCTGTGTGAGGGTTCTTACAGGGATCTGACTTTGAGTTGGATAACAGTTTTGAAAAAGAAAGTGTGAAGGGCAGAAGGAAACTGGGGCAGGGGAATATAACCCAATACAATATGAAGTTATTATAGAATCGTAGAATGGTTTGGGTTGGAAGGGACCTTAAAGATCATCTAGTCCCACCCCCCTGCCATGGGCAGGGACACCTTCCACTAGCCCAGGTTGCCCAAAGCCCCGTCCAACCTGGCCTTGAACCCTTCCAGGGAGGGGGCAGCCACAGCTTCTCTGGGCAACCTGTGCCAGGGCCTCACCCCCCTCACAGGGAAGAATTTCTTCTTTATATCTAATCTAAATCTTCCCTCTTTCAGTTTAAGACCGATACCCCTCGTCCTGTCAGTACATGCCCCTGTAAAAAGCCCCTCTCCAGCTTTCTTGTAGGCTCCCTTAATGTGTCATATTATGTCATGCTATTAGGTAGGGAATGCGAATTACAGCTAGAAATAGTCCATATCCTTGGGTCATACAATCAGAATTAGTGCTGAATGTTTAGGGAACAAATGCTTCCGTGCAGGGTACCGTGTCTTGTGGTCACCATCTCATGCAGTTCGTGGATAGGATTTGCATTCTCTTTCTTGTGCCTTGCATGGTTCATGCTGCATGAACTTGATTAACAGTGGTGTTTGACTGGAAAGGACAGATGATACTTGTTTGAAAGATACGATATTTCCAGTGGCTCACAACTGTGCCGCTGAATCTTTCAAACACCGCTTTCCAGTCCGTTCAGAGACATAAATGGTCAGTTAGAAGAACTTAACTGCACACTGACTTGTATGACTTGTATTTATTCTTGTTTGTGAAGTAGCAGAATTAGTTGATCAGTAAGAGTTCTGTTATGTAGGGAAGGTATGACCAGGTTAGAGATGTGATAAAATGTTAGGAAACTGATGTTCCTGCTCTTTGTTTGTCTAACTCTTCATTTGATAACCTTTTAAGCAGCAAAACCTTTGAATGGATATTCTGCTGTATCTGAAATTCAAAGCTTATTTGCTACTTTCTCTGCTAGGAATTGTATTCGGCACATTTAGTAATGCCATACCGAGTGTTGGGGCTGAGAAGCTGTGATGGTTTCTAGCTGGTCCCCCCTCTCTTGTGGGAGTTGTGCAGGCGCAGAGTCCTCTGGTTCCAGTGTGTACTTCCTGCTCCCCTCTGCCCTGTGACGCTAGCATGTCTGTGCCACACTTGCGCAGAAGAGAGGTCGTGCTCCAGAGATTTTAATGAGGGTTATAAAGTTCTGGTGGAGATGGACCTTGTTATTCTCAAGGTGAGAACTGCCCCTGTTTACATCTTAACAAGCAGAAGCTTTCTTATAGGATGGTTTCTTATAACTTTGAGTACAGAAAATACTCCAAAACATGTCAAATTGCAAGAGCAGGAGTTCCTGTATATTGGGAGCAGGAAGAAAAAGGGAAGAGGTTGGGCAGTGGTGTTGGATAAAGAAGTTGTTTTGTGAACTGTGTTTTATTCAACAGATTGTAGTGACTCACTTCCTATGTCTGAAATCGGGATATCAGTCTAACTGATAAGTAAAAGGTTCCTGTGTTTGGAGTGCTCAGTGTTAGTAAGGCAAGCTGTATAAATACATAAGGTATATTTTAGCTACTTATTCTTAAAACTTAAGTTATGACTTCGACAAGCAGGTTAATGCAAACAAATCTTCTGTCTCTGCTCAACAGATGCCATGTTGCCTCAGAAGAGGGGACGAATACCTTCCAGAATAGCCATGAGCTGTTATTGGAAAGTCCTGGCAATTTTCTCACTATCTCTTCCAAGTGCACTGTCTTTCCAACCAGCCCAGCCCAGAGTGTTACTAGTATCTTTCGATGGATTTCGATGGGATTACATTTATAAAGTCTCAACTCCCAATTTTCATGATGCCATGGAGAATGGTGTGCATGTCAAACAGGTCACTAACGTGTTTGTAACAAAAACATATCCTAATCATTACACAATGGTGACTGGTCTCTTTGCAGAAAGCCACGGTATAGTTGCTAATGAGATGCATGATCCTATTCTGAATGAAACTTTCTCTCTGAACAAAATGGATGTCTATAACTCCAAGTTCTGGGAAGAAGCCAGCCCAATATGGGTAACGAACCAGAGGGAAGGACATAAAACCGGTGCAGCTATGTGGCCTGGAACAGATGTGAAAATACATGGAGTCTTTCCTACATATTTTATGCCCTACAATGAATCTGTTTCCTTTGAAGATAGAGTTGCAAAGCTTATTCACTGGTTTACATCAGAAGAACCCATAAACTTTGGTCTCCTATATTGGGAACAGCCTGATGAGATGGGCCATATTCTGGGCCCAGAAAACCCACTAATGGGACCAATAATTAGTGATATTGACAAAAAGCTGGGGTATCTTATGTCTGAACTGAAGAAGGCAAAGCTGTGGGATGTGATAAATGTCATAATCACAAGTGATCATGGAATGTCACAGTCTTCCTCGGAAAGGCTCATCGAGCTTGATCAGTACGTGAACAGAGAGCTCTATGAAGTCATTGACCATTCTCCTGCAGTAGCTATTTTGCCAAAGGAAGGTAGGAGCTATAGTAGTAAAATTCTCTGAATAAAATGAAATACTTGAGTATCTAAACTTTATAGGCTTTGTTCCTTAACTGAAGTAGTGGTAGCAGCCCTGATGCCAGTAGGACGTCAGCCTCAAACAAGGAGGACTTGCACGATCACTTCTTTGTTCTTTTTGCTAGCTCTGTCAAAAGCCTAGATTAACTTTCTGAAATGAAAAGTGAGCAAATCTGTCTGTTGACTAATATTGACAAAATCCTTTAGTCTTAATGAGAGGTAAGATAATCTAACGGCATTATCAAGGATGAATGGTGTTCTAGATAGATAACAACTGCATGTTAGATATCTCGCCTTTCATCAAGATGATAAAGCCATAGTGGAAGAATTAGATTTCTAATTCAAACAGTAAACTGAGACCAGATCGGTACCTTTGATAAAAAGAAAGCCTGTGCTGGCTATTTGATTAGCTGCCAGCTATTGTAGTTCACTTGAGTTTTCTTCCCCCATCATGCTGAACAGCCAGCCAGTTATGTTCCTACCATTTTTATTGAGCTAATGCTGGGCAAGAATACTGTTGGAATTGAAATCTGAAGTCTGGTTGCAGTCATTGAAGGGTTGCTGAAGTGTCAGGTGTATGTTTAGTGTCACTGATGTAGAGATGCTGCTTTTTGTTTTGATGATCAAAACCTGTAACTTTGGTGCCAATGTGTTAACCTGCATAATGGCATTTTCTGTGTGGGCAGGGATGCTAATTTGGAAGTTGAGTTTTTAGGTGGCCTTCTGAAAAATGTGTTTTTTAAGATTTCTGTAACAGTTGCCTCACTAATGGATAGCACTCTGTATTTTATGCCCCAGCAGGGAGGGTATTTTGCAGACTTAACTGGCCTTCAAATGTGTAAACAAATGTCTCTTGTCATTTTTAGTTTGAAGAATGCTCTAGACTAAAATGTTAGGACGTCTGCTGCATGAGTGGTGGTAGAAGAGCTGAGTTTGGGAGCCCCATTCTAATGAAGGCAAACATGGTTGACCAGGATGGTCTCATTACCAAATAAAGGAGTTGTAAAAGTAAACTTCAGTGCTGAAACATCCCTAATGCGTTAAATGAGAATCTGAAGATGTGTAACCTGATTCTCCTGTCTGCTAAATGCTGCAAAGAAATAGCGTCTCTGCAGCAATTAGGTGACAGAATTGTAAAAAAGCCATTTCAATGGATTTCAGAAATAGCTTGGATTTGGTTTTGCCCAGAGGTTCAGATATTTATTACGCTACCAATAAACAAGAATTAGTTTAGCACAGCTAAAATTCCTTCCATGTTGCCAACTGTAAATATTATTATAAAACAATGAGCTTCATTCTCAGTTTAGCTATGGAATAACATACACTTAAGCACATAAGACTGATTCTTTGACAGGTATTCCATTTGTCTTGCTTAAACCAAGGGAATGGTAAAACTTAGTGAGACATTGAGAAAAAATTTGTATGCTTAAAAACGCAGTGATTTCTGCTGCTTTAACTGTTTGGCTGCATATTTCTTCCCCAGGAGATGGATTAAAGGCATTACTTAACCACCCTACAGGTACCATCTTCAGTGTTCATGAAGATGGTACCTGTAGTGCAGCTGGTGATGCTGACCTTTTCCTTGCATTCAATATAAATATATTAACTCAAATAATTTAGTGTTAAATCATAGTTTGTTGTATTTGGGGCTTCTCCCCCCTGTTGTCCGATGTAGAAAAGTGGCGTAACAAAATTAATTTTATTACTAATATAGTCCTAGAAATGCTGAGTTTTCTTGTTGTTGTCACTATCATATCTGGACTTTTGCTGTCTCATCTTGACCTTTATTGTGTTTATTAAATTTAATGCTTATTTTTTTTATGCTATTCTTTTGAGATAAGAAACGTTATACATTAATCTATTTCCAGTTTTCCTCCAGAATTTCTATACTGGGTCGTAGGAACTGGGGGGGGAAAGCAGAGATGGTTTCTTTAAAGACATTGGACACCTCCTCCCAAACTTTTGTTTTCCTGATATAGATTTAAAACTCTACACATGCTGCAAATAGTAGACCGGATTTTAATCCTTGGTTTGCTTCAGGTGGTGTCTTGGGTCAAACTAAGTTCTTGTTCGTGTGGTCGTGAAGACGATAATTTCTTGGGATGGGCAGTTGGAGAAGAGCTCACTCGCAGGCACACCCGCTGCAGGATGCAGAGCTAGCTGTGAAGGTAGAACTAGTGACAGACGATGCCAAAATGACAGGATATGCTTAAATCCCGCTCATCTGCTAAAAAATGACAGTATTGGCCACAAGGAAAATGTAAACATCTTCCAACCATGCTTCAGACCTTGTAGCACTGAAACTGGGCTGCAGAGAGTAGCTGTGAATTCAGCTGTCTGAATTGTGCATGTTTGTAGCACAAAGCACTGAAGTCATGGAGCTGTTATTTGGTGTGTGACAGAAGTCTGTTATACAATTGCATAGCCCTCAACAGGAATCTGTGCTTAAATGGAGGGGGAGGATGAAGGAACTTGCTCAGATGTCGATTTCTGAACTTGCTTTTGTGTCCCTGTCTGTGTGTCTTGGTTCCTCCTTTCTGTGTGCTGGTTTTCCAGCTTGTCCGGCTGCTTTATGGCTGTTCGGTGACTTTTACTGGAAAGAAAAATTCAGAAACTGGAAATAAGCAAATAAAGAATCGGGGGGTGGAAAACATCTATTTATTTGGTAGTGTTGGTACAGGTCTCAAGGGTTTACACTCACTGTGCTGTAGCTGACTAGGGAAGGGAAAGGAGTAGACTCTCAGAATAGAAAGGAGTGTGTAGTACTGTTAGCTGCTACTGAATACACAGAGTGGCTGACAGTGCTGGACCACAAGTGCCACCTTCACCTGCCAGTCCAACCTGTCCCTTGGTTCACTTGTCATGTGTTCCCTGCTGAGGTCTTTGTACAGCAACTAACGGGTTAGTGGCATCTGGGCTGTGACCTGAGGGCTTCCCTTGAAAGATTAATGCAAACTAGTTTTGCTTGTACCTAGGCAATTAATTGCTAAAGCTATGATATTACATGGTGCATAGCAACAAACTGGCTACTCCTTCTGAATTGGCTAAACTTGTCATCAGCATGGTAGAGGATCAGAACTGGGAATCATATGTCAAAACTGGGGAGTCAAATGTGTAGCTGTTTATTGGAGCATCTTGTAGAAGAGAAATAAACAGTTGGGTTCACGCAGAAAAAGGTTTTCAGAGATGCCAAGTAACAAAGTGGCTGCTCTCTTTGGCCTTTTGAAGGAAAGCAACTAACAATTAAACTGTTTTAGAATAAATGTATCACTTGTCATCATAGCCAGCTGGGAGAAAGACAGAATATGGCCTTAATGCTCACATTACCTCATTAACAGCTTTAGGAGCTGTCTTCCTGCACAGAGCTAGGAGGAGCTGGTTTCTTTTCCGTGAGACTTAACTAAATACCTTTGAACTCATTCTTGTAAGAAGCTTACCTTCTGATAACTGAAATGAGGGATTTTTCTAAAATTAGCAAGGCGCTTATTGCTTAGGAATAGTCTGTGAAGTCTGATGCCAGGTGTGATCTTACTGTGAATGAAGCTCTGGATTTCTCACAGTAACTTCTGTGCACATTGTAATCTGCTGTTGCCTCTTACAGCTATAATGAGCTTTTGGGGAAGTTCATTTTGCCCTCTTTCAGTTGTATTTAAACGACTGATGAGTTCAGTATTGGTATGTTTATGTTTTGTCTTTTGTTTCTTTTGTTTGTTTGAAGGCAAACTGGATGAAGTATATGAAGCTTTGGCCAATGCTCATCCCAACATGACTGTGTATAAAAAGGAGCAGATTCCAGATAGATTACATTACAAACACAACAGTAGAATTCAGCCAATCTTAGCAGTTGCTGATAAAGGATGGGAAATCATATATAATAGGTCTGACAGTTTTCAATGTAAGTATTCTGTTTTGCTGTATCTTCCTAGTCAGAAACCTTACACTTTCTTTCCCAATCTCAACTAATGTTAATTTTTATTTTATTTTTGGTAAGACTGGGAGGGGGAACTGAAGATAAGTGTGTAGAATTTATAATATTTTTTTGTGATGGAATGGGAATCGCACTCTACTATTAGGGGAGGGGGAACTGGACTTACCGTTTTTCAATAAGTTTAATTTTTCGATAAGATCACTCACATGTTTTACTGGCCACATACTTGAGGTCTGCTTGCGAGGTCTAGCAAACTGACAAGCACTTCCTGAGAGATTAAAAAAAAAAAAAAAAAAAGTTGTAACAGAACGTGATGAGTAAGAGGCTGAATAGCAGTGTTTTATCATGTACTATTTCTTTACTGGAGAAGGGTTGGATTGGAAATACCAGAAAGCTTTCTGAAAATCCTCAGCTTGTGTGGATGCTCTATTGCTAGAAAGTCTTTGAATATTGTGTTACTGTACACCACTGATTTTTTGCTTGTCCAGTAGGATAAGATGCATTTTAGGTGATTTGGAGGAAAAAAGCACCCACTTTTAAGTTCCTCATCATGGGGTTTTGAGATTTATTGTAGACAGAATGGAGACAGTAAACCATAACTTTTGCTTAGCTAGGAGGTGTCTCATATATATATATATGTATAAAATATAGGTGTCCTATGGTTAGTTCTTAAGCTTAATTTTAAACCTTTTAAACTTTCCTGCTGGTTTTGAAGCTGAAGAGCATTACCTGCAAGACCTAACAAGTTTTTTGATTGTTGATAGCTGATGAGAGCAGCTTTTTGTGCCTGAGTGTTTATTTCCTTGTTCAGAGTTTTTAGTGCACCTATAAGGAAGGGGCACTGGAGTCCCACTAGTGAGATCTGTAATCTTTTTCCTTGTTGATGAGTAGACAGTGCACAAAATTGAACAAAGTGTCAAATCAGTCAGGGCTTAAGTTCTGTCCGCTACTAAGAATCAAACAGACAGTCTATCTCTACTTGAATTTTTGATTTTTCCCTAAGAGATCTGGTCCAGTTGCAAAGTTGGAGTTTTTTCTTGAGGAAAGCCAAGGAAATATTGACAGTGCTGTTACTGCCATGTGAGCTTACCTTTTTTTTTTCTTTTTTTTTTTTTCTTTCCATTCTTTTTTAAGACATCTTCTCTTTGTAGTTCTGGGACTTGGTATTTGTTAGGAGACATTTGTGATGTTGATCAAAATGAGTCTTCTAAACCTCTACAAGAATAAATGTTGGCTGTTCCTCTTCTGCATTATGCTATTTTTAAGAAAAGGTTCATTGCTTGTTTTGGAACTTCAGAATACTGACCTTTATTTATCTTTTATTTCTAGTTGGTAATCATGGATATGACAACATCTTACTAGAAATGCATCCAATTTTTTTGGCAGTTGGGCCTGCTTTCAGAAAGAATGCCACCAAAGAAGTCATGAATGCTACTGACTTGTACCCCTTATTGTGCCACCTACTTGGTATTAACCCACTGCCCAACAACGGTTCATTCAATGCTGTGAAAGATATACTTGCTGAAGAATTTCCTGTGGCCTTGGGAGGAGACACCTATGCTACTATTATAGGAGTCTTTTTGGGTAGCTTTCTTGTTATGGTTTTTACTGCAGTTTTTGTTAAGCATTTTGTCCTTACCCAAGCAAATACCATGCAAATGCAACATACTGAAGCTGCCCAGCCACTTTTGCAAGATTAATAACAAGTAATTATGAATAGTACCAAGCTACTGTTTCCCATTTAAAATAAGATTATACAAAAAAATTAATAGAGATGGATCAGCATAAATATTTGGAGTAGAAGGAAACAGGTGCTGATCTGCTGATACACTGAAGTATGTACATGCCAGGTGTGCAGAGAAAGAGCATGTTTCTGTTTCACCCTACAACCCCTTAATCTTTCAGGGGTTGAAAATAACATCAACTGAGGTGCACTTCACAGACTATTACATAGTAATTTCATTTTACACACTCCCTTTTTTTTCTCACTGAGAGGTTTTTTAAGTCTCTTAGATTCTAACAACTTGCTGAATGTGACTAGACTTCCTTAGGTTTTTTTCTTTCCTGCCCAAAGAAGCTTTTGCATGGATTACCATTACAGATAGCCTGGTGGATTAAATCCTGCGGAAGACAACATTATTATTAAGCTAGGCCATGCAGTGCTAAGTGTCTGAGTTTAGAGTTAGGCATATTTATTTAAAGTATTATGTCAATTGTAGCCCCAAAATATTAATCTAGCTGGTAGTGACTTTAGGAATCAGCATTAAACTACTTGGGCCTTTTTAAAATTATTTAGGTAAATATAGGTCTTTATGATTTTAGGTAAATGTAGGTCTTTACTTTTTCTATTGTTTCCTGTACACTGGAAATTTTCTAGTAATTCCATGCAGCTGGCAGTTTAAAGACACATACAAGCACAACACCTGTATATCCAAATGGAGACTCTCATATTTCTGTGATAAAAGGGTTCTTTCAGAATAAGACAGATCAATCAGCTAAGAAACGTGCATTTACAAGCTGGTTTCAGAGTGCTGTCAAGCTTGTCACTGGGTGTAACATCTGATCCATTACTGGAGACTCTTTTCTAGTGTGAGTTTGGCTTGCTGGCTTGTGTTCTATCTGATATGTCTGGGTGGACCTTAGAATTTGATGAGTAGGATTAGACATGCAATTTAAGGAACAGCCATATAAATCTTAAGCCATATATACACTTAAATCTGAAAAAGCACACTTGAATATGAGAAAAAGTATGTCTAGAGTTTGTTCTTCCAGGGGAAAGACTCTGTCAGGGAAAATTATTAATTTTGAGTCAATAAAACTATATATTACTTTGATTCTTTTGTGTGGGGCAATAAATCTTACTGTTACTGTAGTTAAGGTTTTTTTGATGAGCTCACTTAAATGGTAGGGGAGCAGCTTCTCACTGAGGTTTGTATGAAAAATGTGGTATGACATGAGAAAAGTTGTCTCGTTGTCAGACTTGCTTAAAAACTGATTTTGTTTTTCCCCTCCCTGTGTTAGTGTTTCTCTGCACTTTGCTTCTGAGTACAATGCCTGAAGGAGGAAGAAACTCTTTTAAAATTCAGATGGATAGTCTGATATTTCTCTTAAGTGCAATTTATTGCTTTATCCACAGCACCGAACAGAGGGCAAAGATGGTCTTTTGGTCTTTTTCGCAAAGCGTCTTGGCCTTGGCTGTGCTCTGTCAAACTAATGGTGTGACTAAGAGTGTAACCCTGCAGTTGGGAGGGTTGCGGGCAGACCCTGCAAGGAGCTGCACAAGCTGACTAACTGAAGTACAAAACTTGTCTTGCTGAACTTAATTTCAGACTTAATGAATGATATCATGACGAGTTCAGAAGTGAGCTTACTATTTGCTGCCTCGGTGATGACTCTGCAGTGCCGTGTTACAAACTGGTGCTCGCTGGTCAGAGGTAATCCGTTAGGTTCCTCGTGCTGGCAGGGACACTTGCTTAGCATGAAGATGTCTTACAAACAGAGGTGGGAAGTTTCCAGAGACCACAGCTAGGTGCCGTGAATGCTTGAGAGGGAAGGCAATGAAATAGCCCAATTTAAAATATATACTGAAAGTCTAGATGTAATAATAGCTTTAGGAAGGCAGGAAACTAGCAGATCTGTTGGAGGACAGCCCCTTAATTTGGGGGATATGAAGTATGAAGTCGTGTTACTTAATCTGACTCATTTTTGCCATTCTGTTATTACTGTTCTGTGCACTGCCTTGTCCTCCACTGCTGTTTTCTTAAGAAAAATTGAAGGAAGACATCTGGGTTAGGTGTGCCTGACACCGTAAAGCTGATTCTTAGTGGAGCTGACCATTAGGTATGTCTTAATTTTAATTTGCTGATGCCAGCTAAAACTGAATCCTACAGGGGCTTTTCAAGCTGAAAGATGAAAGCAACAATGATGTTCACAGTAGTTTCTAGAGAGGCTGGGGAAGTCCAAATAGAAAACCTAAACCTCTACATGGTTACTAATCACTTCCCTAGCTGCCTTCCAGAAGGCAGATGTCAGGTAGCAAATTGATACATTGAGTCCCCCTTTTCTTGCTTATTTGCAACTTAAAACCAAATTGTAGCACAAATGTAGTGTGTGTTTAAAGAGAGATCTACAGGGAAAGATCTCAAGGGAATAACAGTGAAAACTGGAGATGCTATAATGCTCACCTGTAGCTACTTCAGTTACGTACTTTCTCACTGTGGAACATGCTGCTGTAATAGAAATGATTCTAACTGCAGTAATTTCATAGCAGTGTTTATGGCAGATGTAAAAATAACTGGATTATAATCTCAGAGATGTTAATTAAACTCCCACTTTTTAAATTGTGACAGGTGTAGTTCTATCATCAGCCAAAGTGACCCTTGATTTTAAGGAGGGGGCAGAGCTGGTCAGGGTTGTTCAGTCACCCTGGGGTTTAGGCTTACCTGCCCACACATGCAACAAGGGAAGAGCAGTAGGTTTCCCCTAACAAAGGGTTTAAGAACAGTAATGTTCAAAATAGATTTGGAACACCAACATGATGTCATTGTTCTGCATTGCCCTGTAAGGCCCTTCTTTGAGGAGGGTAAAATGAAACTTTGTAGAAAACTGAAGGGAATCCTTCAGCGTAGGTTTAAACATGTTTCCTTTATTGCTTAGGTGTATTTACAGGTACCTCTTGGGCAGCTACCTTGTTAGGATATTTGCTGAGCCAGTGCTAAACGTTGTTTTCAGTTGTTGGGTGTATACTTAATGAACCTGAAAGCACATATGATGCCACTGGAGAGAAACATCAACTTTTTCTCCGAAGTGATGTGAGATTTTTTTTTTTTTTCAGACTACCTTTTTGGTTGGGGAGGATGTGGGATTGGTTTCTGTGTATATGATACTTTTTATGATGTACAAACAAGTTTATTGGACAGTGGATTTGAGTTACTGTGTAGTACTTATAACTTAAGCTTGGAAACTGAGAAGCTTGCTTGATTTTGTCTTTCATTGTTGACCTGTGAATCACACTTTAAGATGTCAAATGTTTTGTTTCTTCCTGTTTGGAAATGTTGAAATATATCTTTGCTATCGAGCATCCAGTGCTTGCTTCATTTAAAAACACTCCTGGAAAAAAAAGAATTGTGGAGGGATGGCTGGGGGGGGAATGGCCTTAACTCATATGCATCTCAAATATTTCTTGTACTCTTCATAGTGTATGCCTTTATCATACTTCCAGTTTTTTTAATAGAATTTAAGAATTCTAAGTCAAAGGTCTTATATAAAAGACTTCTTGTTTCCCACCTCTCTGCTGTATATGGAAAAACCAGCTATCTGTTACCAACAATGGTAATGCAGTTTCTTTAATCAAAAAAAATCTTCCAGGCTTTCTTGATAAAGAGCTGCAGTAATGTTGTTTACAATAAATGCAGTCTCAGAGAAAAAAAAAAAAAGGTGCACAAATGCCTATTATAAGATGAAGGGTTGCTCAGTGTGACTTTTCAGAAGTGTGGAACAACACAATCTTGAGCTGTGTGTGGGAAGAACAACAAACATGCAGTTGTTGAGTCCTGCTGTTTTGTAAAATGCAAATAGGACGGGCTTACTTCCAAATTTTCTTCCCTGCTTAAATAATGGCCATGGGTGCTGTCTTGACCATACATACCTATGCTGCTGTACATACCTTCCACCAAATGGCATGTTTGTACTGCAGTGAAGGTAATGTAAGCATTTATTAGACTGCAAAAGTTGTTGCAAGCACATGGAAAGGGTGAGTTTGGTAGTGGTATCTGCAGCACTGCAACTCGACAGCCTTTCCATAATCAAATCCCAATCTGAACAATTTCAAATTAACAACTCCCTATTACCGTATTTTTGCAATAAAAGGTGGTACCATACACATTAAAGCAAACATCTGTCCCTGTGGCCTGATCATTACATGATGTTGTTGGTTTATTTTCATAGGCAGTACGTTCTTTTTAATTTATAGCAAGTTAAACTTTCCCAAAACAAGTGTTTTGGACCTATAGGTAGTTGAAATCAATTCTGGAACTGTTTCCTTGGTGCTAATGGACAAAAAGCATATAAACCCAGAGGGGTGGATGTTTTAAGGCTTCTCTACCCAGTGGTGAGTTCCTTTATGGAGGCTGTCAGAACAATGAAACATCAGTCTTTACTG
Source organism: Athene noctua (assembly GCF_965140245.1). Classification (NCBI taxonomy): domain Eukaryota; kingdom Metazoa; phylum Chordata; class Aves; order Strigiformes; family Strigidae; genus Athene; species Athene noctua. Next base: position 7,880,182 of record NC_134037.1, on the reverse strand, counting down.
CTGCGAAGTGATGTTACAAACTTCCCCAATTCCCTTCTAAATGTCAATGCTAGTTTAAGTGTTAAGAACTTCCCCTACATTAAGGTGTCCTGTATGGACAGAGTTGTTAAAATTTAGCAAGTCATTAAATGTTGCCACAAAACTGTTGCAGGATGTCTCCTTTATCACAGCTTTGAGAAAAGGGGAAGCCACAGCTTCTCCTGTTCTTGTTTTGAATTGGCTCTTCACAAGGAAATCAGCTGCTGACTTTCACAAGCAATAGTTCAAATTGTAATTTGGTAATAGAAATACTTCATCATGCTTAAGGCACTAAGACTTTTTAAAATAACCATCTTTAAATATATCAACTTTGTCTCCAAGGAGAAAGGTGTTTTTTGATATTCTTTTGAAATCCTGGATGTATAAGAGCCACTTTGAAACCTTTCCTGCCAGCAGCAAATTGCACCAGGAAAAATACTCATCATTCTTATAGACCATACTGCATCTTTGGAATTGAAAATAATTGACAATGCAACAGGAATATAGTTTATTCTATTTCTTGATTAATACTTAAACTTTTTCTTTAAACCCTTCCTACAATAGCATTGTTCAGTCTCAAAGCTAAAGAGGGGTAGAGGGTAAGAGGGATTTCTGGTAGTTACTACCACTCTGGTTTTGTAGGAGCTCAGCTGCCTGTAGCAATTCTCACCAGCACAGAATACCTAGAGCTAGGATGAGAAATGCTTTTAGACCTTGATTTCTCCATCTGTAACAACACTCACATTTCAGGCTTGAGTGCTGCCATTGCACTTCAGTCAACATTTACATTCCTGGTAATTAAAGTCTTGGTGGTAACCTTGACACCTGGCCTATGATGGCAATGCACAGAGGAACTGCAAGCACGTCAGTCACACACTGTATGACAACTATTTGGGAGAAGGAGGAGAAAGGGAAGAATAGAGTGGAGCATCTACTGTGCTAATCAGTTCTGGCATCTAGTAGAAGACCCTCAGAGGCACAGTACAGTTTGGTCTTACCAAGTCTGCCAGAAAGGTAAAGATAGCTGAGTCAAGCCTTTCCATATGGAGAGGATGCAAAGCACCTCTGAGGATGGCAGCCTCCATTAGCAAAATTACAAGAACTCAATACCTCTCTCTGATGTAGGAATTGAAGCATCTTCCCTTTTACAATATCTCTAAGCCTGCGTTCTACCCTGCAACTTCATAGTTACCCATTAACTTGACGTCTTACTGTATGTAATTAATTTAAAACTTCCAGCAGGATGAGAAAGTAACTCCCGTATTCAGTTGCTGCTCTATTATCTCAGCAGTCTAAAATCCAGTACACTATCAGTAACTGTCTACAGATTTCTGAAGGGATCTGAGCCTCTTTCAACTTCAGATTATTCCCAAGTAAAGCATTAGTAAGTAGAAAATAGCAGTTTAAGAAGGGGGTAAAAAACCAGCAGAACAGGTTAGGTTTTGTATTTTTTTTTTTTTTTTGCTTTTAATCAGTACAACAGAATCTTCAGGGAGGAAGACACGGTTTAGTAGAACTTTCACACATTTTTAAAACTCAAATGTGTTTTTCTCAGTGGGCAGTCAAAAGTAACCGTTCCCTCCAAAGTCTGTCCTTCCTCCCAGTTGCATCACTAAAAGATACCCTGTGGCTAATACCAATTTGCATTGAATTTGAGCTTGTGAAGAAGAAACCATGTTACATGCTACCACGTACCTCAGCGCTCTCACTTCAAATTACCACTTCTTAAAACCATCAGACTAGGAAAAGGGCTTGGTACCTATTATTCTCTTTTTGGGTTAGCATTAATGATTTAACCTCACATACTCTCCTCACTAAAAGATAAGGTACTACTAAGGCTTTTTAAAACAATTTTTTTATGGCAAGTTACTAGACTTGACCGTTAAACAAGGAATGAAGAGTTTCAATTAAGAGAACCATTAGCACTGGTTTTCACTAGAACTTCACATCTATACTACTTAGCCACTACAGATATCAAATCTTATCTCAACAAAGACATTAATGTTTCTCCTTTTAAGTTTCCAAGGTTTAAAATAAGGGTTTAGAATCCTTGCTTGATGACTGCATGTCAGACTTGCAGTTGTTGCTTTTTAGCACAGGGCAGCCTTCAAGATGTAATTATCAGCTGGTACACAGGGTAGAACCACCTCTATTACAAAAACACCTTCAAGCAGAGTTTACACCTAAAAAATCGTCAGAGTTTAGAAGCAATAGTTTAACTACTACAGCCTGCAAAACTGGGTAATCCAAGGATTTGCAGATTAAATTGACATCCTTGAGATAAGCAAGTAGTACCATCCCAGCTCTGAGTGCAGAAACTGTGGAACAAACTCAATCCACAGACACACATCTAGAAACGTCAGAGCCATCTGCCCAGTGTTGTGACTGCTAAACCGCAGACTTTATTGCTCAAAATAGAAGTGATATGCACCAATTCTTTCCTTACTCATACTGGTTCTCCTTCTCACCAGTTTCTTCTCATACTGCTGGCTTAGGATGGAAACAGAAGTATTGGATTTTCTCTACACCCTCTATCCCCAAATTTAAGAACAAATCAGAATATACAGTCCAAACAGAACTAACTTCTAACTCTCAAAAAAACATCTTTCCAGTACAGGTACAAGAACACTGAAAGAAGTCAACATTAATTTAAATTTAATACAAAAAAACAATTATCATTTAAAAATGTTAAAATTCACTTAGTCTGTCCTGGCTAGTTCATACTCTGGAATTTCATTTTGAAAGTGTTCACAGGCTTGAATGAAAAACTAAGCATCCTTATTTTGTTAAGCATCTTTTCCAGCAGAAAGCCACCTGTTCACCAGTTTATTCTAAAAAGATTTTTACAGGACTGCTAGTCAGGTAGCACACACAAACAAATTAGCAAGATCTGGCTGTACAGTATTTTATACGGATGCCATTAAAGTGCATCAAAGAATGCCGTCCAGTGCAAGTTCAAACTCTTCCTGAAATCACTATTTAGCAAGCGAGGCTCCCTACACGCTATCCAATTAAAGGGTCGTCATCATCGTATCGTAACTGAAGTCGGGAAAATGGCCGTGGGGGAGCTACTCTATTCTTTGAGATTATTATTATGCAGGTGAAAGTAGTCAGAATCATAAAAGCCCCAATAACTATCCCAATAGCTTCTGCTAGATTTATGCACCACTGGTCGGTGAGCAAGCACTTGGTGTTACTGAAGGTGCCGTTGTGGGGCTGTGGGGTCAGTCCCAGGATGTGGCACATCATGGGGTAAATATCAACATTGTTCATCGTGCTCTGCTTGTAACCCCGATGGAAAGCAGGCCCCCGAGCAGCCAGGAATGGATGCATGCTTGGGAGAGCGTTGTCATAGCCATGGTCACCTACTGGAGAACAGCAAAGAGTTAACATCACAGTTTCTGTTTGCACATCGAGTAGTCCCCTCCCTCTCTCTCCCCCACCCCCAAAAGACATACATTTTAACCAAAGGCTAATGCAGAGCATAAACGCAGCTGTTGGTTCAAACGCTGAAGGAACCCAGAGTTCCTTCCCTCTTCCCAATCCCCAGAAGTCTTTTCCCGTGCTGGTCTTCAGCCATGGTGTGTGTTGTGTCTGTAGCCCCCACCCCCCACCCCCCGATATCTCTTTTCCTCTCAGTCATTAACATCCAAAGTTTTACTCTTCCCAAAAGCTGAAAAGGATGTTGCCACTCCACAAGAAGTCAGTAGCAGGAATGCAAATTTGTACTTCTCAGGATTTGGAAAGACATCTACCCCTTGCAAAGCGGACACTTAAATTGCTTCTTAAAAGCCAAGCACTTTTTCCCTTGATACTATTTGGTTCAAGCATACGAAGTGCCCTCGGATCATGGTTATCAGATTAGGCACTTCAGGAGAAGGGATAACCCAAACAGTCAAAACCAAAAAACAGTCAAAGGATCAGGATGCCTGTGAGAGGCATACAACAAAATGTTTGGGGCTATAAGGTCACCAGAATGTGGGCATTTGGTAGGTTTTTAGGAAATACAATTTTGGGTGGAATATAAACAGCTAAAAAGCTGACAGTCAAATTTTCTAATAAGATGCCTGAAAAGTCTGTCCAAGATGCCAAAAAATTCTCATAGCCCACCCAGCAGAGTATTTGAGTGACTGCATTTAAGTTTTGAGTTAATTTCTTAGTAACAGTTAAACAAGTCTCCCCAAGAACTGTCTCCTTGGCTGCTTCACTGAAGTTTTTGATGTAAAATGTCAAGATTCCTATTGATTAGGTCACACTCATCACTTCAGTATACTTCCAATACTCCTTTTTAATGTTTTTCACCATTATGTTTGTTACCACAAAGATACTACTGCACCGCATCTTGCTTGTTTGTTTCAATGCAGTCCTATGTGTTTGGTTACATTTTTTCCCCCTCTGCTACTTGCTTGTTTCGAACAGAGCTGTTCCAAGTCCCCTCTCCAATGAAGTTTCCCATCTTTCACCTCTGAAGTAGGAGGGCTGGTGTGTGCTAACATTGCTAGGAATAGCGTAGCTATTGGGACACTTGCCAGTCATTATGCTGCCACTTTGCCCATGAAGACAAGTACAATAAACACTGAAATAGCCTTTTAAGCTAAAACCTTCCCTGCCTGCTCCTAGGAAGCCTTGGCTGGCAAAATTGTCTTGAGAAGTGGTTCACTTCAACTGATACAAATGCTGTTACTTCTAAATATACACTTATTACTGGTTTTGGGTACCTGAAATTGGATTTAACCATAAACAAGAAAGAGACCTCTGTTAGAGAATACCTGTGCTAAGTGTTGTCAGTTGGAAGGTGACTGTAACAAATCTGAAGGGAAACTAAAATATAAATAAAAATACATCTTACATTAAAAGCAGGACTTTTGTACAAATAATGAGAAAATTTGAACTTAAATATGCAAAGGGCAGACAGGAAGAACAGCCAAACTGCATGAAACCAGGAGTTTACACCACCCAGCATCCCATCTCTGACTACAGTTGTAACAGGGAGTCTGGGAAGTATCCAGCCCTGACATACCAGCCAGCCTCAAGCTGTTGACTGCTCGGAAACTTCCTGGAAGTTGGTACCTTTGTATTTCATTTCTATTAATGGACCTTTCTTCCAAGAATTAGTCAAATCACTTTCTGAACACACACATGTACACACATACACACACACACACAGAGCCTTCATCTGTAACCAGAATTATGGGTTGAATTCTCTTGCTGTGACGATAATGAAATCTATCTGGAATTTCTTCTTTGAGTTATCCTTTCATGTGACTGTTACATTTCTTCAGTAAGTTAAACACACCTCTCTCGTCTGCCAAAAAGAACCCTGCACGTGAAACACCCGAAAATATAGATACATACATATATACAAGTATGTATGTATGTATATAATTAGACATTCATAGCATCTAACAGGAATAAAGTGCATAGCTTAGCAGTGCACTGTGTGAAGTAACATCTGTTTTGGTTTTTATCTTTAAAACATGCTATTTGATGCCCCTAACAGGAAGGGCTCTGGCTTCTTTGACCATTATTGTTGTGTTCCTATTATTTTTAGTATTTCCTCCCATTTATTTTTGTTCCCTAGTATATGTACTATAACGTTACATGCTGCGTCTTGTATTCTTCAATTTACGCTCCCCTATATACCTATTTTATATACAAAAAATAGTTAAGCCATACTGTAGTGGAAGCTTGAGACAGACTGCTAACTTGCTTAAGATAACTCTTAAAAGTGTACCTCAGGCTACTGAGCTGACATGATGTTTTAGCCAGCAGAATATCCCCCGTCTCTTCCTCATCTGTTAAAACACTCCAGGCTCAGGCTGAGAATGTTTTAGAAAATGCTAAGATGTTCCTAAAGATGCACAGTGCCAGGACTCCACTTGCTAAACTAGGACCATACTACAGATGGCCAGAATAAAAACAAAAGTTTACCAACATAAGCCAACAAGAGCACAAACGAGGAAAACACACTTACATTTTGAAAGTGACTCATTTTGTACAATTGTCCAGCCTTCATCTGCAACCAGAATTATGGGTTGAATTCTCTTATTATGACGATAATGAAATCTTTCTGGAATTTCTTCTTTGAGATAGACTTTCATGTGATGGTGGCATCTTTTCAGTAAGTTATACACATCTCTTTTGTCTGCCAAGAAAAAAAAAATGCATGTGAAACAGCTGGAAATTATGGCCTGTTTACTGCAATTATCTGTCATTAAACCCAAGATCCATTTTTTTTTTCAAAACAATTATTTTTTCAAAGGCACATGGAAAAGTATTTTTTCATGTCCCTAATGAAATGCTACATGTATCGAGGTGGATTTCACAAATTGCTCTCATTTTAAATCAGGGACCTCTTGGCTGTGGTTTTGGACCTACAATTCAAGTTACCCTTTGGGCTTGCGGGGGAGGAGGGCAAAATTCAAGCAGAGAAATCAAGAAAAAGCAATCACACCCCAAAGCAGTCAGGATTTTATCCAAAGTATTATTAAGATTTTCTTACTGTGTAAATCACTTTGTGCATTAGAATTGCTTCAGTCTGGCCACAGCTGTGGAAACTGAGACCAGCAGTGTCACGATTTAAGACATGCCTGTTTGTTAGTAACTAGTCCAAGATACAAAAACTGAATACACAGAATGAAAACTGCAGTTTCATACACAGAAACAAAAGTGGTAAAGCGACTGAAGTTGGGTTTAGATTTTTACTTGGAAGTTTAGACAATGACATTTTTTTATTCTGAATAAACATGGGAGTTTATTTCATGCTCACTATGAATTACAACCATACAGACTAAGTGAGCAAGAAGAGAGTAGGCATACTAAGTGCCTACCTACTTCCTCAACAAGCTGTACCGGGACCATCTTTATCACCCATAGCAGTTTGACAAGAAACTCTCCTTGGCTCATTGGTTACCAAAAAGTAATTTCTAAATAAACAAAGATTCTATAAGTTATGTCAAAGTTCTGCAACAGTGGTTTCTCAAAAGATGTGAATAATCTACCATAGTGTGTACATTTTAGTAGTAAGATAAACAAGATTTAATTCTCAGTCTATGACTTAAAAAAAAAACCAAAAACATACTCTGCCTTGGCAGCACTGCAGCAACTGGACTCTTGTCTATCAGAGTATAGTTATTACGACCAATGCAGCTATCCAGGACAATCAGCTTCGTAGCAGAACAGGAGGCCATTCCATGGTCACTTGTGATTATGATATTAATAGTGTCCCACAAACCTAATGCCTTCAATTTATTAGTAAGGAAACCAATATGATTATCCACTTGTTCTAATACTTTACGCATGTTCTCAGTGTCATCTGGTCCATACTTGTGCCCACTTGCATCTGGTTCTTCCCAGTATAATGTAGCAAAATTGACTACTGGATTCGAGCTGTTCAGCCACGCAACAATCTTTTCCACTCTCTCCTCAAACGTTACTGAAAAGTTATACTTCATAAAGAATTGAGGGGTTGTATCATTAATTTTTACATCAGTACCAGGCCACATTGCCGCAGCGCTTGCTCCATTTCCCTGTTGTTGATTTGTTACCCAAATTGGAACTGCCTCATTCCACCAGAAGGGATCCGAATCGTTGAACTGTGAAAACTTTTTCTTGGCATCTGCATCGTACATGTCATTAGCCACGATGCCATGGCTTTCTTCATATAAACCTGTCACTATGGTATAATGGTTCGGGAAAGTCTTGGTGATAAAAGCATTCGTAACTTGTTTTACGAGCACACCATCGGCGATGAACTCCTGAAGATGAGGAAGTTTGTAGGTTTCCAAGTAATCAGCCCTGAAACCATCAAAGGACACGAGGAGTAACCTGGATACTGAATCTCCAGCAGAGTGAGCACAACAGGCAACTATTCCAGAAAAAAGTAATGTTAACATTGATTTCATTGTTGATACTTCTGAGTATTTCCAGCAGGTTATCAGATGCACCTGAAAAATTTAAAAAGGCATGTAACACAAATTAATTGTGCTGGAACCAGTTTAACTAGCTATGCATTATGTACCTCTTCCTTATAGACATTAACTGCAAAATAACCGGTCTAAACAACCACTGAGTTCAACAGTGTATTTCCCTCCTGACTTCAGAAGTTTCTCATATATTGTCATAGCTTCTCATAGAGTTCAGAGCAATGAGATTTTTTTCATTCCAGACTAAATGAAAGGAAGAAATGTTTTCTGTCTTTTAAGCAATTAATCCACAGTTTTCTGTGTCTTATTACAATTCTGCATTCCAAGACAATCAGTATTCTTCCTCATGTTGAAGCACAAGCACCTGAACAATTCCAGCTCCACATTTAAGAGTCCTGTGCAGATCTAAATCCTGCTTACATATTGCTGTTCAGACCAAAAGTTTGTCTTTTACTGTAATCAGTCTTTCTTTTTCAGCCTACCTTTCCTTTTCTACACCTTCCACCCTCCCAAGCTGCTGGAAGACTTCTGAGCTTTCCACATTCCTATTTACTCATTCTTACTCTGTAGATGAAACTGCCAGGAGTAACTTCCGTTTTCCTTCTAAGCTGTTGTACATCTACCGTAACAGTATTTAAATGTGTTCTTTACAGATCATATTTCTAATTCTAAAAAAATTTAAAAAATAATTAGTAACCTTAGCTATGAGGCAAGTATTTCTCACCAAGGAATACATTATGACTATTATGAATGCAACGTATGATTGCTAAGCTTTTTTCTTCCCCCTAAACTTATTATGTATGACAAAGGCACTTTGTTCAGGAAGGTCCAGAATTAGTCTATAAGCCTTTAAGAAAGAGGAAGTGAAGCTCCAGGTTTCACAAAAGCTTCTGCAATATTGTTAGACAGCATATTTACTTCTCCAGAAAAGCCCCACTCCAGCAAATTTCTCCTTTATCTCACTTGCACAAGCTAGGGTGATTCGAGAAGGAACAGCAGATATCTTCCTAACTGCAGTAATATCTTCTGGCGGATCTCAACACTTTCCTCCCAACTCCTTAAAACTCTTTTAAAAAGTGTAAGTAGCTTTAATATTGGCTAAAGCTTTAGCAGTGAGAGGAATTCAAAGCTTGGGAAATCATCCCCACCACAACCAACAGTTAAAGTTTCTTTAGAAGACACAAATGTTAGAAGAAGAGATTGTCAAAACCAGCATTAAGGTCTCTCCTCATACAGACTTGTAATACACAACCCCTTTAAAGGGGGGGAAAAAAGAAGAAATGAGATAAGCAATGGAGCAGAGGATCACCTGCTTCATGTTGTCAGGTGCTTTAAAAAGCAGAACCAGAGTTTTTCATAGCATGGTAAGACTTAAGACCACAATATGAGCTTTGAAATACTCCAAAGATGCCAAGCATTTGTGTTTTTACACACTGTATCACTGCCAACTATGAAAGGCCATCAGCACTGCAACTACCCGCTCCTGAACCTCCCCACCCTCTCACCAGATGTCCAAGTCAGCAGTTGCTCAGTTCGGTGAGAAACGAGCTACCCTGGCCTCGAAAGCTTCCAGTTAAGATGCCGCCTGGTCATTACAAACTTCTCCGGCGAAGCGGACCGGCTCCCGCCGCGCCTGAGGGGAACCAGCGCCCTCACCCCGCACCCGGGGCCGAGCACCTGCAGCGCGGGCCCCGGGCCGGCGGCTCGGCAGTCGGGCCGGCCGTGCCCGGGGGGCTGCGGCGGCAGACGGCCCCGGAGCCCCCACAGCCCACCAGCACTTCCTTCCCCTCACCTAAAACCCGGGGGGGTGTTGGGGGGGTGCTGGGAGCTGAGGCGCAGCCCCTCGGCGGTACGAAGCGCAAGGCGGGAACTGGGGGAGAGGGGTCCCGCGGCCCTGCTCCGGGCAAGCGCCGGTCACCGCAGCCTCCCCACGCGGGACACCGACCTCCCCGCCCGCCGCCGCCGCCCCGTTCCGCGCTGCCCGCCGCGGTTCCGCCCCGACCCCACCGTGAGGGCCCGCTCCTGCTGGCGGCGCCGCCGGGGAAGGCGCGGAGGTGACCGGGGGGGGGAGGAGCGCGGCGCCTGCGCACCCGCCGCGCGGCCCCAACTGCCACTGGCGGCGGCGGAGCGCGCGCTGCCCGCGCGGGGGGGGCTCGGCCGCGGGACCCGCCTCCGCCGGCTGCGATTGGCTGGGGGCCCGCTGGCGGCAGCGCCGATTGGTTGCGGCGGAGTGGGCGTGGTGCTGGGAGCAGCGGCGGGGGCTGAGGAGAGCGAGAGCGGGCTGAGGGGAGCTGGGGGGGGCCGAGGGGAGCTGGGGGGGGCTGAGGGGAGCAGAGGTGAAGGCAGGCAGGGAGGGAGGGCTGTGGGGAGCTGAGCTGAGGGGGCTGAAGGGAACTGGGGCAGTGGAGCTAAGGAGAGGTGAATTGAGGTGAGGGGAGCAGTAGGGAGCCATGGGGGGCTGTGAGGAGCAGAGGAGAGGTGAGGGAGGGTCGTGGGAAGCTGAGATAAGAGGTAGCTGTAGGGAACCATGGGGGCTGAGGAGACGTGAACTGAGGTGAGGAGAGCAGTAGGGAGCCATGGGGGGCTGAGAGGAGCAGGGATGTGGGGAGCTGAGGGGAGTGGGGCTGGGGGGTGGTGCATTCAGGTGAGGGGGGGCTGAAGGGAACTGAGGTAGGGGACTGAGGTAAGAGGAGCTGTAGGGAGCCATATGGGGCTGAGGGGAGGTGGATTGAGTTGAGGAGAGCTGTGGGGAACATGGGGGGCTGCAGGGAGCTGTGGGACGGGACTGTCACAAGCAGGGAGATGCAGCGGGTTGCAGGGGGGCACGAGTTTTTATGAGAGGCATGTTCGGCCCCCTTGGGCTGGGATGTGGGTGGGCTGGCCCCCAAGGCCGTACGGTGAGGCCTGCTGGTAAGGGGTCCGAGCTCACTTGGGGTACAGGGTGTTTGCTGGGGCGCCCTGCAGCTGCAGACGGAGGCCGTGGGGTGAGGCGAGGCTGTGACGGGGAGGGTGCCTGTAACCTGCCGCCTTTGCGGGTGTCACGGCAGCCCCAGGCTGTGGCCTTTGCAAGTCAGTGGCGGTTGTCAGCGTGACTGTAAGTCTCCGCCTTGACTCTCGCTCCCTTTGGCCACACAGCTCTGAAAGTTGATTGTTCATATTCTTTCCTCTGTGTGACTTTTTGTGCTCTCTTGTGTCAACACTGGTTTACCCTGAAACTTAGAAGACGTGCAGGAAATTGTGGGTGATGTTGACTCTGAATGTCAGTGCTGCTTTTAGGAAGGCAGTGTGTGTGGTAGGATGGGCTGAAGTCTGTTTTGGGCCCTGCTGTAGGTTTGCTTCATAAAGTAAGGCAAAGAGTTTACATTCTCTTGATTTTCCTTTTTATTATAAGAAGGGTTTAGTAATTCTGCAAAATGTTAAGTTACTGGTGCTGAGTAACAATGAAATCAGCTCTGTGTAAATAGAGAAAGTAAGTGTCCTTTAATAACAGAGGAGAAATTGTCACTCCATTTTAAATTTCGTCAGAAAAAACCGAGAAGAAGACATGTCTATATCTTCATGACTGACTTCTGCAGAGGATCTGAATTTCATTCTGTGTATCCTGCTAGCATGTTTATTCTGAACACTATGTAGATTTGAGCTTGTTTCTTTCTAATGGCTTTTACATATGTATAAGTTTGTCAGGTTGTGCTACCTGTGCGTGCCAGCTGTGGAGTGGCTCTAAAGATGTATGATAGGCTTGAATAAAGTGACACGCCTTAGATTCACCTTGATTTATGGAATGTAGCTGGTGTGGCAAAGCACAGGATTGTAAAAGAGGAAAAAAATTAATTCCAGGTGAGCATGATAAGACTTACAGCAGCTATTCACATGTTATATGTCAAGTCCAAGTCAAGATCTTACTGTCTTTTTTTGGTTACACTAATTCAGCTTTGTAAATATGCATGACAGTTGATGTGGAGGAGGGAAGTGTCCTTTATGAATAACTTTATTGTATTTCCTTCAAAATATTTATTACACAGAGTGAATTAGAGGTCAAGGTCGTATGTAACAGGTGCAACTTTTAGCTAATTTCATCAGTTTAACAGCTGAAGTCTTGTTACAAACTTTATGCAGAGATACAGAAAAATTTTAGGCATCAAGGCTGTTTTGCTAACCTAGTTTGGCAACATACTTACACAGCTATTGAGTCCTGAAAGGTGTGAGTAATCTCTTGTTTACCCTTACCCGGGTGCTTTGAAACCTGTTCCTAGTATTCACCTATTCATGAGCCCAGCCTAACATAATGTGTCCAGTTTGACACATCATAAAGGCAGCATACTGTACCTACTCTGGACTTTGAACCGGGCTAGCCAGCATGCTCTTGGGTCCATTCACAGCGTATGCCTACAAGAAATGGGTGAGTTATGTGTATACTTACATTAAGAGAAGGAACTATCAAGATGTTTGCCTTTTCTCACCTTAATCTCTCTCTGTATTGTATTTCATCCCACATTTGTCTGTACAGACTGCAGGTCTAAGCACTAAACAGTACTAAACCTTGCCAGAAACTGTACAGATTTACTGCTGTAGTAGAATTGAGCATTTGCCGCTTGAGAACCATTGCACACATTTGGTTTTGTCAGTGGAATTTAGTGAATGAGAGGAAGTAAAGGGTAGGCAACCTCAAAATACTTGCAGTGTTTCGCTAGGTTTAGTAAAGCACTTTATTTCTAGATGGGAAACTGTACCCTCCTCTTGGCAGTGTTGTAGAGAGGAAGCAGCTCCTTATTTATTCAGACGAAATACACATGAATAGTTCAGATACTGAAGTACTTTCTTAAGAAAAAACAGGGCATTTTCATTACTTAGAGTTAAAATAACTGAATATTAAAAGATAAATCGTTTTCTGTATTTTTCTTTGTTTTTCAATTTTATCCATGTGACAGAGATCTCTGTGATCATTTTTGCTGAGTAGTTTTTTAATCTGTCATTTACTGTCTTTTGATGCATCTTTATATAGTTAAGACGAAAAAAAAAAAAATAGGAAGAAGTTTCCTAAAACCATAAAAGGGCTAGGTGACTAACAGCTGTTAAACTGTATTAGACTTTAAGCTTTTAGTGCCCATTTAATCTGAGGAATAGGTTGTATAAGAGACTACAAACAAAAAGAGGTTCTTAACCATGTTGTTTCTCAAACTATCTGCAGAACAAAATCCCTAAGGCTGCCTGTCAGGGTGATACAGAGTAGTGTGGTGTCTCTGCCTTCTCTGTTTTGGTTACTAGACCCTCCACTGTAAACAAGTGTGAAGCCGAATTGCTGGGCTTTTTAAGGGTGCTTAATTTCAGAGGTAAACAAAGATGCTGAAATGGTGCCGGATTTTAAAGGCAAACAAAAATGTTTTCCTTGGAGCAGTTGCACGAATAAAAAGTTAGAATTTCTGAGGCTCTCAGGTATTCTAATGGAGTTTCCAACCATGGAGTTCGAGACCAAACCTGTTTAACTAAGTTTTTTACAAAAGGAACTGGAAGACCACAAATAAAGGGCTTTGAAACGTCCAAATCAGGAATAATTGTTTAGGCCCTGCAGCAGGCAAAGCACATTTTCGAGTGTCTGTTGACAATGACTACTCCTGGAATTTTTAATAACTAAAAGCTGTTGATAACATGAGAGTTGAGTGTCCTGTGTAAAATAATTTTCTATTGTTTGTCTAGTTTCCAGTGGAGAAGTGTCTGTCTTATGCAGAGTCGAATTTACTACGTGTTGGTTTTAAATATACCTTTTATGCAGTCAGCAGCAAAGCAAAATCTGGGTGAAGTTGAACCACCATCATCAAAGTGGGATCCTGAATCCATAAGCCAGCCCTTCAAGACTGCAGAACCCAGGTCAATGTTAGCTGAGCAACAAATGGATTTCTGGAGGCCTGCTCCAAGGATGTGCTGACTCTTGTGTGCGATGGTGTGATGATCAAAATCTTCTGCCAAACCACTGTCTTCTGAAATGGTTTTTCTGTGTGCTTTGTTTCCCTTACTCTGTCTTAAATAGAATACAGAAGCTGCTATAGCTGCACATGTCAGCAGTTAGTATGAAGCTGAGCTGAAGCCTGTGTTTCAGAAGATGAACTAACTCCATATGAGGGCAGACAATACAGATAAAATTCTCAGCACACCTGTTCAACTTTCTGTCCTTCAAAAGGCATCACCTCATAGCAGCGTGGTTCCAGGGATCTTCCTGGGTGTCCAAAGGTGACCATCCAAAGGCTGGACCATACTGAGCAGTCTTGTTCCTCCTTCATATCAAATTATTCCCATTTTGAAACCTTGTGGGGAGCTGCAGATGCTCAGTCCTCTAAAGTGCCATTTTTTCCCAGTCTGTTCCTATTATGCAGGTCTGTGAGTGTTAAATGGCTGTAGGAATAACTGGGTAGAGGAACTTGAGTCTCTCACTGCAGCGAGCACAGAGCCAAAACAGAAAGTACCCGACGTGGAGACTTCCTGAAAGATCTGAACGCGGGATAAAGGTCTTTTCATCATGTTTAGTGCAAGATGGGTGGTGAATAAAGCACTGCTGTTTATGAACTCTGAAGAGAGGAGGCGCTGCTAACCATATAAGTAAAAACTGAGGCTGGAAAATGTGCAAGAAAGTTTGTTTGCAGTCGATTTCATCCAGGTATTTAGGGCTGTCAGGAGCAGAAACAAAGTGGTATGATTTTATTACAGGTCCCAAGTAATATGTCTGTAAACCATAAACAATCTTTCTCCCAGAGCCCACAGTGTAGTTCTGATAATGTACTTTGAACTTCATATTGCAAAGTTTTGGAAATGTTTGAGCTTTACAAGGAAAACAAGTTATTTTTGGAAAACTAGCATCCTGAATGGCCAGAAACATTCCTGATTTTTGCAGTGAGTGCTCTTCAGTGCAAATGAAGGGCCCGACCCTGTGGGGTGCTAAGATGGCTCAGTTTGTACTGACATAAATCTTGTTTACCATCATTCAGTTTCAGGTTCAGCTGTTTCTAAGAACTCTGTTTTGTTTTAACTATTAATTTTTCTTGTTTCTCTTAATGGCTGGAAAAAGATACTTTAAAGCAACGAACTGAAGGACCTCAATTTGTTTAGGTTATGAAGAAAGTTTTACAGGCTCTTTTCTTAAAATGTGCAAGTATTTTCACAGAGAAGAAATAAAACTGAAGGAGTCTTTTAATTAAAGCACTAAAATCATAGCAATAACCAACTGGAAATGACCTCCTGAGAAATTCCAGTAGAAGCAGGTTGCTATTTCTAAACAGAGCTATTAACTGCTGAAGCTGCTTGTGGCACTGATGAACGAGCTGAAGTTTCCAATACTGTGGAATGATTAGAAAACATGCACGTTATTTGCTTTAATAAAGGGGTACCCAGGTAAAAGTCTTGTTGTATAAATAGTGTAATGTGGCTTTTTGCCTGTGATTATTAATCTCTGAGAAGATGTCAGGTATGCAATTTAGGGGTCAAACATTCTTGTTACTCTTCTGCTCTGGAGGTGAGGGATAACTGACTCTAGCAATGCAGGAGTTTCTTTACAAGCTGATCTTCTGCTTGATGTTTTAAAATAAGTCGAAGTTGAAGGTGCTGATTTCTGTTAGGGTTACAGGATGAACAGGTAAAGGTTCAGTAGTAGCTTCTGTGGTCTGATTTTAACATACTATTCTAAGTGTGCCAGGGCCCTTACTGTATTTCCTGTCCTTCAGATAAGATCAAGTTTGTCTAAGGAAACAAATACCAATAAATGTCTGTGTTTGTTTGGGCTCCTGAGCTGAGCTCTGTGTATCTCTTTAGAGTGAACCAGGCAATTATTTAGGTTCCTAGCATGAGTTTTGATGTCCATTTGTAGGCTTCTAAATGTAGGTGAATTCCAACCTTGCTGTCTAAAAACCCACCTGTTTTAGGGAGAGTTCTGACATAATTCTTTCCACCTCTTATTATCACATCCTCTGAGATGCTCATCGCTGTCCATTGGACTGTAGAAGGAGTTGGCGATTACCGTAATCTAGATGTTGAATGACAGACAGCTGAATTTAGTATAAACAAAGCTTCTAAAAATGACCCTTGAGACTTAGTGGTTGACTGTAACGTGTCTTATCTATGCTAACTGGAGTTATCATCATGTTAATTCTGGAATTCCTTGCTTTAAGAAGAATAAGGTCAGAGTAAAAATGTAAATTCAGTCATGAAGTAAGAAATAAACCTTGAAAATGAGGAGTTCTGTTCTTCATGTTCTTTGTCCTGATATGAATTTTGCTGCTTATGGTTTATGTGGTTATTTCTGCAAAGCCAGCGACCGCGGTTATTGGATGGCTCACATGGATATGGATGGTACATGCAGTGGGAAGTGACACAACTTGAATTACAGCACTAACAGCAGAAAGTATTGCTGTTACTAACTACCACATTAATTCAACACCTAGATTTGGGAGAAGAGGAATTTAGGGAATGGATGAAATTGCTGATTTATCTTTTTTGTAATCTTCCATTCTAGGACTGTTACTCAGAGGAATTTCATTTTTGTTATATTTAAGGTGAGAATAAATTTGGTAGGAGATGAATCCCCTTGTGTTCTAGCCAATTCTCAGAGATTAGAGGGGCTAGAGGTGGCTGGATTTATCTCTTAAGAGCTATGCCAGTTAGGGCTGTAACTATAGGTCTGACCCAGATGCCCAAACAGCCCATATGCTGTAGGTCTGGTTCAAGAGCAGCAGTCAGGTTCATGAATAGTATGGTTTATTTTTATGCAACATCTACAGATTCTCTAAGATTGCCTACGATAAATGCGCGAACTGCGGGTTGGCTCTATAGCACTACACAAAAACGACACAAGCTTAGTTCCCAAGTAATCATTCGGTGTAACCGAGGGAAATCTTACCAAAAGGCATCCCTTGTGGGGGTAGGCAAGAGCACAAACCCGTCCATCTGTCCCTCCAATTTGGTGTGGGATTATTGTCTCTCCGAGTTCTGTACAAACTTGGGGCAGTGTTTATCTTTGTATGTATGTGTGAGGGGGTGGGACTGTAGTCAAGCCATTATCTTTTGAGTGATGACACAGTACATCCTTTGGTGCCAAGGGGCACAGCTGGTTTTTGTGGGAAAAAGAGGGAGGATGAGGAACAAGGTCAGCAGGCTACTGCAAAAAATCATCCCTTGAGAGAAAAGGGTAGAGCAGGAGGTAAATCTGTCCTTGAGACAGGTGAAAGAACGGGGCCTACACCCCACTTCACATTCCTCTTTGGTGCCATGACGAACATAAAGCACTGGACCTCCATCCTGTCCTGTGTTTATTCTAGGCACCCTGTGTCAAGGAAATATGTGTTTTACAGATTTCTCACTGTTTTGCTTTTCTCACACTTGCAACATCTAACAATTTTCCAGTGGAGAATGGAGTGCAAAGTGGTGCTGAGAGCTTTTCCTGTTCTCCTGCCTGATACAACCTCTTTCCTCTCCCTCCTCTGTAGGAGAGAAGCCCCATTTCACTGGAGGCACATGCACACAGCTGCCCTGCCCTGTTCCTCTCTGGAGCGGAGCGATTTTGGCTGGGGAATGGGGAGGGAGCAGCACAGGACACAGAGGAGCAGGCCAGGGCACTAGTGTCACAGGTCACAGTGTGGTGCCTCAGCTTGGATGTCATTTGTTGTCACATAACTTTTGAATTGTGGCACAAGAATTATTTCTGTCTCAACCTGAAGGTGAAATGTAAGGGTTGTACACCAGTGGTGGGTCCATATAATGTGATTTGAAATGCACCGGATTTTCACCTGGATAAATTCTGAAGTGTGGTCAAGTTTACTCTTGGGCTTTATCACTGTCACAAAGAGTGAAGTCTGGATCTTAGAGCTGAATGGAACTTTTCTTTGCTCTTGGAGAGGTGCAGAGGAATGGAGAACTCGGGTAACTCACACTTCTGACCAATAAAATCCACATCAACAGTATTTATTTAAATAATACTCATACGTTATGCTCTTACTCCTTATTTACCTGTGATATTTTATACCCTCCAGCAGGTGCTGCTGTATCCTGCTAATGTCTTCCTGGAGGAAAACTAAAAAAATCAGTCATTTGATTTAATACTGCGCAGCTGGACTTTGCTCTTTGTTTTGCATCATGAATGTGTCTGTGTTCTCTTGTCTTCCTCAAGTTATTTGCCAGCAGAGTGACTGAGGAGGGAATTTTTATGATCCCAGCTTATTTAATCCTGCAAGCACTTTTTGTAAGAAGGGGTTGAAGATCAGTGGGAGTTGCTTATCAAGGCCATGGACAGAGCAAGTTGAACAGGCACAGGTAGAAATACCTTTGTATTTCTACAAAACATGGGAGTGTGAGTACTCTCTTAGAAGTAAAAAATATTAATAAAAAAATCATAAAGTTATAAAAGTTTCTAGTTGGCTTTTTTTTTTTTTCCCCAAGTTTCTTGAGCTTTAGTAGTTTAATCTCATAATTTTAAATCAGTCTTACCATTAGCTGGTCTTGAATGGTAGAAGTTTGCAGGACAGATTACATAGCCACACATTTCAGAATCTCTTATTTAGGATTTCCACATGCAGAACTGTAGCTGAGTTACATGCAGAAAACGTAAAGAGGCAATGTACTTCATTCTGTTTGCTGGTGGACCACTTGTGCCAGGCAGGAATTTATGAGCAGTAATAGTTGAAATAAGGCCTTGATATGGGTTACATGTCCTTGAAGTCCTTGAGTTGTGTCAGGCCAGAAACGTACTCATGAGCGATGAGCTCTCGTTGATCTCTGATATTTACCTGTGTCTCTGGTACTGTATTGCTGGTTCCATCTGGGGAACTGAAATTCCGCTGTAGTGTTTTTCCTCACTGTTACAGTGATTTGGTTGTGACTATGATTTTGTCACTTTGGGGGTTATCCAGGAGCCTTAGAAGGTGATTCCAAGTTTAATAAGCTGAAATATTGGTTTTCTTTTGATATTTATTAGTAATCTACAGTGTTCAGTATAAGAATAATGACATTAGATTGCAATCATAAATCTCAGGCAAGCAGCACCTGCTACTCTACCATGTGGAACAGCATGTGTTCCCCTGGTCGTTCTGTTTGGAGATGGCTAGAATTACAGTCTTTCTCTCTAACTTCTCTCCTGTGTTTCTTTTAGAAATCCAACCTGGCTGTGGCAGTTATCTTTCAGGAAGTCACAAGGATGGATCACAAGGAAAACACCTTTATTTTTCCTTTTGGCTCAAACTCAAAAGGTTAAACATAATTAGATTATAAGAATTCTCATAATAATCTACATAATCCAGATGCAGTAAACAGATAAAAAAATCATTAGTCAATAAATTCTAAAGTTCTCATAACTTCAATAAATTCAGATTTGGATTTTTAATGAGTTTCAGCTCAGTTGATTTCAGATGCTCTGGGATGTGTATCTGTCTTTGAGAGGAGTTCATTTTATGCTAAAGCAGGAAGTATTCATCCACTTCGATTCTGTGGAGTTTGGTGTGTGTCTCCATTCTTTAGAGAAAGGGAACTGTGTAGACAAGGTGGCTAACTAGATTGCTGAAGTCAAGTGGTATTAACCCAACTTTGGCAACTTGGGTCTATGTCTTATGACATGGAGATATATAACTTAAATGTGATTCTAAGGAACTGGTGTATTACATATACATAATAATAGTTAATGCTTATTCAGTGCTTTCTTTTTCTAGTTTCCAGGGAAGCTCACAAGACTTTTTATAGTTTTGGTTCTAGTTTATGTATGAGAGGATGAAGTCGCTAAATGTGAAGGGAGTGGTTCAAGGTCCTCAAGTGAACCAGTGGCAAAACTGGAAAGAGTTCAAGTTTGATATGTTTTTCTTGTGGATATAACACTTCATTTTTTTTTTTTATTTTTAATTTTTATTTTTTTATAAATGATCATCATTTGTTGATGATGTTGTAGGTAACCACTGAAACGCTGCAGATGATTGAAAATATGAGTAAATGGGTGAAGTCTGTATTTCTACCTTTTTACACAAAATCTACCTAAGATTTTCAGTAAAACTATTTTTGACTTCCTATGAAAGAACGCATTTATTTTTACCATAGCTTTCTAGTACTGGCAGGTGCTTCAGGTGTTTTTCGCTATACTTGGCCAGGCTCTATCTGGAAGAACAAGTGATTACAGCTCCTAAGATATAGTTACCAGCAGTCAGATCAACAAAGGGGTTAAAAGTGATACAGCTCTATCTTCTACTTCAGTGAATGTGTAGTTGTTGATTTAAAGCTCTCGGTAAATGATTGTTGGAGATCTACCATGTGTAGCAGAGCATTCAGAATGCACACCACAGACTCTGCTTCCTCCTAAAGAGCGTTTGTCTGTCAACATCGCACTTTAATTGTAGTCTTTTAAGGTACCAGAAGGCAGGCAAAACTCACCAGCCAGCAGTCATGGAAGATCAGGTCTTTACCAATGTATATCAAAATGTTGACAGCACCAATATCTATGAGATTCCAGACTCTGAGGAAGACAAAGGGGATAATCTTTATGATTGTGTCCATGAAGATCCACCGTCCCTTTCTTCCATCACTACTATCCCAGAGAGCATGGATAGCAGTCAAGAGAGCTCAGAAGATAGCTGTAGTAATTCTGTGGCCTCTCAGCATGGAGCTGATGGGGAGGATGGTTCTTCTTCATCTCACCATGGTGCTGAAGAAGACCACCCATACCAGGAGGTGGATCTGATGAGCCCAACTCTGGAAGATAAACATGTAGAGGGCACTATGTTTGAGAGCAACGTGCATTTTCCTCCATATTTCCAGTTGCGTCGGAGCCAGAGCAATTCTTCCAACTCTCCAACTTCCCTCAAGTTCCCCCTTAACAATAACTTTGGAGAAACCGACAACTTCCAGGCAGATTGTGAGATTTTCATGTATGTAAAGGTAAGAGCTCTGGTGCTCCTAAAAATACACTAGTTTTCAACCCTAAATCAACATATGTGTTCTTCCAAATCAGTAAAATACAGCTACCCACTGCTTTGTTCTCAACTCTGCTGCCGGGGTGCTGCAGGGAGCCAATCCGTTCACTTACCTCTTGCATCTTAATGCACAGAAAGATAAGATTTGTTTTGTGTGGAGATGCCTGGGATTTCTTCACTTCAAGTGGAAGTATGAGTATTGTGAAAGTATTCTGAGTGTTGCTGTGATTAATTTATTCTATGAAATCTCCCTTCTGTTACAGCTAGACTAGCGATACCTGAGCTGATTTAGTTAAGCTAGTACAGCTATCCCTGCATTTCCTATCTATCTAGTACCTAATAGCACAAAAATGATAGTTATTAATGCTACAAAGAAAACTGAATTTATAGTTTGAATAAGGGCAATAAAATTTCCACAAATGCCCATCCCTGAAAGAGGTCTTTCTTTTATTCCTTTCAATATTTAGATTAATGTAGTTCTACGACAATTTTAACATCTATTTTTCATTCATTTCAAGTTAGGTATAAATTACTGAGGGGACTCTCACACTTTCTTCAGCCTTGTAAAGTACTTAAGTTTCTAAACCATAAACACCTGTGTTCTTAAATAACGTTCTACTTCCCTTCATAAAAACTCTTGTATTCAAGCATTTTCAGTATTTATTAGGCTGTAACACGGACCTGACAGTCCTTTCTCTTTAACTGCGTAAGAGATAAATTTTCAAGTTATTTCCCTTGAATAGGACTGTACACCATGAGTGTAATACTCTGTTATTTCAGCAGAAGTCTTGTGAAGTTTGTCACTTTTCAACATAAATAAGATTATCAGACTCTGTTCCTCAGTTCCACAGGTGCTTTGAAAGCAGAATAAGAGATTTTGTTACCACACGTAGTGAGAACTGTTTTCAGTAATGTCTGCATTTGGTTAAATCTAGTTTATTTAAGCAAGAACACACTATAACCTTTGCATTAGTGTGAGATGCTGATTATCTTGTATGAGCTAGAGGAGATCAGATGGCTTGGTGGACTCCTTTAATACTTCATTTGGTTTCTGTTGTAAAACTGAATTTATTTGAAAACAGAGTTAGTTAAAAAGTTATCCTACATTTAATTGTAGGGTAAAGGAGAGTGCTTTCATAAAGTGTCAACAGAATCTTGAGATTCTTTTGAATGCATTAAGAAGTTTATAATTTAAATATTTTTCCTCTGAGTGATGTCTGTCTGTAGATGAAAAGTTGATGTTATTCCCCCTTCATGTCTCCCTTCTCTATGTGACAGTGTCTATGTGACTGCTTTTCTAACTCTTGTGTAAAGTCGAATCATTGAAGTTATTGATAAATTAAAACCAAACAAACACACCATCCAGAAATGACTATCAGGTTACTTAGTCTTATTATGCGTAAGGAAATCCACAAATCTTCAGCCATTTCTCTTGAATTTCAGTATAACTGCAACTACTCTTGCAAAAAGGTGTATATCCTTCAGCAGAGGGACTATCTATGAATTGCTGGGTCATGAATTGTTCTGGGTCCGCATGTACTGCCACAAGGGGTTTTGTACTGTTTTCTGTGTGAGGGCACTTTTTCTTATCTTCAGAGCACTTACACTCTGTGACTCTTTGAAGCAGCAGCTGTCCTGTATCTGTGACTAGATCATGGTCATTGCTAACAATGTTAATTATATGGACAAAGTAAGCTCTCTGGTGTTGGTTCTAGTTCACATCTCTGCTTGTAGTCCTGCATAAGTATTTTAAAAGTTGCACAAATTGAGTATATTTTGTTTGTTAGTGCTTCACGGTATTAGCAACATGAGTGGTGTGGTTTGGCTGTAAAAGAATCTCTCTCTATTCCTTGTTCTTCCACGTTCTTCTTGTTTCGAAATAATGGTGTCCTCTCTTTCTATGCATGAGAAAAGAAAATGAGTGCAGATGTTCCCATTCAAGCAGAGATGATGGGGTTAATTTGAATTTCTGAAAAGTGAGAAGAGGGGCATTTTGAAAAGAACTGCCATGGAGAAGGACAGAGGAAGTCCTTTTCCTTGCTTTTGTGGTGCAGAGTAGCTGACTATCCCATGAAGGGGCTTATCAGCTAGTCTAGAGAGAAGCACAAACTTTGGACTCTATTCACTTGCCAAAGCATAAGTGCCTGGTGCCTTTGAGATGTCCTTGAGCCCCAGGACATCCCTACCTGGCTGGAAAATGAGACGTGAGGCTTTGAGGTGATCCATGCTGTGATCCTGCTCCAGCAGGAGCTGAGGCCTGAGGGGCCAGGCACTGGATGCTTCTGGGCGGGTGGCTGACCTGAACTCCTACAAACAGCGTTTTATTCCTTGAGAAATTGATGACATTGCATTTCTGGATTTTTGTTTTTCTTTCTTTCTGGTATCGAGGTAATAAAGCACTAACTCCATGCAGTGCAGATCCAGGTTTGTTATCTTTAATTATCCAGATAGCAAAAGTCAGCCTATAAAATGGAAGGTCATAGAGTAATATATAACAAGAATTGTGAAACACTTGAGGGCTATCACTTCTTGCACATAGGAACCAAATCTCTCAGTTGTGTCAATGCTGTTTTTCACAGACTGTTCCCTCCTTGTACGGTCTCTAGTCCACCTGAGGACAGTGTTGCTCTGAAACTGGGTTCATCTTCTGGATTTGCTCTTTTCTGCAGACATTAACAGTGACAGGAGGACCTTTTGCTGTGTGACAATAGGGGTAATGACAATTCTGCCACTATTTATTCCTTCCTTTGTTTGTAGCACTAATAAATCTCTGTGAGTGACTGGAAATGTGAGTGTCAGACAGAGGTTGACTGAAAAACCAGAGGAAGTGGGAAGATTAAATGGTATCTAATTTACAGTCCATCAGGCTTAGTTGCAGTGCACTGTCTAGAATAGAAATTTAACTTCATCAGAATATTTTAAGTGTCGTTGCCTTAGGACTGTAGTTTCAGTCAGACTGGATAATGGTTTTTGTAGTCTGTACTGTGTTGTTAGACACCAAGAAAATATTAAAATCACATTAACTCGCCTTTCACTGATTATCAGTACTTGATAACTATGTCATTGCCAGTGGACTATTTCAGGATGTACTATAAAGTAAAAAACGTTGACTTTTGTCAAGGTATTCCCTGTACCTTTAATAGCAAAATATAGCGTGTACCGACATGGAGACATTTGTGTGAATCCAGCGTGTCCAGGCTTGTCAGAGCCACCTTAATGACCTTTCAGTAACGTTGCAATTTCTTCAAACAAAAGCCTTTGCAATTTGAACAGAAATATGACTGACATACAGGCAATGTTACTGAGTGTATAGGACAGCTTGACTTTAATTGTAGCTGTTGCTCAGAGGTCCAACCTTTCACTTGTATGCTGTATTTAAAAGTGTGTTTATCCCGAAGGTTTTCTTTGAAAATTTTAACTTTTTGTTTTTCTGAAGCTTGAGTTGTTATTTAAAGAATAGTCCCTGTTATTTTCTTTTCTTCTGGTTTATTGACAGCCTGAGACTGGCTACAGGTTATACCCTCTCTGTACACACTTGTGCCATAGGAGCACAGTTCCCAAAAGAAGGAAGGTGATTCTTTACCCCGAGCAATAAACACCTCATGTTAAGCAAACAATATGAATTGAATGCAGTGTTTTAGCATCGTGAACATGCATGTTGGATCACGGCACTGGGGTAACAGTTATGGAGGCTGGAAGGCTCCTCTGGAGATCATCTAGTCCAACCCCTTACTCAGAGCAGGATCACCTACAGCAGGTTGCTCAGGGCCGTGTCTGGTCAGGTTTTGAATATTTCCAAAGATGAAATATCCACAATGTCTCTGTGCAACCAGTCCAGGGTTCTACCCTCACGGTAAAAATGTGTTTTCTTATGTCTAAATGGAATTTTCTGTGTATCAATGTGTGCCTGTTGCCTCCTGTCCTTTCACTGGATATCAGTGCTTATATTTAAGAATGCTTGTTTAAAGCAAGATACTGATTTTACCTTCTCTGTACGTCAGAACTTAAACTTTTATCTGTTTCCGTTGAGGTTATTGCATCCTTTGGTAAAATTCCTTTAAATCAGTAGCTGAGAAAGAAAGGACATTTCTGTTTTTTCTGCAAGATGCTTCCCCCTCCCTTGTTTCCAAGTCAGGAAGGCCTGTGGGCTCTAACTTGATGGCACAACTCTGTGCTAGCTCCCTGCTGACTCACGAAGTCGAGCTGAACTCTTACGACCATATTGTTAACAGGGACAGGAAGGTTAATTGCTTGTATCACTGCAAAAATCATGCTCCTTCCCACTGAGTTGGCTTTTCTGGAGCATATTGAGAAAGCTTTGTTTAAAAATGTGTATTAATGGTTTAGAACATGAAGTTACAGGACATAGCTAATTTTTAGCATTTATTATTTGAAAAGAGCAGAACCAAATTGTAATGTAACGATGTGGATGCCCAGTCTTAAATTAGTGGTTATGCTGGTACTTTGCTGAGCAGAACTGAGCATTTTGTAGAAGCAGATGAAAAGTAAAATAGTACCCAGCATAGATGAAGATTTGTAGCTTTTGGTAGGAAATCCTGCAGGGGGTTTCAGATAAAGGGATGGATATCGCCATTAATCAGAATATCTGTTTTTCAAAGTTTCAACCACTTATTTCTTACTACCCTCATAGTCTATAGAGTAAAACAACTATACTTTACAGTTTTGGGGTCGTAGATATTCACAAGCATAACTGGGTGTCGAAATACCGTTTAGCAATGCAAGCCGGGGGTCTTTTAATTGACTCCAATACAGCACATTAAGGCTGATGTTAAACCATATCTTCTCCACTGAGGTTTGCAGATAGTAAAATGAGTTCTGGCTGAAGGCAGGTGGCAGGTGTAACTCTCTATATGTAGATAAAATTATAGTAATCTGGCTTCTTATGACATTTTAGCTTTTAAAAATATTTTTTATAATGAGTATAATGGAAGTAAGCAAGTATTATTTTGGTCTTGTGAATAAGCTTAGAAAAAGGTTAAATGATTCATAATTCACCTTTTAAATAGTATTCACTGAGAAACTTCAGCAAGGAAAGATCTAAGAACTATTTTCGGAGTTCTCCAGTCATGGCAGATTTGCAGACCAAGATGCAACATGTGCATGGCAAGAAATGGGGAGCCAATATCCAAACGTGATACCTTTTTTGATAATTTAAATGAAATTAATGTTGTTTGTTTGTTTGTTTGTTTGTTTTTCTGCAAATAGTCTTACTGAAGATAGTTTACAAGTACAATTCAACATAGAAATACAAGGTATGAATATCAAGTGGTAAGATGTGTCTTCCTGCTCTCAATTTTATCTAGACTGTTCCTAACAGATGCTGCTTTGAAAACATTCAGTGATGCAGATTAAGCATTTATACCAATTAGTCTCTGTCAATGCTTAACTATTGTCCTGAGACAAATATCTTCCTTTATTAAAATTCTGTCACTCTGAATTATGCTATTTTTCTTTTTAATAGGTAGGTCATTTATGTATTAGAAGACAGATATCAATTTTCCTTCAGTCTTTGCTTTCCTAGATTAAGCAAATTCAGATCCTTCAGCCTCCCTTCAAGCTTGAGTAACCATTTCTAAACTTTGAGTGGTTTGGTGTCTGTGAGGGTTGGGTTTGGTTTTTGGTTTTTGTTTTTTTTTTGTTTAGGGGTTTGTTTGGTTTTTTTTCACCTTTTCCAATCTCTCTCCAGTTAATTTATATATTTCTTAAAGGTCTGGTTTTCAGGTACAGGTATCTAGCAGTGCCAATAAAAATTACTACAGCGAGTGCCTCTTTAATTCCTCATCTGTCCACTTTATTTACTGCATATTTTAGCATATTTTTGTATCCTTTAACATTTTTGTGTAGGATTAAAATGTTTATCTTCTAGCCCAGATATTTTCCTAATAAATGGTTCTGTAATGGTCTCAACCATTTATTACTCTCCTGTTTGCAGGCAGCTGTAATGCATGTCGCCTGCCATTTGACTTCAAGAGCATTAAGTTTCTCCAAGTGATGTGATAAGACTCTGATCACCCGTCACTGAAAACAGTTTGAAGTCAGAGAATTGCTCTGATATAAATCTGATGTGGTGCGTACTGTTACCAGTGCTTTTGCTCTACTAACTCAGAAAATAGAGACAGAGCTGTAGTATCTCCACACCGTAGTCTGCAGATACAACACGGCTTTATGGCTACCTCCTGCACCCTGTCGTGGATAGGAGACTGGTAATCTCTTAAGTCTTAACATCTAAGCCTAGCAGCTCTGTAACCCTTATTTCTGAGGAGGGAAACTGTGTTGTGGGTCTCTTCATAGCTTGATTTATGCTTATCTGAATTACTCTCTGTGTGAAAAGATTAGCGAATGGCAGTTCTGTTACAGATAACATCCAGTTCCCCAACTATCAGTCACGAACAGAACGTGTGCTTTGGCAGCAGGTCATAGCAGTTTGCTTAATCTTTTGGATACAAAGGGTAAAAGGTCTTGCTTCGGACCTCGGCTGAGTCTGTGCCTTGCTCATGTCTCCGGAAAGGTCCATGAATCAATCTGTAGTTGACACTCTCGTGCCACCTTCAGCTTTTGGCTCCAGCAGCGACTGTGGCTGGGTACAGCACAGTAGCGTAGCAACAGCTTCAACATACAGACCCGTATTGTCTAGGAAATTGTTACTGCACAGTGATTGCAGCAATAGCAAATACAATGTAAATATGTAGGTCGTAGCGAGAGAAAACTAAACCAGTATTTTTTTACTCATTTCTCTTTTTTTTTTTTTTTATAGTGACTCCCTCTTTGATGTTCTGAAAATAAGACTGTTATCCCAGTCTGGTTTGTTTTCTTTTGAAACATCTCAGTTCCATTTGTTACATTTAGGAAAATGTTTGGATTTGTGGATTGATTACTTTTTTGCTGTCCCTGACAACTTATCTATGTAGCAGTACTGTCAAAATGGCTTCTGCCCAATACAGAGGGATTTGTATTTTTAATTGTTTACTGCAGAAGTACCTAAAGAGCACCTCTGCTGAGACTGATGTTTTACAAACACTAAGTAATAGACAGTCCCTGCAAAGTAACTGGTAATATGTAAATTATTTTGGAATCTGCAAGAAGAAAGCTGCTTTTTGGCTCTGCTCTTTGTTTTCTTTAGCTACCAAGGGTTCGATCTGGCTCACCTGACCTAAGGTGTGTCTGTAAGCTATTAACTACATCTCTGCAGGATATCTAGTCTCTCTTTGCAGCAAAAACTATCTGAAATAGTGCAGTGGGATGTTAATTCATGTGGCCAAGTGTAGGCATCAGCTGCAGGGTGAGGTTAGTTGTTCTGCAGACTCCATTCATTGAATCAAGCAGGGGCCTGATCCAGTTTTCCAACCAGTGCTGTTTCCAGGCAATGCTCTTTTTAGATGCCTTAAGGTTTCCTTCCTGGCCTCCAGCTGCCTCTGCGGAAGGCCGTGGTTGTCCCACAGATCCTTTCTCATACACGTTTACAGATTGCCTCAGCTATCCTAGGGCCTCTCAAATGCTTCTGGATACGTAGGTTTAGGCAACTGAATCAAGCCATAAACTTTCACTGCAGACAATGGCACGGTCACCTGAAGTTAAACAAACTGAGAATGCCACCAGTGACAGTTTAAATACAAAACCTGGATTACTAGATTAGACTAGAAGGTAATTCTGTTAATGAGTATCTGGAAACAAACTCCAGACTGACACTTCCGCCCCCCGCCCCCCCCCCCCCCCTTTTTTTTTTTTTTTTTTTTTTTTTCCTTCCATGTCCACACTCAGAAACAGTGCAACAGTGAACAAACCACAGTGTTGGACAGTTCAGCTGTTCACTGGATGGTATAATTTAATCAAATAAAATAATCTGATACATTTTATCATCTTTCCAAAACTGAGAACCACCACTTTCTTTAACTTCAGTCAACCTTTATCCTTTTCTTAACAGCAACCCCTATAGATGTTTCTTTCAACTACATTTGTAGTTACTTTTTATTTTAGACACCATAGTGAAAGAGAAAAGACAACTGAATTTCAAATGTTTGAATTCCTAGGTATCAGCTCAAACACAGCTTAAGATTTTAATTGTGAAAAGAAAAATCTTCTTTATTTCTTTGGGTCATAAAACCCAGGATTGAAGGGAAATTTTCCGCTGTTCTGCAACTGTATTTACTGGTACATGAGAAATATTTTCAGTGTTCTCTCATACACTCTGATTGTGGCTGAAAAGGAACATCTGAATATTTTTCTATATCAGTGGTAATTTTTAAAATATTTAAAACTGCTTAATGGCAGATGTTAGGAACCTGTATGAAACTACCTTCCACGAGGGGAAAAAAAAAAAAAGATAAGACAGCACTAAAATGAGTCATTGATTTGTTATCTACAGGTGTGATTTTTATCTTTAGACCTCTAGATGATTCTTTCAATATAAATTAATGATATAATTATGGTTGACTTCTTACTGTTGGTATGTCTCTGATAGTGTAAGACATCAGTGACCTTCATGAAGTTGTAGCAATACATTTAGGAATAGATGTGAAGTGAATTTATTGGTGCACAGGTCTGGTTTCAGTATAGGCAAGCAGTGTTTGGAAAAAGGATTTTGATTCACAAGTTAATTGATTTTTCTGTTGCAAGCTCCATGCAGTCACCTCAAAGCAGTCTACAAGTGTTAATGAAATAAATCTCGAGAACACATATTTGAGAGAAAACCCAATATGTTCCTGCTTATAGGTTCATAAAAAATGAGGCACAGAAAGGTAAAAGTCTTTGCACGCTCACCAAGATGATTTTTTTTTTGTTTTGGGTTCCTGGTAATCTGAAAAAAATTTCATGGAGGTGACCTATTGGGACATGAAATAGAGTCCTTTTCTGTCACAAACAGCCTCATCATATAATATATAATTCATAAACTGATCAAGGTTGATTTGAAAGTGGCCGTTGTTATTCATTTTGGAAATCTGCTTCAGAACATCGCTGCTCTGATGGTTTGACACCTTAACCTCATTTCCAAATTACGTTTATTCACGTGCAGCTAACGCATCCTTGTTCTTGTGCCAGAATCGTCCATTACATTCATTTTTTCATTTAGTGCTTTTTAAAATCAGTTTAGGCTTAGACATCCACAGATGTTTTGGGGCTAAACCAGCCAATTCTTTTTGTCTCCATTTCTGCCAGTAATCCCCTTCTGCACATATCTTCTTTCCACAAAGGTGCCTTTTTTTTTTTTTTTTTTCACAGCTGCATCCTGTCTCAGATTGCTTCTACTTTTATAGCTAGACTAAACAAGCAGCAAAAAGATTCTTTTAATAACCTCCTGGTTTAAGTTACCTATGATTGTTTAAGTAAACACATCATTCTATTTGAGGTGAAATGTCCTGATGTAAACATCTTAGAGTCACTCAGAAAAAGCTTCATTAATTTTTTGGTGCCTTTCACAATTTTTCACTTATCCTGACACCTCTTTTCCTTTCAGCAACAATAATGTTTTTCTATCAACTTTGTAAATTCCCCTGGTCTACCTGCAGAGCACCAGCAGGACATGGGTGTTAAGAGTGCTCACAGGTACCGGTCCTGAATCTTAAGTTTAGCAGTTTCAGAGGGCTTCTCTCTGGATCCTTACGTGACATTTAGATGGGGTTGTTCACTTGTCTATGTTACTGCTTTTTGGGAAATCAGCATCTGAAGCTCATCACTCTATATACCCATAGCTTGAGGACTGGTTGGAAGCAAATAGAAGGAGTGTAAGCTTTGCATCTGAGTATATAGGTATATAATCTCTCTTCTGACCTATTCGCACCTGTATTTGTACCATTTTTTGATTTATTTTAAAATTTATTTGATTAAAATCTGGACAACAGAAGTATTTTATACTTGCCCCGGGTTTATACCTCCTCTGTAAATATGTGGACCCTTACCTGCAACAGTGATACTTTGGTGACTCCTCATTGCAAGAAGGTCTCTGTTAGCCAGAAATGTGCTAAATGTGACGGGTTAGTGAGGGGTCTAAATGATACGGGCAAGTCCTCATTAAATAAGAATAGCAGGAGAAATAATTTAAACTAATAAAATTGGGGGGGTTTAATGTCATTAGAGGTTATTCTTAATTTTA
This sequence comes from Athene noctua, assembly GCF_965140245.1. Lineage (NCBI taxonomy): Eukaryota > Metazoa > Chordata > Aves > Strigiformes > Strigidae > Athene > Athene noctua. The sequence goes on along the minus strand of NC_134037.1, from coordinate 7,849,205 downwards.
AGGTTTATTAGCTAGGAATTTCCAGATAAGTACTGGAGAAAATAATTCAGGAATCCTGAATTTCATGAAGTAGACTTGCTGACCTGAGAGTCCAGTTTTTTATTTTTTATCTCGTTTTACTATCACACTGTGATTCAGTCATCGAAGGTAACCTTTCCTGCACATATCATGGGCTTATTCACAGTCAATCCATCAAGAAGATCCATTAAGAATGAAATCTGCACTCTTTTAAAACAGTTTGTGCTTAGACATCCTCATATGTTTTGGGGCTAAACTCAGTTTATCCCCGTTGTTTAAAAAAAAAGTTATCCAAGAGGTCAGTGCTGCAGCATGCCGAATGCTCTGATGCTTATACATAAAGAGTATAAACTGCATGCCTAATGTAATATCATCTAAGAGCTTTAATTCACATTTTCTCAATCATTTTAAATTAATGAAATTTTAAAAATGAAATTAAAATATGAAATTATGTTTCTGCTTAAATACCTCAGGGGTTTGGGAACAGGAAGAATAGAAAGCAGGGCTTTTTTCTTTTTTTTTTAAACCTGATGAATATTTAGAGAAGAATCATAGTGTTTAAGTAAGAGAGAGTTCAGTGGGCAACACTGAAATGCCATCTTTTGCTGTATGAAGATAGAGATCTTATCTAATTTAAAATGTTATCATATAGAGAAACTACAGACAAATTTAGATGTATGGTAAGAAACTATAAGAAACTAATAGCTATATTTTTATTTCAACTTCTAATGTTTCAGTCTGTCATTTTGGGGACTAAAGAAAATTAAACTTGTCAGTTCAGACAAATATCATAAAGGGCTATAGGGCAAGTATTTTTAATCAAGTGATTCAGTGGGGATCATGGTTAATATGCTTGGTGAGATTTCAGGGATATTTCTAAATAGTAGAATGCTTGGACTGAAAATGTAAGCTGTGCTGAAATTAATCAGAGTTTTGCATTGATTCAGTGCAGACAGGATATTACTCAAGATACTTTGATGCCTGCTCTGTACATGCAGTTTGAAGATTGTTTGGATTTGGGGATTCATCTGTGTAAAATTTATGAAGTCTGTTTTAATGATTGTCTGTCAGACAGAAGATTTCTGGAACACTGGTCGGAACTGCTTGCTTTTCTCTTTCCATGTTGGGACAGATATTGAATATAGAGAAGGTTTAATTCTTACTTTGGCTAGAAATGGCCATTCACAAACCTCCAAGAGTATCTATTTGAATTAAACATCCCAGCGCTCAACATGGGCTGTGCCGAGGAATTAATCCAGTCTAAATTTCTAGGAGGGCAGTGGTTAAGTTGCAGATCATCTAACAGGGAACTCTGATGCCCTGTTAAATCTGACCAGGTACCATCTGAGAAAGAGCTGCTTTCTCATCTGGGGAAGTGATTCAAGTGCTTTAACATGTTCCTGTGAAAAGGAGCTGCTGGAGGCTGGGCAGGATCGGGGCATCTCATGTGGCCCTGGAGGTCTATGTCTGAGCAGGCTAACCCCACCATCAATTTCTCAAAGCCTAAAGTTACTACAGGGTCATATTTCCATGGAAAGATACTGGACAAGGATCAGTATCAAAAATTTGTTTAGATACCATGTGACCTATTTTGAAGAGGCACCAGTCTTGAGACTGATATAAACAGTGATAAATAGTTTCTAGTTACATCTTGCATAGTTACAAGGTGGCATAAAAAGAACACCTTTGTAAAAAACACACAGATTGTTTTACATATCTGTCATACCACGGGATTGCGTACTTCGTTGACCTTTATGAGCCACTTTAAATTTACTTATTTTCACCAAATGTAGGTAGGGTGCGTATCTGTTGAATCAGTAACTTCATCGTGGTCCGAACGGTTCCTGTACTTTGGTGTGCTAGCACTTTGCCATGTGTTAACGAGCCCAAATGACAAACAGCAGAAGTGTGGAGCAGCAAATTCACAGTCATGTGGCTCCTCCCTGTGAGATTGCAGAGAATGAAGTTTGGACGGGAGCAGAGTTTCTTGCAGGCATCGGGCACTGATTGGCCCCACGCACCGTGGCTGATAACAGCTAAAAATAGCACCGGTATAAAAGCCCAGCGAGCAGCACAGCTGCCCTGGCATTCCCTCCTCGACTGCCAGCGAGGGAGGAGACGGTGTTCTCCGAGTCCCTGCAAATATGTGACCAAAGAACATTCTGCTACTTAATTCCACTTAACAATTAACTTGTCAAATAAAGACACATGGGACTGTGTGACTCACGGGGAAGTAACCAAGTTCTACTTTAAACAGAAAAAGACACAAACCGAAGGTGAGATTTTCCAAGCAGATTTTCTGAGCAGAGCGTGGCAGGTGGGCCGGTGGAATGTCTTTGGAAGTGTGCCTGCAGAATATCTGTGGTTTTACGTACAAGAACGTTGTATATATACTCACATAATCACCCTTATAGGGAGCATACTTTGTGACAATGGAATTCTGAACACTTGGAAAAACAAATGTGTTTTTATTTGACAATGGTTTGACTGAGCTGGCATTGAAGACTTCAGGAGTCTATTCTTAGGCTTGCTGTTGATTCTGGGGAAACCAGGTCACTTCCTTGCATTCTGTTCCCTTTCAAGCTCTGCCTGTCTTCTGTTTTAAACTGTAGACTTTGGGGGAAGTAACTTCAGTTGATTGCATTGGAAGATAAACCTTTGGATGTCTGAAGTGCTTTGGATGTATAAAGACAGCAGACACCTGTGTTGAAGAGCTCCCCTTTTAAAGTCTGGCAACAGTTACATTGAATTGAAAATAGGGTGTAATCAGGGAAAGCATTAGAGACTCTTAAAAATAGGTGGCAGTATCAGCCCTATCAATAGTAATCTATTCCCTCATGTATTAATTCCAGTTGTCTGAGTCCTCTTTGATTTTGTGAAGCATTTCACTATGGAATTTGTATGGCTGGATTTCCTTTCAGTTTAGGGTGTTCTGGTTCTTTTGTGAGGTTTTTTTTGGTTGGGGTTTTTTTTTTTTTTTTTTTTCTTTATAATAATATACTACAAGGTTTATAATTTCCTACAAGATTGATAGATGACCTGGCTAACTTGCCTTCAGTTTCAATTCGTGATACTTAATGTTCTGAAAAGGTCACTTATAATTGCTTAGCTATTTTCCCTTTCATAAGAATATACAATTACCTTTTATTTTCTTGATACATCTCTCATAGCAAATGAAATAACTGCAGAGGATGTTGGTTTGGTAGTTCTGTAGGCTAAAGTCTTCTTTTTCTGGTCAGGAGACCCAACATGAGCAGAGGGAGTAGAAAGTCCCACACAGGGGCTTCCACCTAGTTGAGACACAGGGCTGAGGGGAGTCAATCCTTACAAGTACACTTGACTTCACCCTTTGGAACTCCGGCTTTCCCATCTGAAAGTCAATTTTCTGTGTTAAAGTGTAGCCAAGAGGTAACCTGAGAGTCTCTTACTGGTGCCATCCTCTGCAGGGGGAATTACACTTTCTCTCAACATTATGATATATATCTTTATATATATTTATGAATTATTCTGGCATCGACTCTCCTTGCTGCTTGGCTAGGAATGGGTAGTAAAGGGCTCCATATCTCATTAGCACTTTTCTAACTGATGTAAGTCTCCTGGGAAAAACTAGTCCATTTTCTAGAGTTGTATCATAGTTGTCACCAAGGTCAGAGCAGCAAGACTGCAAAGTTGACTCTGGGTTTTGACATTTCAGTGATCTCTCAGGTTGCGTCTAGGCATTGGAGCCAGTGACCAAGGGCCTACACCTTCCTCATAAAAGTGATACCTGCTACATGCTCTGTGAAAATTTTGTGATTTCAGGAAAAAATGAAAAAATTTTGGAAATTCTTCCATTTAAGTGAAAAAAAACCTTACATCTTTTTGGTTAGACTACCCAGTATTCCCAATTCTGACAGACTTAAACAAGATCCCATAGCTATTCAGACTGTGCTCAGAGCTGAATTTCACACTAAGATTTACTTTCAGTCTTAAGCTCAGCTATTCTTTAAGAATTGCCACTACTGTCTTTCACTTAAGAATGTGGGACGTGGTCTCTGAAGTCTTCATAACCTGCATGTGGTGGTCACCAGTGGAAGTCTGCTAACTTGAAAGTCTAGCTCCGTTTCATCCTGCTTGTCTGCATTAACTCTGCAGTGAAAAGGGTCCTCAAGCAAAGAAAAACTAAAATGAGATATCACCAAGTCAATGTCAGGTGCTCCAAGATGTTGAACTCTTACTTTGAAGAAAGAAGGGGAAAAAAAACTCCAAACAACCCACCATTCATTTAACAGTTTGAGGTGATGCACTAAGGAAAGTGAGCTTGTTCACTGGCAAACTTTGTGGAAACTTTATCACAGAAGTACCAAAAGGTGAAATGAAAAATGAATGAGGGCAATTTTCTAAGGAGAATGGAAGAGTTACACAGTTCCCTGTAAGACTCAAGGTCAGCCAGCTGCATTAGCCCAGGCGTACAGCACTGCCATTGATGAGGTGGACCGTAATGTATGCAGAGGCTAAACTTTGCTGCCATAAAGAGAGATGTAAAGATGTTGATCCCTGCTATTTCATACTGAACAAGCGTGGTTTTATCAGGGAGCCAAAAAGTGTACGTACTATTTGGCTTTTCTTAGAGCCAAATAGTACGTACACCACAGAGGATCCTGTAAGCCGCTGTGCAGATCCACGCACGGAACCTGCTGTGCAGGTACATTATGGCTTCATCTGGCACAGCTAAATGTCACTGATGCCAGCATCTGAACCCAGGGGAACTACTCTGAGTCATGGGTAATTTCAAACTGAGTTGCTGAAGACTTCGTATTTTAGAAATAACGTGCATCAGAATTTAGAAAATAATCTCTGCTTTTGGCCAAATTGTTTGCTAAACAACAGAGTGAATACAAATGTATCCAATGAAATCAGCAGCAATTGTGCAGTCTTCGGGCCTTTATTTACTGGGGGGAATTGAAGCCTAGCCTGAGATCTGCAGGAGTTGTACAAGCCATTTTGAACCCTTTCCGTAAATAATAGTTCCTAAATTGGGATTGGAGTAGTGTGTTGTGTGCTGGTCTTTTGCCTGGGGGATTTAATCCTAGTTTGCATGCACATACTTCAAATCCTAATTAATTTAGACTTAATTTATGACAAGAAGCATACAGAGAAATGAACAGAAATAATCTAAAAAGGGACTTGCACTAAGAACACTTGTAAATTAAGACTGGGATATGCATTACTTACTCTGTTGCAGACTTGCAAGTCAAAATCATGTCATTTTAGTTCTTAACTTTAGCAGTGGGCCAACAATAATGGGTATATCATACCTGGTGGTGTTTTTCTTCATCATGCTTAACAGCATGAAGGATTTGTTTTGAAAAGCAAGGCCTGAGGATATCTACATTCCTCCTTTTATCAGCTACATTATCCATATAGCCCACAGTTCAGGACAATCCGTAATGCTCTCCATTGTATCCTCTACAATGCCACTTTCCAGAGCAGTCTCAGTCCTGTTTGGAAGTATCTTTTGTTTTTAATTGAAATGACAGTTTTGGAATTATAGTAAAATAATGACGTAAAGGAATAAACCCCTGCCCTCTAGAAGCCTCTCTACTGAATGCAGCATTAGGAGATGATTTTGTACCTTTTAAGTGCCCCTTCCTTATGAATGGTTAGCTGTGACTGCCTCAACACGAGCACTGAGATAATTATCCATGATGAAATCCATCTTCACACTGAACAGTAGTGGGTTTTTCTTTTGAAGTTGTTAATGCTTATTAATGTTACAGCAAAATTTAATACTGCATCCGTGTGAAAACATATATAAAAATAATTTCATGCTTTTGGACTAGAACTTACTTTGCAAAACTCCTGTCTGAACTGATTCTAGTGATCTACCATTCTGTTAAACAGCTGAGTTTCATCCAGAGACCTTTAGAGCTAAAATAATGCATTTTAATAATAAGGTAAAGGAGGGCTGCCGTAGCTCATGGCTATGATGGATTTGTAACGTCTGGGGGATGGATATAGAGTGAGCTATCACAAATTTGACAGTTAATGGAGTGCAAAGTTTTCTGGCCTAGTTTTTGCCATCCCATCCCCTTTCTTGGGACATTCAGGTTGTGTGCCTGTTGTATTACTTGATGTCTTTTGTTCCGTGCCCCTGCGTGTGGGACAATTTATAAAATTATGAGAAAAAAATTACAGTTCCTCCTCATTCCATCAAGCCAACATATTTTGAGGCTCTGTATGTCTCTGGAGTTGAGGGGAAATATCTGCTCACCCAACCTCGGCACAAAGCTAACGAGAAGAGCTTTGTACATACAACCTTGCATGTCTTGTATGTCTGGGGAGGGGAATGTGCAGTCTGGCCCCAAATATCTGAGACAAGTCCCTTTTGATTTTTCTGAAGATTAAACAAGACTTGATAGTGACGGGTTGTAATTCAAAGAAAATTAAAATTATTGGATTGATTTCTTGCATATGTTAACTTGTTAAATAAGTAGCATGTCGAAGCTATTAGCATGCAATAAATGCAATTGTTAATTAGCAGTAATTCAGAACTGTCCCCAGAAGGTATATTTTCATAACCCATTCAAGCATGTTGGTGTAGTACCTGTTTGCTGCCTAGTTGTTGGTTTTTTTAGGCAACTAAGCAGTTGAATAAATCCCAGGTAAAATCACAGCCCCAAATACCATTTACTGTAGCTGCACCAAGATTTTACTTTGTCTTTTCATCCATAATGGAGGTTTATTCACAACAGGAAGAATGTTACCTGTGTCGTATAAAACTTACGCTGCCCTGCTCTCACAGGATGAGCTGGGTGGCAGCACCAAGTGAGCACGGGGGGATGGATGCGCTCAGTGCCCTGATCCTTCTTGGTAACTTAGCGGTCTGCTGGAGAACTCCACGGTAGAATTACATTCTGGATGCTTGGCCTCTGCTTCACCCCCTCGGGACAAATCTTTGCTGGAAGTGAAGCTTACATCAGGCTTGTGAAAGCTGATAGTGTGTCAGAGTTCACCTACAATAGAGGTCTTATGTGGAGACGTGGCGGTTCCTTTTCTGAAGCTGTCCTCTTCTTTTATTAATGAGATGATGTGCTCATATTCATTTATGCATCTCATAAACCTCAAACTATAATGACTGGGCTTATGAAGAGTTCATAATTCAGTGTCTAATGTTCTTGTACGTAACTCAAAGCCTCTGCTACTTCTGACTTGTGAGAAAATGATAGGCCAACTAAGCGACTCATTCTTTGCAGTAAAATGAGAGTGTACTAATTATTTATCAGTACCTTACCCTTAATTTGGCTGAAGAAAGAGCTGATTTCATAACACAAAATAGAGCCGTGTAGACAATAATAGCCATTATAGTCAAAAAGGTTCCACCCAGATGTAAGTGATAAGTCAGTTTTATATGACAGCAAAGCAGTAAAAGCATGAATAGATTCCTGAAGTAGTACATATATATATATATATATATATATGTATTTCCTCCTACTCACTGCCTCCTACAGAGTTTATCTTAAATTCAGCTTTCAGAAGCTATTTTAAAAACCACAACATTTATATGAACAAGGGCTCTATTTTGCGTGGTCTCTTCTAGGGATTATATAGGGAGATTTTTGAAAATCAGAGGGTTTTATTAAGGTGGGCTGGGTTATTCTCTCTGTGGATACCAGCAAGCACAGCTGGAATATCAGATGTGTGGTGTTCACACTACAGCTTCTGTAGCCTCTGAGCACCCCGTATCGAGTCCAGGGGCAGGGGGTGAGTGCAGGGTGGTGCCTCATGGGTGAAAGTGGATGGATGGGGAAGGGACCTTCCAGGGGCACTGCTGCCCAGAAGCATCTTGAACCAGATGGGATCTGGCCCGTTCTTGCAGTAGCTTATATCTGGGTCAGGATGGAAATGGCTTCAGGGCATCTTAGCTCCCTTTCTCTGTACTGCACAGTTTCCCTTCTGCTTTACTGAGCCTCAGCACAATAATCTTCATCTTGCAAATTACTTATAATACACCACTAAACCCAGACAGTAATTGGGAAGGAAGGATTTAAATGTTTTGACACTTTGAGTCTGTACCAGAATTGCTACATCTAGAGTTTAACTTTCAGAAGCACAAGGCACGCACAAATTCTGAAGCGGGAGATGACACGGGCATAGTAATCAGGCACTAAAGCCACAGATTTTTTTTACTTAATAATTACAGTGGGATTTGTCTGACTATTATAATGTTTTTATCTGAGATTGTTACTCTGGGCTCTCTTTATTACCAGTAGAAAAAAGTAGGCACTTCTAGGGCACATTTTATCATTCTAAAACAGGCATCTAAATAGGTCACATGCGTCGCATCTTATAAGTGCCGATATGTTGAATGCTGATTTTAATTAAACATTTTGGTTTAGCATTAGCAGTATTAACCTCCTTACTGTTCTCATAGCTGGCAGTATTTTCTCTTCCAGAGTTGATATATATGCTCATGTGATATAAACTGTTCAAAGCAGTTCAAACCTGTATCAAAACAGTGTTTTCAGCGAGGCTGGAGCTACAGGTAACCTCAGTCAAGATGACCCACTTCTCATTGTTTCCAGGAGCCCTCATTAAAGGGAAATTATGTTGTTACGTGAGGTGCTAAAGCAAAACAATTTTTCAGCAAAAACAAAAGCTTACAATCATGGAGTTGATAACATATTTAGGGATGCCTGTTAGAGATATGGCAACTACACTTATGTTTTTGGCAGACTTTTATAACTGTAATACATAATTACAATGCAATGATTCTTTTTGCCACATGTAAGTACACTTAGCCCATGTCCTTGGAAGTTTGCCGGTAGGCCTAAGAATAATTATACTATAAATGTTTGGTAATTAATGTGCCTAGTCCAAAAATTACATGTAAAAATTTGAAATCAAAGGAGTAATAACACTTAATTCTCTTATAGTTAACCTTCCAGTTATTTGAATGAGTGCTAATTAGATCTAAAAACCATAAGCACACTTTTACACTAATTATAATGTTGATTATGTTGTAATTACAGTTGCAAGAGCATAATGAGATTTACTTGTTAACTGTTTCAGTGTTTCGTGGAGTGCACATGAGACAGCTGTTGTGGGAAATTCCCATAGAGCTTACCCAAAGAGCCACAGAGGTGTTGGCTGCTACTGCTCTGGACCCGTGTCAAATGCCTAGAGGTCACGGGAGGGAATTAAAGATCATCACGAAAGCCCACAGCTAAGAGCGCTTTCTGGAAAGGCAAGTGTTTGATCATGTTAAAACCGTACCCGAAAGGCCTCTCTGTGTCAGAAGGAGAAGGTAAAACTGCTCATGTCTGGTGGTGCAAGCTGCCAACAGCCTTGTTCCCTGCCAGAACGGGCAGCGTGCAGGGGTGCAGGAAGAGGCTTCCCGAGGGCAGGAGGGCACCAAGTCCCTCCAGGCAATGAGGACAGTGAGGAGGAGATCCCACCCAGCCCCTTTGCCTTTGCTCTCCCCTCCTGTGCCAGCACTCCCTTCCTCCAAGCCTTTTAGCTGTGTCAGGCCTTTCTGTCCTGTGCCACATCTCGCTTAGGGCTGCTGTGTGGCGACCTCTGAGTCACACGAGGAATGCAGGGCGAAGGAAGGGAGTATAGATGATGACAGTATGTCAGTGGCAGGCCGAGGCCCTTCAAAGTTTTCTTCCATACTCCACCCCAGCGTATCATCACTGTCCCATCCCACCTCTACAACCAACACCCTGAGGGACACACCGAGAAATAGTTATGGGACCCAAATATTTCAGTTTCCCAGGGCCCTGAAGCTCTTCGTTCCCCTGTGTAACCCCATTCCCATTCTGCTCCTGAACTCCCTCAGGAATGGTGGCACCGTGGGGTGTTTTTCTCAAACACTGAGTATTTAATTTTGGCTTCTGCACTGCTCTGTACCTCATACAGGTGTTTTTGCCAAGGCAGAGCTCTGCTTTTCTGCACGCTCCTTGCACCGATGCAACAGCTAATGCACAGGGTGAAAAAGTTAGGCTCTTTTTTCCTTGCCATTTCTAGCAGTAACAATATTAGGATTTTGAACAGCTAGAGGCAGGAGAAACAACCTTCAGAAAAGAAGGAAAAAACATCACTGTGGCTTAAAGCAATGAAACCAGCCTGCTGCAGACTTCCCTCTTCCCCTGTCACTGATGCTCCCAGCCGTAGAATAAGGGAGGGAACAACAGAAACGCTGAAAACAGGGAAGAGCAGAATTATTTGCTCAGAGACTGATCCTGCCGTAGGTACCAGGAGCTTGTCTCCTCCCCTGTGAGTTAACCCCACCCTCTTGTTTTATGCTCTGGGCTATTTTGGGCAGGCAGTGAGAACTGCAGCTCTGACAGATGAGGATACTGTACCAGAGCACAGCAGCACTTGTTGCTCTGAAGAACTACACAGCCGTAACAGGGACTGCTTCTCTGCTGCCTGCCTTTTTTTTTTTATTGATTATTATTTATTTATTAACCTGCAAACTTGTTTTCTCCACTGGTTTCGAGCTTTATTGTTACAAATGATGTTTTAAAAGCTTTGTGAGAGCTGTTCGGAAGGGAAACCTACCCTCTGTGCAGTTGAAACCTCCTTTTGCCACTTAATAGCAGGAGATCATCTGGTAGCCTTGGGGGTGAAAAATGACAGACTCTGTTCCTGCTAATGGGGAAGGAAAGGACCCTGAAATTGAGCTTTTTGTGAAGGTAAGTTGCACGGTGAACTGGACACTGGTGTGACTCTCGGATCAGCTCGGCTTCTACTGAATAATCAAACTTTAATTTTCTGGCACCGAGCAGAAGCGGCGCTTTGACAGCCTGTTATCTCTTGCACACACGTTCACATTGCTTTCTTCTTCATGACATTAGAATTAGGTAACGTGGAGGGAGAGTCAGAGTTCCTGCATTTTATTGTTATTTCTCTCCTTGTGAGTTTGTCCTTTTATTCTTTGCCTGCTGCTTGCAGTGTACTGTGTCCTAACTTTAGACTTTAGGCTTTGGGTTTTTCACTAAGAATCCCTCTTCTCCATTTTTGGGAAGAGAGCATGAAGAGCAGAGGAGTACCATCACTTGGTCCCTCGGCTGAGGCTGTCAGGTCTGAAACACTAACGGACCATAAAACAAACAGGATTGAGGTAAGCTGGCAGTCTTCTGATTATTTCCTGCAATACTTTTTTTTTTTTTTTCCTTAATAAAATGAAAACTAAATCAGTTTTTATTCTCAGTTTCCTCAGCCCGAAGCTCATTCTGATTTTATACAAGGGTAACTGAGAATAGAAACTTATTTAATGAAAAGATAGAAGAGTAAGTACACCTGTTATATGGAAGAATTTCAGAATGTTTCAAACTGGGTACATCTGTTGGTCTTGGATTATGAAAATCTTACCATTAAAGTCAGTGACACAGTTCAAACCCATTACATATACTTAATAGCAAACGCTGTCCTAGTGAAAAGCTCAGATTTTTTGATGGTCAGAGCATGTTTCAAAGCCTCTATGTACATTGAGACTGAAATCCGCTCTGCTTGTATAAAATCCAGGTGTTTGGTCTCTCTGAGTCTAAACCGTCCCTGTAAATCAATAGGATTATTATTAATATGCGGGAGTTACATCAGACCCTTTGCAAACAGAGCACTGAATGATTGGGAAAGCAAATTCCAGCCCCTCCCTTCTGTCAAGTTGAGGGTATATAATTGCTTTGTACTCCCTGATGGATATTTTGGGCTGTAAGTTGAAATGTCAGCCACATCCATGATGTGTATACATGGCCTCTTCACACATCTTCCAAAACCAGTCAGTTCAGGTGCAGCCTTTCTGACCGAGCCAGCATCGAGGTCTTTTTCCCTAGCAAACAGATTTTGCAAGAATTTCTGGTTCATAAATGCCCAGTAGATCTTTTGTTCAGAGCTTAATGTATTAAAATGGACCTGCTTGGGTCCATACATCCATATACCTTGCCTCTTACAAGTTGTTGCTACAAAAGTGAATTTAATGGAGATGTTTGTGAGCTAAAACATAGGTTAGTGGGATTGTTTGGCACTCTGTCATCACAAGTGTATTCTGGAATGCAAACCTTTAGCTACTGATTTGTTTTAGCGCCCACACTATTTTATTGAGGCTGATACGGATGTTTATGATGTATGATTCTTTGACTGCATCAGCTGTTATAGTGAAGGTCGCTGCTTAGATTCATTGTGTGAAGTTATGGATCCATAAGTTACTGGAAAAAATTTGCACTGCATTCAACTGAGGCATGCCATCAGCTGAAGATTTATAACTCCAGAAAGAACATTTTTAGTAATGTGACTTCCTGCATAATGCATGTTACAGAATTGCATAGAGACTCACAAAAAACTTATAATTTGCAGAGCTGAAGCAAAAGAATTAATTGGTATCTTCCTGGAGACTTTCCATTTAGGTTGAAAAATTGCAATTCTTGATGTTTTGGAAAGGTGCCATTAATTTAATTAAAAGTCTAGAAAGTTGTATTGTAAAGTATGTAATCAGAGTATTAAATTATACAGCTCAGAAGAGATGGGCTAAAAGTTGAAAAATAGGAACATATAAGAGAAATGTGAACAGATGAAAACTTTTCTGGAGCATGAAATTTAAAAGAATGAAATATTAGTAAGGGGAGATAAACAGGAAGGGTGATCCAGGAGAGAATCTGCTAAGGAGAGGGTGCTTACTCTGTTTTAAGGCTGGAAAGAGGAACAGAAAGGTGGCAGCTTCTGGATGAGCATGAGATACTGGGACAAGTGACAAATCTAAATATGCTGGACCACACTTGAGGCAAGTTCTAATAGCAGGAGGTGTTGGGGTCAATGAGCATTTCATCACTTGATTTTTGTGGAGCTCATACTTCACTCGAGGAACAGAATTCTGTCCTGCATCCCTGAATGAGCACACAGCCAGAAAATGCAGAGATCAGTGAGAAAAATGTAGGGCAGTAGTTGTGGCCTGGAGAAAACTTGTCTTCCACAAGCACAAATAAACCAGAGAGGGTGGTTTTTCACCAGCCATAGAGTCTCGAATAAAAGCAGTTTCTGTCTCAGGTTAAAAAAAGAAAGGTGTTACACAATTGCTCTATTTCCCTTTTCTATTTAACATCCAGGAGAGCAGGAGCCTTAGAAAGACAAGTAGAGAGATGATTGTAAACAAGAGAGCCGTGCTGTAACCCAATGCAGGTTAGCTATCTCCTGAGCCATGCAGATAGGCTGGGCACCACCAGGGCACCGCCAGCTCAGCCGCCACGGCAGAGACAGGTTAAGTGGTTATCACACCTATTTGTTATCATCCCCATTGATTTTACTCTTTTTCTAACAGTGCCCTAATCTGGATCTGTGAGGGTTTTTTTTTTTGTTTTGGTTTTTTTTTTTGTGAACGAGTGTTTGTTCTTGCAAGGTGTTTGATTGAGAATAAACCCACCCAAATCTGGGGCAGGACACAAGCAGAGGGATGGTGAGAATGGGCAGAGCGGAGGAGTGGTGAGGTCTGCTGAGGAGATGGTGCCGCCTTAATCAGATCTGCAGTTTGTGTAAGCAGGCCTTTTGTGAACACTGAAACTCTCCGGCAGCAATTCTCTCTCTAAACTTGTTTGACAAGGAATTGGAAGAGGCTGCCAGAGAAAAAGGCTTGATAGGCGGTAGTGCGAGACGCTGGCAGCAGCAGCTTTGGGGAAGCGAGCATCAGGAGGTAGCGCCTGCTCTGTGCTTAACCCAGCTTGTTGTAACTCGGGTTAATTTTAATTCTTTGTGTGCTGGAGAAGCAAAGTGCTTCTGTATAATAAATGACACCCTGATGGAAGGTATATTTAGCTTTTTCTGGCAGTCTTGCACCTGCATCCTTGAACATAATGACTAAACTGAAATGGTGCTCTTTTTACATACAGACTATTAAAATATGTATGGGAGGGTCACAGAACTGTTGGTTTTTTTGCTTGCAGTGGAAACAGGTGTCTGGATGTACATTCCTTGCATTTCAGAATTAGAGTAGTGCCTCATATCCAGAAAGTTAATTTGAAGGGATATACATTGGAAACACGGAAAACAAAGCATGATACAAATAAGACTTGAGAGTACACCTGTCTATTTGCATTGGTCAGGAAGAGTGCAGTCTAGAAAGCAAACAAACCACAAGAATGGTCCAAAGTACATTTGATTTTAAAAAACTTCCTGTTAAACCATATTTCTGACAATCAAAAGATGGTAGCATCATCACGGTAGTAGAAGAATGAGTGGTGAGCTGGCAGACATTTCTGCAAGGAGTCATTGTTGTGGTATTGAGTAATTAACATTCTGGATATGTTCATCAGCTCAGGTATGCAAGACCTTTTGATTAAAAGGTGTAAAGCTTTACTTCACAAAGTGCCACACTGAACACCCATCTAGAAGATGGTGCTTGAACTCATGAAGGTGCTTGCAAGTGTAAGAAATAGGAGAGATCTCTTAAAGGCCTTGATCTTCCACACTCGCTGATTCAGACGTTGAACATATTCCTGTCTGCCAGCTGAAGGCATAAAGCTTTAAAATGCACTGACCACTCTCAGCCTGATCCTCCGACTTTGAGCTGAGCGTTGTGAATGACCAGGCACAGTGATGGTGTATTTGCAGTGTCTCAGGGATACAGTACCAGCCAAGGTATGGTTTAAAGACTAACAGCATCGAAGTATTTGTAGGGTCCTTTACAGTCACTTCTTGTTGGAGGATTATCACGAAGAGAAGAGGTTAGTCCTGGTATGCTCACAGTCTCCTGGAGCAGCAAACAGACACGCAAGGAACCTGTGAGCTCTTTGTCACCTCCAGTGGTTTCATTTCATGGAGTTTTAGGTGTCTGTTAGGAGTATGTTTAAAAGTGATGGCAAGATTTGGCACCAAACTTATGATCCCTGAATGAATCAGTCAGTCAGAGAGCCTGGTGCTCTGCTGGAAGAACCAGGACGGAGCAGTCAGCCTGCTGATTTAGTCTGCTCCGTCTAAAGCCCAGGAGTCGCTGCTCTCGGGAGGGTGTAGCTGCCCTTCTCCTCTCATTTGGACACAATTATCCCTGAAATCCCACAGAGATGAAAGATTTTTTGTACTCTGGGATTTATTTTTGTGCATTTTCTGGATTTTTTTTTTTTTTTTTAAAGTTTTCTCTGATGAAAAGTGATTTCAAACTAACTGGATTTTGGAGAACTGCTGCAATGTAGCCTTAAAGGAAGATACAAATAAAAATGTTACTCCTGGTACAATCATTCCCCACTATTAAGGCTTTTGTAGTTTTAAAGTAAGAGAGTCACTGTGGTAAGAAAACTGATTTCAATTTCAGAATTTTGAGGTTCTCAAAACCAATAATGGCTTTATAAAGTGGGAGAGAGAACTTGGCAGGAACTTTTTAACCCATTACAATAAGACAGGCTCTGTATATTTTGAGTCATAGACTACCCTCAAGAAATATTTTGATGATGAGCAGAAATCAAAATCAGTTTTGGAAGGCACAAAGGTAATTTCTATTTCTTGATAAGTGTGAGTATTTTGCTCGGTATTATGGACTCAGCTTTTGGCTTCCATACAAAATCATTCTTAAGTTCAGCAAAACTTTCTAGGTAAAGAGGAAATAACAGAGACAAGCGCGCTGAAGAATAATGATACTAAACCATCTGGTTTAACCCGTCTGGTGGTCCAAGACTCACAATAACGTTTTTTTGGATCCTTGGCCATGTGGTTGGCCAAGCCTCTCACGTTTCGAGAGAGACATGGCCACCCTACAAAGCAGACACGTGCACTGTGTGCAGTCTCTGCCAGGTCTCAGCGGCCACCCTGGAAGTGGCGTGAGCATGTGAGGGTGTTATGGATCTTGCATTTTTCATCTATTTGGAGATGTCAGGGCGCTGCAGTTCATGCCTCTTCCAAACTTATTTTGGTGAAGCAATATATGAACAGCAGCCTAAGTCTCCTCTTCTAGCGTGCTGGCCTTGTGCATTGGTATTAAGGTTACCAAATTTACAAGGTTTACTAGTAGCCCAGACACCAGCATATATACTGGGAATAAAACAGTTTTACTAGGTTTGTTTAAACATCTATAAATGTGTTTGATAAGCTCCATGCAGGGGGACTCAGGTGTTTCAGTGTAATTCTGACTCGGTTCCTGTTTTGCTTAGATCTTTCCAAATCAAGGCTGACTGGGTTGAAGCCCATAGTTTTTATATGTTTATGAAATGGGTACAAGAAGAAAGTCAGGCCTCCTGAATTTGAATCACAAATTAATAGTAACTCCATTATAGACCCAGTTAAATCAGGGAAATGCTGCCTGGACTAGTAGTTACCTCTCTGGTCTTTTTATTAACAATTTTCAATAAAATAATAAAAATAATAGTCAAGGGAAAACCACCTATCTTGGCAAGATCTAATTTTGCTTTAATCTTGTTAAAAAAAAAATCAGTGAATTAACAAATAGCTGCCTAGCAAATGTTTTAAAATTACAAGTTTCTTGTTTTCCCTTGTGGTGAAGAAAAACAATACTTTAAAGAAGCTTTAGCCTGAGTTATACAACCCAGAGTCTGTATGTCTGCGTGACTGTTTTCTGTCTGAGCATTTGCAGGTTTTGTTTTGCATCAAGACAAGTGCCTCATTGGTGGGAATATTAGAGACGGGCAGTGAATAGTTTAAGCAGGCCAAACTTATAAAAGGACTTGGCAGGGATATAATCACTATCCTTGCCACCTTGAACCTAGTCTGGAATGCTTTTAGGATTGCTTGGGAAACTGGATCTCAAGTTCAGAAGCGATTTTCAACTATGTCTCTTTGCTCTAGTTCACGATCTAATCATTAGTTTATAGCTAAAATGACTGACACCCTTATCTGCCATGGTTTGGGTTTTTTCCTCATATAAATGGCTGTGACTACTTGCTTTTTATTAAACTTGATGGCATCAATATATATGTTAATTGTGACCCAAACATCTGGTAAAAATGAAACACATTCAAATACTTTGTTGAATATGTATATACTCCATCTACTAACTTCTTCCTTTATTCCAGCTTTTCTGAGCCACATAGTCAAACCAGGTACAATATGTCTACCATGAAGAATTGGTGATATTCATAATTACTATTGCTTGCACTTAGAAACAACCATCAGTATGCTTTGGGTGCTCTAAATTTAGCTGCAGATTGCTCTTCTTCCATCTCTGGCAGCACATGTCTCACCAGGCTCACAGGTTGTTGTGTCATGGTTCAACGATGACAGTGAAGCTCCACTAAGTGTCCCCAGGATACTTTTATTGGCAATATATGGCTCTGCTGCAGCTATTCCAGAACAGCAAATGTCACAGAGATCGTTTGACACAGCATCCCAAAAATATACAGGGACCCTTTCCAAGAGAGCCAGTAGGAAGTACGTCTGCCTGTGCTCCAAAGTTAAATGTTAGTATTAGTTCACCTAGCTATGTCAAATATATTATTACTTTGTGCCTGGATGACACCTAATTCTTAAAAATCTGGCAGGTATCAGCAAAATAATGCTGCAAAGAGGTGACATAAAAACTAATATTTCCATTTTGCAGCTAAAAGCTTTGGTAGAAGATTTTCCAAATTACTTTTTTTTTTTTTTTTTTTAAACAGAGTCAGATATTAAAGGGCTCTGAGTTTGTGTGTTAGTTTTATACATGAATAAAAGGTTTGAATGATACTTTTTTTTTTTTTTTTTCAGCACAGGCTGACTCAAAGTCATAGGGAGAATCAGTTGGAATAAGGAAGGATTTGTTTTTGTGCTGGATTCATACTGTGTTCAAATCTATAGATCTTACGCAAACTAGGAAATCAGAGCAGGTACCTAAAGTGCTATAGTTGGTACTCTGAATATAGCTTCAAGGGGTTTGTTTGGCACAGTAAAGTTTAACGCTGACAAAGTCCAAAACAGATGCTTATTCCCTTTCCTTCTTTGCCCCTTGCTCCCCCTATTTGTTTGCACTTCTGTATTGCTGACATGCAGTAAAACTCATCTAGATGCAATAGCAGTGATATATATGTACATCTGGAGCTATGAGTTAAAAAGATATTTGATTGTTGTAGGTCTGATGAGTTTAATCAGCATCATGTATTCCTGGCAGGATTTTTTTAGAGTTAAGATTTGGAAATTATTACAGTGGAACAAAAGTAATTCAAAATATATTCAGCTGTGTTTTGAAGTTCCAAAGCCAGTAATTTTATCTAATAATACCTAAGGGTAGAACTTTCTGTAACTGATTACATTTACAGCATGTCATTGCTCTTTGCTATGCAACTTTTGATTGCAAGTTCACACTTAAATGTAGAACAGGATCTTTCGTCTGACTCTTAAATTAAATGACTCTTTGTAAATTAGTTTTATTCTGTCCCTCTCAAATATAATTTCATAACTTATCTTTTAGAGTGTTTATGTTTTTACCCATCTATATGTATAATTTTAAATGGTGGTGTTCACTGGCTGAAGTGGATCTTCCATGATATAACACAGATTCCTCTTGGTTCAGTGACTGATGCACCACGGAAACTGCATGACTGCAGTATAAGAGAAGATGTGCTCAGAAAAGAGACTGGGGCATGAAGCACCTGAGATACCATTCTGTAACGCACTGTAACAAAGTTTTGCCATGTTAAAATGGCCCCAAGTGTTGTCAAAATCCAAATAGACATATTTTTGACTTTCCATTCCGTGTTTCAGCACTTGATATAGAGCAACAGCCACAGCTCCAACCAGGTGGAAACTCTGATTTTTGTCTTTTTTGTCCAGCTCTAATCAAAATATGAAAAGGTCCTGCCATGCCAATTCTGCAATGAGTTAAGCTTAGTAATATTGCTGGGCTACCACCCCAATTCTTGGGAGGCTTTATCTACTTTTTTGCTCTTCTGCCTCCTCCAGTGGCCAGAGACAAGTTATTCAGGCTCTACTCACCTTGATAAAATGCTGATACTAGTCCTTCTCCACCAGATGTGGACATGCTGTGGCAGCAGGGAACATTCTTCACCCTCATCCCCAGCATGGCATCCTGAACACCACTTACAACAGAAACATGAGATGGGAACAGGTCACTGATGTAGAACTGTCTCCTAATAAAGTATACTGAAAATCTTGATTTCTTGGACATAAAAGAAATCAAACCAGAGGAAATCGGACATTTGTCTGCTCCCAGGTACAGGCTGCTGGGTGCTTTATTAAGTGCCTGGACATGAGCTGGCTCCAGCCCAGAGCTGGTGCAGCGTGTTCTCACCACACTGTGCCCAGCCAGGTAGTGGTGTGGTGGGGAGCTCAGTCTGAGCTGCCTCCCACAGCACTTGAGCCAAAGCTCCTTTCCCCTGGCACCCTGTCCACTCTTTTCTGCCCTTCTTTTTCATTCTCAGGGTCTTCTATATTCTGTAGTGCCTTATTTCCTTATTTTTCAACTTCTCTGTTTTTTTCTGCTTGTTCTCACATGTGTTCAGACTTACGGGAATTAGGACACTGGTATTAAATTTATGATATCTATGTTGGTCACCAGGGTACCCTGACTCAACTTCTGCCTAAGAGGTATCGTATATCTGGAGCTTGGGTGCTTCTCTATTTTTTTTCCTACTCACCTGATTGCCAAAAGATGTTGAAATAGCCCCTTCATAGGTATTTCTGGCAACTTCATAAAACTGAGATAAAGCACTAATTGAAATGTATTTCAGGAGGGTTGTGTTGTAATAACTTAATGCCTCTATAGGACAGTAGGAGTTGAACATACCCCTGCTACAGCTACTTTGATGTAAATGACATTGGGTTAAGGATGAAGTTGCTCAGATAGTGATAGTTTGCTCTTCTAAACCCTTATTCTTGATAGTCACTGATTTTGTGTGCCGAGAAAATGACAGAAGCCCATGGCATTCACATATGTGCTTGATGCAAAATGCAATGAGAATGTTCAAAGCCTAATATTCAAGGCTGAAGCTGATTTTAATTTACTTTAAATTCTATAAAACTTGAATTTCACACCTTTAAAACTTGCAAAGATTATATATAAGAACAGTAATTTTTTTCCTCCTCATGTAAGTCAGGCTGTAAAAAAAAGCCATCTCCTAACTATTTTTATTGCTTCTTTTGCATTTGTTGGTTTCCTCTGGACTAATAAAAAAAATATCATGACTCAGTTCGCCATTCACCCATATTTCAGGTGTTAATGCATGTTCATGATACCGGGAATGGAGTTGACACACAGAGGAGGTTTGCTTGATTTAGGTATGGCTTCAGTTTCCCTTTCTGTTAACCACGAAGATGCCAAAACAGATATAAAACTTTCTAACTTCTGCTGCTAATGAAGACATATACATATAATGCTCTGCTGTTTGGAAAAGGGCTAATCACCTCCAAAGAGTGTGTGCTGCTGCAGGCTAGTGGTGGAGTTCGAACTATGATGAGCTAATCCATGGAGATGTATCCTCTGTCTCAGAAAACATTTGACTCAGCTGTCTGCAATTCAGAAAAGATAGTTTAGCATAAGTTTTAAATGTTCAGCTGTTTGTTTGCTTGTTTGTTTGAAATATTTAATAGTAAAACACAGGGTGATAACAGAAGATCTATAACCTTCCTAGACGCTAGCTATTAAGCATGTTTAGACCCCAGTTCTGCAAAGGAGGCTGTGCAGGCTGCTTCATACTTTGGCAGCCATCTCTGAACATGATTCTCTTTGCAGAACCCAGTCTCTGGGATAAAAACCAGAGGCCTTTTTAGAGCAATTCTGAAGTGCTTTAACAGTCCTGGTCAGCACTTTGCAGGTGCAGAAGCCGAGAAGCGGTGACCTTGTGCAAGGAGGTCCAGCACAAACACCACTCTGGTCCTGTGCTGCATCCTTTAGGCATAGCTCTTGTGTCTTTTGGGTTTTGTACGGCACTTAGCACAACGGATTCAGTGATCGTGTGCCACATTTC
This sequence comes from Athene noctua, assembly GCF_965140245.1. Classification (NCBI taxonomy): domain Eukaryota; kingdom Metazoa; phylum Chordata; class Aves; order Strigiformes; family Strigidae; genus Athene; species Athene noctua. The sequence goes on along the minus strand of NC_134037.1, from coordinate 7,828,311 downwards.
CTTAGTAATTCACAGTAAATATTCCAATAATAAATACACAAATTATGCTAGTCACAACTACTCTTTTATTTATTTATTTTTCCGTTGCTATTAGTAGGGAGGTGTTGAGGTTTAGATTATCTTTTGGCTGGCTATTTTGAATGCACACAGAACTAATGTGTGTTATGATATTGGAAAAGATGTAAAGAAGAATAATTTTAAGGCTTAAAACATACTTAAGATTGCCATCCTTAAGGCAGTCTTTCTCATTTAAGTAGAAGACCAAATGTCGCTTGACTGCACTATTAAATGTATCTGTGGGAGGCTTTTTAATATAGTAGTAACAGGTATAACAAGACATATCAAAAGTTAGTTAAGGTCAGATACAGTCAAGTTAGAAAGAAACTTAATAGTAAGTGTAAAGTTTGGAACCGTTGGAATAAACCACAAAAGAATTCATGCCCTTTCTTCTGGTTCAGGTCAAGACTAGATATGCTGTAATTAAACATATACAGCTAGAGTCAATAAAGGAATAAACAAGCCATAAAATCTACAACCCAGGAAGGCACTGCACTGGAGGGTATCTTGACAAACCAGAGCAAGGCTTGGTTCAAGCACAGAAGAACACTTTGATTTCCGTGTCTCTGAAAGACAGCACAAATTTGGTTGAGGCCAGTCTGATGGGAATGATGTTTGGAGGCTGTTTAAAAATATCTCTTGATGTCCTGTGTCTGTAATGGGATGTGATTAGTTCAGGTGGTGGTTAAATAGGTGATTGCTTATCTTTCTCTGGATATGCAAGGCCAGACTTCAGAGGGGCCTCCCCTCCCAAGGCTGAGCAGGTGCTGGCTTGGCCGGGGCTCTGAATGCTGTGTCAGTATGGGTCAGACCTTGAGAATGAGGTGAAGGAAGAGCTAAACTGGAGATATGAGAGCTGAATTCCCTTTCTGTCTGTCATTGCCTAAGTTATGCCTCATCCCCGTGCCTTGGCTTCATTTCCTATGAAACATCTGCACCAACATTCATTTTAATATCTGTGTAGCCCAGTAGCTTTGTCCAGCTAAAATCGCATTCCTTCTTTTCTCTTTACATAGATGAATGACTGTAATAGCTACTCAAGCATTGTGGTTTAACTCCTCACAAAATACAGAATTAATTCTCAGGTCAGGCAGGTGCTTCTCTATATTAACTGCCAAGTTTGTCCTCCCCGTGACATCTTAACACCCAAATAATCATCCTGAACCTTGCCACCCACTGCATATAGCTATTGTTGGTTTAGGTGCTGGTGTGTGTCTGTACCTGTGTATTGTCCGAAACAAGTGGAAATCAGAGAAACCAGCCTCGATGCATCATCGCTATTGTTGTCAGTGTTTTTCTAGATGGTGATTCAATTTGTGTGGGTCAACAGGCACGTTGTGTTACTGCTTTCCTTTTGCTTTTAGCTGCTGAATGGGCAGCTTCAAACAGATACGAATGCATATCATGGGAGGAAATTATTTTCTTTCACTGCCCTGTGTTTTGTGATGAGCCATTGCTGCTGATTCAGTGTGCAACTGGAGACCTTTTTTGTTTGTTTATTTTATTTAGAGTATTTTTAAAAAAGCTGTTCCTGGATGAAGAGGGGTTGAATCATGGAATATTCCTGCAGGTTATAGGATCTCTCAGAATGGCAATTTTAGTTGTTTTTTTTTTCTGTGCCCAGGTCTTTCAAATGTTCAGGACATGCCAGAAAGATCCAGTGCTCCAAACCCCATCATTATTAAGCCTTTATTCAGACTTCCATTAGCATTTGGATCAATTTAATTTACTTTTCTTCTCTGACTGTTGACTTGCCCATGCAGTCTGGCAAGGAATAGTATTTTTGCCTTGATTAACTGAGTTTTCTTGTATTGAGGTGCTCTAACTTTGAATTTTTGGTTTTGTTTTCTTTCTAAAGTCAATATATTTGACACCCCCAGTTAAGCTCCAGATCCAGTTCTAGAGATGGGTCTTGTTCAAAAATGATCTGTTGCTTCTTCTGCATTAAGCACTCACCCTGCTCCAAGACGGAGCTGTGAGGATCTCCTCAGAGTGCATGAATGCAATCTTTTGGGGTTCAGTTCATCTCCAAGTATGTATTTCTCTAAACACTCTGTAAATCTTCCTTCTCACTATTGAATCTGTAATAAAGGCAGGTAACCATACCTGGAAGACTTGTTTCAGACTGGGAAGTATGTACCTGCCCAGCCTGCTGCGCTGAAACCAGCAGCCCTGTGATATGTGTCTGTTGTGATACTCATCCTCTTACTGGGCTGAGCATAATCTCTGCCTGATGGTTTAATATTTATTTCAAAAGATGTAATTCTACTCGAACAATAATAATTTTTAAAAGGGCTGGTTGTAGACAGCTACTGACCTTGGAGAGCCTGGGAAGGGTGTGACCAGGTGGGGAACTTAGAGAAAGTGCAGTCCCACTCCTCTGACAAAGAGATAAACCTTGAAATATCGATTTTCTTTTTCAGGGGAAAGAAATGCTTCTCTCCCCTGACCTCAGCCGCTGCTCCCAGCCCCATCTGCACACGTGGCAGCACCTTGCTGCAGCTCCCATGGGCAAGAAGGGCTTTTCATAATTCGCCCCTGGACATCTCTTCCACTCTCGGCACAAAGGATTATTTTAAAAAAATTAAAAGTTATTTAAATATTTGTTTATTTAAGTACTTATTTAACATTTATTTAAAGCCATATCCAGGACCTTTGAGAGTGAGTGCAGTTAGTAGTAATCACATGCTGTCAGAAAGAGTGTTTTTGTACTGACTGGTGTTCAGCTTTTCATTGGAAGTATGAATTTACAGGGCTTCTCTGTATTCGTTATTCTTCAAGAACCACCTGTGTGCTTGGCCTTTCACAATAATAGAAAAAAAAATAATCTCAATTTCAGAGAAAATTATAAGTAAACATGAAAAAATAGCTAATTCTTCAGAGGTTATTCAGGTACTTGAGTGAATTGGGCCTAGCTATACACAAATATATATAAAATGGTCAGAAATTCTCTTGCCAAATGCTAGTTTCTCTATTACTTCATTAACCTGGATGTTCCAATAAGCTTTTCTCGGCGGGTGCTCGGCGTATGGAGTTCACATAGTGTTCTCCAGATTGCAGTTGTTAGGCTAACAGCTCTCCGACAGCCTGCAAATGGAAACCGCTGCCTTCTCTGAGCAGGAGCACAGGATAAAACAAAATGCTGCCAGAGAAACTTCCTAAACAAAGCAGGGTGAGATTTGGCCCTTCTCTAGATATGATGGTTAGGCCCAATTACCTGTCTAAGAGTGTAGCACCAGAAGATGGTAAAGTGTGAATTATAGTTGATTAACCATGCTGGGAAACAGATTAACCATGCCTCTGAACAGATTGCACAACAAACTGTAAGTATCAAAGAAATCTGTAAATATAAAACTGTAACTATAACATATAAAACTAACTATAAAATATAAAACTGTAAATATAATATATACAGAAGTGAAGTAGACTAGAAAGATGGTAGATTAATAGCATGAAATCTCTGTCTAATCCATCTAGAATAAAATCTAGGTCTGAAGCATGAGCATGGCATAGAAGTACGATGTGCTCCTATCACAGCACCAAATATAGCTCTATCAGCCAAAACCTGAATGTTCAGATTAAACAAATTTTAGCAACCATTAAGCGAACATTTTCCTGTAGAACAGACAATAGGACCAAGAAGTTTCTGATTATATTTTATGACTGTTTTGATAAGCCTGAGAGAGGAAAAACTGTGAGAAAGAACTTGTTTGTAAGAGTGCCAAGCGGTCTGCAGGTCTGCGGTGTTGCTAATCATGAAAGGATCAGGAAGTCAGAGGAAAGCAGGATAAGGATTTGACTTACAGAGTTTAGTTGGAGACTGTCTTCAGAGGAAAAGGAGGTGGCACCTTTTTATGAACTTAATGATAAACGGGTAAAAGGACTTACAGGGCATGATCCCTGTGTCATGTTCCATTTCCACCACATCAAATAGGATTTGTTTAATTTGAATAAGGCAGCTGGGTGACAATGTCAGAGAAATAGAGTGGGCAGTCAGTGGAAGGGACAGAAGGTGGGGGAATGGTTGGGGTTGGAAGGGACCGTAAAGACCATCTAATTCCAACCCCCCTGCCATGGGCAGGGACACCTTCCACTAGCCCAGGTTGCCCAAAGCCCCGTCCAACCTGGCCTTGAACCCTTCCAGGGAGGGGGCAGCCACAGCTTCTCTGGGCAACCTGTGCCAGTGTCTCACCACCCTCACAGGGAAGAATTTCTTCCTTACATCTAATCTAAATCTACCCTCTGTCAGTTTAAAACCTTTACCCCTCATCCTATCCCTACATTCCCTGATCGAGAGTCCCTCCTTACCTTTCCTGTAGGCCCTTTAAGTCCTGGGACGCTGCTGTGAGGTCTCCCCGCAGCCTTCTCTTCTCCAGCTGAACCCCCCCAACTCTCTCAGCCTGTCCTCACAGGGGGGTGCTCCAGCCCCCCAAGCATCTCCGTGGCCTCCTCTGGACCTGCTCAAGCAGGTCCGTGTCCTTCTGCTGTTGGTGCCCCCAGAGCTGGACCCAGCACTGCAGGGGGGGTCATTTTGGTATTGCTATCACCTACTTGGTTGGTGAGGGCAGTGAACAGAGTTTGTATTATTTTTGTGGGAGGAAGAGAGTGAGCAAGAGAGATCTGGGGAGATGGTTACTGATTGCTTCTGAGACAAGTATGATGGGAAAGAATAGGCTGGAGAAGAGTTATGCTGTACAGCCATGGTGGGGTCACTGTTTGTCTTCTTGGAGAGTGGTCCACTTGGAGGATGAGGGGCCTGGGTGAGAGAGGGACTCAGGAGTGATGAGAATAAAAAAGATAAAAATTATATTGAGAATAGACAGCATGGTCAAGGATCCCAGAGGGTCTAGGAAAATTACAATGGCATAATTAAATTAGATTTTGTATAAAGGGAAGAAAAGTAATAATTATTTTAATAAATAGAATTGAATTAAACTTAATTAAGGGTTTTTCTTTTTATGCTGGATAAGAAGATAAAATGAAATTAGAGGAAATTCAGTTTGACCATTAAGTCAAAATGTGTTTTGAGAAAATTGTCGAAACCGTTTCCTAGGGGAAGTTTGTAAAGCAACATCACTGGAACATTTCAAACTGACCCAAACGGTAGAGACACAGAGATTTAAGAAATCACCCTGCACTGAGATGGCGAATAGACAAGAAATGTGATCCAAACTCCACTCACTGGTCCAACTGATTTTCTGTTCCCAACATTTATCATACATTAGATTAAGAAGTCTGTGCTGTGAAATACTTGTAAATTGTACTTCTGCTAGTATACACACTTATTCAAAATTTCTCAGTAGCTTTTGGAAAGCATCACTTTTTTTTTTTCCTTGAGCATTTGATCTTGAAAATGCAGATTGTTTTGCTTTTAGATGAGTCACAAGGAGTGTTTGCTTGCTCTTTGTTTGTACCTCTTAGACTCTTGTTTTTGTAACAGGTATTTACATTTACAAACTCAGAAGTTGTTTCTTGTTTAACAAAATATTCAGAGAGCTTAATTTCCCTCCTTTTTAGATGGCTATCGGCAAAGACTACCTTGTACTGCAACAGCCCTTTAATGGCTAAATTTGTCCGCGTAAGTGATGGGGTGAGCAAATACAGCAGTTTTGGCAGATAAAAAAATACTAGAGGTGAAAAAATATCCCCTAAGCACTAAACTCTGTAGTAATTTCTCTGTGAGTAGCTGAGAATCAGAAAATTTGTTTATATTGCATTTGTATTCTCGTGGCAGTAAGGCTTGGACCAGATTTGTACTGAAGCTTGCATTGGGTTGCATTGTGAAGTCACACTGAGATGCAAACATCAAACGAAAGACTAGTCTGAGCCTGTGACGTGCTGCTCCTTTGCAATGCAACTTGATCTGCTTTCAGTGAAAGTCATAAACACTCATTGCATCTCAGGGTGAAACTTCTCTCATACCCTCAGCAGCGCCATTGACTTTGGGAATGCAAAAGGAGACAGAAAGACCCAAGAGCTGCCCACTGCAGGATAGCCCCGTAGAGTTATTGACTGCTCTTTCATCCCATTTAAAGTCACCGATGAGCAATATTTTTATGATGTTAAATACGATACAAAATGAGACCATTGAAGGCAGATTATGGCCTGCGCTGGGGTCAGCTGATATGGTGGTAAGTGCCCTTATCAGCAACACCCCACCATTCAGATCTTTATTTGCTGTGCCTGCAAGTGACTCTCTCTTCTAATAGTGCAAATAAAGTCATGGAATTTCAATAAATAATTCAGCCCTGGATCTGATTTCAGGTTCAGCATTAACTTTCAGCACCTGGCTGCTGTTATTATTTGTTAGTCTGATACACTGCTTAGAGGCATGGAAATTTGGCTGCAATTCATCAACATTTGTAGAATATACTGTACGAACAGATTACTGTCCTTGGCTCAGAGATTTTTAACAGACATTCAAATTCCAGATGTGCCCAGATTTAATTCTTACAAGAAAAACTGCATGCAGGATTTCTATATTGTAATGGGAACCGGAGCTCTGCATAGAGCTTGCTCTGGAGAAACGACTCCCTTATTTACACCTGATGTCTACTAGAAACAGGAATAATTTTACTATAATTTGCATTGTCAGTGACACCTTTTGACAATGATCTATCTCTCATTTTATTTTCTGCAGCTTTCCTGGAGGAATGATTTTTTAATGTATCTAATCAGTTCTTAGGATATAGAATCATCAATATTTGAAACTAATATAATTGGTGCTTTTTGAATAGCTAAACCAGATTTGTGCCCAGATTCTTTCTCTAGAGACCATGAAACCACTCGTGGTTTTAATCACTTACTAGAAAGAAAATGGTGAATCCAGTGTATGACTCTGCTCTCACTGAAGTCAGTGGAATATTTGTCATGAGTGTCAATATTTTGTATTAATATTGACTGTTACGGAATTATATCAAGTGTATTAGAGTATAATCCATTAATAACAGTATCACCAAAAGGCTAAAACCAGAATATGACCCTGTAGGCATAAGCTTCCAAAATGTGGGAGCTGCATTCTGTATATGCAGAGCATGAAGAGCCATCCAGTATGAATATGTTACAGGACAAGTTTATTTATTTGTGGATGTCATGTTCAAAGGCCTTACCTCTTCCTGTGAGATACACTGTTGCATCCAAGATGTTGCAGCAGTACCTGATGCTGGAGCATCTCTATTGACTTTTACTAAAATTGTGACAGTTCTCTGAGTACTGCTGTGGTCTGACTCCCCAAGTCCTGTGACTACAGTTCCTTCCACCACTTAAACACACGTACATGAACGCAACTGATAGATAGGGGGGAAAAAAAAAAAAAAAAAAAAAAAAAAAGCGCATATATAAGTGACAGGTGATGTTAGGTACCTTTAGCAAAATCCTACAAATGGGATGTTTGTGATCGACTTCCATGGGAGAACTTCACCCTGCAATGCAAACATACACCACTAGAGGGGATTTTACTACCACTCTATGTCTAGCATATGTCTATCCCGAAAAACCATTCAAAACATATGTTCTAGTTCAACCACAAGATGTTGGCTACAGGCTGAGTGAAATCTATGGTTTGTATTACGCAAAAGGTCAGGAAAGATTATTATAATTGTCCCTTCTGGCCATTAAACCTTTGAGTGAAATTCTGGTCCAATCAAAGTCACAGGCAAAATTCCCATTGACTTCACCAGGGCCAGACTTCATCCTGTGCAGGTCAGAGGAGAGCAAAAGTCTGTGCCACCAAGCGTCTAGCACTGACAGCAAGAACAACTTTATTGTCAGAGTCACTAATACATACTGTTAGAAAGGGTTTTTAAAACATCCTATGCACCCTCTCTGCTCTGCAGCAGGATGAAGTATATCGAGACCAGTTTTACAAACTTTTTTCTTTTGATTTCTTCAAAGCCTCCACCAATGCAGATTACACAACCTCCTTAGAAAGCCTGCTTTGTGTTTCATTAGTCCTGTAATTACGCTGGATTTCTTTTCCCCTGAAGCTTTATTGTTGCAAATTAAGCAAAATACTTAATCTTATCCTCTGTGGGCAGGAACAACAATGGCTCATCAGCCTCTTTGTAAAACAGTCTTCTACATGCTTGAGGACTGTTATGTAGTGGTAGAACATCACATGTACATCGTGTTATCTTGTTGCTGTTGCTTCTAGATGCATATGTTGGTGATTCATATTGTTTGTGATTGATGTATAATCTCCTTTGCTTCATCCTTGCAGCCTTACCAGCTTATTCCCCGTTCTGTATTTGTACATTAGATTTGGTTCTTCTTGTCTCTTATACCTTGAGGTTTACTTTCCTAAATTCCATTTCAGTGATTTCAGACACTTTGTTCCAACTTCTTGGCATCATTTTGGAGTCTACTCCTCTGCTGGGAATTATCAGTAACTCCTCCGTGCTTATTGCTGTCAGGAAATTCTGTAGGATTCTGTCTATTCCTTCGTCCATTTTGCTAATGGAAACATTAAATATGACTCATCTTGTAGACCTTTATGGTGCCTGTATTTGTTATGTGTTTCTAGACTAACAGAAAATTTGATCATCACTACTCCATAAGTATTTTTGCCACCACTCATACAAGCACCTTGCAGAGATTTCATGCAGGTCCTATTTTCATACTTTGTTTATGAGAATATGATATGGAACTTATGTCAGAAGTCTTACAGAAGTCAACTTCTAGATACCTGCTGCTTCCTTCTTACCTACTGTGCTGGATACCCTGTCAGAACAAAATGTGATTGATTTAATGTCATTTGCTCCTGTTAAGTCCTTATTGTCTTTTCTTATCAACTTGACTTCTCCACATGTGCTTGTGAGCTTACTGTTTAATCATTTGTTCCAGTATCTTTCTATATGTTAAGCTTATATATCTCTAATTTCTTGAATTTTTTTGTTGTTCCTATGGCATCTCACTCTCAATGAATTATTGATGGGTCCCCAAAAATCAAAGCTTTTAAAAGCTGTTCTCTGTGGTTACATCCAGTGGCTAATGTGGGTACACAGGATTTTGTGCCATGATACTGATAAGTGACGGGAGCGCAACTGCTTTATTAGGTTGCAAAAGGCTCAGGAAGAAGTGTAAAGGATGATTGTTGTTTGTCCATCAAGCCAAGAAAGAAACATATTTATCCAGTCTACTATATCCAGAAGCACACAAACTTTGTGCATAATCTGCTAACAAGAGCTGTGATGAGAATGGCAATTTTGGGTTTTGAAGAATTTCAGGATTTGACTCTAAATTGCTCTAAGTCTAAAAACCACATTTTAAAACATGCGCAGTGTTATTGAACAGAAGCTGTGGGTTTTCTGTGAGGAGGGAAAATGGAACAGTCTCAGTAATTTTGAAAGGAAATTTTGGCTGGTGGGTGGGCTGCCGGGCAGCTAGGAGCCCTGTGGGTCCTGACCGAGCTGCACATTGGAACCTCATGCTTTTACAGCTATTGCATGGACCCAGCACCCTGCCCATCCTCCAGCTGGACTGAGGCAGGTAGCCAAAGAGTGGGACTCCAGGCACACATCCCAGGTGGTATGGCCAAAGCCATTGCACATCTCCACCTGGTATTTGTCAAATTCCATGTGTGGGCCTCAAAAGAATATTCTTCTGATTGAGACTTTTTTTCAACTGTTGTATTAATTTTTTGGCTAGTTGCTCAAGAAACTCACAAACAGGGATACTCCTAAAGCAGATCTCGAAAATTCTTACTAAGACTTTAAAAAAAAAGAGCTATTCCTTTTGGGTGGCTCATGGCCTGATTTTCCAAGTGTAGAGAGTTGATACTTGTGAGAAGTCAGCTGCTGTCAAATTGTCTCATAGGATCTAAAACTGCTAGCCACTTTGAAGATGTCAGCCTGCATTTACCACCCATCCTTTAGTCGGTATTTGGCTGACATTAAAACAATATAGATTAAAGATGTGCTATATCTGGTTGGTCTCTACAATACTGCTGATGTTACATAATGACTCTCACTCTTCTGGGGGCTATTCCTTATACATCACCATGTAAAAGTCAGATTTGATATGCAGAAATTCCTCACAGCAGGGCATGCTGGAATATGGTCTCCTAGAAAAAAAATGTTTTGGTCCCAGCCTTAATTCATATATATATATATATATATATATATATATATATATATGTATGTATATATTTTGGTGTAGGAACTTTTGTTATAGTTCCTACCTTCTTTGATTATCTACTATCAATTTCTCATCAAGTTGAACACATGCAGTGATAAGTAAGGGATCTACAAATACAAATGTGAACAAAATAATTTCTTGGTCTGGAGTGTCAGGCCAGTCTGTGCTTCTCTACTCTTTCAAGTCACGCACCTTTTGTTCTTTAAAGAAAGAAGAAGAGGTGCTGGAATAGCATGAATCATTTTCACGTGATGAGACTATTTACCTTTGTCTAGTCTGTAGTTTTCTAAATCCAAACTGCACGTGACTGATTGGAGTTTTCTGGAATCACAGAGTTTATTTCAAAGCAAATCATACTTCATGCAGAACATATGCAGTGTCCAGTGACTCTAACAAAGCCCTTGAGGAAAACTGAGACTTATTTGTACAGGCTGATTGCTGTGCACACAGTTATTCTGCTACCAGGACCTCAGCTTCTGTGGCAGATGAACTTGCTCTGCGTCAGGTGCATGGACCAGCTTGAGTTAACTGATCTTCCACTGTGAACATCCTAAAACATCATGAAAGGACCCCTAGGAAGAAGCTGACCTGTATGACTGATCCCTTCCTGCCCATGCTGCCATTCCTGTGAATATAAACAGCTGGAAAATAATGATATACAAAACCTAAAGAAAATATTTATCATGTCTTAACCACTGATGCCCACGGGGTCTCCAACCTGCAATTCCATCTTCTGGAAATCCTGAATGTCTCAAGAGTACGGATGCATCTCTCCCAAAACTGCAGAGATCTGAGAAGTGCAGCTCCTTGGAGATCCTCAGCTCTTCTGATGTGCTGCTCAGCCAGTTTGAACTGAGTGTAACAAGCCAACTCCCTTCAAATTGGCCAGCAGTGCAGACCAAGTTAAGCCTATGTGCATCTAGACTATATGTCTGTATGTATGCCAAACTTGGACAATATTTTGGCTGGCTTTTGGGGAGCTGGCTAAAGAATTTCACCACTTCCTTTTTGTTTTGTTACTACCCTGACAGTCTTTCTAGCAAATGCTCTATTTTTGTTTGACATATATGCACATGGTCCATTTCCATGTGTGTGTGCTTAGGAATATATTTCTGCTCTGTCTTGCCCTCCCTAGGAAGGCTGCTGCTCAGAGTTGCTCCTAGAAAAATGAAATCTCGGAAAAAGTCCGATGAAGTTAAAATGCTGCACAGCAAATTTATTATTGTTGTTACAGGCCCCCATTCAGGAAAGTACTTAAGTGCGTGCTTAAGTCCCATTGAAATCATCAGAACTTAAGAACATGCTTAAAGTCAAGCATAGACTTCCTCTAAATTGGGATGTATTTCAGCACATGCTTAAATGCTTTCCTGAACCGGAGCCACAATCAATAAGTGTCCTGTGATACACAGGACTCGTGCTACAAGATTTACTTCTTACTTGAGACCCGCGAGCGCTGCTGTATGAATATATACTTCTTAGCTTGCCTCTCCGTTGGTGGCACTCCAAATAGCTTACTGGCTTTTACATTTGGACAAGAAGTTGTGAAAGAAAAGAGACAAGAAACTGGAAAAAAATGATCCTTGCTAAAGCAATACCTTGGCATGTCTGATCTCATGTTGCAGCCAATGATTTTTCCCTACAATGGAGATTTGTGCTATTGTGTGTGTGGTATAATTACTAAGACAGATTTTTATTTTTTTTTAATGGCACAATAAATAGGATATTTCCTGGCCTGCTCTGTGTTTCGAATAGGATTTTCACTTCCCCTTTGGGTTCTCAGCGTAAGAAGAGTAAGTGTCAAAAGGCAGGCTCTTTCCCAATTTTAAAACAGAGAGGGTGTAACCATGTGTAATGTGAGCCTAGATTTTGATTGTAGGGATCATGAAATCAAATCCCTCCTTAATCCTTACTGGGAAACATTGAGGTGAATTAGCCTGACTGGTTTTTGCTAACTTGTTAAAATCCTTTTGAAAAAGAAATGTGTTTTAGTGTCATCAAAAATATCTCCCTACTTTACCCCAGAGCCCAAGAGAGCACTGGACTATTGTGCAGAGTGGCCTCAATGCAATGAAAAATGAAAGGAGAAGGAGAATAGATAAAACCAAATATATTATTTTCCTGGAAAAAACACAGTACTTTCCAATATGCAACTCTTTCCAGCTCTGCCATTTTTAAGCTAGATGCTTAGTCATTATTAATGATAGTATATTTCTTTAAAGCTGCTATATTTTGGGAATAACTGGAAATGAAACTTGCTTTTTTTTCCCCTCTTAAGGTTAGTTAAAATAATATACAGTTGTCTGTGTGCATTGCAGTCACTGTGCATATGCCAGTTGAAGTATTTTTGGAATAAGTGAGGAAGTTTATTCCAGTTATTTCATTTATAGCAAAGTATTAGCTTGAACTTGAGAAGAGTTCCCTGTTTACATCATTCAGCTGTGCTGTTGCAGTGGTTGGAGGCTCTCGATACTCCTGCTACCTTACAGAAATACTTGGCACAAGCTCATAAAATCACCAAGACCTATTTTTTCCTCCCCCTTATCCCCAAACCATCTTAATTTTGTTCCTTGGCAATGTGTCCATACATCCCCCACATGTGCACACAAACAATCTTTGACATTTAATTCTTGAAAAATAGTTGAAGTATTTAAGGAGGAGCACCTTATACATAATGAAGGAGAACTTGTTCATTCTTGCCATTACTCAGAACAGCTGGTGTGATGGTGGGGTTTTCCTGATGTGATTATATGGAGTTCCAGGGCAGGACCTTTCATCAGCTGGTGTGAAGTACTTAAATAGTTGGAGAATTAAGTAGAAAAGCTTTTTTTTTTTTTTGGTAAACTAATAAAGTAAGGTTGTGTAAAGCAACAGGAGCAGAAAGTGATGTTTCCAAGATGGAGCAAAATAATTTTCTAGAAATTCTATCCCCACAAATTCCAGTATTGTCTGTTGCTAGGGTCCACATTCATCCTGCCTTAATTCAGACATTCATTGGATTCAAAGTGAAAGGTGGCCAGACCTATGTTTTGGATGTGTGTCTTGGCCTTGCCTGCACAGGAGACCTTCCCCCAGGCATCTCAGTTAAACTGCAGTGGGATGAGCACTGGCCAAAGAGACTCACGCAGGAAATCCTCAAATCTGTTTCACTCTTCCACAGTCACTCTGGGAATTTCCCTTTTCAGGTGAGGTCCTTCTCCATAGGGAGAAGGAGGTTCTGAAGCCCTTTCACAGCTTTGGGACTTATAATGCACTTTAAAAATTCTATTTCCTTGATCCTAGTGCCCACAAAGCCTCAAGTCTATCTCTAGTTGCAGTCATTAAATCGGAAATATCTATTGTTACTGGCAGGGAGAGTGCATATATCATCAACTTGCTCCTTTTTATAAGTGGTTGATCACTTTTGCCGTGCTTCAGGGAAGCTATGTGAGAAAGCTTTTGTGTTCATTTGTGACTAACAGCACAGATAAACAGTGTTACTCTGGCTTGTAAATTATTTGTTCTTTTCTTTCCATCCACTGTTTGAGTTCTTGATCTTGATGAAGGTATTATTTAATTCCTTCATTTCTGAGCCTTAACCTTGGACAGATACATAATAGGCTTGTATTTAGGCACTACTGGGGTGCTTTAAGCAAGCTGTTTTTCTTTGAAGCTAAGAGTGACTAAGCCTGGGAAGTTCTCTATTCTTCCTCATCTCCCTCTGGTAGTTAATAGACTTCACAAGGGATATTGAGACACTCTGATAAGCCTTTGAAGTTATTACCTACTAAGGTTTTGCTCTGAGTGCTGAACACTGACTTACTGAGTGCTGTTAGAAGCAGTGAGAAAGGATTCACAAAACCGACAGAGCCTTGCCTATAATTTCTGCAGAAAAAGAGCTGAATTTAATGGATAAATTGTGTTGCTGGGGAGATTTTGATTCTGTTCCCTCCTCTGTCACCAGTTTGCCTTGTGATTTGTGGTAGCGTTTTCAGTTATGCCAGTCACATGAGTTCAAAACCCATGAGTCAGACTCCACCCAAATCATGAGCCTGGCTTCCAGATCCAGGAGCTTTGAACAGAGATCATACCATACTTTTTCTTTAGTTTATCTTTTGTTTCTGGAATTTCCTCTGTCTATTCCCAATGTGTCTCTAGCAATTAATGTTTCCCACTCTTTTGGAAGTGTTGGGAAGATATTTTGACCATTTGGGGTTGCCGGAGGCCTCGTTTGATCTACACAATTAATTTTTTTATGTTTGATCTCCAAGTGAATCTTATTTCTTCCAGACTTCACATCCTTCTCCTGTCCCCAAGGACTGCATCCCTTAGCCTCACACGACCCATCACTTCTGTTTCTTCCTTGTCGTTCAGCTGCTCTGTCCCCCCTTTAGTCCTCTCTGGTCTTGAGAGGATTTTTCACCATTGCCTTGCAGGACAGAGAAATGTAAAAAGATGCAGATCTTGGTAACCTTTAACCTTTGTATGACAATATGTAGTTGGAGAGAGAGCAGGTAAACGGTGTTCCCGAGACTCTCCTGAAGAAGATGAAAGTGCTACTTGCAGCACAAGCAGTGAGTGATGAGGACAGGCGGGAGATTGCTTCCAGGCAGGATGGAGACCTGCAGGAGGGCTGGAGCTCTGCATGTTATTGTGAGGCAAGACCCCTTTGCTCAAGTAAACCCCTTTGGCTTAGCAAACCAGGGTTTTAGACTCACTTTGAAGGGAGTCAGGTGAAGAGTGAGTCAGAATCGATGAATTCATGAGCCAAAGTAAATCCAGAGAAGGCAAGATGAGAATCAGCCCTTCTGTCTGCACTCTTTTGCCCTCTAATTCAGTCATTGATATGATTTTCTTCAAATTTTAGGTTTGTAATATAATGTTTGTAGACTCAGTTAACCAAGTCCATTATGAAGGATATGATTATGATTGAGATGGTGAAAAAGCCAAGGGGAAATCGTTTGTCATATCGCTGTTTTCTCCTATAGCTTTTGCCTCTTTTCAGGAAGGTAAGAACTTAAAAGTGCTTGGAGTGGTTTAACAGGCCAAAGCCAAATCAATAAATGTGACTTTGCAGTAATTATTGCATGCCATACAGTGATGCCTGGTATTCCCATGGTAACATTGTTGTCGTTTTGCCATGAAATTTGCAGAACAGAGCTAACTATTTAATTAATAGAATTTTGCACAACTAGGCTACTCTCATCTCAGGAAGATGGGAAAATGCGTCTTCACTCGCTCATCCTCGTTGCCATACCACACTTTCACCCACATTGTTTGCTGATTCTTGCATATGCCATGTGCCAAACATGTTGCAGATCCATCATTTCAAGTAAAAGTGCAGCCAAACGGTACCCCCAAATCCAAATACCTCTAAGGCCTGAGTGTTTGAAACTGAATCTGAACCCACAGAAAAACTTTACATAGCCCTAAACTTTACAACGGTTGTCTCCAACCCTTGAATCCACGCTCTCTCCATAGTTTGGTGGATAGGAAATATGGAATTTGTTTTTAAACCCAGAATCATCAAAAGCTGTGATCAAGATGTGAGAAAGATTGACGACACCTACCAGAAAATCTTTCAGCTAAATATTTTCCATGCAAGGCCTGAATTTGTAGCAACTGGACACATCTCAAAACATTTCTAGTTGTGCTGTGAGTGTTTCACAGAATTGCAATAATTAGAAGTGATTCCTTCTTTAAGACAGAGAAATACTACCCCACAGCTTGAATATTAACAAGATAAAATTCATGAGAGCAAACAGAATAATATAATATTTTCTCCAAAGGAAAAGGACATGTATTTACTTAGCTCTTTCATCAGCCGTTTTCGGACACACACTGTGTGCATAAAATACAGTTATGCAACCCATGTGGGTCAACAGCGGAAGGTTGGTTGCTTCACCAGGATTATAAGAATCTTTTAAACACAATGGTACCACAAATTAAAATGGAAATCTATCAAAACCATTATCGTCCTGAAAGCTTTGGCCACAAGCATAATTATTGTAGAAGGATGTTGTCCTTGGACGCAGCTTTGGCTCAGTTCAGCTAGTGTTATTTGTATCCTTCCATGGCTCCAAGTCAGAATTTGCGTGGCTAAGGACCATAAATTTTTAGAGGAAAAAATAAGCTGTTTCCTCAATGCTAACACTAGCAGTTTTGTATTGTTTTGTAGTGGTTTGTAGGCAACTCATTAGGTACTAGAGATAGGAACAGACTGAATGGGGTGGCTGAAATCTGCCTTGAACCTTGGAAGGATTCAGATGGAGATTTCTGTCTGGATCTACTTGTCTCTGAGGCTGTTGTTTTACTGGATGTGAACAAAAATGAGTGAATGTCCAGACCACTTGAGTTTAAATCTAGAAAGTCCACATTTTGGATAGTAAAACAGTGAAGCAGATCTTGACCTGATATAAGCTGCACTCCACAGACTTAAATACAGCAGAAAACCTATTCTGAGTTTTCTAGCATATCCATGAAACAGGCAGTCCTGTAGAGACTAGAATAATTGGAAGAATATACAGTCTCCTGGATGTTGCTTGCTATCAGCAAGGGACAACCTCCTTTACCCACAGCTGCCCTCAGGAGAGGCACCAGGTTGCTTTCTCAAGCTCTTGAGGAAGGCTGAATCTCCATTCTTGTGTTGATGATAAACTATATTAAATAACAGGCACTTTCAGTTATTTTTAAACTGGCAATTTTTCTCTCAACCTCCAATTTTCCATCCTGAGGGAGGTAAGTGACTAATAAATCTGAAATCTATTTTTCCTCTCTTTCCATCCCTCAGGCCGGTATAGATGGAGAAAGCATTGGGAACTGCCCATTCTCCCAGCGTCTCTTCATGATCCTGTGGCTCAAAGGAGTTGTGTTCAACGTCACCACTGTTGACCTGAAAAGGTAAAAATTGTTCAGTTTAATTGAAAATAGTTATATGATCCAGTGTTGGCCCTATAGAAAGGCCCCACCAAGTTCAATCAGATTTGTATCTAGCCTAGAGAGTCTGTGGTGCACAACAAAATAGTTGGGATTCAGGTTTGGTTGTTTGTTTTTTTTTTTCACTTGTGGAATGTTTTTATATTAAACAGGGTGCTTGGGGTAGTTTCAAAGTCTTCTAACCACAAACTACAGAAAAAAGAAGGGCAAACTGTTTTTTGAGAAACTATAAATATCTGTGTGACTACCTGACCATAAAGATTAGTGATTTCATGACTTTTTCTCTCTCTGCAGAAAGCCAGCTGACCTACACAATTTGGCTCCTGGGACTCACCCACCTTTCTTGACTTTTAATGGAGAAGTCAAGACAGATGTTAACAAGATTGAGGAATTCTTGGAAGAGACTCTTGCACCTCCAAAGTAAGAATTTGGGATTTTTTCAGTCAATATTCCATTTCCTAGGAATGAAAGATGTCCTAAGAGGAGTTCCTAAAAAGCACTCCTTCCTACAATCTTTACTTACAGGAGTAATATTTATTTATGAAACTTGCTGGCTTCAGGGAGATGACTTCCATGTGTGAAGGTTGCTTGTATGACTAATAACTGCAGAATGTTTTCTCTGTACACATTTCAGGATGGCCTTGTATGCAGAATTAAGGAGACCAATGCTAGAAAAATTTTGTAGGGGTCTGGTGTCCACATTTTACAAAGCTAAAAATAACTTGGAATAGATGCTGAGAATTGCCACAGAACATATCTGTGCCAGGAAAAGCATTTTACAGCAAAAAACTGGAGGTTTCTGAGCTGTATGGTGTATTAGAAAGGTTGGAAGGGGAACTGATTACACAGTACTAGAGGCTCCGGAGGCAGAAAAGTGCTCATTATTCTAGTCAAGAAATGACAAGAGCCCATGACTGGAAGTTATAACCAAACTAATTCAGATTAGAAATAAGGCACAGATTTTTTCAGTATGAATGATTAACCATTGGAACAAGCTACCAAGGAAAGGTTTAGATTTACCAGATATACCTTAGTTAGTCCAACATTTTGGATTTAATATAAGGATACTGGGAAAAAGAAATTGTTGGTTTGTGATTTGGACCTTAAAATCTATGAATTGATTAAAAGTGGCTTCGTTCCTTATGGGGTGTTTTACCTCTAAGTGAATCGGCAGCTATAGGCCAGTCCTGAGGCAAGAGATCGAATATTTAAATTTTCTATACTCTGGTGCAAGACCACTGAAGTCAGTAGGAGTCATTAGTTTGTGTTGGTCTTTCAGATCGATGTATTCCTTTGCACCAGATATCTATGAAAAACAATTCAGAAACTGAAAACTTTATGTTCCTTCACCTGGGTAATACTAACATGCCTTGCTATTACATCCTGGAGTACATTTTCAGAGTAGGGAATTAGACATGACTGCCATTCATAATGGAGAGAGCTGTCTGCCAAGCTCCCCTGTGCCTTGCTGGAAATTGATGCTTCTTTCTGATTTAAGGCCACTGTATCTTGGATTGTGGTAACATAAAGCACCAGCACCTTTGTCACGAAGCCATCCTTGTGTAACTATCCAAACGCCTGCCTTGACAGACACAGATATTATTAAGAGGGACTTGCCAAGCTGTTGTTCTGAGACAAATGACAGTGTTAATTGCAGTTCCTCCTACAGGGCTTTTTCCTTTCTTCTTGTAAATTATGTTTGTAATCATCACTATGTTGCTGGTAACAAGATGATGCTCTCCACGCTGCTTCTCCCTTTTCAGGTACCCCAAGCTGGCTGCTAAGCACCGGGAATCAAACACTGCAGGAATTGATATATTTTCCAAATTTTCTGCATACATCAAAAATACTAAGCAACAGGATAATGCTGGTGAGTAGGATCATTACCAAATGTGAAATAATTTTGTCATTCTCCCATGATTTTAATGTAAACTCTGTTCATGACATCAGGTACTGCTCTTGATCAGCTTGAGATGGTTGGTTCAGTGGACTCATTTCACATGTCCACAGATAAATTAAATACATCTATACTAGTAAATAAAACATGCCACTGAGTGTTTAGTAGCCCCTTTACCAACTGCCACGACATGGCTTCTGTCCATTACAGTCCAGATTCCTCACCAGAACAGGATCCTATAATGCTTACTGGAACTGGCTGGTGGCCCATATTACCTCCTCTACTTTACTCAGGCACTGCTTATAAGGAGTGTGTGTTGACTGCACCTAAAACTGTGCTAATACTTAAAATTTAGCCATGAATGACTGGGTGAAAGCAACTTGTGCTCTGACCCTTCATAATTTGTTAGATGTGGCAATCAGACTCTTGGCCCACTTATGTTATGTTGTTATAGCTCATTTGCTCATATAAACTGAGTTACATCCAGACATCAAATATAAAATAATTAAAGAAATGACCTTAAGAAGTGTAATTGGACTCTGCAAGCTCCAGATTTTCCCTCACATGTTTGTGTGTCAAAAGAAATAACCACCCCAGAAGCTGGATGCCATGCATATTTACACACATCCTACACTGTCTTCTTAATGAAATCGCTTTTTTTCTCCACATTCCTTTCCCCTCAGAGAGGCAAGACTTCAGCTAGTCTAAGCTTCTGTTGCTCCATGAAAGTTAATGGGATTACACTGCCGCATCCCTTGAGATGATCTAGTAGAATATTTGCAGCCACTCACTGATGTACATCTTACCTTGTATTACTAGTTCCAGAGACCTCAAGCATGTTAAACACCATGTGCTCATATCATATCGTATCATATTGTATCATCATATCATATCATACCATACCATATCGTATCATATCATATCATATCATATCATATCATATCATATCATATAATTCAGAGAAGACTAGATTTTTTCAGGTTCCAACTCTGCCACAGATTTAATTTTTGTGATTATATTTCATTGCCTGGGGCTGACCCATGAGAAGAAAATGGGTAAATGATGATTTATGTCAGATAGCAATCTGCTCCTTAATATTTTTGTGTTGTTAACAGAAGGAAATAATTATAGTGCTTCACTTCTCAGGGATGCTAAAAAGTTATTTTTTTGTGTAATGCTAATGGGATACTCAGCTAACCTCTGTAGGAAGTTGTTAAAGGAAGATAAATTAAGAGTTAGACAAAATAGATGTTAGAGTGAAAATAAAATTTGTTGGCTGTTTACAAGGAATTTTTATGGTCTGCTCTGCAACTGTAAATCTTAAATTCAGCTGTGCTGCCCTTCTGAAACGGCCATGGATATATGTCCACATGCATAATCCCGACGCGTCACTTCTCAGTGACTCTGCAATATGTAAATCCCTGGGTTTGTAAGGACTGGGAGCTCCATCCAGTAATAAATGGCTGTCCTGGAGGTGTCTGCATCTGGCCATAACCAGAGCTGAAATTCAGGGTCGGATATCCGCTACTGTGAGATAAGGAATCTAACCTTGCAAAGTGCTCGTGATCAGGGCTCCACATTTTTACTAGCTGTAGTATGATTAATGGGACCTTTCCCTAGATCTGCCTAACAAACAAACTCCTGGTTTAGGTACTCTTAAAAATAAAAGGAAAACGCTTTCCAATGGCAATTAAACACATGAAGATTATAGAGGAAAAAAAGATGTTAAGCTTCAGGAGAGAAACAATATTTGTTCCCTGCAAATGTCCTCACTCCATTTTTTACGCTGATTCGTGCTTTTGTTATATCCAGACACACTTCAGTCTCTGAACATAGTGGTGCTCAGCTTTCCTCTTTGATGTAGAGAGTTTTTAGCTTAATTTTTTACAGCTGGAGTGCTTCAGTGCCAGGAGAATAAAGCACAGACAATCAGAGTAGAAGTAGTACCTGCATGTTCTTTCTATCTTACTAATGAAGTAAAGTACCTGAGGACCTTGGAGTCTCTAAGATGATCAGTGCAGACTTACACCATGTGGGAAATAGATCTCAATTTCAGCGGAGTAAATGACTTCCACTCTTCAAGGGCTAAACAAAAATAGCTTTTCCCTCATCCCAGGGACATTTTACCCACTTTCCTATCCAGTTCATCTGAACCTACAGCAGTTATTCTGAAGGCTAATCTTGATGACAGATAATGAATTAATTAAAAGGTAGTTGTGTTAGATTTCTTGAGCAGTGAAGACTGTATGCAAAAAAGAAAGGACAGCACCACTGTATATGTATTTCCCAATGAGCATATTTAGTTTTCATTGTTATTTTTTTAAAATTGCAACACCAAACAGAAAGGGATCTGGGGCTCTAGACTTGATCTGATACATGTCATTTTGCAGCAAGTTCTGTTGCTTATTTCCTATATAACAGCAGAAGTAGTTGTATATAGTTCTGTATAGTTATATATAGTTCTGTAAAAAGCATTTTATAAACATAAAATGTAATTATTTAGGAGAATGTCCCTTCCCCTCTCTCCATATGCACAGGTAAGATCAAAAAAGGACAGAGGCTGCTGTTTAATAGAATTAGAGTCGCAGAATGGTTTGGGTTGGAAGGGACCTTAAAGATCATCTAATTCCAACCCCCCTGCCATGGGCGGGGCCACCTCCCACTAGCCCAGGTTGCCCAAAGCCCCGTCCAACCTGGCCTGGAACCCTTCCAGGGAGGGGGCAGCCACAGCTTCTCTGGGCAGCTTGTGCCAGTGTCTCACCACCCTCACAGTGAAGAATTTCTTCCTTATATCTAATCTAACTTTTCCCTCTTTCAGTTTAAAACTGTTACTCCTCATCCTATCACTACACACCCTGATCAAGAGTCCCTCCCCAGGTTTCCTGTAGCCCCTTTAAGTACTGGAAGGCTGCTCTAAGGTTTCCCCGTAGCCTTCTCTTCTCCAGGCTGAGCAACCCCAAATCTCTGAACCTCTCCTCATAAGGGAAGGTGCTCCAGCTCTCTGATTATCTTTGTGGCTCTTCTCTGGACTTGTTCAAGCAGGTCCGTGTCCTTCTGATGCTGGGGGCCCCATAGCTGGACGCAGCACTGCAGGAGAGGTTTCAAAACAGTGGAGTAGTGGGGGAGAATCCCCTCCCTCGACCTGCTGGCCACACTGCTCTGGATGCAGCCCAGGACATGGTTGGTTTTCTGGACTGTGGGTGCACATTGCTGGCTCATAATCAGTTTTCCATCCACTAATACCCCCAAGTCCTTCTCCACAGAGCTGCTGTGCTTGGGATTGCCCTGACCCATGTGCAGGACCTTGCACTTGGCCTTGTTGAACTTTGTTAAGTTTGTCAGGCCCACCTCAAGCCGGTCCAGGTCGCTCTGGATGACACCCCTTCCCTCCAGCATGTCAACCATGACACACAGCTTGGTGTCATCAGAAAAATTGCTGAGGGTGCACTCAGCCCCATGGGTCCATGTCACTGACAAAGATGTTAAACAGTGCTGGTCCCAACGTTGACCCCTGAGGAACGCCACCCGTCACCGCTGTACTCTTGGACATCGAGCTGTTGACCTCAACTTTTTGAGTGTGACCATCCAGCCAATTCCTTATCCACTGAGTGATCCATCCATCAAATTCATGTCTCCAGTTCAGGGACAAGGTTGTCATGTAGAACAGCATCAAATACTTTGCACAAGTCCATGTAGATGATGTCAGTTGCTCTTCCTTTATCCACCAACGCTGTAATGCCATTGTAGAAGGCCACCAAATTTGTCAGGCACAATTAGCCATAAGTGAAGCCATGCTGGCTGTTACCAATCACCTCCTTATTTTCCACGTGCTTTAGCGTAGTTTCCAGAAGCGTAGTTTCCCCTCCCTGATCTTGCCAGGCACGGAGGTGAGACTGACTGGCCTGTAGTTCCCTGGGTCTTCTTTTTTTTCCCTTTTTAAAAATGGGGGTTATGTTTCCCCTTTTCCAGTCAGCAGGAACTTCACCAGACTGCCACACCTTCTCAAATGTGATGGACAGTGGCTTAGGCACTTCAACCACCAGTTCCCTCAGGGTCTGTGCATGCATCTCACCAGGTCCCATGGACTTCTGCACCTTCAGGTCTCGAACCTGATCTTCTACAGTGGTGGTTCTTCATTCTCCCAGTCACTGCCTTTGTCTTCTGTGTCTTGGGTGGTGTGGCTGCAGTACTTGCTGGTGAAGCAAAAAAGTCATGGTGTACCCCAGCCTTCTCCATATCCTGGGCATTCAGGTCTCTCGTTTCCTTCTGGAGAGGGCCCACATTTTCCCTAGCCTTCCTTTTATCACTGACGTACTTATAGAAGCTTTCCTTGTTGACCTTGTTTGTGATCATCTTAAACGGTTCCTATATACCCCAGCTCTCAGAACAAGGCAATACATGTCTCCTTGTCATCCTCTATATCAGCTCCTAGCTCCAGCTGACTCAAGTGCTTGGGTTAATCTGGAAAACCACACCTGTGACTGGGACATCAGTTGCACGTAATCAAAATACACAAATAGGAAAAGACTGGTTAATAAATCCAAAATAGAATGGAGAACCCAGACTGTTATATAAAAATAATTTTAATTTATTTTAGTTGGGAATAGAGGAGTGACGAATACCAAGTAAGCTAAAACACCAAACATCAGGTTGCTTAAATTATGTTCTCTTAACTTGGGAGACAGGGAGGTGAATTCATTAATGAATGGGATATCAGGCTAGGGTTTTGTAGCATCAGCCTGTCTCGAGCTGTGAGAAGTGTGGGTTAGGTGTAATTATATATGATCATTCTTTGTAGCATACTGGTTTAGCAGCGATCATGTGGTCTATGTAGCATGATCTCTCACTACAGCCTGTGGCTATTACAACTTTGCTGAAAAGTGACGTGAAGTGGTTGGGATAATTAATGAGATTTGTGCAGTATATGCAGTATGAGGATACTGGATGTGAGAATTAATGAGAACCTAATGTATGCCAAAAATAAGCCCAAGCTGGTGTTCCTTCCAGGGGGGTTTAAAGCCAGGGTCATGCAACAATTTTAGACTTCAAGTGATGCCATCACTTGGCTGTGTCATTGCAGTGTTTCCTATCCTGAGAGAGGTGGTGAGATGGAACTGATACTGGAGTCTGTAGCCTTTAAGTAGCTAAATGTTTTGGGTGGGGTTTTTTTCTGATAAACGTTACTGAAAAAACTCAAGATTTGTAATTTCTCGGTTTAGTGTGCATCTGAATTCTTGCATGTAAATGAACAGACACAATGCTACATATGTCTGTTTCTAAGATTGTGATACCCTCTGCTGGCGAATATGTGAATATAAAAGCTAGCAGCTTTACAATCAGGGCTGAAACATCCCCTTAACAAAATAGGTTTCCTTCTATCAAGACAGTTTCCTCTTAGAAAAGCATCATCATCAGAAGAGTTTCATAGTAACCTATCGATGTTGACAAAGTTTTCATGGAAAAAATGATGTTTCTTCTGGATGCATTGAAATGACTTTGAAGTAAAATGCTTTAACATTACAGAGAAAACACATACTTTTCTGGATTCATGCAGTACTTCATCAGCCACACACTGTTATGTTTTATGCCTGGCACAGAAGCAGGTGATAACCTTCTTCTGTAAGTCTGTATGGCAATATGTTATTGATCATGATTCGTTTACTTACCAAAGGTATTTGGCAGCTAGGCTGCCCTGATTTAATAGTTCCCTGAATTTCTGATTCTTTTTTTTCCATCTTTGTTTTCCTAACTTTTCTGTCTTATAATATAAAAATGTTGAAAGGTTTGGAACAGGCTGGCGAGGGCTGTAAGCCCAGAAGCAAACATGCTCATGCCATATCAAAGTCCCACCACTTTTAAGCTTCTTGAAAGGGAAGGAATTGATTCCAGATTCTCAGGATGTGGCAAGCTGTGTTTAAAGAAAGTGTGTGCATTTATTATTTCAAGTCAGTTCAATTACAACGGGCTTGATTCCTTCCACCCCCTGTGTCACTCGATAATTTTATAACAGGCCTCTCTGAAGGAGCCATCTCCTCATGGCAGGATTAGATCCGTGCTTTGCCTTGGTAGCACAGCCGGGTATTCAGTTCTCCAGGCTTCACCGCTCATACTTGAAATGACAAGTTCTCGTTCACACAAGAACAGGAGTCTTTGAGAGAGTTTAGTGGCAGTAGTCTGAAAAATTATTTTGTGGATGCTCTCGCTCAAGTTTTCATGGCCAATTTCAGAGTCTTTGGTGCCTTGGAGTTTGTTTAATATCCCGAAGGTTATCTTGTCTGAGCATAGGAAAGTAAACCAAGATTTTGTGAGTTTACTTTAGTTCCCTTGGATGATGCTAAGCAAGTCATTCAGGCTCTGTACAGTAACAAGGGTAGTAACAATTTATGTATTCATTGGAGAGGGATGAAATTTAATTAGTTGGAATGCTGTGTACATATTCAGTATCCTGCTTGTTTTTTTTTCTTGCAAGACTGTGTACTGCAAACCAAGGGGACAACCTATAGTAACCACCCATTAACTGTCCCACCTAAAATTGTAAGTTCTTTGGCTCATAGAAAGAGCCCTTTGATTTCATTTATTAGTTTAAAAAGTTGTTCTTGATTTGAGTTCTTAGGGGGCACCAGCTCCAGTGTGGGTGGGCGCATTCATTAGTGGTACGGAAGGATATTTCACTGTACGGCTCTTCAGAAGGCGCTGAGCCGGGAGACCACCAACATGATTTCACGCAGAGGAATTTCCAGCCGTCTGACCAGAGGACTTTGCTTGTCTGGTTTGGATTTACATCAAGAGGCCAAAAATAAAAGCGCATTTAAATCATTAACTCACATGTGATTAAATGCCATTCGCCTCCTTCGGTAGCTACATCACACTTTGTGGTTCAGCGCGTGAGGTGGGAAGTGTCTCTTCATGTGCCGTGTATGCATGTATACAGTAGATATGCACACACACATCTAGGGCTGGATATAGGAACTGGCCTACATCAGTTTTACACTGTGGAGTTAATCCTGCTAAGAAGAGAGTCAGACCCATAGTGTAGGTACGTGCACATGCTGAATGTGTTCTCTGATCCTTTCTAGAAGCCATTGCATGCCTCCTTAAATAAGCAGAAAGTTACACTCCAAAACCCTACATAGAATATTTAGAGTACTAGCAGCTCTGTGGTGCAGACCCTTCATGTCACCTGAGCTGATGTGTGTACCTGGGGGTAGGAGCTTCTTGATGTTGTGGGTCAGCCTGTGTCGTCCTGACAGGGTGCTCTGCTCTGGTCTCCAGCAGCAGGTAGGAGAGCACACATCTGTCCCCACAGCATCTCCATCGGTGGGAAGGGTTGGGGGTCACCTCTCTTCCTTCCAGCCTGGCTTCTGACATCCAAAGGGGTCAGATTATAACTGTAAACATGGTACAGCTTGTCCTGAGTCTTTGATCCTCCTGGCCTATTCTGTGCCTAAAGGCTTCACCCTGTGCTCAGCAAAGTTCCTGGCAAAGCTCCTCTTGACTTTAACAGAGCAAGTTCAAAAAGCTGTTTGAATGCCCTTGTACTGATGGAGAGTTTCCTGTGACAGGGATCTTGGATCAGGCTCTAATTTGTGACAAACATTAATGCTTTATGCTTTTTGCATAGATTTTCAAGGTGCCGTATAAATATCTACGTGTGTATGATGTCTGTGTATCAACTTGCCATTAAAATTTTTCCTTCTTCCTCTTTAGTTGCAGAATTTCCACTACAAAACCCCACACCTGTCCAAGGCCCAGCACGAGCCACAATCTGTCCTGTGCTGTGATGTTATTAAGTTTTTTCTGTCATGCAACCAGGAAGGACTAGGAATACCTTTTAAAATTGTTTTAGAGAAAAGGACTTGCTTTGTGATGGAACATATCAGGGTGACAGATCTTTAACTTTGGCATTTTGAAGCACAAAAAAGCTATTTCAGAACATTTTAAACAAGTTTTTATGGCTCCCTCTGAGCTGAATACTGTTGGGCTCGCGGTAGCTAAAGTGCCTGGCAGCTTTACAAAACCAGCCTTAATATAAAAAATACCCAGTCTTTAAAACATATGTAAAATAGCTTTTCTGCAACATTTGTGGCACATAAAGTACCAAATACATGTTGGTGAGTGTGATATAAAGCTTTTATTGCCGTTCATTTGGGATGACCCATATAACTCACTCATGATATGTTAATAAAACTGTTCTCCACTCTGTCTCTTTATAAAAACACACATATAAAGACCACTAAAACGGTGGTGATAGCTGCGTGCTAACTTGTTAAGTAGTGGCGCAAGTTGCATTTATCATCTGTCCTAAATTGCTGTATCTGCTTTCTGCCCAGGAATCAAAGACTGATTCTAAAATGCTCAGAAACAGCAGTTTACAAAATAAGTTTGCTTGAGAAATAACTTTCTGAAAGTTCTCCTCAAAATCATGCTGGCCAGAGGCCCAGAGCCATCAATATTCTGTCTGGTACCAGTGACAGCTTTAAGGACCACTGTCTTTTGACCTGCCAAAACTAAGAACTGAAATTTTATGCCATTGGAAGAAAGAGGTTTCCAGTTTTCTATAATGATAACAAAACATCATCTTAATCTCAGAAATATGTGCCTTACTAGGGAATGTTTCTGAACTTTCCTATCATTTAGGTTTTTTCCTTCTTCTGAGACCTTGCTAATTAAGGTGTGAAGATTTCCTGATGTAAATGTGAAAAATAATATTTGAAAACAATACAAAACTAAAACTAAAACTCTGTGTAAGTCCAGACGTGATCAGAGTACAAGCCCTCCAAGGCAGGATTTGCTATGCCTGATTATGCAGCCATTCTGGGAACAGTAAATATTTACAATTAATGTACTAGCAGACATAATTTTCTGACGCATCTGTGCAGAAGTAGCTTTGAAGACATAGTATACCATAGGGAGGCGGATAAAAAATGAATACATATATTTATGTAAGCTCAAGACACAGAATACGCAAAGCCCTAAAAACCAGTTGACAATATATACTAAAGCCAGCGAGGTTAATTATATGCTCAAATTAAGGCATGTTCTCAAGTCTTTGCTGAATCAGGGCCTATATGCACAGGCCAGGCCTAGACTAAAATACTTGCAATGGGAACAGTAGTTGGCAGACACTCGTCTTTAAGAGGGAATTATTTCCCCTGTGTGTTTGAATATTCCTCCAAGTGCTGCTGGCTTTACTGGGATGCTTTGTTCTGTTTCCCAGCCGAGCTCCCATGCTCACACACAGGAGCAGTAGCACAGCTGGAAGTGGATTAGAGCAATCTGGCGGCAGCAGTCCTGGGAGGAATTAAGCGCCTTGCTGCTGGAATGGGAGGCCTAAATTACATTATTATTTAGAATTGAGTTTTAACTTCATTGCTCTATGGTTTCGCACTGGTGGGTAACTCCCCTTGTTGCGATGTACTTGGTGCATCTTAAGTATGTTCCCCACAGCAAGGACTTAGATGAAGTTATGGCCTTACTCAGTAAAGTGTCCAAATATTAAATAAGCAAATGTTCAGCACTTAACTGGTCTTATTGTCCCAAGAGGATTGTTCACAAGCTTATATTTAGCAATTGTAGAGCAAGCTATCACATGATAGAGAGCCCAGTGACTGGCTCCTGGAAGTCAGTTTGCAAAACTGTTGATGACTTCAAAGGGAGAAGAATTGGCCCAGAATCTGTTTTTCCCAAAACAGACTTTTTGTTTTTATGCATGCAAATGTTCTTCATAAAACAACAGGGAAGAGAAGAATGAGACATAAATGAAAATCAATGTTGCTAATTTTCTTTATTAGATCAGATCCTAAATAGTTGACCTTTAGCTTGAAAACAGTGCTGGGAATAAGGTGACTAAATGAGAAATGGAGACATAGTTCTTGTCTAAATATCCTGATTCTTCTGACTGCAGAAAAAAAAAATCAGAATTTCAGAGCTTGAGGCTAGAAGGACCTTTGGATTATTTGCTCTCCTGCAAATCACATCCCAGTCAGTTTTGCCCATTGAGCAAACATGTTAGTATTTTATTTTTCGCATAGAAGTTTTCTGTTGGAGCAGAGAGCAGGAGAAACTGAAGTGTCTTTGGTGCACAATGCCCCTCTAAGAGGGGAATTTACTGTGTGAGAGGTGCCCAGCTGATGACAATAGCTGGTCCATAATCTGCACTGCAGGGAAAGGTGAATCCCCAGTGATTCAGCCAGTCAAAGCTGCAAAACAAGTATTTCCTGGTCTTTCACCTGGAATCAGGATGACTCTGAACATGTGAGGAAGGCATCTACTCAGCAAGACTTTCCGTACCACTTCAGTGCATTGGCCCAGTCATTGCCATCTCTAGCGGAGAATGACCTGATGGCCATAGATGAGCCTTGTAACAACTGATTAATTCCATACTGGGAGAAAAGATACTGTGATCTTTGCAAACGCCTCAAATCTTGAAGCATGAGATTTAATTACAGTCACTGTCTTAATGATGAGGAGCAAATTCTATGTGACAATGATGGCGGCACAGTCAACTTACCTCATTCCTTGTTCCAAGACCTAGAAGATGATATTGGGGATTTTAAAGTGCCATGACCTGCCCATGTGACTCTATCCTCCTCCATCCCAGTTTCTCCTGTTTCTACCAGAACTGGATTAAAGCCTGCCTTAGTCTCACTAAACACCCCATGAAGTAAGTCCACCTCCCTTCTCTCCTTGTTTGTTTCTTAAACAGTTCATTGCTTTGGCAACATGGAAACCAAATTTGTCTGACTTCCAACCATTAGACATTTTTACACCTTCGTCAGCAAGGCTGAAGAGCTCTCTCACACTTCCCAAATGTTTTGTCCATGGGTGAGGATCTGTGCACATTGGCCTGTCAGACTTCTCTCCGATAAGCCTAACAAATAGACTCTTCAAACCTGACATTTTGAGGCTTTTTTTTTGCAGTCCTTGAACACCATATTGTTCTCCTTTGACCTCTTGATGGAATTTCCAAAATCCTTTTTAACTGGGGAAAGAATTTCTTAATACTTGTCGCAATAGTACCGTTGCAACAGAGGGAATATGACGTCCCTACTAGTACTTGAAAATTTTTCATACATCCAGACATAAGTATAAGTTTAATTGTTTCTGCTCCTTTCAGAGGGGTTAAGTTGAGGCATAATCATGATGATTCTTAAGCTCCTTCATGGAGCTTGAAGCAAAAAAAATCTCAACAGCAGAGAAACAATGGAAAAGAATTAAGATGTGAGTCATTTGTAAATCTCATCATCTCATGTTTTTTTTGTATCTGAGTAACAATTTTTGAACACAAAGGGCAGAAAATACTGGAAACATTAAAATAAAACTATTTGAGACTGAGATTTGCTAAGTGAACTGAGGGACTTGGAAACTCAGTAAGCTTTAAAACTCCCTCTTCGTGTGCTGCTAGCTAGGCATCACTATTTCCCTCTCGTGTGTCTTCACTGCTGTAGTTAAATAACATAGTTGAAAGCAATTGAGTGCAAATTGTATTATCTTGGTGTAAACAAAAGCAAATCTATTTTTCTACATGCCTGAGATTGAGAGAAATTGATATTAAAGATGCGAGCACGAACAGCCTGCAGAGGAACAATTTTCTCTGCTTAAATACTAGAACACAAGGGGTCCCCAC
The DNA here is from genome assembly GCF_965140245.1 of Athene noctua. Classification (NCBI taxonomy): domain Eukaryota; kingdom Metazoa; phylum Chordata; class Aves; order Strigiformes; family Strigidae; genus Athene; species Athene noctua. The sequence goes on along the minus strand of NC_134037.1, from coordinate 7,797,685 downwards.
AGCACTGTTACTAAAGCCCAGTTGCACTCTACCAGAAGTTAACTTTATTCTTATTTTAATGCAGAAACATAGAGTTAGTTTTTCTTTGTTAGTTCCAGAATCATCTTGTTTGCTCTTTGGTAGTAAAACAACACTTTACCCTGTGAGTAAACACACAACATTCTAAAAATCAAGATACCAGAGTGATATTCCCGTATTATAAATATGTGGGTTTATAATCTACAGGGTTTGACGGGTTTTTTTTTCAGGTTTCTGATGCAAATCAGCTGCTGCTTGTCTGAAGTTGGTTTAGGGGCACCTGCACAAGAGGAGCATCACAGAGGTCAGGATTAGGCCCTTGGGGACATGCTCTAGAAATGATGCTTGTCACTTATGTGCTGCTACAGACTTACGATGGTTTGTGAAATGCAAGTTAGGTCCTGTTCTTCCTGCGGCACTTGTAGGCCAGTAGTTTTACATTGACTTGCTTCCTGCCCTCAGGGTCGCTTGGACTCCTAAGAGACTTGGAAATGAACCCTTCTTTTGGTGTCATTTGAACACCTGGGTTTTCTTCTTAAAAAACCAGCATTTGAAGGTGGTCTGCATTCTTCATGATAATGTTACAAGTATTACATTTATTTCTTGCCTCCACTGTAAAACTGAATAAGAAAAGGGAAAGAAGAAAGCTGACTTTTCAGTCTAAAACTAGAAACAAGTCAAAACAAACTTTCTAGATGCTTGAAAAATGTTTAATTTTCTTTTCAAAAACATTATCAATTCACCTGTTTCACTAGGTTTAATCTGGGAGTAGGAAAGATGATATCACAAAAATAAAAAGATGCCTCTTCTTTTCTCTATATTTACTATTTATCCCCCTCTAATCTGAAACATAAACCTACAACTGGTGCATCACTGCTTTTACCAATGTAAAGTGTGTGGATGTAGAGTGCTATTATCCTTATTGCATATATAGGAAGTTGAAAGGCAGAGAATTTAAATAATTTATCTAAGGTCATATATAAAAGCTTGAGAAGAAGATACTCAGGTCTCCTAAATCTAGGTAACCTCTTAACCTTTGGATCATTGTGCTCTGTTTTAGGAAAGGGTACCTGGGGATTTTTTGAGACAGGTCTGTCAAAATATCCCAAATGTTTGGCATGAAGCTCTAATTGATCAACCCACATCATCAAGATGGGGTGGGGAGGGGAGGGAAGGATGATAAGGGAGGGATCATCTCACCTCTCTAAAAGTTATACATTAGTCATTCAATAATACTGGCTTCTTTTGTGATCAGTGGAGAGGGTCATAAATCCATTTCTAAAGGGCAGTTTGATTTATCTTAAAATATGGATCTAAAGCTGGCAGAACTTCCTTTAAAGGTGCCTGTCTTTCATTGCTATCTGTAAAGGGAACTTGGATGATTGGGTTGGACTAATTACCTAACACTTAGATGGCTGAAGTTAGGCAAAGTGAGTCTTAGCCATAAGTAAATCAATAGATTTTTGATGTGTCTGGGTTCCTAAAGTGCTCTGGGTATCTAACAACTGTATTTCAGCTCCATGTTCCTCTGAGTCCTGGATGAAGTGCTCCTGAGCTTTAGCACCTCCACTTCTCCCACTGGAAATACACAGAACACATGTGCCAAGATATATGGAAAATACGTACATATTTATTCCTGGGTTAGACCACGTCTGAAAGGCCGCTTATGACCAAAGTTATGTGGCTGTTTGCATGTGTGCACCTGTGTTCGTGTGACTTATCCCACTCCTGGTGCACGCTCACCTGAACACTGAGCGTAACTAAAAATCCCTTTTCACGTCCCAGCTTTGGCTGATCTGGAGAGTGACTATGAACCCCTGTCCCCTGAGAGAAACCCCTCACCAGGAAAGCAGGGTTGAGGAATAAAAGACACTAATCTATTTCTCTTCTGTGTACACAACTAGGTATCCCTTGATTCATTAAGTGAGTAGAAACAGACAGATCACAACTTTTCAGCATGGTTATATGGGCCTTTACCTTCATTGTGGGAACTTCCACAAGTCTCTGTTCCAGTGAATATTGAATTATTTATCTAGAATGGAACATCTTTAATAGGAGATGTGAGTCACCCCAGAAACTCCCTTTGGCCCAGAGTTAAGCATCTAAATGCCTTGTATGCATGGGAGCACACAAGCTCCATCCTTCTCTGCATTTCCGATGGCTCCCTTAGCGTCTGCCCACTCATTTGCCTCTCAATATAGACGCTGCTCAGAAAGATGGAAAGGATGTTGCAATGCTCAAATTGGCATTCCCCCTTTGGGGAGCAAGCCCTAATATTTAAGTAACTTTAAAAGAAAGGGAGGTATTATCCTACATCACTTAGGTGAACTGTGAAATTATTATATTCCAAGGGTAGGATTCATCTCGCCTAACTTCCCTGAAAGTTAGGTGTCTAGTCTGAGCTAGTCCTTTAGGCTTCATCTGTAATTCACGCAGTGAGAAGGGCATGTGTGGAGTGAGTCACACCAGTTCAAATCAGGTGTCTTGGGCAGCTGGAAGGAATTGCCCTCTGGAGATGCTTACTACCTCTGAGCAGAGAGGGAACCTACGTAACCAGCTTAGACAAGATACCCGACTCTTAAACGGCTAAACAGAAGAAATCAAGGCAGCACTCAAATCTCGAGGGTTATTTTGAAATCGTAGGGGGGAAGATAAACTGTTCAATATGTATTACAGTGGCGCACATTAAAGTCACAGCTCCTCCATGTGAGAAGGATTAATCTACACAGATTAAGGTTACAATACTCTATTGAGCCTGCCTGAAAAAAATGAGCAGGACGGAGAAAAAAGAGAGTGAAAATATGAATCTTTGGTCTTTATTCAGACTGTCAGACGAGTAGAATGATATTATTTTCTTACCTTAAATTGCTGTTTCTTAGCTGGTTTCCCTCTCCTACCAGAAAACAGTATTGGGTCTCATATAATATCAAACTCTGTGAATCTGGAAGTGATCAGGAAAGGTGGTTTGTTTTTTTAAAGGAAAAATAAATCTCAGATTGTTTGTGTGAGACTGTGAATATTTATGTACTGTTCCCCCTTTTCCCTCATTGCGTATTTCACCAAGTTCATTTGCGTGTGTTACGGGATAAATCTTACAGGAGGGCAGTGGAAGAAAGCAGTAAAAAGGAAAAGCATCAATCAGTGATCCAGGGTAGCAGCAGGAATCGTTGTTCATTTTTGTACATGGATCATTGTTTGTTGAACTTGCCTGGGCTTGACAACTAAGAAACTTGCAATTCTGCCGAGGTCAGTCTCAGGTGGTTTCAGATGATGGCTACAAAAGCCACTATACTGCTGGGCCTCGATGACTTTGAAGCCTTGTTGTCACTGTGCTTTTAGTGGTATTCTCTTAAGAAGAGGACCACATATATTTTACTTCGTCTTGGAGTAAATATTTTGTGACAAAATGTTTATTTGACAAAAAATGCCACGGGTGGTGTTAGTAATCTGAATTATTGGCAAATGTGGGTTGAATTTGGTGAATAATGATTTGTTTTGAAAAGTAAAAGTATTTTTTCCTAAACTTTTTGAAACAAAAGGTTATTCTCTTTTTAATTTAGAAATGACATGTTAATTTTGAAGATTACCAACATTTAAAAAGTGATGTAAAAATGATTGAGTGTCTAGGCAAGGCTTACTTAACCAACTATCCCAAAACACAGCTCTGTTTTTGTTTTCATGTCTGTTTGGAAGTCTTACGTTATTTTGCTTTGTTTAAAAATTTAAACTCATTTTGCTCAATTTTAGCATAAATCAAATAATTTTTATGTTCAATTTGTCCAAAGAATCAATTGTTCATATTGCTTTTAGTGTGCCCTCTGTGCTTTGCATCCCTTCCCATAATAACTATCAAGTAAAATCCTCATCCTGCAAATGGTTCCACTCAGACACATAAAATAGGAGTAATCTCACCTAATTTTAGCTATTTTAAATTTAGGTAGCCAGTCTGCCTATTCTCAAATGAGAGAGAGAGAGAGAGAGAGGTTACTCTGGTGGTAATTCAGCTTTTCCTAGGCTATTTTAAGATGGAATGATTTGCCTTCCAGTGGCTCCTTGAGGCCACAGAGATTGGCGTTTATGTGCTTTGTCTGCTTTGCTATTTCTCCTCGTCCCAACATTAAACAAGGAAGGAAATATTTGGAGTTCAAGGAAGGGGAAGAAGAGTCCTTGTCTGACCTTTGCAAATGCTGTGGGTGTGGGCAGCCTGAATCAGTTTTACATTTTCCAAACCATTTTTCTTTTACTACTTTCTAGTTACTTTCCATTTTGCTTCAGCCTTATTTGACCCACAGAAAATAGAGATGGAAATGACCGATGACGCTGGAAGTTTTATGGCTGGTATTATTTAGGAGGTCAGATTAACTGATTATAATCGTCTCTTTTGGCTTTAAAAGCTGCTGGAGAAATCCTAACCCCACTGAAGTCAACAGCAAAACTTCCATGGGCTTCAGTATGGCCAAAATTTCACCCTGAGTACCTAGTAATGAATCTTTGTCATCTGGCCCTCCCCTTGACTTGAAGGATTGCTCCATGCATTACATTTTCCAACGTTTTGTTCAGTTGTGGTGTAAGTACTTTAAGACACAAGGATTTCTCTTGTCCCCTGGAAATAGTTGCACAGGCTAATAGCTTAAGGAAGTTTTTGCTCGAAGAGTTGAGTAACAGAGCCAAAGTCTGTTCTTGGTTGAACTGGAGTAAATATGGAATAGCTTGTTGACAATGCGGAGTTACTCCTCTTTTATGTCAGTGTAACCGAGAGCACAATTTTGCCAATTATTAACTTTTGTTACATTATTTGTATTTCTGTGCATGTCAGGATTTGTTAATCTCATTGTTCAACATCGAGTAACCTTTTGCTGAAAACAGAGCGTCACTCTGAATTAGGTATCATCAGCTAAATTGAACCTCACCCTGTGCATTTGACAGATGGTAATACATTCATTAAGTGTTCTGTGGTTGCTTTGAGGTTGGAAAGTGCTATTTTTCTGGCTTCTAACTCAGGATTCTTAAGTAAAGTTGTATAAAAGCATAGTTTTGAAGGGAGAAGGAAAATCACAAAGAGCTCGTGAGGTTTTTTATTAATATCTTTGTTTACTATTGGTGGGATGACATGGCAGGACTATGATTGCTGTCTTTGGCTGCCTAAGTAACCCAGAGCAGAGTAGTGAAGGGTGAGAGAGATGGTTCCACCGTGGACTTTATGTATACACAGGTAGAAATTCTTGGAATTTGAATTTATATTAAATACATCACTGTGGAGGCAGTATGATGCTGGTGCCTTTGTGCTTGATGATTTCACTGTCCAGAAAGTTGGTTTCCATGAGTTCAACCATTGCAGCCATTGCACGGGTAACCTGACGACAGGGCTCTTTTTGCAGAGCTGGTCACATCTGGGATCTCTAAGTGCACACTGAAAGTCTGCAGGGTGGGGATGCAACTGGAGGTAGAAATTTCAAAAGCATCACAGAGTCACATTCCCAGGCATAGTTCCACTTGGTTTTGTAATATTGAATCCTCCACCCTGACATTACCAAGACAATGCAAGTCTGAGATTAGACACTTCAGGAAAAGTTCTCCGCACAGCTGATTTAGGGGTCACCTAAACCAAGTGTAGAAGAGAAGACTCCACGCCTACAGAGGATGTTCAGGGTGTTTAATTCAAATTTACTCATTTAACTTACTCTCTTCAGGGAAGATCAATCCCATCCCACTCATTGACTTGCAGTGGAGCCTGAGCAGTTATCAGCAAACCTATTTAGTTACTTAATGATGTTTCCAAGAGGGTAGGTTGCCAAGGGAATTAGCTGCTTAGCCACTTCTGAAACTCACTGTGGTTAGTATGTTCACAAATGGGGAATTAATCACTTTTTAATTAGTCACATCTTTTAAAATGTCTTCATTCAGTCTAGTGCTGTGACTGGTATTCACAAGACCCTGTCCTGGTGAGTGCCCACTGTCCGCTGTGTTCTCAGTGGAGACAATGTATAGCGTCATCCAGATTTTCACAAAATAGTTGTAGTATGAAAGGTTTAGAATTAAGTCTTTCCTCTGCTGAGTTTACTCAGTGCTATGAACCCAGTCAGCTCTTTCTTCAGCAAGAGTCCCCAAACCTTCAGAGATGTAGGATATTTTGAGGAGGTAATTTCTTGGTCTCTGTTCACATTTTTTCACCTTTTACATAATGCTTAAATATCAATCAGATAAGAGTGAAAATGAGAGAGTTAGTTTTTCTGACTTTTACCTGTGGTGTCAGCCTTCAGCCACAATCCACTGAATGTTGAGTCATTTACGGAAAGTGAAACAGTTCAACAGGAGAACTGCACAGATTACCCGATACTCCACTGGTGGGGTCTCATCTGGCAGATCTGGGCTGACATCATGTTGAAAAGGCATTTGAAACTCAGTCTTCCACTTTCCAGGAAACTGCTCTCCCTATACCACTGGTAAAATCATAGCACTTCTCCCCAGATTTTTTTCTAAGAAAGAAAAAACTGACCTGGTTTTGATACCTCTCTCTTCTGGGGGGGTCACTGATGAATTCAGACATAAGGTGGGTTCTCCCACCCATGCCAGCATTAGACATTTGGCTTCTTTTGAGATGTGGCACTTAAAAGCCTCTTGCTTCAATATTTTTGAGGTTCTTTTATGCATCCTTCTACTTTGAGTGGGGATTTCCCTGAGCACCTTCTCAAGGAACACAAGACTTCAAATCCTATAGATAAATCTGCATGTGTTAGGGCACCTAGAAAGTAGGGTTTGCAACACAGATATTTGCATATGGATTTCAAAAAATGCCTTGAACATCACTGACAGGATTTAAAAATCTGATCCTGTGCACCTAAACTCCATTTGAAACGGCAATTTTAGGATCGATCTTCTCTTAGCTTTTCAAAATTCTGTCAGTATTCAGTTGGAAGGAAAACAGTTCTCCCTTTTCCACTACTCTTCTATTTTCATGTTTGTTCTGAGAGATTCACTAGGAACAGAAGAAATTTTGATTAATTAAATGGGGTCATTGGCGTCACAACTAGTTATCCAGTTCCTGACTATCAGGATATGAGAATGTCCTGACTGTGTGGTGATTTCACTGTGAGATGTCAGGATCCTGTGGATTCCTGCAGAGCCTGTAAATCAGGCCACAGATGCGTTGAACCCTGAACATATGCTTATTTCTGGCCTAAAGCTGCCGTATGCAAGCGCCAAGTATGAATTCAGATAGATGTTTTTCCCACTGTCACAAATAGGCTTCACTCCAGGCATTGTTTTTGAGACAGCCATGACGCACTTTGATATATCAAGAAGAGCAAAAAAAAACCCAACCCTAATAAGTTCCAGAAAAGTTATGCAAACACATCTCACCTGCTGCTCCTGTCTTCATACACACACCTAACTGAGCCCATGGGCTAGCACGAAGCATTTAATGTACTACGGGTATTGGATGTATTGCACGGGTGGCTCGGAGAACCGATAATCCTACCGGGTGAAGGGGACACTGGAAAATGCTCAGCGTTAAGCCAGTTCTCTAAAATCTGGATGAGCAAAATTGAATTAAATCACAGTAATTCGATTCCGTTGTCTCTAAATTAATTCATCGTAAGAGGACGTAGTCTGAGGCTGACCAAGAGAAGAGCTATCTATTCAACAGGTGTTATGGGTCAAACCAGGAAGAGATTGCTAAATGTTCTGAGTGTTGCCCCATGGGGGGATATTACACGCTACGCAGTTATTACCCTTCAGTAGAAGTTGTGTGGCGGAGCACAGCTGCAGATGATTAAAGACACCACTGCCAGCATCTGACAGCAGAATGTCAGTGTCAAAATTCAATTTGAATTGATTAAATAAGGGATGGCAACACTTTTGTTTTATGGATGGCAGCACTTCAGTCGCTTTAGATGCTCTGCTTTCAGAAATAAAATTCCTTCCCTCCCTGCTATGTTTGTTGGGGTGTTTTCAGTTGGATTGCAGTCATTTCTCCAGTCAATCAATTAAGCCAGGATTTGCCACTGTGTCTAAGAATCAGCCACAAAAGAGCTGGTATGGTTCCCTGGTGCTTGGCCAAAAGGCTTCAGTGGGAGCAAGACATCAGGCAGCTTAATCTGCCTTCCACCACTGGCACAAGGTTTAATGGATGTTAGGGCAGCAGAGAAATCGTGTTCTGTGGTGTTCAGCTCCTGCTCTCTCAATGGCCCCGTACGCGCTGCCTTTCTCTCCGTGCCAAAAACGCAGGGGTGGCTGACAGCAGAGCCAGCGGAGCTACCTGTGCCAGCAACTGCTCCACACAGGGCAGGCGCTGCAGCCTGCTTAAGCTTGCTTTGTGCTCTGTAAATATATTTATCTCTATAGGCCTTGTAGTGCTGCGCTGCCTGAGCAACTTGACGCATTGAGAAAAGTCTCCCCTAAGTTAAATGGCAGTAAGTTACTCAGAGATACAAGATTTTACAGTCTTAGGCCTTAAATGCTGACTTCAGGCCAGAGCTGCAGCAGGTATAAATCACTGCAGGTAATTTTCACCAGCTGAAATTCTGGCTCTAAGCCCATGAGTCATGTTATTTTTTTTCACATTGTAAATTCTTGCTGTTTCTTAGCTATATTGCTTTAGCACTTTGGGGCACTTGTCAGGAGCCAGGACCCCATCGTTCTTGTCACCCTTCGAACAGAGATGCAAAAGACCCTTCTTGCCCCAGAGTGTTTGCAGTTTTAATAACATGCAAACCTGTGTACAGTCATTTCAGCTTTCTCCACGTCCATTATTGCAATCAAGTTTTTCTCTTATCCTGCTGGAAACATATAAGAACACAAATTCTTTGCCCAGGTTGGTATTTTTAAGTAAAAAATTTACACTTTGCTGTATATTATCCCTAAGTGGCATTTTAAGCCTGGAATTTGTTGGAGCCAGCAGCAGTGTGGGACATGGTCTTTAGTAATTGAAGTGAAACATCCAAAGTTTCTTCTCCTTTGTGATACCTGATTTGAGACATATCAAAAAGAGATTTTGCACCCAAGTTGAACCTGAAGTGAGGGGAATCTTAACAGTGGCTGAATATTTAATCTCTTTTGTATAGTGTTGTATTTAATTATTGTTGTATTACTTTCAGTTGTAATGTACCTTCCAGCTTCAGAGAGCTCTGGTTAGCATCTCTGGAATTATTGCTATTGCTTTTAATTACTCTGGAAGGGGTTTAAAAGTAATAAAACTACAACTTTTTAGAGCTAAAGTAATTCTAGAAAATTCCTTTCCATTACAGTCCTACCTGGCTGCTTAGAAGAATAATGTAGTGGCATACAGATCTCCAGTGTACTGTGTGATGGCCTCAACAGATCAGAATATCATAGGGTGTATGTGTTTTATGTATATATCATACTGACAAGTTGTTCTTTACTTCCATGATCTCTCTCACTGGGGTTTTTTTTTGGTGCTAGTCAGGAGAAGACATGCACAAGAGTTTTCTGTGTCCCCTTTTTTCATTGCTGAATGAGCTTTACCCTCAGGCAGACCTTGCTGGGCTACTTCATCATCAGACTGTGTAGTCACTGGAGCACAAATTAACAACAAAGAAATAAGAAATACTTCTTGGCTTTTTTTTTTTTTTTTTTTTTCTTTCTAGATACTACCATAGCCATTGACAATGACCATTTCTAAATCATTCTTACTCTGCCCTAATCACTTGTTCATTGCTTTTTGGCAAAGCCCTTGAAAGAGGTTTAGTGAAGGCTCTGAAGAAGCTGGATGACTATCTGAGAACCCCTCTGCCAGAGGAGATTGATGCAAACAGTACTGAAGAGGAAAAAGTGTCTAAACGCAAGTTTCTGGATGGAGATGACCTGACACTTGCTGACTGCAACCTTCTGCCCAAACTCCATGTTGTCAAGGTAAAAGTTATCATTTGATGGTCAAAGAAGCCTTATCAGATAATGAAGTGCCCTGTTCTGACAGGTGTGAGCTAAAGCCAACATGTATTTCAGCAGAGGCATCTTAAGTCCTGTAAGAGCAGAGCTGGAAACACAATTTTGCTCCTCAGTATTTCCTATAGGTTAACTTAACTAACTTCGTAATTTAGTATCTACATGGGGAAATTGTCCCATCACTAATTAGTGGCAAAGACAGTATTAAGATCTAAGTATCCCATCTCTTTATTTTAACTCTGCTGCAAGTAACAACATATTTCCTATTAATTAGTTCCCATTATTCTTAAGAGATGTCAAAACTTTAGTCAGTTCCCACTCATCTGTAACTTAAGAGCAGCAGTCCATCTTTTTGGGGAATGTTTGTTCCATCTGGTATTTCACATAGAGAAGTTAACAAATCAAAGTCACTGCTGAGGTCCAGGATTTAAGATGTACAGTGGTCACTGGTATAGTGCAAGTGGTGTACATCATCTTGGCTTCTAAATGTTGCATTTATTTATCAGTTTACGTGTTTCTTTAGAATAAAGCAAGTACCTGGCAGACCTTGGCAAGCAAGAAAGCTAGGAATTAAAGCCAAGTCATGCATCTAATTTGGCTCCATGAGCCAAAACATAAACTGAGCCTGGGAGCTGACTCCACACATGCAAAAAAAAAGAAGAAAAAAAACAAACAAAAAATAAGCACATAAGTCACCAAGTAAGAAATGTGATAATATCCTCACAAGTTTAGCTCTTTCGTTGGCTCATCTTCATTGGTGACGTTAGAGTCAGACAATGCAAAATGAATGTGTGGCCTCTTACTTGTTCCTGTCTCCTTGGGGTGAAATGAAAGATGTCGAAAGAGAATGAAAATATTTCTCAGACAAGCATAGCCATAGGATATTGCCTGAAAAGCATTTTACAGATGGAAAAAAAAGGTAAATTATTAAGACTTTTTCATCTGATGGAAGATATGTGCTGGAAATTGTGAAAATCCTGACTTAAGTTGCCCAGCAGGTTTTATCATCCCCATGTGTGTTTGAAGCATCATTGAAGGCAAGAATGCTTAACTAAATGCAGTTTAGGACAGGATTTGGACTTGCAAATACCAAGTGGATCCTGGTAATAAAAACAAATCACAGTCATTTCTGAGAACATGACTGTCCTAAGAAATCTGAGATGGAAAACAGCTCTACCATGTGCTTCAAAAATAAAGGGGAACTCTGTCGCACATATGTATGTAATTTATGCCCAAGAACAATTTTATACTGTCAGAAAAATTAGAGATTGGAAGCACTCATTAAATCAGCTAATCCATCCCTTCCTATCAGCTAGTTCATTCTGTCACCACAGGATTATTCTATATGGTATATTCTTACAGGAAAACTGAAATATCCCAATCCAGCAAGCTTCTTAACCAACCAACTCGCCTTAAGCACAGATTAGTCCCAGTGACTTCAGTAGGACTATACAGGTGCTTAAAATTAAGTTTGCACTTAACTATTTTCCTGAATAAGGGCCTGAGTGTTCTTAGAAATCGAAAATTTCCCTTGATAGACAATTTCCTAGTCTAACAAGTCTTGAAATAACCATTTCCCCCCCACCAGTTTATCCTAATACTCCTGTTTCTAATGTCTGCTAAATCATCTTGGTTTCTCAATCATGGTACCCATACCACCCTGAATTTTTCCTTTGCATGAACATGGATACAGCCTTCCAACAGCTGTAGATGGTTACATCCTCTGACACCATTAGCTAGGCAAAATATATTACTTAGATTAAAAATGGAAATGCAATATAAATATAATATTATGTCAAATATAAATATAATAGTTAACATGAAAATATATCATTATATATATTATATATAATTGCTACTAATGCCTTTCTCTTAAATCTATCCTGCTTTTTATGAGTCAGCTAATCAGCTCTTATGTGACGTCTCAGCTTTAAGTGATGTACACATGACTGGTAAAAACCACCAAAAACCAATATGGTATAAAATTAGTGAAATTCAGTTACCATAAAAGTGATAATCTGGTAACAGTAGCCAGGCCACTGATTTAGAGTTTCATTAGGCCAAGCAGTATCCTTGCAAGAAAGGGGAGAGCCAACACTCACTTTTCAGGCTTTTCTAAGCCCAAGTCTTTAAGCATTTCTTTCCTTTGCCAAGAAAGAGTAAGAAGCTCTCTAAAAGCAGGAATCTGGAGATGTATCACTAGCAAGATGATTTTTTTTCCCCTCTTTTATCTTTGGTTTAGATTGTTGCAAAGAAATACCGCAACTTTGAGTTCCCGGCAGAGATGACAGGGCTGTGGCGGTACCTGAAGAACGCGTATGCCAGGGATGAATTCACCAACACCTGTGCAGCAGACAAAGAAATTGAGCAAGCCTACGCAGATGTGGCCAAGCGGCTCAGCAAGTCCTAACTGACCTCAGTGGTGGCTCAACATCCCCTTTTACAGACTCTTCTCCTTGTTGCCTTAACATATACTTTATCATTACGCTATCTGGTTGGCATCCCTATGACTTCACCTGTTCAAGTGTATTGGTTAGACAAATCTACTTCTCCCTGGAGAAAAGAGAAGGCAGCTCTAGTGTGGGGGGTGGAGACCCTTTGAAATCTGAACCTAAGATCTGGCTCAACTAGTATTATTCCCAATCAGTATTGGAAATGAGTCCACTTTACTACTTTCTTGTTTCATGTTGGGTGTATATCACCACCGGTATTCTCTGGAGTTTTAAAGATAGGATATTAGCTGAAATTTCAAGTAAAAGAGTTAGGGACATATAGAACTGGTTCTTCTGCAGGTTATTTCGAGGATGCTTTTTCCCCCAGTGCTATTGAGATCCTTGAGGCAGAAGCAAAATATGAGAGTGAGAGAGAGAGAGGGTGGAAAAAAAGATTTTGACCCCAAAGGAGAAATGCTCTTAGCAGATATATTTAAAAAGCCTTTCTGAATGCATATTCTGTTTTAGCAGGCCCAAGAGTTTATAGGGTATTTTTAACTTGGCGCAAGAGGGGGAAGCCTGAGTGAATATGTCAGACTTGCAGATGCTACTTTGCATAAAATTTGCATGATGCTGTTGGATCCGAATGTCTAAAGCAAAAGAGAGTGAATGAGCAATTGAGCAGGCAGCCCTTGGAAGAGTGGGGCTAGTGCCAAAATGCCCAGTGGATCTGCTAGTTGGTAGAGACACACAGAAGTAGCAATAATGGGGGCAGCATATCGACTCCAACGATAGAGGGAATTGGCACAGCTAACCAAACCACGGAGGATATTGTCATCTTGACTGTATGGTTGCCAGTTCCTTTATAATTGCTATCTTGGGAAACTTGGATAGGCAGGAGAAAGCTGTTGCTGCACATGAATTCCAGGCAGCGGAAGCACTTTCTTCGCGTTGGGCTCCAGATGGGTCACTTTCAAGCGCTCATCATCTCACCCCAGGAGAAGTTTGCTTTGAGAGCCTCAAAAAGGGAAGACTAAACCAGAGAGAGGCACATTCCCAGCCAGAAATTCAGCAAGTATGCTAGCAGAAATCCATGCATGATGCCTTAGTCCCACTCCTCCAGGGTTTACTGATCTGGGTTACACAATTCTGGATTAGGATTGTTTGCTAAAACTGATTATTTTGTTCTGTCTGTAGCATCTGCCTGACACAATCTGCTTTATACTAGTGATTATTCGCATGCTACTTTAGCAAATACAGAATGACAGCTCTTTTGCATGAAACTCACGCGCCCCAATAGGTACAGCAGCGCACATGGCTCGCGATTTTCAGTTCGGGGGGGATTTATCATTGTTTTCAAAGATAAAATAAATCTGAGCTGTGACCCAATGTGGCTCCCCTTCTGATCAGAGCTTCTAGAGCTGCACTGATTTGAGGGGAACCCCAATTTGGTGAGCTGTGGCTGAGGGGAACCTCGCAGCAGGCTTGTTTGCAGTCAGAGAGCTGGAGGACTGTAGACAGCATGGAAAGCCAGCCTCTGCCGTGTGGTGCTGATGACACTCCGAAGCCATCCTGTTGCTTTGGTGGGATTATTCCACTTTCCACACACACCCAGCTGGGAGCAGAATGTTGCCCGTTGACTGTGAAGATAGTTTGTGGTTGACTATTGTTTCACATGCAGTGGTCAATCTGCTGCGAACTTTCAAAACCTTGGAAGAAAACGCATGAACTCCCAAGTCTTCTCCTAGAATGGGCTATTTTAACAACGGCTGGACTGGAGGGCAAAGGCCTGCACTCTTTAAAATATTGCTGAGAAATCAACTGGCTCAGAGAACACTAATAGCAGCCAGAAAAATCTAATGCGATTAGAAGTGTCTGCACAAGCACATGTGGCTTGTTAAAAACATTTCTTCATGAGATTGGAATTATTTGTGATTTTTTTTTTTTTTTTGGTGTAAATTAAGGCAATTATTTATTTATTTATTTTAATTGACTCAGTCCTTTCCTCTGTCTTTCTGGTTTTGTTTTCACTCAGCACGCTGGTCAGGATGGCTCTGTCTGCTTAGAAAAGTGTTATTAGCCATGCTCTGCTAATTAGTTTTTAGTGAAAAGTCTTCTATCTGATTAATTGTCACTGGTCTTCTTTTACTTTCACTATGATTTGGTTAGGACCATGCCGATCAACAGCATCTACATTTGTCTCGGTTGTCTTTTTCCAGGTTTGTACTTCAATTAGTGGCTTTGCTTAATCACAGTTGCAGTGGATTTCTGGATGAAGATGCAGAGGCAGATGCAGATTCTTGCTCTGTGCTTATTATATTTAGCTCCTTAAAGAAGGGTGTCCAAACATGCAGCAGATGTATGGCAGGGTAAATGAAGCAGTTCAGGGTCTGTCCTGATTTCTTCCATCTCTGTGAATCTTCACCAATATGCTGAATCCCCTGGCTCTGAAATGTTCTGTGTCTTACTTTAGTTTTGCTAGAAGAGGGTCAAAACACAGTTGATCTCAGCAACTTCAAATTGCATCTGTTTTTAAAAAATATTATAAAATATATACCAAAAAGAAAAAGAATCTTTCATAAGATGATTTGCATGTTCTTAAAATCTTTTAAGGATTTCATTATAAAACCTATATATCCCCAAGGTTGATTAATGAATAAGAAGTCCTTAAATATTGCCATTTTTCCAACACCCCCCTCCCAAAATCTAGTTATAAAGTATGCATGGATATGAGAAAGAATAAGAGGAAAATTAAGCAGTTTTCAGCTCAGTGCCCGTTCTGTGTGAATTCAAGTCTCACTATGCATCCCAACTTTGCATCTTACTCATAGCTCTATTATAGGCTGATCCAAGATTACGGACAGGTTCAGGCATTCCCTGACCTTAGTTTGGGTTTGAAATCCAAGCTCCTGTTTTCAGATCTGTAACTTTCACTCACCTTTGTGCATTTTGGCTTTAGCCATAGTCATAAGCAGGAAATACTGGAAATCCTACATAGAAAAGTGTTTTGCTACGATTTTTGAGCTCAGTTCTCAAGACTCAGGATCCATCACCAGTGAGATTTTAAAGGGCTCCAGACCCCTTTAGGCAGGGTATTTTTGGTGACCTTCCATTGTAGTTAGAATTATAAGTAATAAATATTAATCATACAGGATTGTATATCTACATTGGCAAGCCAGCATTTCTGAAAAGAATCTAAGTGACAAGACAGACATTGCAGATTTACAATAACTTTGTTCATAAATTTTTTGCAAGATGTAAAGAAAGACATAGTGCAGAGGGGGAAGAAGCCAACAATATGGATTTAATCATCTACATTTCAGAAATGCAGACCAAATGTCTGTAAAGATGTCCATTTCATCCAAACATTTCTTAGATATTTATTTCAAAGCTCCCTGTTCAGTCAATCCAACACTCCATTCATATTGGATCTAATATTGATTTTTCTTCTATTAGCAGTGGTATGGGAGTGCTAGAGGATCCCATATATTAGTTACTCTTATTTTCTTATTTTCTGTTAGACTAAATTGCCAAGAGGTCATCTTGTTGTGCAGGTAAGACTATTTAAAAGAGAGCTTCTGACAAACATTTTTTTCCAATAGAAAATTCATATAACGATATTGTTTTCTCAAGACTAGTGGGGAATATGGAGCTACAGGTTACCAGCTCTTCTCCTATGTTCAGCTGAAAAGCCACTTCCAGGGAGGAATGGTAGCCTGCATCACAAAGAAGCTAGACATCTTTGTTTCCTACAAGAAAGATCAGCTGAATTGCGCATAGCATTTATTTTGAATACAGATTTATTTTGTTTTAATCCCCAGATACCTTTCGTCCTCTCTCAGCCTTGCTCAAAGTCATCTCCAAGTCAGCCATAATAATTCTGCCATTTTCTCAGTGCTAAGTAGCAGGGTGCTCATGGATGGGCACATGGGGAACAGGGTTTCAGCACAACCCATCCGTCTTGGGGGATGAAATCCAAAGGCCTCTGCTTGCAGCACTGCTCCCACAAGCAGAGAGAGCTCCCTTGCTGCACTGATGAATTTTGGCTAATTAGCTGAGTTTAAGGTATTACAAAAACATAGGCAGTGGAAATCCCACTTCTGTAAAGCCCCAGAAGCACACGGAAACATTAACTTTTTAAAATGAATTTGTGCTTTAAAAAAAAAAATAGCTCCCAAATCTCATGTCCTCCTCCATGTGTATTCTTTTAAGCATCAGGCAGTTTGCCTTTGTTTATTATTCTGCTAGAAATATTCATTATTCTTGAATTGGTTTTGATATTAAGAAATATTTTTCCAGTAAGATTTTGCCTTTCTGCTGAATCTTTCATCTCTTCATTAATTTTGATGTCTGCAATGACCTAGTAATTCCAGAGGAGGCAGGAAAGCTGTGAAGCTTATACTTGTTGAGAAGTTGAAGGAGGTAATGATTTTTTTGGAGAAAACAGTATTAAAAGCATTAAAAAAAAAAAAGGAAAAAAAGTGTCTTTTCATCTGGGATACTTTAACCAAGAGTGATAGACTGTTTAGTCTGGAATGTGATTTTCGGCACAGACCTGAGCAAGCCACCATGTTTAAGGTGACTTTGCCTAGGGATTTCCCCAGGATGAATGAAGATGTTCCCTCTGAGTCACAAATTTTCCCTTTTCCTTGGCCAGGAGGGATCTGTTGGTTTCTACTGACAACAAACTATGACAGCCCACTAACCCAGTGCTAGGCAGGGAAAAGAGGGGTCCTGTTGCCTTTTTCTTCTAGCTCATGTGCAGGGAAAACAAAAAACATTAATCTGTTTTATTTCCTTGCCCCACATCCCAAGCAACACTCCAGCCCTAGGAAAGCACAGAGACCCCATCCAGCACTGATTTTCAAAGCTTGTTCCGTCCATGTTTTAACGTGTGATGTAAAGGTCTGAAGAGCCCCGTGTAATTTCTCCGGCGCTCACCACGCAGCGTGACAGGACTCAGCAGCATCTCAGAGACCGCAGCAATCATGTTATTCCCCTGTTGCCCCAAATCATTCCCCTTTCACCATGTATTGTAGAGATGCTAAAGCTCAAAATACTCCAGAGGATGCACTTGAATGTGGTGTATTTTGAGCTGTGCTCATCAACTAACCCGCTCTGAATGATGACATTGTCGCGGCTCAGCAGGTCGTGCCTCTGCTGCCAACCGGACGACCCATCGCCGCTGGAGCAGCAGCGCTCCGATGGGAAACGCCGCAGCTGCTCAGCCAGCCGTGGTGCAACTACGATGAAAGGATTCAGTGCCACCTTTTCTCCGGCCCAGCTCTCTAGCTGAAGTGTGTTAGCAGCTCAGCTGGGGCCATGATCCAGCGCTAATGAGCATTTCTAGCTTCCAGCGTGTGAATAGAGGCTACTCATGTGTTTAATGTTAAACATGTGCTTGCCTGCTTGCCTGGATAGGGGCCTAAAAGTCATGACAGAAAAGCCTATATTAATGAAGAGCATTATAATTCTCTTTCCTTTGAAATCCAGTGGCAGAATTCCCAGTGGGGGAATTCCCAATAGGAATTCCCAGTAGTGCCCAAGGCTACATAAGCACGAAGATGTTTCAAGCGTGAAGATGTCCTCAGAGAGCAGAAAACACTCAAGGAGAAAAGGAAGCAGCAGCGATATATAGAGTCTTCCTACAGAAGCAGGACAGGGCACCCAGCTCTGTCCCGGCGGCAGCTGGAGGGAGGGACACCACCAGTGCTGTCAGGCTCCGTTCTGGTTTATGGTGGGGAGGTTCGGAGTGGAGCTGGGTCCGGGCCACGTTGGCAGTGTAATGCCAAGGCATGTTCTGCTGTATCTCCAACCACGCTCCCTATGGTGGTATCCCACAGTATAACGATGCCTCCATTGTGTCTGCCTCACTCTTATTATGAAGTGGCTTGTCTAAAGAAAACTAAGAAGGGTGGGGGAATTTTTTTTTTTATATATACATGGAGTAAAAACAATCCAAATATGCTTTAATGGTTCTCAACATGATACTGTCAATTCTCACCACAGGGTGGAATTTGTTGGTGGAAATTAAATTAAATTAAATTAAAACAGAAAAGCTTGGCTATTGCTAATGGGTACTACTGGGAGCCCTAAAAGCAGTTTGCAGTGTAGAACCATAGCAGGAGCGAACATCCTTTAATTCCCAGAATCACTTAGATTTCACAGGGTCATTCTGCTACACTGCTGAGAAGTTGCTCTTTCCCTGTCTCCCTAGGTCTATTAAATCTGAAGAATTTGGGAAATGGCTACGGGCACCACATTAATCTTTTTCTTTTTCACTTTTTTTTTTTTTTTTTTCCGCCCCTTCATTAAATTAACTACTTTAGTTTGGAAGTAAGCGATAAGTAAACAGAATTTGCAAACAGCTGAGTTCTCTACTTTTTCATTAAGGAAGTTTTTAAGAGCTTTCAGGAAATGAGAGGTTATCCCCAGCTTTGGGAATAAACTATGGTATAAAATATAGAGAGAAATGTGATTCTGATTAAATAATTTAAGCAAGAAGATTAAGTTTTGTTTTAAGGAGCATGCTTTGGACTAAACAAACAGAATACTACAGAAATTGTAATAGGGATTTAAGACTCTGTTCCAATCTCCTTTTATTTTAAATTACTGATTGTACAACATAGAAACTATATGTATATATATTCACCTTATTTAACTGCATTATTTAATTCAATAATGCTGTGTTGGGATGGAAGGTGGCATAAAGAGGAAAACTTAGACTCTTGAAACAGTACTATTATTTCTGTGTCTTTGATTTTGTTCCCACTGGAATAAACAAGAGCTGCACCATTTACTCGTGTAGAAGCAGGATCTCAGTTCACAGGTCCGGATAGTTTCGCAGTCTCTTTGGAGGACGGGGTGATTTGCTGTTTAGCAATCTGAGTCTTTCAGTGCGCACGGTGCATTTCGGAAGGCGTCCAGGACCATCCTTGGGTGAACGGATAGCGTTGCTTGTGAAGGACCACAGTGAATCCCCTGCTGTTATAAAATGAGATTAAGCCATCATGAGACGTGGACTGGCTAACCCTGAACCAGACACGTTTGAATGCAGCGCAGCCGCTAAATTGGTCTGACATCAGGAACCGCAGCGTAAGAGCTTGGCCTCAGAAGTGAGTCAAAGCAGCATCTTTGTCACCAGTCATTTTCTATTTATAACAACACAGATCTATTTTATAATCACGGGGAGGCACAACAGGAGTGGGCTTTGTTCTGCCTAAATCTCATTTCTTGTGCGGGTGCGTTTAAACACAGCCTTTGGCCCCTTGCCGCACACCACACACACCCAAGGCGGGCAATTCTGGCACAACAATGCACACCCTGTCGTGCTTGAATGCTCAAAGACTTTGAGCTGAAGCAATAAACTCCTGCTAAATGGCTTTAAAATGTTCCCTTAAGTGTGCTGAGCTGCCACGCTGCCTCACTTCTCGTTTCCAATGCCATTTTATGTCCAAGCCTTGGGTTTCAAATAAACCAGGAGTATGTTGCATTGTTTAGTGCTGGAAATTACTGGGCATTGTTAACCATAAGAAATTGGGGTAAAAAACCCACCCCAAGCCCCAATCCAACCCTCTTTCCTAGTGCAAAACTGACTGCACATGAACATGACCCTCTTTTCGGAGGCTGTGAACACATTCCCCATAGCTGCTCACTTCGCTTTCTGGAGAATGGGTCATCTTCTGTGCAAATCCTCAGAACTATGTTGGTAAACGCCCCTTTTTTCTCTCTCTTTTTTTTTTTTTTTTTTTTTATTTAATTTGAAGAGTCCTAATCTATATTGCCTAGAAACTTATGAACTAACGATCAATAGATCTATTTTTATAGTCTGACTGTTCTCAGTTCTAAAGCCTGAAGATCAAAACCAAATTGCATAGTGAGATTTAGGGGTGAAAGGAAATCCTGACTGATTTGAGGCACAATCCTGGTTACTTTGAGGTGGGTGTGAGGTTGAAAGAGAAGAAGGGGAGCCCACTGTACTGTCCTTCCACTGAGGGAGGATAGCAGGAGCCAGTCTGGAAGTCCTAAGAGCTATATGGGCAAGTTTCCCATCTTCAGTGTGAAAGAAACCTGTACAGAGACCTGAATGGCCCTAAGATGACCCGCAGTGGCTTAAAAATTGCAATGACATTAAAAATAAAAATTTGGGATGTGAACAATGACATGATGATCTGGCACGATACCTCTTCATTTGAAAGGACACTTGAATTTTTGAGCACTGGCCCAGACCCAAGTTCAAGACTGGATTTTCTCCTCCAAAATGTCATGAATCTCAGAAATACCTGATGGCTGTTGGGATTATCACCCCCTGAACTGCTTGGGTAAAAGCAAAATCAGGAACTCTTAAGGAGAAAGCAGGAATGACCTTTAAACTTGGACCTGGTAAACTTCAAAGAAAAGTCATTTATTTGTAAACAACTATTTTATAGTGGTTGACAGTGAAAAGTGTGTTTCCAGGGGTATCCATCAGATAAGAAAGACAGACAGGATAAATCCCTTCACATACTTGTGATTTTCAGTTGAGGCACATCCTCTGTTAGTGGGTAATTTTAGATTAGACTGTAACCTTTCAAGGTAGGAACTAAATATTTCTTCTCTGTATGTGCAGCTCCTAACACAACAGAAGCCTGATTAGAGCCTTTGTGTGCCGCTCTAACCTTCGTAACATATAATAATAGGAACAGTATAATTAAAATGTCATTGCAGTTCACCTGTAATATTATGAGTGTGTGGCTGTACTCTGTCAACTGTGAATAAAATTAATGTTCTTTTTGTATAATAGGTAGTATATTTTATTATTGAAGAAACAGTTTAATTTTTAAAAGCAAAAAAGTATCTTATTAAAATGTAGCTTATTGTTTCATTTTAGGCTTTTGGATAAATAAGCAAAAGTTTCTTTTGTATCCTTCAAATGAGTATGTGTTAAATGTAGAAATCCATCTTCCTAAATTGGAGATGCTTATAAATTTATATTCCAAGAGTGATTAACACCTGATAATTTGAATAAAAGTGGTTTATTTTCTCATTGGGTTATTCCTGAATTTTGTTTAATTTTTTTTTTTTTCTTTTAAACAGGCAACATTCCCTTGGCTGAAAAAAAAAAATTTGTGCTCATAGCTTGAATACAGCTATACTTACACTGGATCTAAAAATCGATTTAATAGAAATAAAGGGAAAGACAGCAAGGACAAGTAAGCTACACCTGTGCTAGAAGAAGAAGAAACATAGCCAGGGTGTAGCTCATGCACTGTCCCCCAGGGATTGGTGCCAATGCAGCTGGTGGTACTGTGCTAGCCTGGACTGGAGAGCACTCTCCAAGGCAGTGTCCAAGCACAGCACACAGGACTGAGAGCTTGAAATGCTGGGGTTTCAACCCCAAGCCCCAAGTTAAGGTTGACATCTGGGTGATTCCCCCAGCCCTTCCCAAAGGGGGGTGAGGTTCCCTTTAGGCTCCCCCCCAGGGTGGGCCGGCCTGGCAGACAGAGCCATTGGGTCAGTGAGCCCCAGGGGTCCCGCAGTGAGTAACCCAAGGTCAGGTGTCCCACTGAGGGATAAAGCTGGGACCCCTGGCAGGAGGGGCAGTGTCTGTGTGTGAGGTGGGTGCCCTGTGCAGAGTTCCCTGTTGGGGAAGGACCTCCCGCCTCCCTGGGACTGGGCTCCACTCAGGTCTGGCTTTTGTAAACGCGGGCTGTGTAGAGATTCAGTGTGTGGCTTCCTTGGTCTTGTGTGTTTGGCTTGTTGACCTGTTTGTCTCCCATCCCTTCTATGGGAGACTGCATTTCACTGGTTATCCCACCCATTGCTGGTCGTGCGGTGTCGTTGGGACCGATGTCAGTTATGTATAACCTGATTGACTTGTTTGTACCCCCAGCGCTCACCCATGTATTGGCCCTTTTGTATCAAATATAATTTGGTTATTGGTTCATCTTTATGCTGGCTGTGTCCCTTATGCTAGGCCTGATAACTGGCGAAAAAGAGCTGCTGGGGTTATAACACAGCTCTATAAAATAATGGATGGGCTGAAATGGGGAAAGATTATTCAGTGTTGCTCATATCACAGGTTACATGTTCCTAATGAAATAATCAAGCAGCAAAGTTTAAATCAAACAGGAATAAGTGCCTTTTTACACTGTGTATAGTTAAGCTTTGGAGCTAGAGGATGCTGTACAGATCAAAATGAATATGGGGCTCAAATATGCATATGGTAACATCATGAAGAACAGATCCATTAATGTTAAACATGACAGTTTGGATGCAATTTCCAGGTCAAGAAGTTCCTAAATACCAGGGCTGGGAGAGGGTCCAGTAAGAAGTAGGTTTCCACTTGCCTTGTTTCTGCGACACAGCTGAGGTAGGGCTGGGTGGGCTCACTCCAGAATGGCCTTTCTGATATTAGGATACACAAATGTGAAGTATTGTAAATTTTATTCCAAAACCCCTTTTGAATTTATCTTCCCCAAAGCAAACCTCTTTCAGAGAGGCATTGGAGACAGAGTCTGGGTCCCTCTTGCAGCAAATGACAGGGAATCACTATCCATCTCAAATAACACAAGTTCATCATTCAACAGCTGCAACTGGAGAGGAACAAGTAGGATTTCTCCCAGTTTACTTGTCAACTTTTTTCTGATCACCAAAGACTGTACCCTTTGAATCGTATCGCTCTAGTACCACATCTCTCTTCATGTGAGGTGAGATATAAAAATGAGAATTTGTATCAAATACTTCAAACCTAAGCTGGTGTCAGCCTCATGTTTCTGCTTTAACTAGTGCTGAAGTAGCTATTCTGTTGTCCAGGGCCTCAGCTGATTGCTTTTGGACTAAGCTCTCAGTGCACAAGCACCCAGGTGCACCTTTGTAGCAGACATGGTCTCTCCCTTCCTCTTTTATCATGGCAGTATGGAGGAAAACAAGGGCATCTGCAAAACTCACCATCGGGCATATCAAAGAACGAATAAATAAGGTAATGCAATCCCTTTTTTTGCCTAATTTGTAACCAGTCCTGAATTTTTTGCTGAGTGAGCAAACAAACCTTTGCTGTTTGGTCACTCAGCTGCATGAGAGGTGGCCATGGCCAGCACTGCTGTGGCTGACTGGTAACACTGCTGTGCATTTTCTTGTAGAAACCCACACCTTGCACGGCTCCATCATGTCCCTGCGTTGCCAGAACCACACGCAGGAGACCGTGTCATCCCGATGAGCAACTCTGAAAGTGGCTGGCACTGAATGCTTCAAAGGGTAGTGCCAGGAGCCCCAGACCTTGGGGTTTAACAGAGTGACCACACCCAAAAAATGTTCCACGCTCATGTTGCTTTTTTCTGATGTTTATTTAATTAAAAATAGTTACCTATAGCTATGGCTTCTCTCATTGTACAAACAAACCCGAGGCTGATCTCAGGCTCTCTGGACACTGGTCTGGGTGATATTTTTGGTAGTGAATGCACCAGATCCATTAGGCACTGTGTGAAAAAAGAAGTTTCTGTGCGTGAGTGATTGTGATTGCAGAACTGAATGGTGAAAAATGAGGTAACAACTTGGATCACTCATCATTTTTCCTGTCTTTATTTTATCACTCCTTATGCATCTGCTCTGAACAATCCAAAGCTTCCCCCTTTCCACAGCCGTGTCTCTATGCTGCTGGTCATTTTTTTGGTCATTTGGTCTCTGAAGGATCACTTCTACCCAGCTAATCGCTCTATCTGGTGGGGATTTGTACTGCTGTCTCTCCTTGCTTGCCATGTAAAAAAATAAAGTCCTTAGCGGGCTCCATGGAGCTGCTGGCACCTCTTCCTTCAGGGATGGGGTGGGGGGAAACTTTGTCAAGGAGGGTTTAGTTTGGTTTTTCTTTTTTATCTCAATACCTGCTGTAACACTCTACACATCCTGCTAGACATGCTGCAATCAGTCCAGTCTGCGCCAGGCAAGAGTTTAGACATTTCAGGTGTCATCCATCCTTCATATCGTGCGTGCCTTTCCTTTCATGAGCCCAGCAGATGCCTTTAATTGCCAGCCACTGCTCTTGGCTTTCCAAGAAGTAGCAAAGGAACTATGGAGTCCCTCTGGCGAAGGATGAAACAAAGGGGCCCAGCAGTGTTATGACATTTTCTTGCACTGAATTGGCTTTGGGAAGAATGGGCTCTTTCCTCCCGTTAGATAAGCACAGAAATCTTAAGCAGATGCTTGCAAAACATCAAACAAATATATACTTAAAAAAAATAAATATAGGCTATACCCACATGCCCCATAATCTGGCCAATATTCAGCCACCGCTAACAGTATCTAGCCTTTCTCTGGTGAAGCCTGGAGGAAAAGGAAAAACCCGCAGTCTAGTTGCTCCACAGCAGGACTGCAACCGGCTCTTCCAGCACCATCATCCCAGGGCGGAATGCGGCAATGCCAGGAGCTGGTGGCCAGTCTCCAATCTGCCCTGTTGTTCAGCAGCTAGATGGAAACACAGTCCTTCTCTCTTGTGTGTTGTGTGTACAGTCCAGAGGCTTTAATCTGTTTTTCTCCTTAAATCAGCATTGTGGAATTTGAGGGGAATTTCATGCCATAGGGAAGAAGGTGCAGCAGTCTGGAAAGCCTAAATTGCCAAAAACAAAAAGCAAGGGTGTTTTCTTTAGTGCTTAAGTAACCCTTATGCTCCTGATTTCTAAGGCAGAGATAATACGGGAGATTTCTTCTGGTTCCCTTGCATTGAAAGCCACAGTTCTGGGGAAAAGCTGGATGGAAGTATATTCACTGAGAGTGTGAGAACATCTTGCGAGAAGTCCCCCTTCCCTCAACCCTTTGTTAAAACAACATTAAAGATCATTACTGGTGCCAAGGGCAAGACTTTTCAGAACTTGCTGGAGTTCAGGTCACCCGTGAATTCCTCGTTCACCTCCTCGTGTGAGTGGGTTGTGGTACCAGCTTTCATCAGCTCGTGTACCACATCCTGTGCAGGTCCTGCCCTGTTCGGTGCCCTGAATGGGTGATGCAATTTGTTTTCTTGGCAACGGGTGGTGCTGGGCCTTCTTTATTCCTTATTATTCAGTCTGTTAGGAAGCTCTTTAAAATAGTCGTGGTATCATGTGCTTTCTGCAACAGTGACATTTGTAACTGCTTCACAAACATTCATTAGATCACTCTGTGTATCCCTAAGGGGGACAGGATGATGTTTCACAGCGTGAGAACTTCAGATACGAGTTTTTCTCTTCACTTTGGCTGCTCAGTATCACCTATTTAAGACATGATTTTTCACAGTACATTTCACTGCACAGTGATTTCTGGGTACTGCTGTACCAATAAATTCAACGTGCTGGGAAAATTCCCAGTCTCTAGGACAAACTGGCACAAAATGGTTCTTGTCCATACTGGTTTTACCCTCCTAAACTGGATGGCTGCCTGCAAACCGCGTATTAGAAACAAACTCTGGACAAATAAACTCCCAAACAATGCTGGGGACAGATTAGTTTGGGAGGGTGTGAGGTGGCCTGACCCAAGAGGGCTCTCACAGTCTAGACATACATACATTTATATATGTATGGTGTGTATATACTGAGTAGTAAAGGCAGATACTTGGGTTAGGTTCCCACTGCTTTCAGGTGCAGCTGGGAGTGCTCAGAGCTCCTGCACTTCAACTGTTGCCACCTCAGGTCCCAGTGCCACCATAAAAAGCAGCAAATTTGTCTCAGTTGAGCAGTATTTGGTCTTTCCTCAGTTCAGATTGTTTGGCTTTGCAAGTATCATAATGTTTTAGTGTAGCATTTCCTTGTATAATGTGTTGTGTGCGTGCATCTGTATGCATACTCACGTGTATACATCTGTTTATACGTGTGTGTATACATGTACGGTGGCATCCTTCCCTCCAAGTGGCATTTTAATTCAGGGTATCTGTAATAATCACAGAAAATCAGTGCAGCTGGTATTTGAGCTGTCACAGGGGACTGGCTGGCTTTAGCACTGTGTCTCTGTTGAAGCCCGAGTCCTAGGGAGGTTATTTATCACACCGCAGTGAGAGTTGTGCTGCCATGCCTGTTTGGCTGGGAAAATTCACTACCCCTTTTTGTGGGGCACGATTCCCCAAGGTAAGCCCTGTGGCTGTCAGAGCCAGTTGGATGCCTTGCTCTGATCCAGCCGGAGTAGCACTCATATTTATGGTGTATGGGCTTAAAACTTTATTCATAAAGCAGCAGCTTTAGCTTTTCACTGTCAACGTGGATGCTGAACTAATAATCAGAAAGGGGAGCAGGGGAAGGGTGGGGACTGGAAAAGAGGAGTTTGTGGGAACATAACAATGTTGAAGAAAAAACTCTGCTTGCTGTCAGTTAAGTCTCTCCATTAGTTACCTCTACCATTATGGATTCATTTTAAGATCCAGACTTCAATATACATAACTTTAAATCACTAACATCCTTCATGGCTCTGTGATTTGCTGGTTCCATATGTAGCCTCTTGGCCCATTGCATTGGCACAGGTTCAATTCTTGTTCTTCCTTTGGGTTACGGTTTCCTCGCTTTGATGGGGGGGATTGGGAGGGGAAGAAGAGGGAAAGAGCAAAAGAGGGATGGTGAGATAGAAGGCAAGTGATGGGGGAGAGGGAAAGAATGTGAGGAAAAGAGAAGAGCAAAAGGAGAAGCAGAAATAATAAAAATGGAGATAAGCAGCTTTAAATAGGAAGAAGTAGAGAAACAGTGTGGAAAAGCAGAAAGAGGAAAACAATGAGAAATGTTGTTATGAGCAGCTGTCCCCATCCTGCTGCTTGTGGCAGTGCTGAGATGCTGAGGAGTAGGAGGAGAGGGTTGATACAGCCTTGCCCGAGTGCCTGAAATGGCAGTGCCATGCTGCTGCTCGTCCCCTCACAAAAAGGCCCAGTCCCCGCCTGAACTTTACAATTAAGCTCACTGAGATTTTGCTTGGGGTCTGGGCTGACAGCTGTATTGAATTTTGGTTTATTGTGTGATTTATCAGGGCCGTCGATGGGCGTTTGGATGATTTAGTGCTGCAAAAATACCTTGGAATGCAACGCACAGCAATATCTGCATTATTAATAACAATAATAATAAAGATAAATGTCCCTCCCCAGAGCTTTCGATGGCCGTGCCACTCAATTTAACATTTTAACAGTGGCATGTGGCCTCTCCATGGCACCTGGTAAGGTCTGATGGATTCGAACAGGCAAAGAAAAGGTTATTTGTCAAACGCTCAGCCTCAGCTGTACGGTATTTTGAAAGCTCCAGGTCAGAGCAGCCTGAGCTGCATTCCTGTCCCTGACATCCAGCGAGACTGAACTTTGTCATGTTATTAAGCTGTCAGCAGCACTGGGGCGTTATTTAGATTTCTGGTGGGAACTCCTTGCACATGCTTGGGGTGCTCTAGTGGGATTATATCAACACCATTGTAAAACACACACAAATGAGCTGTGCTGTAATTACCACATGAAGACCCCGCTTGGCTGGGTTAATCAGCAGAGAATGGAAATACCAGATAAACACAAATGGGCCACCAGGATGTTTGTTTCAGTGGCAACAATGCCATTGTTTCCTACAAAACCAGCCTGATTCTGGGGCTCCTGTGGCAGCCAAACCACCGGCTGCTGAGCATCTGTGCCACGCATGGAGGAGCAACATGGGGCTCCTACAGGCATGACCAGCAGGACTGAGGCTTGGGAAGGTGCAGAGGGACCAAGAGATTTAGGTGACGTGATAATTGCTGATGTTAAAAAAAAAAAAAAAAGAAAAAGAAAAAGTTTTCTCTACATCCTTGTGCCAGTTCCACTCAAAGATCTTTGCATGAGACTCTTGCGCCCACCAGGTAGGACAGAGGCTGCTTTCTGTGCACCCCTCCCTGCGATGCTCTCTGAAGTGGAAGGAGCGATTATGGCTTTATCAATTCCAGCTGCCTGTCGAAAAGGGAACGCTTGGCAAAGCAGCTGTCTGGGGAGTTTTGTTCTGTTGGTTGCCATTCAACAAGTCACATTTGAGTGTGGTTTTACCATTTGCTTTTCAGGGAGAGACACAACCTGATTTAAATTGACTGTACCTCCCAGTAGCCACAAGCCACCGTGGCCAAGTGGGACCGTAGTGGCACCAACCACCCCAGGCAGAACAGAGGGCTGAGGTCCTCCTTCAGAAACCCTCCTTTCTCTGCCCAGTACACCAGACATTTATCTACATAGTACCTGGGTGCTGTAACTAACTCCATGGACAGTGGTTTCCTAGGCAAACTACTGAGCTGCTGGAAAATGTCCGTGTCCCAGGTGTTTTCTAGAACCTCCACAACTCTGTCCATAAGCGAGGGATTGCCTGAGAACTCCTTAAGTCAACGACGGTGTTTATCTGGAGTAGTTTGAATGAGCAGTGAGGATGTTTGTGCACAAGCTGCCTGGCTCTGTCAGGAGGTGATGGGAGAGCACTTGGTTAAACCCTTCCTCTGGAAAAGCTACAGGGAAGCATAAAGGATGGTGACAAATAGTGAATGGGCAACGGTGGCATCATCTGGCACAGCAAGCTTTGAAAGAGATTTTCCACAGAGCCAGACATCTTATTATAGTAGTGAAGCAATATAATAATGAAAATATGAGACTCTGTGTCAATAATATAAGTTCTTGAAGTGACTGTGCTACTCCCATGAGTTTGCAATCCAAATGGGATAAAGACGTCTTACTGGAGCCTCCGTTTGCAGAGAGATGATTGTCTAGAGATGTTCACTCTTCACTCAAATGACCAGGTTAATAGTTCAGTCCTCATCTCCTAGACATTAATGTATGAAGCACAGGATCATCAGTGCCTTCCCATTCCTGGCATAATAGAAGGGCTTGCAGGAGGAATGGGCTGCCCAGGGAGGTGGTGGAGTCCCCATCCCTGGAGGGGTTCAAGAGTTGGGTCAATTTAGAGCTTAAGGATCTGCTGTAGGTGGGAACTGTGCTAGGCGAACGGCTGAACTAGATGATCTCCAGGGTCCTTTCCAACCTAGAATTCTGTGATTCTGAGGGTTTTCTCCTCCATGGAAAGGAAGGGGAGAGGAAAAGGGTGGTGTTGAGTTGCAAGAGAAACTCAGAGACCATGAGTTAGGGAAGAAAGCTGGAATGGAGAAGGAATGGTTCTTCCTTAGGGCCTTTTTGCCATCTCCTGGTTCTACAAAAATGTTTAGCCAGACCATGCTCCGAAAAACTCCTCTCTGAGTCCCCAAAGTGTCCCTGTCTTCCACTTATTTCTGGGACCATATAGGACACCAGACACTGAACAACCATGACAATGTCACTGCCATTTCTTCCTCCCTGTTTTCTTTGCCACACCTATCTGTGTCATGCTCCGTGCTAGCTCTTGACTTCCGATCTCCTGTAGAGGGATGAGATTCACCATGCTTAGCACTGGGGCTAAATAATGCAATTGATAAATAATATTGACGGGCAAACCTGTATCTCCTCAGTGCCAGCACCACTATAGCAGCCAAAGGAATGGACATCACAGATCTGCTCATCTCCTGCCTTTATCTACTCCGTAGTGAGGCCAGTGAAATCCTGATGTCTCCCAGAGACAAAGATTGCTGTGAGAGCCACGAGAGTGACTCAACACCTGTAGAGTTCCAGCCAGGAACCTCTTGCTGCACTCGTGACTTGGAGGTCCCAGGGGTACAGCTCATTTTTATCATCAGCTTTGGAAAATTTGAATGCACAGCTCATAGATCTTCTGCATCTGACTCCTCAGTTACAGGACCTCCTGCGCAATGTCCATCCCAGATGAAAAATATTTTCTAGCCAGAAGGAAATTCTTATTAAAAAATGTAATTTTGTCAAAATTTTCCACATAAAATTGCTGGTTTGAACATGCACTCAAGCCCCCACCGAAACAAATCATCCTCATTTACTAACCAGGATACAAAAGTTAAATAACTCATCTAAAGTCAGTATTTGGAAATGAAATTACATTTTTAAGTAAGATGGCAGCTTGAAAGGAATTGTTCCTTCCAGTGCACCAGAAATGGCTATTTTCAACTGACAGTCATTATCACTTTGTGCTCCCCCTGCTTGCTTTACTCATTTTTTGTCCTCTGACACATGGGCTGGGTGAACATTTTCATTTGTGTGCACTGTGGCAATTTACTACTAATGAAATAGGAATAAAGAGGAGGATTAAATTATCTCTGCCTGGGTCTCAGAGGAGTGGGCGCAGGCAGCCCCCAGGTACTTTTTGTGGGTACTCAAGGCTGGCCAGATGCAGCTGGGATGTGATCTTTTGTTTCTTTGACTCCCACTTGAAAAAATGCCTGGTCACATACTTATCCTTAAATCCAGGGTTGAAGTCAAGGGGATTACATGGTCTGTTGATCCGGGATACAGTTTAGTGTGTGCTTGAGGAACTGTTCGTTTGGTTTATTGAATGGAAGCATTCTCACAGAGTTTAAAGATAAAGGAATTGATTAAAAAAAACTCAAACAAACAAGGGAGAAGGTCAATGTCACTGGATTGGGGTGACACAGCAAGAGAAGCACCTTCAGATAGCCCTGTCCTCTGAACAGAACCGATCAGCACCTTTAAAAGTCAGTTTTTCTTTAAAGTGTCCTCAGCCGGCCACTAAAAATTAGTGAAAAATAGATTATTAGAGACATCTGAAACATAATGATATGTACACAAGAGAATTTGGAATAATAAGGGGTTATGCAGCAATGTATTTTTCACTATTGTAGCCTGTGTTTTCCTTGTGGTTTTATGACATTTCTTAAGCAGCAAAATAAGAAAATAAACACCTTTTCTCCCATTGTTCTTGAGTACTGGATGTTTCATATTCTGCAGTACCAAGATATCTTGCCTTGGTATTCTTGCTTTCTTTTTGCCATCAGTCAAGATCTTCTGCAGCTTGAGAAGAAAAGTCACAGCATATTATTTTTCTCATAGCTGCAAAACCAAAGTATTTAAGAGAAAATGTAGAGCACACTTGAAAAAGAGGGTTAGAAGTGTTCCCCCACAAAAGGGAAAGTATTGTGACATTTGAAAGATTATTCTTCCTGGGACTCAGGGTTTTTACCAGTGATCTGCATCTGTAGTCTTTCCCAAAACACTATCATCAAATGATTCAATGTCATCATCAAAGAATTTTTGGCTACTGACTTTCCTTTAATAATAGTTGAGAAGTTTAATGAAAGGAAAGATCTGCATAAATTTCTTCCTAAATTGGATGAAATCCTGCCTTTTTTCTTTTCTTTTTTTTTTTTTTATTTTTTATTTTTGGTAATATTTCTGCTCAGAGAAAATTATAGTCTCTGGTGCCAGTGATGTGCTCTGTATGTTTTGTTTATTACAGCGGTTTTAACTGGAACCATGGGTGAGGGAGTATCATTATAAAATTCTTGATACCCCTGATATATTTGTGCAAACATAGTTGTGGGCACCGAAGGCAGTGGAGGAGATGACATTTTCAATGCGTTTTCTCCTTATTTTAAGCATCTGCTCAGCCCCTCAAATGTGGTCCGTGCCCACATGCTCTCTAGGCAGAAAGAAACCAAAGTCCTGGTTCAGACCGGACATCTGACCTCGCGTGTCCAACCCCACCTGAGCTGAAGCCGGTTTTCTCAGCTGTCTCTCCAGCTGATCTGTGGCTTGGTGGTGGCACCCGGGTGGTCATCCCCTTCCTGGTGTTTGCCATCACTGCGTCGGGAGCACTGTGAGGAGTTGCGTGACTTCGCAACAGCAGGACAGCCTGGAGTTGCACAAACCAGGAGTGATTGCAGCTTGTAATAAAAACCTCCCGGGCACATAGGTGACACACATGTAGTGTTGGGGGGAACAGGTGGTTGCACCACCTTTGTGAATAGCAAGTGTTGCATCCCAGACAACTGCAAACTCATGCCATGTCTTCAGTACCTGTGAAGATGAGCTCTGTCAATCAGGCCTGCTGGCACTCTCTTTGCAATTCTCTGCATTTCTTTATTTATGATTTTCTAGCATTGAATTGCTTCTGACTCCTTGTAGGACTGCACGAGGTCACATCTGTGGAGGAGATAAACAAGTCTGAAATGCAAGGGGCCAGGTTTTCTAAAGAGCCAGCTGCTGGATTTCTTCCCATTTGGTGTCTACAGGCTGGGTCAGATTTTCCGATGAAGTCAGCCAGCAGCACTGGGTGTCTCCCACTGGGACACTGGTACCCCATTCTGCAAAAAGCTTAAGTCATGGACATTAAACCCTCTTAGAAACCTGGCTGCTGTGAATCATGGGTCTGCTTATTTATTTGTATTACTCTGAACCACGAGGATCTATTAACTGATGGTGATGTGGCAGGGGAGGGAACTGAGATTTTTAATTATCTCCAGGAACTGCTGTATTGGTAAGGGCTGTGTGCTGTCTCTACAGAGCCCAGTGAGCCTTGGTGTGACCCTGCTAAGCTGGAGACTCACACCAAACCCTTCAGGTGGGCTTGTCCTCATCAAACATTGGCTACCTCAAACCAAGGTGTATCTGCCACCAGTGACATGAGAAGAGCACCTCCACAAAGATGTTTACCTTGCTGGTTGGACACATCTCTTAGCATGGGAGGAACTACCTTCTTCTCCAGAGGACCATCTCAGACTACACATTTTGCTTTATGATGTGTGAAGTCAAGAGACAGTAATCTCATGTGGAGATGAATGGGACTATGGGTGGCCTGAACTGAAGCACTGGGCTTGCACACGGCTAGATTTGGCAATCAGCAGCTGCTATAACCAATCCCTGATTATCTGCAGCTACATTCATTGAACACCCCTCTGAAAGTGACAAATTCTGCTCCAAACACAGAAAGGCTCCTCTCATTGCAGTGCCATAGGTCAGCAATTAGGAGATATATAACTGAGAACACATTTGTCCCTCCAACAGTTGAGGTAGCTGCCAACAAAATGTGATGAATATGAAGACAACCAGGCAAGAGCCATAGACATTCCCCACTGGAGCCAGAGAAAAGCTCTTATTGACATCTCTGCAAATCAGGGTTGAGCCAGATGAAGGCTGTAAAGAGAGAGCCCTGCGTACCGTAAGGTTGTGTTGGTCTACAACCAAGGAGGGGAATATTCTATAGCTTAGAATATCCCTGCTGAGCAGCACAAAGACAAATTTCTCTTTCATCAGCACAACTGGAATTAATCTGGATTTGTTTTAGTGCAAAAAAAGAAATAAATACACTCTGTGAGTTTTCCCTCCTCTCTCCTTCCCCCACCCCCTGAATATGCATTAGAAATGAATCCTGAGCCCTGTTCTGAAGAAGTGACAACTTGAGGTCCACGTGTTGGGAGTGTTTGGGAAACGTTTTTATGACAGGGACATAATTTGAGACAGAGAAGAGGAGACGGGGGAAGGTGCAGCCAGTTGGTTGTTTCTGTTGTTAAATGGCCTGAATTTTCCTCAGCATGCTTCTGACCTGACCCCAGCAGGGCCCAGTTGCAAGCTGGGATCTAGCAGAGAATGGGGACCATTCCCAGTAGATGTTCGGATGTATCTGCCCACTTTTGGGAGAGTATTTAGTAGTGTGGACATGGACATCCAGTGAAATGTTGCTCCCATGTTTAATGTACTAGTATAGATGCAGTCTGTGTGTTTATATTAAAAATTAATTAAAATATTTAGATCTATATCCATCATAAACAACTAGAAGTAGATTTCTGGAAGGTGTTGGGGTGGGAATTCTTTGGACCGCTGAACACCAGGATCCTGCCGTCCCACCCCTCCACTGGGCTGGCTCTACTGCATGTCTAACCCCTATGTGAGCTGAGGCACCTCTGTACAATAACTGGAAATGCTGACTTTCACATTTGTTTGATACATCTTTTGTCACTTTAATGAGCTGATTTAGCTCATCAAAGGGTCAACAAAGAAGGGCTGGAGCAAGAGCTACAAGGCTGGGGCAGAAGGACCAGGGATCCAGTACCACAAAAGGTAATGGGAGAGATCTCCAAGGGTCCCAGTGGGACTTGAGCCCGGGCCATGAATATCCCACTGATGCTGGTGAGATCCCTCACATGGGCTTACACGGCTTCCTCGCCTGGGACTCCACATTTACCTGTTTTGTTTTGTGGTGTATTGCCTTTTCTCTTTCCTCTCATGGCCTACGAAGTATTCCCATCTTCCCTGTCTCTCCTCTATTTCATCTTGACCTGTGTTTTCATAGGGAACACGTGTAGCTCATGAATGTGCATTCTTGCACATATGTTGCTCATGCCAAGTAGGAGTTGATTCTATATCAGAAACAGTCGTTTATGGGGCAGGGCGTAGTCAAAAGCTTACTATTAATAGTAACTCCTGGCACTTGACAGTGAGTGTTCAAAATCTTTGTATGCTGGGAACATATAATTCATTGCAACAGCCTCAGACTAGCCCACAGGAAAAAAAATCAAGTTTTAGTACAATATAAAAAACCTATTCCGAGGTTGCATGCTAGTTGCTTTAAGGGATTTTTTGTTCCAAAAGTCCAATTTTGAAAAAAAGATAAGAAAAATTACTATTTTCAATAGTCTTGTAGGCATTTCTTGTTACAATGAGGATAGGGAAAGATCACTGCTTTCCATGAGAAGTGATCAGTTCAAGAAAAATATTAGAAAGGGAAAAACAGGCCAAAACAAGTCAGCCCAACACGTAGGCATTATTCAACACAAAAAAGTAGGAATGAATGAAACTGGGAAAATCACTAGAAAAATTAAAAAAGGCTGGAAGAAGACGGTTAAAAATCAAAGGAAAAAGAAGAAAAGAGTTTTCTTTAATTCCCTTTCAAGCAACTCCCAGTCAACTACTTTGCAGAGCTCTACTTTTTTGGGACATTCTTGAAAATCAAGATTAGACTTACATGCATATTTACTAAAATTGTATATCACTTCTGGTTTAGAATTTCCTAAATAAATAGGACTGGTTAATTTTACCGCACTACCTTGTATCATTAGTACTTCAGGATATATTAGCGCTCTTTTAATGATAAGGTAACTGAGGCACAGAAAGATATTAATAAGACAAGTACTAGAATACAGAATATCTAGGGTATATCTTCAGCTTCTTTGCTAATGAGTTATCCATGGGACAATGTCACCTACTGAAATTTAGACTTTGTTTAAAGATAACTCTTGTAAATGGAAGTAGATCGAAATTCACTGGTTTCCTGTTGTGCTCTGGTGTTAAGGATTTGACTACTGGCAGAAGCTGAACGAGTTTAAGTAAACTAGTACAAATGAGCACAGTGGGAACGGCAAAGCAGTTAACTTGTTTCCATAATCCATGTGTTTTTGTCACTTATGGATTCAGTTGAAGAAAAGGTATTTTTCTTTGCCCAAGATTTAATAGAAAATGAATACTCTTCTAGATATTTAAAAAAAGTAATAATTGAAATGTAGACAATGTCAAAGGTGTCAACCAGTCCAAATGTGGAGATAGAGCTTAAGGGGACTTGATGGCTTAGAAAAAGCACAAAATGTCATTCAGTGTCTTTCACTGTCACTTGGTAAGATTTTACTCTACCCAGGTTGATAGTTCCTACCACACCAGGAGTGTTTTTATTAAAAAAAACCACCATGGTTTTTATGAAATGAAATATTTTAGTGAACTTAGTGCCTTTACATCATGGGTCCTCCAAAGGAAGGTTGTACATCTTGATTTTCTTCATTTTGAGGAGAACAAGAACCATGAATTGGTGTTCATGCCAGGAACAAATGCCCCAGTCCCGTAAGCTGCCTTGTCTCCCCTCTGCTCCTGTTGCTGATCCCACGTGTGGCAGGTACAGTAATGTTCCTTGGACCGGTTTGGGTAAAATAAATCCTCATTTTGAATAGTCTTTTAGAAACTCCTTCTTGATATACAATTGCAAGGCCTTTCCAGTTTCTTCTGTGTGTTGTATCCATAGAAGTTTCTCTTCAGGGTACCTCTTTGATGGGAGCAGTTCTTTCAAGGACTTCTTTCTTCTTGTGGAAAGGAAACATTTCATTGGGAAGGTCTGAGTTAAAAGGTATATTTTTTTTCACCTTCCTGGTATTAGAGAGTTGAATTGAGTAAACATGTTCTGCCTCAGAAGCCAAATCAGATAGAAAAGGGGGCAGCACAGGGAGTCAGGAGTTTGATAAACAGTGCTGGCGGATTTGGCAATGATGGGTCCAGGCACGATCATTCCCAGTTGCTCTTCGTGCCTCTCTTTAAGGGGTCACTGCCCTGTCCTTTTATTCACAGTCTGGTGTCTTCATGCAAATACCAGCAGCATCAGTTCATACCTGGGGATGTGCTAGAGCTG
Organism: Athene noctua; assembly: GCF_965140245.1. Classification (NCBI taxonomy): domain Eukaryota; kingdom Metazoa; phylum Chordata; class Aves; order Strigiformes; family Strigidae; genus Athene; species Athene noctua. Next base: position 7,761,123 of record NC_134037.1, on the reverse strand, counting down.
AAGAGGCAGAAGGTTCATTGGACACTAGCTATTGGGTGAAGGCTAAGGTGGAGATGATATAGACCACAGGAGGTGGCATTCCCACTGACATGTCTCTTGGAGCCTTAGTTTTCCATCCCTCTCTACCTGCCTTGCCCACTTGGACCAGTGAAAAGAGTCAAAACATGCCCAAATCATTAGTTCAGCTCAGGAAGACTGCCACACTACATCCATATGTGCTGATTGACTCTTCGCCGTTAAATGGAGCATTAAAGCTATCTACATATACGCCATAAAAATTTAGCTTAGATCCTTGATGGATCAGGTGCAACAGAGAAGCATACAGCCCATCCCCATCCACTCTACTCTCAGTGGCTCCATATTCACACCCTTCAAAAAAGTTGGGAACTAAAAGTTTTGGGAGGTGTGTTGCCTCCAGAGAGAACACACAATGCTCTAGCAATGCCTAGCGCCTGTGGTTCTGGCACCAGCAGAGCTGACTGCCTCACTTTCACCAGCAGATCACTCAAGGCAATGGAGAATTCAATTCAGGAGGAATTCAGGGAAATTGCTTTTTTAATAACAGGGCAGGAGTTTTCACCCACCTCTTTCACCCTAGCCTGAATGCTACAGAGAGTAGTTATCTGTATGAGTTGGCTTCCTCAACTAGTCTGAGTCATTTTTCTGAGTCTTAAGCTTTAAGGGATTTTTTTTTGTGGCTACACATTGACTCTGGTTTTGTCCCTGGCATCCCTACAGGAAATTCAGCTCCACAGTTTTGGTGTCAGACTCAGCAAAACAGCCCTAGACTGAGTGGGAAGAGTTAGACCCTCTGGGAGAACAGAGACAGCGTGAAGAGTCAGGGTGAGGAGAGGTTGCCCCGTTGCCCTTGTTATTCTAGTTTTGTGGATAACCAGAAGGTTACAGCCTCCAGCACTTCTGCCAGTCAGAGCTACATTTAATTAAAAATAAAGCCAGGAAGTTTTTAATATGGACAAACCAATAACGGGTTGTGTCACTGGCAAGTTCTAAAAATTATACTGCAGAGTCTTTATTAAAAGACAAAACAATTTTGCCTACTTTTTTTTTTTTCATTTTTTTTTAAATTTATTTTTAGGTCCAGCCATAGGCCCAAATACTAAAAAGTACTTTTCTTGCTAAAGATGTTACTACAAACTTGTGCAGAAGCTGACAACCCAGTATGGAACACTAGTACAATACAAACTTAAATGTATAAACAGAGAAAGGTACGATAAACGGAGAAGGGTATGGTGAGCAGTTACGTTCTATACTAAGTGACATTGCCCTGTTATTATAGTGTATTTATATCTTACTCTGGTCTCCAAAAGCCCCACAAAGTATCAGAATATATGTGGTAGCCCATCAGTGATCAAATATGAATTAGCTGGAAGATATGTAAGGAATCAGCCCAATAGAAAGCAAAAATGCATGTGATGAAAGAAATTATGTCTTTGCCTGGAAGGAGGTTACTAGATCTTTTTTTTTTTTTTAAAGAATTATGCATGTCATTAACCATTTCTTAAGAATGAGCATATTAAATACGGTCGTTAGTCACTTTAACACAAAAGGCTGTTGAGATTTGCTGATGACACAAAGAGAAGGACTGGAGTATGTTGCAGAGAGAACTGATGTCCTGAGGGTGAGAAAAGCAGCAATAGGATGATATTCAACAGACCATAATACAGTGTTTTCAATTTAGAATTACTAATGGCAATTTTTGGCCATCAACTGGAAGCAACCAAGGTGGGAAAGGCATTAGTTTATTGGCTGATAACACATTTATTCAGAGCCACCAAGGTAATGGAACCAAAATAACACAAAAGTCTTCCCAGGATGGAAAATGTTCCCAGCAAGGAAGATGTTTTAACACTGTTGTAAAAGATCGGCAATATTTCCTACTTTGTGGGTACCCATTGTCGTGTGGACAAGCCTGAGCAAATCAACCCTGTGAGAGCAGGCTAAGGGTTACCACTAAATGGGCTAGGTTGGGGTGCAGGAACAGCCTCACCACATTTGCAGAAAACTTTCTTCAAGCCAAATTAGCTTTCACCTGGTATGTGACTGGACCTGAAGTACCTCCTGCAGAGCTGTGAAAACAAATCTCCTTGTAGGCTCCTCTCCATTAACACCTTTTGCTGAAAATGCAGCAGCACCTTTCCAGTGCTGCTACCCTGGAGTTGTCCCCTTCGATGTGCCAACAACCTCTTCTGAAGCATCTGATACCAGTCATGCTCGGAGACGTGACCATGGTAGGATGAGCAGCTATTTCCAGTTTGGCAGCCTGGCAATTTTTGTTTTGCTGGGAACTGGCAACTGCCCACATACACTGAGCCACTGTGTAGGAATCCATAATTAATGTCACATTTGCTCCACCATCAGTCTAGACACATTTGTCTAAACTATTGTTTTTAAAAAAAGAAATAAAAATATAAAAAATGTCAATCCCCAACAGACAGAGAGTAGAGACTAAATAAAGCCTGGCAGGCTCTTTTGCCTTTGATCACTTTTGCTACATTCCTAGTTGTCTTTTGAAAGGGTCTGGCACAAATTTGCAAAAAGTGATTTCCTTTACCCTCTTTAGCCTTAGAATTGCCCTGCATTAGTTGGCATCACACAACAGAAATGCTGTTAGAGTTAAATAAAGTAGCCACCATGTATAGGGTTTAGCAGAGCTATGTTATGTATTACTTGGGCACCTTTTGCTGTTTTGTTATTCTGATGTAATTTTCCTCAGTCTTTAAATGTCCAGAAGGGTTCAGAAATAGCTTCACTTATCTCTGAAATTCAGTCATTTGTGAAGTGTGATACTGAAGGAATAATATTACAGAGGTTTTTGAATCAGAAGTATATCATTAAATATCCAGATGAAAGCACAGGGAAAATTTCAATTAGTATGATCTTGATTTGATATCTTGCTTTATAGCAAGTTAAGATTTGTTCTTTAAAAATGCCGGGAAAGATGACTATATAATTTCTCAATACATGATGCTATTTTCTAACAAAAAAGAGAAATCACTCTTCTTTCTTTCTTTCTTTCTTTCTTTCTTTCTTTCTTTCTTTCTTTCTTTCTTTCTTTCTTTCTTTCTTTCTTTCTTTCTTTCTTTCTTTCTTTCTTTCTTTTTCTTTCTTTCTCTTTCTTTCTCTTTCCTTTTCCTTCCTTCCTTCCTTCCTTCCTTCCTTCCTTCCTTCCTTCCTTCCTTCCTTCCTTCCTTCCTTCCTTCCTTTTCTTTCTTTTCTTTCCCTTGTTGTCCTGTCCCCATCCCCCCCTGTCCCCCTGTCCCCATCCCGTCCCCCCCCCCTTTCTCTTCTCTCATTGAATTTCAGTCCTCTAAAGCTGTGTGGGTAGCTTACATTTCTCATCTAGGGTTCCTTAGGAGCTAATGGATTATGATATCCCACCCATTATTTTACAGTTGTCTCTTAGGATAGAATAAGGAATACTGTGAGGGTTCCCACTCCTCTCCAACATTTATACAGGGAACATAGGCAAGTAACTTAGATGTCATCTTACTTTATAACTTCAGGTGTTTGTAGATGTAGATATCTACCTGTGAAACAGCTGTCTTGACTCAAGTTATAGATAAAATCTTATGGTAGGTTAGTAGACCCTTGGGCAAAGATCATCTGACCAGATGTAGGTGTCTATAGCAAGATGAACCTCAGTCTAGATGTCACTGACTGTTGGGATTAAACCTCCACTGACTAAAACAGGGGTCTGGATGCCCAGCACACATGAAAACGTGTCCTGAAAGCACTTTGGGCATGATTCATCCCACCCTTCATGTCTGACTTTTAAATAAACCATTCAGGTGAGGACTCCCAACTGTAATACTAATCTGTAAGCTACCAAGTCACTCTGGTGAAATGACCAGCTCTCAGTTATAGATGTCTACTAAACTTTATGTAATCTGCAAAAATTGCCTGCAGTGATTTTTTTCTTGAGATGGATGAGCTAGAATGACCTCAAATACATTCTTTAGAGATCATATCTACCTATATATAACATTTCAAAGTTCTTATCAACATAAGGAAGAAACATTTCAAAGTTCATATCACCACAAAAGCCTTTTAACTGGAGACAGAGAAGAGCAGTTTTTTGGTTTTGATGCACCCAAACATTTATGCCACCCCTGTTCACATAGTTTCTGAGCATTTACCAATGCTCAGTGAACTATGATAGTCTGTATTTACTTTCTCCAATTTTTGCTTTCTCTGATAAGAAATATAGCTCTAGAAAGCTCTCCACACAGCTCTCCTAACTATACTCTTGTAAATACATGGTGAATTTTTTGTTGGATTCAAGGAGAAAGATACACCAACATCATGTGTCTTGTAAAAACCTGTCTTGAGGTGACAATAAGGAAAATCATGTAAAATTATGGGAAAATCTGTCATAAGCAAAGCTTGTGTACAGTTTGCTTGACTTTTATTTATGTATTTATTTATTTATTTATTTATTTATTTATTATTGTGTGGTAACAGACTTTATTTCTGTCTGAGTGCATGGGATTTTAGAAAATAAGTAATTGTAAGAGAAATTTTAATGAATGGAGAGCTGAAGAAAGAAGTCAGAAGAGTAACTGAATGACAAGAAGCACAGAGATAACATTTTCCTGGTACAAGTAGCCTAGAATATACATAAAAATGAGGCTCAGTTGGAATAATTTAAGTTTTCCCTATTAAAGTAGGCATTTTAATAGAAGAAATAATTCAGTTCTGTTCAAAATTTATATTTTGACAGAAGAGCTCAGAAGATTTCTTTATACTCAAAGACTATTTGTAGATTTGGAAGCATTTTTTTTGGGGGGGGGAGGGGTAAAACACCCTTAGTGTGGGCACAGTATTGTGTAACCATTGCAACCAAGTGTTTGGCATCCCTTACATACCATCTCTCTAAGAACAAAGCTCAGGGAGCGTGCTGAAAGGCCAGGGTGTATCTTTTAAAGCTCCGTACGACACAAGCCTACAAATGTACACAATTTTCATCCAGAAATTCAAACATCTCCCCACTCCTCTATTTCACGCACACACATGTGCACTGGGCTCCTGTTCCCTTCCCCTGAGTGAACATCAGCAAGCAAACAGTGACCTGCAAGTTGGTTGAGGAATGAGACATACAATTAGCAGTGAAATAAAAAACAGCTGGTGCAACTGAATAGCTGTTATTCTGAGCACATGAACCTGAAAAGATACTGTTTATTTTATAAGACAAACAAAATTTCCTTTCTGTTTGATCTAGGAGAGCATCTACCATTGGGAGCTGTCCATTTTCATTTAGTCTTTCTGGTGCCAGGGCCAACTGTGCGGAGTTATAAACAAAGAGCAGAAAGTATCGCTTTCCTTGTTAATTTGACAGTAAACAGTACTAATTTGACTGCGCAGCTGTTTATTGGTACCACCTACCCAACAATTTAATATACAAAACAGTAGCCAGTGTGCTCAGACTGCAGAGTTTATAAAATTCAAGGAGTCGGAGTGGCCACAATCTCTTGTTTTACAGCAGGCATCAGAGGTACTATGATTTGTGCCTTTTGCCTTGCACCAGGGCAAGCTATGGAAATACAATACTGAGATCAAGATGAGCTATTTTTTCTTCATGAGTGTATTCGATATGGTGTTTCCAGAACCATTTCTTATTAGTCTTTCTCTGATTTCTGTGAGCTCAGTGAGAGCATTACCAGCTACTTCTGTAGCATCTCTTCGACTAACTTGCAGTATTTCGACACTGAAAATGGGTCTTATGTGTTTAATTCTAAGACATTCTTAGTACTAATACAGATGAAATGCTCTATTGTATGAAATACTGACTGATAATATTTGTACTGAAAAAAAAAAAAGAAGCTCTCTGAAGTTGCTCCAACATTGTTGTGAGATAAAAATGGAGGAAAGGGCTCATGCAGAGGCATATTGATTTGCTTATATAAACACATGTCGTCTGGCTTGATAGGAGCCAGACTACAGACTTGACCATCAGCTCCTAGGATGAATGTCCTTAGACCATCATTAAGGGATCATGAAAGCAATCTCTTCAATCATCAGTTGTTTTCTTGCTAAATAACTTTGGTTTAACATCCTGCTTTTGGTAGGATTTTAAACTTGTGCTGAGATGCTGAATCTGCTGCTTCATGCAATATTCCCAGGTTTCTTATCTGAAATCTAATATAATGGTGGCATTAAGCTTGTGATTAGCAAATACTTTCTCTTAGTATTTCAACATCTCTCCAAGGATTTACTACTTTATGCTTCACACCTGCTGAGTCCAAAGGGTTCTGAGACATGGGTCTGGGAGCCAGCACTATGCTAGCTCTACTACTCTGTGATGCTTTATTTGCATTACAGTACCACTTCCCTGAGCCCATCAGTTTATAAATAATTCTACATGCTCCTACATACTACTAAAAGATGGGTGCTCTTTGCAGTCTCTCTTCTGTATTTTTTAAGGGTAAAAAGATGAGAATCATAGAAAGATTTGTAGTTCCACAGGGGACAAATAGTGATCTCACCTTGACTAGTGAGGGACATTGATCATTTTTCTCAGTTATGCTTCCAATCTGTGGACTTGGTTGGAAGGTATGGATCATGTAGAAGAACAAATGGTTACTCCCATGAAATTCCAAGAGGTCAAGCTCTGCAGGTTTCATTCAGATGGCAGCAATAGTGAACGGGGCAGGGATGTCCTAAAGCAGCAGTTGGCCTCTAATTCTGTACCTCACTTCCTGGTTTTGAAGGATCAAGTGGATCAAGCTGGAGTCAGAGGGCAGTCTGGGATGTAATGCTTTGGCTCTAGTCATCAACAACAAGGGTTCTGGGGCCCATAGTCCACTCTGGCCATCTCTCTTTCCTAGTAAAGTAAACAAGATGTTTATGTCCATAAACCCACAAAAACACTTCTCTTAGTACATAGGTGGCCATTTGCCATTGATTTATCAGCAATCTTTCCAGAGCAGAAATACTCCAACAGGCTATGTTGTTACAATGCCTTCTTGATAATGGGTGTTTTGGTCCTTGAAGACTGTGGAGAGAGGACAGGGGCATCCCAGTGGATTGTGCCAGGTCTGAACCCTCATAGCAGACTGGTAGGGCAGAAGAAATGTGTCTTGGAGAAAGCAAGGAAGATGCAAGTGGCCATTTGTGTTCTGGGAGAAGACCCAGGCTGCTGGCTCTGCTCGGGGTGTGTGGTGGGTCAGGACTCACTTTTCTGTTGGCAGCAGTGGCCATATTAACCACAGGGTGAAGCTGCCACCAAGGGGCATGCTGGAAAGGTAGCTGGTCTTGCAGAAAGGAGTGTTGGGAGGGTATGGCTTGCACTGAAGATGCCTTTCCCTCATAGTAGTGGAGGCTGCAGAGACTCTCTCCAGCCAAGGATAACTTCCACTTTTTTTCATTTGTGCTCGTGGTTTTGACCTGGAGCTACCAGATGCTGGCGGAGATTGTCAACCTCCCTGGGGTAGTAAGGGAGAAATTCTAGAGTTGGCATCTTGTTGGTTTCATTTTCTCAAGAATAATGTAGATATGGCCTTTTTTTGTGTGTGGCTATAACCCTGTGACACGCTGCCAGGATGTAAAGCATTCTGCAAAAAAGTTGATGTCCTCATCCAGATAATACTCAACCTGTACAGATGACATGCAAAAGTAGACAACATGGGCTGACATATTTGAGAAGCAAGTATAATAAAAACGAAATTAAGACATACCTTGCCTGATTTACATTATTTTTAATAAGAGCTTTTTGGTTTTGCCTTTTCTTTTCTCTTACCTATTTTGCTAATGCTTCCTTGGAGTGATGACTGATGCTGTATCAGCCTTTTGGATGAAGGATTGTTTTAAATATTGTAATGAATGCTTGGAAGAATTCATACCACTTGATTATGCCAAGTTTTGATTGGATCACTCTCACTTGGCAGAGATGGTGATATCAGCTTTGATTTTTTTTTTTTTTAATCACTGTTGCCCAATTTTTAAAGTCAACAGTTTGATAATTAAAAATATATGTATGGTTTCCATTGGACTGAAAGGGAGTTCAAGTATATGCATAATACTCTTATGTAAATTGACAATTTAAGGTGTAGCAGAGAGATTGAGATGAAAACTGCTTGCCACCATATGAAGTATGGATGTACCAACAAAAATACTATGACTCCATTTGCTTTGACGACAAATTGAAAGGAAAGAGTATTTAATGTCCATATATTCCCCTCAAAATATAAATAAAACGGCAAGCATTTCAAGTAACATCCTGACACTCTTCTTGATTCTCACTGTGTGCAAAATCAAGAACTGCCCAAATCTGATCTGTGGTGCTTATAGCTGCCTCGTGACAGGTAGCTGCTGAGACATTCCAGAGGTCTGTCAGGTCAGGATATTAAAATGTCACCCCTTGTGATACAGCTGAGGAGCACTGCCAGTTCTCAGGATGGTGGTATGTTTGCAAACCAGTAGAGCTGTACCTCGTATTATAAACACCTTGGAAATGGTTGCAATAGTGGTTTAAAATCTACAAGTGCTGCTGAGAATTGTTATTCCAAGTGAGCCTCATAGGTGTCTTCTCCTCACTGGGCTCAGCCAAGCTTATCTTAGCTGGAAAATGTACTTCCATCCTCTTTTGGAGTTTGTATTTGTGTGGCGCCAATAGTAGCTGTGCCCAGTGATGGTTCCTATGTCCAGCTGGATGCTGAAGTGGCATCACCAAGTTAAATTTGTGGTTTTCTCTTTTCCCTACATGATACCACAACTTCAACAAGGTAGCTTATGTCTGAAAGGCAGAAAGTTGCCTACAACCAAAAGCTTAGTCCATGCTGCTTATTTGCTCTTTCATACAGCTTTGCATATAGTTTTGTGTTTGCTGGACTGAGATAGCAGGAAAGACAATGAGTGGTTGTAGCAGTTGTCTGGTAGTGCATCAAACTAAATCACTTGCTGACCCCAATTAATAACAGCAAGCCTGAAAGAATAGTCTAGCAATTCTCTGCAGTTGCAGAGCAGCCCTTGGACATCCCTTTCCACTCTTTTTTTGTCTGTGTACATTGGCCTGTTTGTTGGCTCCAGATATGAAGACCAGTGCTTGGACTTGATGAACCTGGCTTGGGTTTGGCTCTCTAAGATATCATAGGAGCCAAGGTCTGTTGATCATTTACATGACCAAGGTCTTAAAGATCTTTGCAAATGATAAATTACATATTTTTCTATACTTTTTTTTCTTTCTTTCTTTCTTTTTTGGTCTTGGCCTCAGAACACAGTTTGCAGGTTTCTTGAGTTCCTGTAGATGGCAACTGGAGAGTTGTCCCTAACTCTAAATTAACGTCTAAACTGTGAGATTTAAGCTCAGGGAGCCAGGAACAGGAAGGGTCCTCCCAGTTGAAACTAATTGGATCCATGCTCCGATATCCGTGCCTGTTTCCAAAGGAGTATAATGATTCCAGCCAGACTGTTTGCTCAGTGTCAGTCTGAATTTAACTTCATGCTACTTTGCTTTATTTTAATTTGACATTATTTTTATGTTTATTTTACCTAATAAGTGAATAATTTAACTATAAAAGACTCATTTTGGAGGGTTAAGGGTGGAATCTGGAATGGGTGAAGCTTGGAATAACCACTGACCTGCTCGATTATGCTGGAGTAGGGCATGAGCAATGATGTCATGTCAGGGAGGCAAGCCAGACACGTAGGGGTGAACAGGCTTGCCATTCTCCCTTCTTTGTCACTGGAAATGTCAGTAGACTTGTTTGAAGCACAGATGTGGGTGAGTTTGTGATAAGGACACCCTGAAGTCTCCACCAATCAGAATGCATTGATGTTATTGTTGAATTTCTCTCTGAAGAATGGATTTTAAGAGAAAACTAATGGTGTTAATGCTATGAAAACACCTTTTTACTCAATCTGCAGTATCATGGTATAAATGAAATGAGAGACTTTGAAGGTGGCTACTGATTAAGAAAACCTCACCTGAGGGGGTACATGTTCTGTGATTCAAAAAGTGCGCTGTGAAATAGGGACAAACTGTCTCTGAAAACTGGGCGCTTTCATCATTTCTCAGACCGTCTTCCAAAATAAGCTGCCAGCTGAGTTTGAGATTCTTTAACAGTGAATTGAGTTGCTCCTGACATGCACTGTTCTGAAGGCACAGTTTAGCAGGAAATATGTTAATGTCTCCTGACTTCAAGGGAATTTATTTCCTTTGTTGTCGCTTGAGCTGGGATTCACCTTGTATAACTTCACAAACCTACAGTAAGGATATCTACATCTAGGGTAGTTACCCCAGGCATCTTCTATAAACAAAGAAAAGAAATAGGATCTCTTGGGGACTGCTTCGTCTAGCTTATATTTGTTATCTGTATTTGGAAGAGATATGTAATGACTTTAACATGTATTTCTCCTTATTGGCTATTGAGAGAGTCGGGGCTGTTCAGACAAAAAAAGAGAAGACTCCAGGGAGACCTTATTGTGGCCTTTCAATATATAAAAAAGGTGGAGAAAGACTATTTACCAGGGCCTGCAGTGACAGGGCACGGGTCAATGGTTTTACACTGAAAGAGGTAGATTTAGATTGGACATAAAGAAAAAAATTTTTATGAGGAGGGTTGTGAGACACCGGAACAGGTTGCTCAGAGAAGTTGTGGATGCTCCATTATTGGAAGCATTCAAGATCAGGCTGGATGGGGCTTTGAGCAATCAAATCTAGTGGAAGATGTCCCAGCCTATGTCAGGGGGATTGGTCTGGATGATCTCTGAAGGTCTCCACCAAATCAAACCTTTCCATGACTCAACAATTCTATGATTTTTTGTACTATAGAGCCCAGAGTAACTATTTCTATGCAGAGTTCTGTATTTTAAGTGTATAGCTGTGGTGAGCTTGGTCCTTGTGGTCTAAAACTGAAGACTTTGAAATAATGTGATCTTACCCACCGTACATAGCAGACTTACAGCTGACTTCATTACCCCTGTCCTGGGTTGCATCTTGCCTGGTCAAAACATAATTTTTATGTAACTATACATATTTTCCAGAAAAGCACCTGTTGCTGGTCTGAAGATCATGTCCACGGTCTGGACTATTTATTTGTAGAGCTGTACTTACATCTGTATCTGCTAAACCATCTTTTGCTTGATTGGGATGAGGTTACTGAATGATCCAAACCACTCAGTATTGAGGCTCTGTCTTCATTTATTATTTAGCCAACCGAAAAACTTTGTATAATCTGAAAATTTTATGACCAGCAACTTTTATACTTGTTTTCAGAGCAGTGACCAAAATATTGAATGACATGACGCGTTACACCAATCCCTGTAGGACCCCAGTGGATGCACCATATTCAAAACAAATTTCCTGTTGACATTCCTATTTCTGAGATCTGCTTGCTAAGAGTTTCTTAATCCATTTCACATACGTGCTATTGAGATTGTATAATGCTTATGGTTGAAAGAGAATGGTGGCACAGTCAATTGACCTTAAAAAAACCTATACAATTCATATATCTCAGAAGATGTTATTAAAGACAAAATAATGTTGTTTCAAAAGAGAATCATATTAATTTGAACTTACTGAGTGACTCCTATTACACTTTATTTCTAAATTATTTTCTTATTGGATCGCTTTTCTGTCTTCCTTAATTTTGCCATGAATTGAAATCTTATCAGTCTTAGCTATCTGGTTAGCTATCTGCATCACCTCACTCTTCTGCCTTGAAAACTTGCCCATCAGTTTTGATTTTACTTCTGGTATTCTCCTGGGTTCTCAGGTTATTAAAAATAGGTATCAATTCACCAAAATCTCTTTCAGGTAGTTCTTTGGTGCAAGTTACTAAGATTTTCTAAATTAAAAATTGTTCATTCCTCATAGAATGCCACAGCATTTTTCCTGGAGGCAGTTAGGCTGGAAGCCAAACTCTCTCCCCACCTACAGACCACGGCCAGCTGTGTTCAAGGACAGCCTCTTTATATGCTCTTCATACAAGCCTTGACTGAAACATATCATTACACATGAATTGCTGTTAACAATATGCAGCACTTCTTATCCTGAAAGAAGTTAACGAATGATCAATATGTTTGAGGAATGACTGACCACGTGATTTTACCACCTGAAAAACACCTGAACAAAATGACCAGGTAGCTGACTTGCACAAATCCATAACTTGACCTTTTTCCTTATTCCTACCTCCCAAGCATTGTATACTGAAATCCTTTTGTAGGCCAAGTAATAGAAGGGCAAATCCTGCCCTCACTAATACCAATTCAAGCCCAGAGAAGCCATTAGGATTGGCATAGTCTAGCTGACAGCTACTTTTTGCCCAATGTTGTCACTTCTCTGCTTGTGCAAAACCTCATCAATGAGATTTTGGATAACCAAAACCAAATGCGACTGAGAAGGATGGGGTTGTGGTCAAGGCACTGGAGCTGGGTATAGTATACATAAACTCAGTTTCTGGTCAACTCACAGTCTTCCTGTTTGGCCATGGATAAGTAACACTGTAAGGGTAATATACTAATCGATGCTACACAGGGGCTTTGACTAGCTCTGGATCATATTTTAGTGGAGAAAATGAGGATATAAGGAAGCTAATTTTCATTTCACAGCCATAACAGGACAGAAAGAGTCTTTTTTTTTTTCCACAGAAAATAAGTTACTCAAAGGATAAAGAGGTTAAAGGGATAAAGATTAAAAAGCATTAGAGCACAGCCATGATGTCTTTTCACTACATGATATCTGGGTAGTACATAGTTGCTGAACAGTTAGTCATTCATAAGGCATCATTCTTACAAAGATTTTTTTTTTACACTGCACCTTCGTATTAATAGAAAATTACTATCTTAAGGGAACAAAATTATTTTGCTACAAGTTCCATTCTGTTGAGTTGGAATACAGCCATATAATTGTCTTGCTATTAAGGAGCAATATTTTCTTATTGACAGGCAAATAAGGCTTTGTGCAATCAGACAACCTGTGTCAAATAAACTGAGTTAGACAGATTTGTCTATAGTTGTCTTGGACTCTCACCCTCTCTCCACCACAGTAATCTGATCCTGCAAAATTTCACAATGAGTTTTTGGCAGTTATCCCCCTAAGGTCCATGACTCTTCCGATAAAATCCTAGACACTGATCGGAAAAAAACCTTCAAAGCTAGAGAGAGAGCACATTATTACAGTGGTTGACATAATGACATCTGGAGGAAGACATTACCACTCAAAAATTGACCATGGCGGTGTGGTGAGCACTGTGGCTTTTCGTAACTTCAAAGCCCAACATGGTAGTTAACAGATGACAATACCCACTTCCTTGGGCCTTACTGAATTTACTTACTGTGCTTCTTGAAAATTATCTTTTCCACCACATGAGTGACCAAAAAGAAAACCTCAACAGAAAAAAAAAGTCATTAGCATCTGTACTATGGAATCAAATGTGCCCATGTTTATATGGGGCTTTGATGTGTGTGAACAAGTGCTGACTGTAGATTTTGTAAATTTAGTATGTGCCTAAATATTTTTAATGCAGTTGTTGAACCTGGTGAGAATATGAAATTTGCTATCAGATATATAGCAGGTCAAAGAAAAGCATACTTCTGCCTGTCCCCCCATTTAGGGGCTTTCATCTATTTGTCTGTGTCTTGCTGTTCTCCAGTCTGTCCATCCAGGGAATGATTAAATGCCCACATGAATAATTTGACAGCAGATATTTTTCTGCTGTGTGTTGAGCAGCTGTATTTGAGACCACCTAGGGGAGCAGGATGGGATTAGGTAACGTGTCAGAAGTAGGAAAGAGACTGAGAGAAGTCAGAGAGGAAGGGGAAGAGGGAATGAGCCCTGGTGTTGTGCCCATTACAGTCTGGATAACTCCCAGCATTTCTATTGCTCATTATTCCTTTGAAGTCAGTAAATGTCTGTGAAAATTGCAGGTGAAGTTTTCTCACCTCTACCTAGCTCTGGTAGAATATGACAGTTAACTCCCACTGTTGCTTTCTCTTTTAGCTTTAATAGTGGTTGGTCCATAGTCTGCATCAATAGAGTCCAGTCCTTTCCCCAACACAGGTGAAAGTCAGCATGATGGCACTTAAGGATCCACAGAGGGGGGAGAATGGGGTGGTTTTGAGACCTGGTATGTTACATTTAAAAATAAATAATCCAACCAACCCAAAAGAACGTTTTATAGTTGTAGAATCAAGCACTTAAAAGCTGATAAATGCCAGAATTAAGGATGTCAGTCAACTCCAAAATACTGCCTTCTGGCATTGTAAATTATGATACAGTCTTTAGTTATCACATACAGTTTTTTCCTCAAGGCTCCTGTCTCTATTAATACACATATAACAATGAGGAGCAGAAAAAGAAATGGAAGAGTTGCCTATTAAGTTTGCATCAAATGAAGCAGAGATCAGTGTAAAAATGAAGCTGAAAAAGAGGAGCTAAGAGCTGCAGAACGGGAGTTAAACCACTAATTTTGAGATCATAAATTTTTGACAATTATTGTAGTGTCTCCATCTCCGTATCTGGGGAAGTGCTGACTTAGATTATAACCAATCATCTAGGCAGTCATCACTTTGACAAAGTCGTTCCTCTGAGGCATTTTAGATTCTAGGTGGTTGTGAAACCATAGATACACTCTTCACACCCATACAGATTTAAAAAAATGTATAGAGACATACCAGAATTGCTATTGCACCTTTGCTGTTTTGACTGAAACAATACTGATGCATGATTAAATCTTTCAAACATTTTGCCCAGCAAACTGGGCAGTCTTTTTGATTTCTGTAATCTCATTCATTCCTCTCTTGCTGGAAGAAAAGGCAATTAAAAGTTATTCTATTTCAGAGACCATTTTTGTTACAGACAATCAAGCAAAGCTTTGTGCTTACACATAAACGTTATGAGCGTTTTGGTCTTCTTGACCCGTCACAAGGCAAATACATTCATGGTAGAACTGATGGTCTTTGTCCAAGCTCTGCAGGAGACACAAATCAAAGATCACCTCAGTCAAAGTTCTACAGCATCTCTTCCTTCTCTTTGTATCATTCAGACACCATTAGTCTCACCATTAACAGCAAGGAGGTGAAACATAATTACATTTGTTTCTAGTCCAAAACTGGCCTTAAATCCATCCCACCGTAATGTCTAGCAGAACAAGACTGAGACTGATGGACAAATTAATCTGTTTTGATAGCAGATCCAGACTAGTCATTGACAATGCCTTGCAAAGGTCACTTTACCCTTTGATCATCACTTAGGTCTGGAGTACAAAGTAGCTGGTATTTAGCCCCCATGTCTGTACACCATACTATTGCAGTTCCTCCTCTCCCTTTGTGAATCTGAGTTTCAGACACTCACGTATTATCAAACACTTGGGTATTTCCACCGCTGTTACCTACACCAGATTCTGAGTGTGATTTTTTAGTTCTGTATAGAAAAGCTCAGGCTTTATCCTGCAGCAGCCTCTACAACTCTGAAATCCTGATAGTTCTCTGTGTTGGACACACTGCTGGGATGGGTGATGCTGGGGGTCTGAGCAGGCCTGCTCGCCACAGGAGGATGCCTGAGCTAAGATATGGACAGTCAGGACAAACTGAGTCCCTCCTTGTAAGTCTGTTTGATGAATACGATTAAAGGATGGAAAAAAGACTTAGGGGTGAAAGATCTGGGTACAAACCATCCCCGATGCTACTGCAACAACTGAAAATGGCAGACAGGCAATAAAAATGCTGCTGGCTATCTCACTGTGTGCGTGGGCAGGGGCCTAAAGATAAGAGAATTACACAGAGAATCACGAAGTCTAGTTTTTACGAACATTTTGAAGCCTGATTTGTAGTCTTTCTGATGTAGTTTTACATGCGTGTGTGTGTGGTATAACAGGACTAGAGGAACATAAGTCTGGAAAAGACTTCAGGAAGACATTGAAGACAAGGCTGAATGTCATCCATGTTGTTCTTGACACATTTGCCTGTTCTAAAAAGCACCCTGCAAATGCAAACTCAAATTCCCAAGCAATATGTTGTCTTAGCTTTAAAAAGTTTGTCTTCTTGTCAAACCTCAATAGTTCTTGTTGAATTTTAAGCTCATTGCTGCTTGTTTATCTTCCCTTGCTCTTTGTGTGCACCTTGTGTGTCTAAGCCCATAAAAATTGATGAACTGCTCAAAGAAGTTTTGAATCCTTCTCTCTCCCAAAGAAAATTTTAACTTCGGTTGTGTATTACTGTCTAGGAAGACATGGTTAAAGGAATAGGATTTTCACGCTGATCTTTGAGCATTAATTTTTAAATATTTTTTTTTTTTTAATTTTTTTTTTTTTTTTTCAACCTGGTTTTCTTGCTTTGAGCCAGCTCCAGAGGAAGCTCGGGTATTCTCCAGCTCTGGAGGAGCTTGTCCTCCCCAGCATCTCAAGGAGCATCCACCCACAGCAAAGTGAAGAGTTGTTCTTGTGATGAGGGAGCAGTGCTTTAGTCCTCCCCCATTTACCATGAGTAATTTCTGAACACTGTGTTTCACCAAGGATCTCGACAAGCAAGTCTTTCTCACATAGTGACCAAAATAAAAGCCTTTGTCTTTACAACTAGAAGTGACTTCAGACATTGAGTACTTCTTGTGGTTAGAGATACTTACCTAGAAAACCACTGTAGTGAAAGCAAAGTGAATATCCAGCTGCCTACCACATTCTGTCACAGCTACATACAATAATTGTATTCTTTTCCATATTCGCTGAGAAATTTCAAATATGTCCATACCAAATTTGATGCCATCTCAGACAGCTGTTTTCAGTTCTGTCTGCCATCTGCATTTCTAAAAATGCTTTTCTATTTCTGATGGGTTTTCATTTTTCTCATTTTTCTTCTAATAACATTACTGAAAAGTGATATGAAATAGATAAATACATCAGTTTCCTCCTCATGTATTCCTCATTCCTTTCATTCTCATACTCACACACATGCAAACCAGAGGGTGTGCATGAAGTGCAGGAGACAGAAAAATATATATAAAAAAATCAGGTATATGCCTTTTTTACTTCTGCAGTGAATAAAAACCTAAGGTTCTGAAGTACCAGAGTCCTACAAGACTTGCAAAGCTGGCATGCTGCTGCCAAGAACATGCTGTCATTTGTGGCTCCTCACTCTTCCTTGACCACAAGAGAGCCTGGAGACAGGAATCCACCACTGAGGCTTTGAAAAAGCTGCAATAGGTTATTGAGCAACTGGATTCATGAAACTCTCCTTGTTATCCTATTTGTGGTGTCTCAGCTTTGCAACCCATAGCAAAATGGCAGTTTCTGACTGCTTTTTTACCTAGTACATTGTATATTTTCACACTAGACAGTCTGATGTCTGTGTTAACCCAGACACAAATTAGCTGGGAAAAATGTATATTACATACATATGCATGCACACATCCTTCTATGCTTCAATAGCTTTAGGTCACAAAGGCAAGAAAGAAATTAGGAAAAACCACAGTTTAGGTAGCCTTTGCAACCTCAGTTTTCTTCCCATGTGCAGAAGGTCCATGACAGCGTCTCAAATGAAGTGATCACTTCCTATCTCTTCCAAACAATCTCAATCTCCTCCAGTGCTCAGGATCAGTAGTCTCAGGGGTGAACAAGAAGCATAGAGACCCAGGATCTGCCATGTGGCATACTGTCATATCTCACGTGAGGATGTGGAAAAATGGAGTAGGGGACTACAGGGGAGAAAACAGTGTTGGAAGAGGCTCCATCTACTTTCTTGCTGTGATTCCTGCTTTTGGTGCTGAGAACACTTGTGCTTATATCTCCCTTGGTAATTAGAATGATTTCTTTTCTTCCATCTGACAGCACATAAAGCTTGCACGGAAAATTTGTTTTTCATTTAAAAACGATATTGTGGGAAAAGCCTTAATAGACAACGCCAGCAGCAACGACTAGGTCAAAACTCGTATCTGAGGGTCTGTCTTTTCCCTTGCCCTGCTTATACCTGTCTCCCACCCGACTGCTGTTACCCACCTCCCTCCCCAGCAGCCTCCCTCATGCTGCTTGACTCCAGCAGGAGGAGCAATGGGAGCACACGAGAGGCGTCCCCCAGCTCCCCCAGCATTACCAGCACCCCTTCCACAGCCAAGAGCAGCAAATTATCTGGAAACTCATATTTGGCTCAGGGCTGGAGGAAACTCCAAAGCTGTTAAACTTGAAAAAAAGTCTCTGTGGAGTGTGTGCGACCTCAGAGTTCCCAAAGGCTCATTTCATAGGATAATTTCACTGGGTAATTTCACCGGAGAAGGTTTTCGCAGGAAAAGGCATGTCTCTGACAGTAGGGTAAACCCCTTGCTGAATTCCAAATCCCTGCTTCAGAGAAGAGGGATAGTAGAATTTTTTAATGAAACACCTATTTGGGTTTTGGTATGCTTTATACTGTAAAACAATGGATTTTTTTTTTTTTTCTTGGCCTCTGTTTTGGAAACAGGTGAACCACATTTGTAAAATTTCAGCCCAAATGGTTAAATTTACAAAGTTATGAAGAGCTATAAAAAGAGTGTCACAGTGAGAGGAAGTACAGGTTTCCTTTACTACAGGCCAGGATATGAAAGCCGTGTATTTGCTATAGGACAATGTCTTATAAACAATGGTATAGAGGTAAGGTCTCATGCATTTCTTCTGCCGGTGAGGATCTGTGCTCCTGCCAGCTTCTTCTCAGTGCTCTCACAGAGTATTATGCCACACCAAGTGGTGTTAAAGGAGGGCTAGAGTTTCCTCAATATCCTCTCCTTCCCACTGGCAAGTGTATTCCTGGGTAGATACAGACATACACTTAAAAGAGGATTGGAAGGATTTAGAGATGCAGCACGGGTTAGGCTGTTGGCTATTTAGCAGTGCCAGGAGCAAGAATTTGTGGCAAACCTAGGGAATACAGCTGGTGGTGCCTTGAAGGCGTCTCCAAGGTTAGGTGGGAGGTAAGGCAGGGCTTTGGATTTCATAGGAGCTTAGAGGGATAGTGAGGATAAGTTAAGCACCCAAGACCTTTTGTGGCTCTTGCCCTTCCTGTCTGATCTCCAGTAATCCCCCAACAGCTGTGCAATGAAGGATACTGTTAAAAATGGGACATTTGAACTGGAAACCACTTTTAACAAAGCCAAGAAAGGTCTTGAAAAACTCCAGAGAAAGTCAAGCTGTCAAAAAAGAAGAATAAACACTGCTGTAGTCCTCCTGGATTTCTAGTGGTGCATTTCAAAGATGGAGCAGTGCCATGCAGATGACATGTCCACCCGCAAACTCAGCATGAAGCCCTCCAAGAAATCCATGCACGTGTGATGGAGGGTGATCCAAAGGGCATGGATCTCACCCTTTAGCAAGCCCCCTCCAGTACACTGCTAATTACCTACATGGCCACAGAGACAGTGGGCAGCTGGTCATAAATTACCCTGAGATGCCTGAGGCTGGAAAGGGCTGACAGGGCTGAGGTCGAAGTGCAGCACATTGCGACTCTTCTGCTCTGCTCCACTGGGAAAAGAGTGAGACTGACTTGGTACAAGCCACTGTGAAATGGCAGGATATTCTTGTGGTTGGCTCCTTTATAATTTGCTTTGGAAATATTTTGGACATCTCTCTTCTTTGTTGGGCAGGGGAGGAGGAAGTGTTTGAACCTTTAAACCCAATACATTTGGCTCTGTTCCTACTTACTGCTATGTGAGATGGTGAAGGCAACACTTGAGCTTAGAGGAAGAGTAGAGCTGGTTGAATGCTTCATACCTGCCAAATGCTTTTGTTAGTTTATCTGTCTAAGGGTTTTGTGCCGATGTGTTGTGTTTTCCTATTCACTGTCTCTAAAGAGAAACACTTCTTGGGACAGTTGGACAGTTTAGAAAAGGCAAATTGACCTCACAAGTGATATTGCCGCATTCAAAAATCTGTCCTGTTTTCTTTTCACTTGTTTTCTTTTCTCACAAGGTTTTGGAAGTAAAACAATAGTCCAATAACAACAACTTAATTTCTTTAGCAACCAACCTAAGTCCTTTATAGACAGATATCATACATACAGTATTGAAAGGACACTGGGGTAGAAAAAAAGATATGAATTAAGAATCTGCTGGTCCAAAATGTTGATTTAACATCGCCAAGAAAGGAGCGTGGTGTGCAGGGCATGCAAAACTCAGACTGAGTCCTAATACCAGAAATTTCACTTCTCTATGCCTCAAATTATTATCCTATAAACTAGAGTTAATTATACTTGTCAGCTTTGTAAAACACTTTGAGGATCATTGGCAAAAATGACCATCTAAGAAAAAAAAGTGTTATTAATATTATTAGGACTGATGACACAAAGTTAAGCTGTTCCAATTTTATCCAATGGCCAAACACGTGCTCCAGTTTTACAAATTACAGTATGGGCTCTCCAATTTCACGAGCACACTTGCCACTCAGTGCCACACCTTTACACCACTGGCTCCACAGTTAAGGTGAACAGAGTATAATCACCATAGAATTTATGTCAGTTTTGTGGAAACGTTATGATTATTCACAGCTGAGACTTCAAAGACACCTTAAAGCACTTGATAGCTGTAGTGTTTCCTGTCATGAATTTCACAAGATCTACCTGGTGTAATCACCTCTGAGCCTGGAAATCTGCCCACCGAGGTGAAACCTGCACCCACACAAGGAGTCCAGCTCCTGCACTCAATGTCAGCCTGTGTCAGCTGTACGTTACTGTAAATATTAAATCAGATCAGTAATTTATTAAAAAAAGATAAACATGGGTTAGTGGAAGTAAAATGGAGCAACTCTTCCTTAAAATTCTGTCTATAAAAAGTATTATTAAGTTGAGAAAACAAGGTCATTAATATGACGAGGCCGATTTAAACTCCATCCCATCAGGCATACTATCGTATGATCAGAAGTTCTCTCCAGCATGCTTTTGATGGATGCAAATAAGCACTCACCTGGTCTGTACCAGCTGGCTAGTGCATGGTGGTCCTGGTAAGCAGTGCAGACAATGACACATTTGTTTTTTTGGGAATGAGGGAGACGAAGACACGGACATGGTCTGTGCTTGCCATTTGCCCTCAGGACCTGTGGGTAAGGGACCTGACCCAGTTTAATTTATTTTTATAGATGTACCGAGTGGGATCCTTTGGCCTCTCTGGTAATGTGCATCTTTAGAGAGCCATTTCCAGGATGGGAAAATCATAAATAGTTTAAAATTAACTAAGGAACTGAAAATGATATGGAAAAGGGTCTCCCATGGATGTAAGCCATGCATTTAAAATTAGAAGTATCACAGTTAAAATCTAGTTTATGACCTTCCCTACAGCAGCCAAAGTTTCTGCACAGATGGATTGACAAATGTTTTTGTTAATTTGTCTGAAGAGGTAAGAATTTTCATAATTATTTTTGTTAAAACATAAGAAAAAATATTTTTGTTGATTTCAATGGGTATCCACAGAGTTAGTAAAATGGGCTGAGAACCACTAGGACATTTGACAAAATATTTCCAAACAGAGGCAATGCACATAAAGCAATGAACCATGTAGCACATGTAATTTAAGTAAAACACTTTATGTCTGAGCAGTAACTATCTGCTTTTGATACCATTTTAATACCTATATGAGAAAAAAAAAAAGAAAAAAAAAAAGAAGTTCTGTAGTGTGGGAACTTAATTAAAGTCTCAAAATAACATGGTTTTTTTTATTTTCTACAGTGAGGAAATGAGAGATCTGAGTCAAAAATCAAGGTCTTACACTGCATGTTGTACAGAAAGAGAGGAAGAAGCAGGCTCTGGTGTTAAAAGATAACTGTCTGGAGAGATGAGATTATGGTCATTAAAATGCAAGTACTGTTTTCCTTATGTTATAAAAGAGGAAGTAGCAACTACATGCATCACATAGAGGACTGAAAATCAGTTTTATCTGAGATGAGAAACCTGCAGCTTGGAAAAAAATTCTGTTCCAAAGAGTGTCAGTCTCTGTAGCCTCTCCATCACGGTCTGATCTTGTATTGCAAGGTAGAGGGATCTAGAGGTCCTTGAGATTGTGTCTGGTCACTGTAGCTTGCATGATTTGATGCAAAAATGGACACTGGCAAGGATGTCATCTTGTGGCTTTGAGGTCAACAGCCCGTTCTGATCCGTCACTCTGCTGGCATCTCTCTGTGACGGAGAGGGAAGCAAGCAAGGTGCTGGGCTCCATTTCCTTTTTTTCTTCCAGACGGTTTGCTCAGTGCTCTCTGCTTTCAGCAGCTGCCCTCTGGGGCTTGCAAAGCAGAGGGTGCTGCTCCGTAAATGAAATGGAACAACCAACTTCTGATCTGAAATCTGTCTGAAAACCCAAGCTCCAAGTCACCAGGGGATTGCGCTCCTCCTCCGCTCAGAGGAAGCTGGTCTGCAGCGCCGAGGTCTGACAGCCTCGCAAGTGGTAGACGAGTCCTGCTTACCTGACACGTCATGGTGCAACTCAGGGAGCTCCTGACCGGAAAGCCAAGCTACAAGCTGTAATAACTCACATCCGCTGCGGGTCGGTAGAAAGAGGACCTGAAACTCAGGCTCACCAGTGGCATGCACAAGGCACACACCATTCTCAGGGCCAAATTTTGGTCCTCATGCATCACTGGCAGTTTTGCATTAGAATTAAGGTTTGGTGTTAAGCAAATAAAATGCCTACCTTGTGTCAGGCCTTCAGCTGCATTTTTTTTTTTCCCTTTTTGAACAGTGAAGTCGTGTCTTATGCATTTACAGCTAAATACGGCTACAAGATTAGGTAAGCATGATAATAAAGGCCTATGGAAATGTGCTGACCACAACTCAAAGAACAAGTCACAGTGTATGAGAATACACACGTTTGAGGGTTAGGTTTATGAGAAATAAAGATCTGAATGATGCTGTGCTTGCGAGTCATAGGCTTTGTGTTTTCTTAATGCCAGGAGTGATTTATTTCTTGTAAACAGTTTTGCTCAACCGGGGCATCCAGTTACTACAGACCTTGTTTGGTATAAAAACTAACAGCATAGAAAAATATTGCTCTAGCAAGGTTTAACTGGTTGTCAGCCCAAACATGTGGCTGAACATGAATTCCACTGCTTGAAATATCCTCTAGTCGCTCAGCAACATCTTAATGTCAAGAGGAGATTATAGTCAGTGTTCCCATTGAGCCATGACTCAGAGGTACTGTATGGAAAGAGGACATTTCCAGCAAAAGCATGATATGGAAACTAAACACAGAAGTGCTGGAAATCTTCCCTCCCTTAGAAAAAAAGAAATGTGAAAGGCTAGCTCTTCTGAAGTGGAAGTTTGGCTGCTGCTGGGAATGTTATGAAAATACACATTACATGCATGGTTCCTCATATATAACTATGTTTCACAGCACGTTTCATCACCCACCTTTGCCCTCCCTTTTTTAATTCAGAAAAGGCGCAGGAAGAGACCTTTCTTCTCAACAAAAATAAGTGCAAAACCTTGGGAAGGTGACATTTTTGCAAAGCAGGAACTCCGATAACTTGAAACGGTGTAGTTTTGCTTGTGTTGCATAAACGCTGGCTATTAACATACCTTAGATACTTTGAGAGGTATGGAAATGTTTAAAAAAAACATGGACTGAAGAGATTGGCCTCAGTGAAATTTACATTAAAAAAACCCAAGGAGACACTTACATATTCATATTTTCCATTTCTAATCTTTCTCCCTGTAAGTTTCCTGACATCCATAATTCTCAGCTATGTTTGTGAGATGCCCAGCATTCTGAGGTCAGATGCATATTTCTTATTTGGATCCAAACAGGTTATTTTAAAAGTTCTGATCCTGTACAGGCTTGCATACAAGAGTAACTAACTCTAAAATGATCAGGACTATATGCTGTTTTAAAGCCAGTCACATACTTGTGCATATATATATATATATATAAAATATATGTGTGTGTGTGTGTTTGCAGGATCGTGTGATATAGAATCTAGGTGAGAAAAGAATATTGTACATGCAATATGTCATACTTAAATGGTTGTGATCAGTGCCATGAAGTACAGCTGGAGGCCACTCGCGGTTTGCACCAGGGGGTTATACTGGGGCCAACAGTGTTTAACATCTTTGCTAGTGACCTGGTTGATGCAACAAAGTGGACCCTCAGCAAGTCTGCAGATGATACAACACCAGGATGGGTGACTGATAGACCAGAGGGATGTGCTGGTGTTCAGAGGGGCAACAGACTGGAGAGATGAGCCAACAGTGACCTCATGAAGTACAGCAAAGGGAAATGCAGAGTCCTGGCCCAGGGGTCACCTGGGTGGAAAGCAGCTATGCAGATCTGGGGTCCTGGTGGACACTGTGTAGAACATGTTGGAAATGTGCCTTTGCATTCAACAGCACCCTGGATACATTAGGGAAAACATTGCCAGTGGGTCAAGGGAGGTGATCCTCCCCCTCTGCACTGGTGAGGCCACACTTGGAGTGCCGTGTCCCAGTGCTGGGCATGGACATGCTGCAGGATCTGTCAAAGAGAGGCTGAGAGACCTGGGATTGCTCAGCCTGAGGGAGAGAATGCTCAGGGGGATCTTATCACTGTGTATATATACTTGGTTGGAGAGGGTAGGGAGAAAGAAGATAGAGCCACACTCTTCTCAGTGGAATCCAGTAACAGAAGAAAAGGCTGTGGGCACAAACTGAAATACAGCAAATTCCACTTAAACGTAAGAAAAAACTTTTTCACTGGGTGAGTTGTCAGACATTAGAACAGCTTGCACAGGGAGGTTGTGGAGTCTCCATTCTTGGACATACTCAAAATCCAGCTGGACACAGTCCTGAGCTACCCGCTGTAGGTGACCCTGCTCTGAGCAGGGGCTTGGATTAGCCATCTCCAGAGGTGCCTTCCAGATTCAGTGATTCTGTGATTTTGCAGCTCTGTTCAAGAGAATGCAATTACTTGGATTTACCTGATGAATGATTTCCTCATTTGCTTATCTTCATAAAAACACATAGAAAAACTCATAAAAATTTATAAAGAAATGAAATTATGGCCTTTGTTCCAAAAGTTAAAACCCTGGCTCATTCATACCTAAAATTGCTTTCAAATCAACTATTCGATTTAGGTCCTCAGGTATATTTGGTAATCTTATCTAAAAGTAATGAATTTCACAGGATCACTATTCAGTGTGTTAAAAAGTTCTTTCCTCTCGTGTGTTTGTAAAAGCTTTGTTGCCATTGTCTTTATTCTATTAGTTTTTACAGTATAAGGGGGAGGAAATAAGAAAACTTGGTTTTGCCTTTTATCTCAAATATCTTCTCATTAAATAGTACCTATGCAAAACCAGCATGTGATAAATTTCACTAGCATTGGAATAAAAGTGTGAAAAAATAGAGTGAATCAGCCTTAAGTACTATGAATGGAGTACCCAGGTAATAGCCTTTTGCTGAAAGGATTGTCTATTAACATTTTTTTTCAGTATTTTTCTTTTCACTTGAGAATTTTCCAGTTTTCTATGTGCAGTGATTCAGTTCCTAGCGGAGAATGGCCTGGGTCCAGTTATGACACTGGCCTTAGAAATCATTTGTAATGAGAATCTGAGCTGAATTTCATAACCAAGAACAAAATTTATGGGTGTTCAGATCCTGAATTGGATATGAATTTTGTGGTTGGGGTTGTCTGAGATATTTGTTGTTGTTGCAGGAGACCTGGACCTCACTGTGGTCTCTGCATAAACTGCATTAAAAGTGGCTTCTTCCATTAAAGAGCTAACAGTTTAAAAAATTAACTTTTCTGCATTCAAAAGCCAACCATTCATCAGAGTAGTCTGAAACTGTCCACCTCTTAGGTGTACCAGTGCAGTGGGGGATGTCTGGTGTCTGGGGCTGGAATAAATCATGCAGCAGGATAGAGCTGACCATGAGCCACCAGTTGGATAAGAATAAACCAACAGATGGCCCTGGTGTAAAAGCCACCGAGCTCTTGCTGGTCAGTATGTTAGGGACTGGGATGAGAAATTTATTTTTTTTTAAATAAATTCATCATCTTTAGGGAGATGTTTAAGAAGGGAACCAAAGTAATGAAAATAGAGTAGGTCTATAAATATTTATGGAAAACCTCTTACAAAGTCAAGGGGCAGACTGGAAAAAAAAGGCTTGAAGGTGTGTATCAGAAAAAAAAACAACAAACCAAAAACCAAAAACCAACACAAATAGACAACAAAGATTAACTTCACAGGCAGCTCAGAGCCTCTAGTTCCTACCAGGCAAAGGGATGCATCGAAATGATGCTGACTCTTGGAGAGCTGTAATTTGATTTCTTCAGCTGCAGTTTGGAAGAGAATCCAGGCTCTGGTTACTGTAGCACTAAAGATACTATTACTGCTGGCGTAAACGGAAACCTCTTCCAAATACAGATAAGCAGGGAAGGATGTAATATTGAATTATTCTGCCAGTCTAGAGGTGACCCTTCTGAAACAGGCTTGAGGCCCACATGTACGTGGCGATACGGTGAGGTATACCCACTACTGCTTTCACTGTGTCTTCTCTGTGGCTAGGAGAGGTCTTCAGGGCTGTCAGCTGGGTATCTTTCTTGAGCACTAAATTTATTTTTAAAAGTAAATATTGCTGGGCTGATGTGTGCACTTAGCCCTGATGAAGTCACTAATGTGGTTTCCAGCAAACTGTTCATAAAATTCATGGCTGTGCTTAATTGCTACCATGTTCTTCCTTCTCACATATTCTTATATTAATAAGAAAAAATGCTGAAAGCCCTAATAAACTACACACAGAGGAGGAATGCTTGGACTGCAGTTAGCTGGTCACGTCACCATAGATATGCAGGCCAGTTGTCAAATGGGGGATTATGTGTCACTTAAGGCACAGCCAGAGGAGGTGGCTCAAGCCCAGTTCTCCTGACACGAACGCCACCAGAAGACGCTCATCGCTGGGTGTGATGAGTGGGTGGGGAAAGGAGAAGAGGGCAGATTATTTACCCTTAGAGTTGGGCCACCTTTTTGGTTGGCCCTCTACTCCTGTGACACTGAGTTTGGGCTCACCGAAGAAGACAACTCGCCAGTATTCTCCTAGGAAAAGGTAGGGTTGTCCCACCAGGGACAGTCTTTCTTCCTGAGAATTTCTGTGTGGTGTTTCTGAATTTATGTCTCTACAAAGGGCCAGGACAATGCCTGAATGCTGAAAACCTGCTTAATTTGGGCTTTCTCTTGGAAAAAGGGAAAAAGGGGAGCCGGAGGCTAATTAGCAATAGGGGTATTTAGACAATTTCAGGTACCTAAACTTATCTTTTTGCCTCTAGCTTGGTGCAGATTTCAAGAATTGCATTTTCCTATCTTAACTCTAGCTCTTTAAAAGCTAAGCTTCTTGTCTAAATAAATTGTATGGTTCTGTATGGTTAGCACCTTCAGAGGGCATTAATCCCCCCATATTTAGGGATAATTTAACCGTTGGCAAACTCTTCCTACACCTGATCCTAATCTCTCCTGAATCTTTTCCTCCTGAGTGTAGAGGAAATCTCAGTGACTTTCCTAGGTTTGGTCACTAATTTTTGGAGGACAAAATTAGGTAAGGGAAGTCCTACTATCTGTGATTGAATCTCAGCCCCAACATCAGCTCTCAGGTTCCAGCCAGCACGTGCCAAGAGAAGCCATGCTGCATGGGGTGACAGTGTCTTGCACTTGCATTGCTGTCTCTTTAACTCAAGCCTCCAGGGAAAGTTTGACTCTGGACAGAGATCAGTGCTTCAAGGGCATCGCCTTGATACTCATATCCTATGAGAACAAGATCGTTTGCTTTGTAGGCATATCACAATGTAGTGAGATAAGTGGAGTTATGCCAAGCAAGCATCCAACTTCACGTATCTAATTTATGCCAACACACAGGGTGCTGGAGGACATTGTCAGCGAGCCAGGATCTTCCTCCAGCCAGGTTAGATGGCTTGTGCTAGAGTCGACCAATGCATGCACAGTTCTAACTACTGCAGTGACTTTCCTTTCAGTGTGTCTTCTGTGCTGGCCTGGGGTTTTGGCTCTGTAGGCAGCCTAGTGGTTAATGACTGGGGGACTTGCTACTCTCTGCTACAGAAATCATTTAGTCCACTACTGAAATTTGGCTTGTGAAGTATCTGTCTGTGCATGACGCTACATACCACCACTCAACAAGACTGAAAACATACTTTCCACTAGCCACTGTGGGTGAAACAAGCTATAAGCAGAGCATAACCATCCTGGGCAGGATTTAGCCAGAACATGAGGAATGAGACCTTCAATTTGAAGTCTCCTGGCTGTAGCAGAATCAGGAAAAAAACCCTTTGTTCCCAGCTCCCTCCAGAAGCTGACATTCAAAGCTTAGCAAGAGGCATCTACCAAATGTTTGAGGGCTAAACATATCACCATCTGGAATAGGATTGCCAGAAAGAGAGCAAAAGAAAGACTCCTTTTTTGCATGTAACTTGTTTAATAAAAATAAAATTCCTCTTGCATTTCTGACATGGGACTGTAACCACTCCACCCTAACTCGCTTTGTCATGCTCAGATCTATGAAGTAAGAGGAAATTATAGAAATTTATCATGTCTAGGTTCTCAGGATTGATTATGACTTGCTGCTTTTATCTTCCAAACAGTCACTAAATCTAATTGCCTTGTTGTAATGGATTAACCCCTGTAGTCCACAGTAGCATTTATATTGTGTTCAAAGAGACTGTTACAGAGTTAGGGTACTTTTTTTCAGCAATGTACTTTCATAACATGTAGGTGCTCTTTGGGCATAACTCACCCTTTGTGGGTCTTGGGGGTCTAATTGGCTCACTGCACTGCCTTTCTGCAGGGGATGAATTTCACATCACCGTGGGAGCAAGTAGAGATAGGTCAAAGGGCTTTCCACAGCATAACCATTGCTTTTAAATAACAATGCAAGCAGATTTTGAAACCCTGTGTTCGAACACCAGCATCTGTATTGTAATCAAAAACATTCCCTTGCTGATATTCGTGGGATTAGTATTATTATTAGTCATAGTATTTTAGCCCCTGGGAGACCTGAACTCTAGGGTTAGGTCCCCAACAAGGAGCTGTATAAATACAGATCCTGTGTTAATAAAGTTACCACCTAAGCTGTCTTATATTGTGTTTGCCGAGGGCTAATGGCTTAACACAGGCCCTCCTGGTGACTCAGTGGGTCCTGGTGAGTCTCCAAGTGTTGGTCGTGAGATCTGGTACCACAGCAGTAGGCATGAGCCAAGAAACAGCAGATTGCTGTGGACAGCAATGGCAAGGGAAGGAGACAACTGCTACTCTTTGTGGCAATGAGTAGCCAAAGTATCCTGATAGCCTATATCCCAACCAGTATCATTGGAGGTGCAATGGGAGAACAATGTTTTGAGGAGGTGCATGAAAGAGGAAAACGCAGTAAAAATGAAAAGAAAGTGAAAAAATCAGAGGAATGAGGGACAGGATCTCCGAAGACGTCATGTGTGGTAGGGTTACCGGTGTTAAAGGAGGAACACAAATGTCCCTGTTTGTATCAGGAGGAAGGAAGGAGAGTACTGTGAGATAGAAAGGGAGCAAGAGAAATGGCGCCAAAGAAATGAGGGAAGTTATGTTGCGATTTTGAAAGCACTGGTGAGATCTGACTTGGACAAAGTTCAAGAAGAAAGGGAGACAAAAGGGATAATGGCGAGGCAAATGTGAGGTGGGAGAAACTCCACTGGAGGGTTTGGTAGTATTATGATGTAGATTTGCCTGGAAATAGCTAAAAAATATTTAGCTAGAAGGTCAGCAAAGTTACAGGAAGATGTATTGGGTAAGAGGGAAATCAGCCAAGTCTCGGGCTTGCCACAAGAGTTTCTGCACCCACCAGGGGTGAGTGAGGAGAAGCTGGGGGTGAGCCTCATACGTGGGAGGCAGGGCAGACCTGGCAAGGGGGAGGAGACACCAAAGAGAAGGGTAGGAGAGAGGAAGTAGGGGCAGAACCCACCACCAAAGCAGCAACAGAGATACTAGAGAGAGTAAGGGCCATGCTTGATGAAACCAAGTCTAACGGGCAGATGGCTGGTAGAGCAGGAGGGGTGCTAAGCCATGACTCTGGCAAGGGATATCAGGACAACAGGTAGATATGGAGATATATCTTTGCAAAAAGCACTATAAATGAGACTTGAATGAGGTTTGAGGTTCATAAAAGGATTTTTAATTACATTATTTCAGATTCATTCTAAAGTGAATAGGAAGCAGTTGTGATCCAGGCTCCACAGTCAGAGTAAATCTAATCTAACACATTTTCTTCTTTCATCACGCAATACATGATCACAATCTCAGATCAGTGTAACTGAATGTTTAATAGCTTCAAGCAAAAGAATAGAGCAGGCGAACAAATTTCTTTAAATTGCTTACTTTAAAGAAGGGCAAATTGTCTGATACATTTTTGTGGGTACACAATTGCCAATATTATTAGTTTTATTTGACTTTTTACAACGCATTTTTAATTAAAATGATTAGGGAAATTCTTGTCTTAACCATTAGTGTAATAATTACTTTTAAAGATATCATTCACTCCCAAGGTGGTTTTATATCCTGATTGTCATACTGATGTTGAAACGAGCTGCTTCACAAAAATTGTCATTGGGAAATAGAATCTGTTTAAAGTCTGTTAAACGAAAATACTTTTTAATCACAGAAATTTCTGTAAAATACTTTCCTGCTGTGTGTACAGCTCGAACAGCACAGTTTAGGTTGTGCTGAAATGTCTCGAGATGAACTTTTGTTTCACCTCTGCGTTTGGTACAATGGTTTCCAGAGGTTAGTTCAGGAGACTGCATTGTTGTTCACTAACTTGACGTCTCCTGACCCATCTTTATCTCTGATATTTTCCCACTGTAGCAAGTCACAGGGATTCACACAAGGAGGCTGAGATTCCTGTGTCTAGGGATATATTATTACTGTGGCTATAACCATGACATCTTTGCAAACAACAAACCTTTCTTATCTGAGATGAGCTTAACTGTACTACTCAGAATCTGTATTGCAGAATAATTTATAGCAGTTCATTGGGACACAAGCTGATACAGAGAAAAAAAACAACATTTTTACATTTTTATGCACAGTTTCTGCAGGGAGCTGTAGTCTGGATTAACTGTTTCACTGCCTTTTAAGGAAATTTGTTAATGAGCATAAACCACAGATATTTGCCTGCAAGAATGTAAATTCAGTGCTGCTTTCCCTATGCACATATTTTTATACAAGCTGAGGTACTTCTGCGTGATTCTGTGGTGTGCTTCAGCATCCATACTTTGAATATTAGTATAACCTTGGTTTCAATTCTGTCTATTGGAGATGAGTTCCCCAAGTTAATTGTGCAAAAAGGCTTTTGAGAAGGTATCAGAAATGCTTGAGAAATCTGCTTTCATTTCAAAGCCCAGGCAATGCTGGGGTTGTGGCTTCTCCATGGCAACCCTGGTGAGAGCCCAGAGCTGTTAGAGCGCTTTCAGGTGTGCTCCCATGGTGAATGTGCTCACACTGCAGACAAGTGCACGTATGCAAACCCACCGGCTCGTGTCCTGAGGACCTGACCCTTTTCCTTGGCAAGTGGCCACGATGCTGCTTTGTGAACACGTGTGTGCATGTGTTTCTGCATGTCAGACATAGAAGGCTGATTCCAGTGAACAGGATAAGATTTTTTTTTTTTTAAAAAAAAAGCAATAGCAAAACAAAGCAAACAAAACAAAGCAAAATAAGTGGATAGTCTCAAAATGAATTTGACACCAGAAAGCTTCTCCCATGTTCAGACATCTGCAGAAGGCCCAGGCACTGGCAAGAGGAGGATTTAAACAACAAACTAAACAGTAGAGTACTGTATTTACGTGGGACCAACATGACAAACTCTATTTAGGTTTTATACCAAAAGCTTAACCTTTTGCATTCTGTGGGTTTGAACTGCACTAACAAGAAGCAATTACTGCGGTGGATTTTTTTTTTTTTTTTTTTTTTTTTTTTTTTGCTTATGGTGTAAGGCCCCAGGCTTCTCAGTGTGGCTTCTCTCATAGCTGGCACACAATAACAGGGGTATATGCCAAAGCTGCTCTTACTTTTCCAAGGCAATGAATCAGAAAGAGCTGTGGTGTTCTAATCTGAACACTTTCGTTTGCTAGGCTGGAAGTCCATTGCTTTCTTAGAAATAATCTCTCCTGTTCTTGCATGTATTCTGCTATAGATAGCTCACTGAAGGCATGTATACACACATTTTGACTAAGCAGCATGATGGATGAGGAGTCTGGTGACATACAAAGTGCAGTTTGCTTTATTTAGATGTCTGCACCTCTCCTGTAGAGAGGGGATTACAAGGATGGGCAGAGCAATCCTTTCTTTCATTCTGGTTGTTGGCTCCCAAGATCTCTCAACATGGAGAACAGTTCCAGTCACCGAT
This sequence comes from Athene noctua, assembly GCF_965140245.1. Taxonomy (NCBI): domain Eukaryota; kingdom Metazoa; phylum Chordata; class Aves; order Strigiformes; family Strigidae; genus Athene; species Athene noctua. The sequence continues at coordinate 7,728,819 of NC_134037.1, read as the reverse complement.
TTGGGAAAAGGATAAAGGCCAGAGTTGACAAAAGTTCAGATTCAACAAGTTATTAAGAGCTCCTAAGTGTGTCTAGGTTCTCAAGACTGACTTGGTGCCCTGAGATTTCATGATCTTCTGTCAACAATTAGCCAGAAAATTAAAACTCATAACCGTGTAACAACATGCCTTTACATGGCAGAAAAATCTGCTTGCATGCCAAGAAACAGAAATGGAGATTCTGTGGGAACGCTGCCATTTGGAGGCACCTGCCATAAAACTATTTATATGCGTGTAGATGTATGTGTGCCTGTGTCTGTCTCTGTGTACGCATGTATGTGCGTGTGTAGATGCGCACATCTACCCATAAAGTGGATTGATGAATATGCTTCATGCATTTGAGACAGAACAATGTATTTTCTTCTCCAAATTTCACCTTTATTCTGTTTTTCCAATGCCCTCAGATGATTCGTTCAAGATATTTTTAAAAACAATTCCTCTGAGCTTGTCTTCATTGCATGGATTGATCACAACCACAACAAACTAAAGGTCTGATCTAATATTCATTCACCTCAAAGGGAAGTTTTCCATTGGAGATATTGCCTACAGACTAAGGGGACTGGAATGTCAAAAATCTATTGTTAAATGGGTACACATAGATGACACCTAGAGACACAGCTCAGTAGTAACTAAGTGAAAAAATAAATAAACAGGGGCTTGTATTGTTTTCATAGAGATATAATCAGTTTGACAGCTGTAAGATTCACTGTAGTTCAAGTCTGTCTTGAAACTTCTTTACTAGGAAAATTAGTTTATTTTCCAAGATATATGTGCTTATGGGCCGACTGTAGGCTATAATTCACAAAAAATTCTAACCAGGAAGTGCTATCTCACTTTTTGGATTCCATGATTCCCTTGAATTTATTCCATATTCCATATTCATGATTACCTTTTAAATAATTTTTGCAAATGATTCTGAACTCACTGGTCAGTCATGGATGGGTTTTTAAATGGGAGTGTCCACAATTTATGAAGTTATTTGCACAACGGATGCAGCTACGAATACTCATAGCTGGTGATGCACACGATTTTCCTTGAAAACTCTTAGAAACCTTGTAATTCATGACACTGGAGAAAATCCCCAACAATGCTGTTGGTTTGTTGTTTGTTTTTTTTTTTTTTTTTTCTAGGATGTTTTTGATTAATAAAAAATATACCTAACACAAGGAAAAAAAGAGTTTAATCTGTAGATGAAGTGTATACATGCATGAATACTGTCAGAATATAAATTCTGTTTGCTCAAGTCTTATTTATATGAAGTGTCCATTTCGTTGTGTGTGCATGTGTGTTTTCATGTGTGTTTCTAATGATGATTCTAAATAATGCCTCAGTCAAATATTTTTTACAGCCTATGACATTCGTGCTTTGTCAGAGATCTGACTGAAGCTTCAGAAGTTTTCTACTATATCAAATATTCTGCTATGAAAATGCATATATATATATATTTTTTTTAGCTTTTATGATTAGTGCCTTTGCTTAGTACAACAGTAAGTGGTGAAATGGAAGTGCACATGGTTCTGCAACCTTCACCTGTTTTACGTTGCACAGTGCAGAGGAAATTCTGTAAATCACAGATACTAATAATAGCCAGTGAGTATTAACGTCTGATCTAATTCAAATGATACACCTGTGGCAGAGACTGTACCCCAGTACCTGTGCTTTTGTGTTTTCAGACAGATGTTATTTCAGCTCTTCTATCTACTCAACCCCTTTTAGGAAAGTATATGTTTTATTATGGTTAATTTTATGTCCCTATATGTCCCTAAAGATGAGCAGTTGCCACTTCTTGGAGCTAAATGGGCAATGGGTGTGCATTTATAGCTCACAGCTTACTACCTTCCTGCTATCTTAAGGCAAATAAGATCTCTTGTAATTTAGATGGGAAGACACTGCTACACAGAGGGAAGAAATTATCTACATGCTGATGCCTAAACCCAGATTATTTTGTACACAGCGGCCAGGGAGCCGCCAGCTCCTCATCCAGAAGCTGTAAGGCAGCTGCCTGCGGAGAGCCCCAGCCTGCTGGCTGACAGGTTTGGAGCTGTCTAAAGGCTTGAGATGAGAAAGTTGATGCCAGCTTTGGAGGAGTCCAAGTGAGGATACCCAGGATTCTTTGTTGATGCCTGGGGATCAGCCCTGACAGGGGACAGAGGGAAATGTATGGACACTGCATGCCAACAGGAATATATAGAAGACATCTCCAGGAGCTATTGCAGGTTTATTGTCCTCTTAAGAATTGTTCTTTCAGGTTTTCTTCCCAGGCCAGGTTTTCTAGCCATTCTTCCACCCTCCTGTGTTTCACTGCTGTCTTCTAGCTTCTCCCTGGTCAGTATATACTCTTCCTTAAGAGAGGTACCAGACCTGGATGCTGTATCTCAGCAGAGGACATACTAATAATAGAGCAGGAGGGATGTTTCATGGTTTTATGGACTACCCTGATCTTTGTTGTGTACACTATTTTTTCCTGATAGCACAGCAGTGTTGACATACATTCACTCAATTTCTGATCCACTGTAATGCCTTGACCTTTTCCAACAAAACTGCCAGTCTGTGCAGTTGATTATTCCAACTTCAATCTGGACTTTTGCATTGGCTGTTATTAGATTACACCCTATTTTTACAGGCCATTTCTCCACTTTGTTCAGCTCATCCTGATCCCAATCCATTCTTCCAGCTGTTGATACCTTTACATTTATGCTGTGCATCACGCAAGTCATTTGTGAAAATACTGAAAGAGCCAGACCAGGGCACAGCCCTCCATATGTTTTAAATAAAACCTGAGCTTGATATTCAGGGAGGAGGTAGGAGAACTTCTGAGTTCAGTAGCATTGAATGACCATCATGATCTCCTCAAAGAAATGCAGCGTTTAGCTGAGGATTGGAGTGCAAGATAACTTACAACTGTACATGCTGACAGACAGACAAATACTGAAAAAAAAAGGCACATGAACAAGATAGCTCTAGGCAACTTCTCTTGTTTCTCTCTCTATCTACACACACTGCCATTAAGTGACCAGATGGGTCCAGAACTTCATCTTGTGCAAATCTCTATTAGATTACAGCATCTGAACCTCCAGCTTCTTGTCTTCAGAGCTGCAAATCCAAAGCCTTTCACACATACAAAGTTAAACTGGAAAGCAAGTTTTTTCACTAAAATGCACAGAGATGTCAATGTGCCCTGGCATTCCGGAGAATTTTGTTCTTTTTGTGTTAGAAAGGTTTGGCTGGATTAAAGAGATCACTTTGTATAATAAAGTGAAAAGTTTTCATCTATGACATTCTTCCTGGGCTGATACTACTATACATTGTACAGTCCAATAAAAATGGAGGGGAGTGGAAGCATCTCCATTTTGGAAGTGAAATGAAATGTTCAAGTAAATGCTGAAGAGTATGTTACATGTAATCCTGAAAAACTGTCTATGAAATCTCAAGAACTTTTAGAAATCTATTGATTCCTTATGGCAAGTGATTTATGTAAAGTTATGAACACTAGTGTAATTAGGGTCTTTTACTGGTAAAAAACCCCCAACTACAAGAAAACTTATAGTATAATATATTTAGATACGTATTTGTGTATTTCATAAATGGTTCACTGTAACATGCAAATTCCTTGGCTCTCAACACAGCTCTACACAGATGGTGAACTTTAGTCGGCTAAATAAGTGGAACATTTCACTTCAAACTTTTCCTTTTATCTTTCACCTTTCTCTGCTGTTTCCCTCCCATCTTTTCTGCCAGCTACTCCACTAAGAAGCCTGGGAATGACTAAAAGGCAGTCTCCTCAGATCACTTAATATTACTTCTATGAAGAGAAACTGAATTCAAAGGCTCCGTGTGAGAGACTGGGAAGATCTTCATTCCTTCCTTGGCAGCACTTTTGTGCTGATAAATAGCAGTTTGCTCTGCGTGTTTCAGTTAGGAGAGAAGATCTGCACAGGCTGACAGCATTAACAGCCTCTTCCTAGAGTAGCTGAAAACCCTTTCAGCTCATTTACGGCGTTACATGCACAAGCTATACATAGCCTGCTCTGACTTTTAAACTAGATCCATGGAATTCATTCCCAATATTGACACCATAATCCCTAGGCTGTGCCAAAGCACCACAACCACATGCTCATTGTGTAAAGATTCAATCAGTGACTTCATAGATGCTCAAGGCTGGAACGGGAACTCCATAGTAGGTTAATTGACTCAGTGAATTTCAGGCCAGAAGGCAATGAAAAGACCTTTATTATGGTGATGTACCTATCAGATAATCCACAGTAACCTGGCTATAGACTTTAATAATTTTATTTTTTTAATAAAACCATAATTTTTTATTGGCTAAAATATACCTTTGACATTTTTATACCACCTTGAAAAGTTCCACAGGTGAATATTTCATTGCTTCCCTTGTGGTTTGTGATAATGATTAATCACTTCCATTGTCATATTTCTAGTTGCAGTTTTTAGGGCTTCCACTCAATATCCCATTCTCTGATTGATTAAAGACCCATTATATTCTGGGTCTTTCCTCCTTGAGAACATTTTCACAGACTGTAATTGCATCACTGCTGAATTATCTTCCTGACAAACTCCATGAACTGAACAATTTTAACTGAGGTTGACTTTCTCACTGAAAGCCATTTCCAGTAATTTGAGGTTTGCCTTCCAATTTCCCAAAACTTCTTTAAATACGGAGTCACTAGGAATGTATGTATAAAATACGCCAGCGTTTGTGTCACCAATACTTGTATAAAATTGCCTTCCTGCTTACCACCTTTCCATTGGTATTTCAAGTTTGTCTTTATCCAATACTGCTTTGTTGGGAGTTGATGCGAAGTAACATTTCTGAGTCCCTGCTTTCAAGAAGAGAGTGCCTGGCTCTGATTCTAGGCCAGAACTTTGATCCTAGGGGGACGTTTTTGCATTTACGTATATTAAATTTGAGACATGAAGTTAATCCTTGTGTGAAAGATCTGTGGAAAAGGGGGGACTGACTTAATGAGAGTTTTGTTGACCTAACCCCACACAGAAGCCATTCACTTCACCTGTAAGACAAAATTGGAGACTTACCCGATATCTAATAATGAAGAAAAAAAAATCTGTTTTGCTCTCTGCTGACAAAGAGAGTTTTAAATAGAGATAGGCATAGGCTATAACCTGTTATTTAGGTTTGGATGCAAACCTTCATATAGTCTGAACTAATGGATAGAGAAGTTACTTGGAGATATTTGATGGCCAGTCCACTTGCATTAAGACTTCTTGAGTTGCCATATAGCTGAAGGTGAAAGTCTATAAGACAAATATGTCTGCAAAAGTGCTATTAGCCTAAATGAGACATCTGGCTGTTTCCTTTGACCTGAATAGAGCTTGATATTAGTAAGCAATTTCTGTTTCGTGAAATATTTTTTTTTCATTGCATTTTTTTCTTCTTTTTACTACAGCCCTGGGTACATTTATTGCTTTGGAAAATGGGCCAAACTCCTTTTCTTTTACTCCCCTGATTTCAATAACCTGATTACTACCAGTTGTTTGGTAGCATAACATGTGCAATGTTTTATTCTGTATACTTTATTGAGCATGAATGTTGGACTCTGGCTTTTGGCTGCGACTGACCAGCAGAAGGAAAGAAAAAGAAGGTCTGTCTAGTTTGTGATGAAAAGATAAAAATACCAGATGTTGAGGGCTTTGTTTGAAAATATGCTCACCTCTATGTGTGAAATACCTTAATTTAAAACCAAAGTAAAAAAAAGAAAGACAGCAGACCAATTTCTTTTATAATCTCCTTTTCAATATTTCAATTTTTAATTTTTCTTTTCTTCTTTCTCTGGCTTGTGTTAATCCCACAGATGCTCAGGTGAACAGGAGATTCATAGCAAGGTCTATTGATCCTTTCATTTGTTTTGTGTACAGTGAGCTAGTTGGTTATCCTAATTCCTGCCCTCTCCTTCCCATTATCCTCATGGAAAAACCTCCATTTCGCATTTCCTAATCAGATGAGGTATTTCTCTGCTTTTGGATCATTTCCCCTGTCAGTGTACAGGACAGGCAATCAGTGGAATGAACAAGTACTCTCTGATTGAGAAGAGGTCTGTCCCTGCTTTGTTATCACAAAAATTCATTATCACCACATGCTGAAATTAGATAAAAGGTGATGAAGGTTGCAAAAGGAGACATGTGGCCTGGTTCATGTAGCTACATAATGCCCAGGTATGTGACTTTCCACCAATATCTCTTCTATCTCCTTGCTTTCATGCTCCATCAGGATACAATCTGAGTCATTTTACCCCAGAGCTCCTATTTTAATTATTCCTGCTTTTATTTTTCACCAGACATCCAGCTCCTTGTCTGGTCTTAACTCTCCTCAACTTACTCTATTCATGTCTTGTATGACAGAAGTATTTTTTCTGAGCTCTCTACTGACAAAGGGATGAAGCATTTTGATGACAGTTCAAGAGAAATTCAGCTTGAAAGGAGTGCATGGTGTGGAAAAAATTCGGAAAAACCTTCAGAGAGAGGCAAATGAACACCGTGTCCTACAATGAAAAATATTATGCAGCATTAAGGCAGGCAGAACAACTCTGAAAACCTGAAGTAAAAATCTTCTTTATAGGCCTTACAGAAGGTAAAGTACATCTGATCTTCAGGAAATGTAGGACCTCTTCTTCTTTACCATCTCTTCTACTACGGCACCCAAGTTGCCCAAAAGGCCCCAGGGAGTCCCCCTCTACCTACCTTCTTGGCCAAGCTAAAGTCAAGTCTAGTTGAAGAAAGCTAAGAAAAGCTCAAAACTCATGACAAACAGACCAAGACACTATCTTATCCAAGGTGGGTTTTTAAATGCCAGAAGTCACCAAGCCCATGGAAACTGCTGTGAAGTGAGTCTGGGGCTAATCTAATTCAAGTGTTTTGAGACATACTCTGGTGATGGGCACTAGTATAACCCCCTAAAATTGATAGCCTAGATTCTTATAAATGATGAGAGTTGCATGCTGCCCTAAGGTTAGCAGAAGTGTGATGTGCTCCGTTTTATTGATGTTGTGTTCCTTTTCTTTTCTTTTCCAACAGTGAATACTGTTTAAATTACAGAAGAAACTTCTACCAGTCCTGATAATAGGGGTGGGGGGATAAACCTGGCTTGTAGCTCTGAGTAATATATACCACTCACCCCAACACTGCAAGATATTAGCTCAAGGCTTGTCAGCCTCTTGGGTTTTAATTAATGAAGTTCCTGTTAAGGACATTTTTTTCATCACTTGCTCTATTCCAACACATTTCTTTCATTTGAAACCTGAGCGCTCTGCCAAGCAGGCCCACAATGTCAGAAGGGGAGGGAGAGCCTGTCTAAACTACAGTCGTCTCTGTGTTCAACTTGATTCAATTTAGTAGAATTTCACTTTGTCGAATGACAAGATGCTGTATTTTGACAGTTGCCTATTTATGCTAAAGTGGAGGCATAATAAAATCAGTTTGGCGTCTGGCTTGCTCTATCTGTAGATTTTACTTGAGAATCTGATGATCCTTTTTTTTGGTTTGACTGACATTACTGTTTAGTTTCTGATTTGTTGTGTTGGACTGTTTTCCTGTGGGTTTTTTTGGGTTTTTTGGGTCTTTTTTGGTTGTTGTTGTTAAATAAAAGCTTTCCTAAGAAACTGGCATTCTCTTCCTTGAACACACCCTTCCTCAGCTGCAAATCTAAAAAAGGAGACAGCATTGTTAAAAGGAAGGAATTTCTTGTATATTTTTTTTTTTCCTTTAAAACTTACTGGAAAAAGTTGAATGCCGCAATTGAACAAAAAACTGCTGCAATTTTAAAGTAACAAATGCTGAGACTGTGAATAAGAGGCATTATGTTACTGAGGCAAAATCTCCTCCTGGCTTTGGTATGAAGTTTGTCTGATGATGGGCTGACAGTGTGTTGGTGTGTTGGTATGTTTGTATGTTGGGCTCCCCACCATAACGTGTGACCACCTTCTAGTAGCCCACTGAGAGCCATGACTGACATTTGTCATCTGCTGTCTGCTCTTTCTCATGCTTTCCCCAGGAGACAAATGTGTGCAATAGGGGGTTTTGCTTTCCCAATAAATTTTTTTAAGTGCTTGATGATTATCCTGTGTTAGAGGAGACAGCTCAGAGGTAAATGTCTTGCATCTCAGCAGAAGACAGTGAGTTCTGTGATGTTTACTAATTCCTGGGGAATTTAATTCTACAAATCAGCCCAGATATTGAGAAATCTTTATCCATACCTTTATTGTAGGAAATTCACTTGAGGAAGAAAAGTTTTTTTTGTTTTGGTCTTCATCCTGGCACTTGTTTTGGATAGGGAACCCTAAGAACACCGAAGCCCAGCATTGCAGCAAGCCACACCTGACATGGTACATTAACACCAACCATTTTCCTTCCTCCCCAGATCAGTATTTCTGGCAGAAAGGCGACACAGCCTTATATCTCAAGTCCCAGATTGTAACACTACAGGTTTAGCCTCATCACAGCATTTACAATCCCAATCCAGTTTGTGAGTGGAACCAAAGATGCCTTGTGTCAGAGCATTTCTGTGGTCCTCTCTACCTGAAGGCAAGAGGATTTTGAAAAGAAGAATTAGTAACCCTGGTCATGGGCACATCTCAAAGCAAGACCTGCCTGCTAAAATAAAGATTTCCACAGGGTAGGACTCAGAAAGACGGACCATTGAGGAGCTCTGCTACTCTTGCGTTACGTCTTTTACACAGACAATCAGAGCACAGACCTGCCCCCTGAAGCTCTAGTAGGCACTTGCTTTTCAGCCTGAGGGCCCTGGCTCTAGCCTTAGTTGCCTCAGTCTAAATCAAGCCTTGTCATGTACAGACCCAGAAAAATTTTAAGGCATTTCTGTAATCCCATCCCTGTGTTGTTCGTGTCCAAGGTGTCCCTGAAAGCTGACCTTTCCTCCGGGTTTTCTGAATAATCAGTCCCTGTGTTGGTATTGGTACATATCAATAAAAAAACCCACAAAGTAGAACACCTACACTTAAACCCTCTGATCAACTACATACTTTATTAAAAAAAAACCAAACAAACACAAAAACAACCAAAAACCAAACCAGCACGATGTGTTTTATGATTCGTATGTTAGAGGCACTGTAATAGTGGATTTTGGGTACCTTCTGACCATAGCAGTTTGTCGTGGTCTTAATTAATCACAGTCACACCAAATCCTTATTCAAGCCTGGGCACCCTGTTATCTCAATTATCATCATAAGGTTTTCTTTGAAACTGAGCACTTAACTGCAGACCTGCCACCTGGAGGGAGGAAAAGCATTGGTCTCCAGCCTGTTTTCATGCCAGCCATGAGGATGTCCCACCCTTCATCCCTGGCTCCAGCTTTGATCCCAGAGCTGGGCTCTGCCCTGAGCTCTCCCTCACCATCATGGCAGCCAGGTACAGATCTACACCATGCATCGGGGTTAAAGCCTTTAACACCATGGTGGCTGTTATAGAATGTAATGGCAGCTTATAATTGCATAAATATATCATCTGTCTTTATTGAGGCCTGCATTGGATTCTCCTTAAAATTTGTGTTGAGTTGTCATTTGTGTAGTTTGTCTTTTCTTACATGCATGTCACCCAAGAATTACAGGCATAAAGTTATTTCAAGTTCTGACTTCATGCTGAGCCACCTCAGGGATGTCAGACTGGAGGACATCACCTGGATAACATAATTTACTCCTCTGTGGTTAACGATGTAACAGATGCTAAACCAGGAAGGTCCCCTAAGGGTCCTTTCTACGCAAAGATCCAGACGTCATTGGCTACATTTCCCAACACTCAGAAAAAAAAAAAAAAATAAATAAAAGAAATCAGAGCTATAGCACAAGAAAACAAAACAACCTCAAAACCATAGTATTGCGCAGGATGAACCCAGGAGGGACTCAGGTTGTCACCAATGGTTTGGGCACCTTCAGTTTTAGGACAGTGCCCAGGTGAAAATGTCCAAGGAATTTATCCAATGCACAAAATTTTTGCAAATCTGATATGGAGAAAATTTTCCTGGCCCTGTAACTGGATAGTGGTTTAAACCTGAACACAGGAGCAAAAATACACCAAGAGAGAAGCAACAGTGCACCTGACCTCATGTCCCATGTCAGACTGCCGCCAATCTCTGATGAATCTGAGAAAAATAGGGAAAAAATAAACACCAAAAATCAGCAGCCAAGTTATTCATCAAAGGTGGGAAAAAAAATCTTCCTGGCCTCTCTAGGCATCCAGTGGAAACCCTGAAGCATGGAATTAATTAAATACAAAGAAACATAATTAATTTAATTAAATGCAGTCCTTTTAAAAAGGGTTGCTCTGCTTAATGCCTGCTCCTGCAAAAGCTTATGAATATATTTAGCCCCATTCCCAAAGACAGAAATTGCAGGATCTTGACTAGAGCAGCTAAAAGCTCCCTAATATGAGTGCAAGTGAAAGCCTTGCACTTACAGTGTGAAAGCAGACACAAGAAATGCCATTTTAAACAACACGTTCAGAAAAGAGATCAAAACATCACTCAGTTTAATATCTTCTGGGGCCAAGAGGCACCATTTAGATCACCTAGACTGACTCTCTGCATAATGCCAACCACAAAACCTCGCTGTGTGATTCTCACATTCAATCCATCAGACTCTGATCCAGCCAGATCCTGCCACCCATTTCCATAGCATAAGGTTTGGTGAGGTTTTTTTGATACATTGATTTCACCCTCTGATAGCACTTGGCAGTAGCTGAGCTCAAATTTATTAAGTCAAACCATTTCCCAATTAAGTGGCAGACCTTATCATATCATTGGTCTTAATCAGTTCCCACACAACAAAACGCATTAAATAAAACATCCCAGCTGAAAGCTTTGGAAAAGAGTCTCAGCCTCAGTCACCACCAACAGAGTTTGGGAAACTAAGGCTCAGAGACTGACAGTTTGTTACCATCACATTGTCACGTATTCCAAGATTTAGATCTGTTGTGTTTCCTAACCTTCAAGATCTGGTGAAAATGGCTGCTCCTTTTTTTTTTTTTTTTTTTTTTTTTCTTTTTCTTTTTTTTTTCTGCCAGATGTCTTACAGGGATGTTTTCCTAAAAGGCTGGAAGTCTTACTTGGAGACATGTGTTAAGTTTTATGGAAGAGTGACCAGCTTGTCACTTGTCATGTATATTATAGTTTTTAATATTACTAGGTTATCTCCTCAATACAGCTGACATGAATCATCTGCAACTATCAGAAGTTACAGTCCTCTGCATCATCAGTTACAGGGCCAGGAAAATTTATATGAGTTTGTCTTTGAATTTGGGTGTTGTTATTTTAACTGTTACAAACAGCAAATATCACTGGGGCAGAATTTGAAATGTTTCCCCAGTTCACCACTCCTAACACTATGAATACTTTGATTTCCTATGAATGGGATTAATGAAGGTTTTAAGAATGAGCACTGGGATTCTATGGAAATGCTGACAGTTTTCCAGTGACTTTACTTCTCTGTGAGAGACACTGTAAATATGAAGAGACTTGTTATTTTTAATTCAAGCTCATCTTTTTGGTGTTAATTCATCTTCTTTTTTCTTAGCCAAAAGTAAAGCAAATGTTAATATCCTCTACCTCCAGATAGGAAGCAGATGCAAGAGATCTTAACTGTTCTTCTCAAGGCCTGTTATGAGTTTTGGCTCAAATGTCAACATGAGTCAACATTTTACTTTTAGTGACAGGTTGGTTTAGTCTCCTATTTAGTATTGATTGAAACACTGCAAATCCCCCTTAGAGACAAAACACTGACTCCTTAACAGAAAATTGTTCTAAAAGCCTTACTGAAATTTTCCAAAGTATTTTGTGTGTTTTCTCCCCATTTCCCTGAAATTGCAGCGAGAAGGAATTTTATCATCAAAGTGAACGGAACTGGCAAGGAATGAATGAACACAAACCAAAGAGGCTCCCGATCGCGTCTGTCTTTGATGAGATCCATACACTGCACCTACGTGCTCCGTCTGCAGGGAGATCCCAGCTGTCATGCTGGTGTTTCATCTGCAAGTTTCAATTCCCCTTCAGACCTTGAAGAATTGTCTAGAACTTGCCCAGATTTCATACAGTTCATTGGGTCACTCTTATGAAAACCCTCTTTTTTTTTTTTTTTTTGCTAAGGGATTATTTTTTCCTAGCTGGCCATGTAAGCAGCCGTTGGACTGTAGGAGGACTGACTTCCACACGGTACTTGAACAGCAGGGGACTCTGGGCCCTTGCAACTCGAGCTAGGCAGATACAACTTTTTCACGAAAAAATCTGAGTTTCTACTTTACAAAAAATACAAGCAGTTAGGAAACATGCTGGAAGAATAGCAAAGTGCAGATTCAAATCCTGACTGTGAACTGGTCAAAGCATGGATTTCAACATAGCTTTTGCACAACTCAAGCGGCAGCTGTGAGCACACACCTATTTGTCATCAGGGATGCACATTTGCAAAGCACTTCCATTTTTGAAGAGGCAGGATTTGCTGATGGGGAAGATACTTGTTGAAAATAGATCAACCAAAACCCTGGTTGTTCATTCAAATTTTTGACAAAACATTTGCTTGGCAGTAGGGCAAGGAGTGACTCCCTTATTCAGCCTCCACTTGTGCCTGAATTAAGGTGGTACCAACTCCAGGTTGGTTACCAACTCCAGCTCCAGTTACCAAACACGTAACATACCAGCAACAGGCTCTAGCAACTTCCAACTGGATCATTATAACCTTGCTTAGACCTTCAGGTTTATGTGGCACTGTGTAGTTACAACCGAGGTATGGAAAGTAGACTATTATCAAGTGGTCTCAGATATATAAACGCTACAACAACAGAAATTAACCTCAGATATAAGCTAAAGCAAATTCCCTCAGCACACCCTTTTCCTGAGCTAGATTTCATTATCTGTCAAGATTCTGAAGCCAAAGGAAATTTTTTGCATATCTGACTCTACTATCTTGTTTCACTTTCCACTCCCTCCAAATAAGTACCAAATACTGACCCTGCTATTCTTAATTTAGGCATACCTGGGGGCGTCTTTCTTTTTTATTTGTTCCAAAAGGACCTGGCAAATGGCATCAAAGAATTATTTGACTTTGACTTCCACAGCCAGTCTTTCCTGCCCACAGGTGACAGACGGTAAGGAAGGGGATTCCGGGAGGCTGCACCACTGAGACCAACCCGAGCGGAGGATGCTCCGTTAATGTTGATGGGGAAGGAGACACAACTGTGCCAAGTGCCCTTTCAGTCACTGCAGGGTGCTCCTGCAAAAGACTCTGACATTATCCGCCTGCCTGAAGCACTCAAAGCTTCAGTGAGTCTGAGACCAGAGACGGTCTTAAAAGAATATAAAAATAATTTTCTTTTTAGCTGACAGAGTCCCATATAAATGATCAGGTTGCAGGAAAAGTATCCTGTTACTCCACTAAATTTGATCACCCCTTCTATGCTTTTACCAAAACTCCAAGCTCTAAGTGATTTCTCCTCCCTGGATTTATAAACAAAGCAAAGCAGAAAGCTGGACACAGATGTGGCACAGGGCAACCGTTTCACAAAATATTGCAAGGAGTATGATGTACTATTTCACATAGACTCCGAAAACATCATACTGATTCCCAGACTTGCCAACAGGATGGCTAGAATTTAATTTTGAACACTAATCTTTAATCTAATGTGATCACAGCAAACAGCAGACCAGTGATTGCACTGAATTTGCCTTCGCTATATATTTAGATTTGTATACACAGGGAAGCTGCCATGAAGTAAACTCAAGTGTGAGTTTACAGCACACACTTTCTTTTGAACTGCAATCTCATGCAGACTCACTTTCTACAAGTAAGCATGAAGTAGGTTGTTTTACTGCACTGTGGAGTGTTGGGAACAGATTTTCAAATCCTCAAAGGCCTTGAACAGCCACATCACTTGCCCATGTGAGCTGCCTGAGTGAGGCACCTCACTGCTATTTATGCCAATGAAAATGTGTTCCAAAATCTCAGTTCTATCCCTGTCTGATTTCTTGCTTTTTGAAGACAATGGAAAAATGGGATAAACTGAGTAAATAACATAGGACTGCAGTAAAGACTGTACTGGGATTAGAAACTTGACATGCTTATCCTATATGAATAAGAATCAGATTTGCCATTGAACTGGCTGTGATGAAAATGCAAGAAAGCTTTTGAGAATATTTGAAAGCTTTTCCCTCACTAATATCTAGAAAGCAGATACTGATTCCTAAATAATTACTGAGACAAGAGGTATGTTTCAACTGGAAAGCGCAAAGCATCTGACTGCAAATATGATACATGGGAAGGATGACTCACATATTAAAGGGGTTGATTCAAACTGGAATTATTTACTCTTGGAAGTGTCTGTGAATGGGATGACTTGAACGAAATATTGAAGTAGAGGATTATAATACATTTACACTAAGCAGGAGTTTCAAGGACAGATGTTTGAAGGAAGAGGGAATGTGTTACATAGGGAAAGGAAGGCATTGTATTACTGCTAGAACATGGACTTGAAGTCCAGAAAACAAATCATGATTCTGTTTGCTAAGGTTTTGCACTGTTAAGACTGTATGTATCTGTCTTTTGGGTAAAAAGATTTTTTGCTATACCTCAATTCCCCACTCTACTGTGTCAGAAATATAATTCTGTTTTTGTAGGGTCATTGTAAGTATTAATCCATTGATTTCTGTAAGCACATCCTGAATTCTTCAGATGATGTCAGCATAAGAATTGAAGGAGACATTGTTTTCGGGAAAGAATAAATAGCCAGGAAGGATTTTGGTTCAAAAGACAAATAGTATGAGCATCCTTAAGCAAAATGTAGATGACTTCACTGCTGATGATAAGGGAGTATTCAACAGTTTTACTCTTGAGAGCAATCAATACATTAGAGGAAGACAGGACTTTTTTATTAACCAGAAAACTCTGCTGGGTCACTGTTAGAATGACAGTTAATTTTTTAAGCATATACATTTTCTTAAAAAAAAGCATAAAATTTTTAAAGTATTGTAGAGATGACAGGATTAGCACTGAGATATTGCAGGCCCAAAGCACCTAGTTCCTGGTCCTACACATCTGTGTATTCAGCTTGAATACACACTTTCTGTATGACCTACAGTGGAGAATAGCTTTCAGAAATCTTTTCCTTCTTACAGTTGGTGGAGAAGATATTTAATTTACGGCAAAGATTTCAAAAAAAGAATAAGCCTTAAGAGTCAATACTGAAGCTAAAGGCAATGGGTCTGAGATTATATTTCTTATTTTAAATTACAGCATCTTTTATCTCTGACTATTGCTGGCTGTCATTCTCCTCAATCCCTCTTGTATCTATGTTAAAGTATTAAACTAATCAAAATAGTAAATATCAATGAATCACAGGGACTGCCGTGTCTTAAAGGGATTCAGCACTAGGGAAAAATTTATTTCTATGATAAAATATTGCATGACTAGCAAAAGCATTGTGAAGCAACTTCAAGTTCCTTCAGAGCATTCAGTTAGGTTTACTTCAGAAAGGCAGTAGCGTACATAGTGATCAGTACTATAAACCATGTCTCTCAGCTTCTAGTTGGGATTTCAGTAGCATAGTTATTATATAAGTAGGTTCATCCCACCTAAGTGAAGTATTATATAGAGGCTTTGTCCTTCAATGCTTCCTATATCATCAATAAAAGAGATATAATCTATTGACCTCATTAGGGACCCTATCTAACTACCTAGCTACCTTACCTCTGCAGGCTTCAGAGTCAGGTGAGATGGTCTGGACCCATGTACACTGGTTTAATGAAACTCTAACAAAGCTGTATCTATTCTTATAGGTCTTAAACTAGTGACCAATAAAGTCAGTGCAAAATACCTATGCTGACTTAAAAGAACAATCAAAAAACTCAGCAGTACCTACAGCTAATATCTAAGGCAAAACCAGGGGCATCAACGTGGTGGTTATGAAAAACTGAGACTGATCACCTCTATGGTGTAGAGAGCTACTCCAGGTGGGGTTCATTTTGGGGTAGTATGTTTTGAAGGATTTGTTTCTTTTGAATGTTTCCGTGCATTTTGCTCTGTCCTGGAGGATATAGGAGATTCCTCCAACATATTTCAAGAACAGCCAAGGAAGATTTTGGTTTATCCTACTGTCTTGTTATGGTATGTATCCTAAGGATGAGGCTTTTCAATCCAAAGCAGTGTATGGAAAAAAGTTCTGCAAACGTGGGGAAAAAAAACACCCTCGTCTTTATTTTTTGAGATGATGTGTCATAGTCTTTCTAGTTCGAGTGCTTTCACTAGCAATCTGCTAAGGAAAATATGAAATCAGAATATTAAAAAGTGGAAATTAGACATTTGCCTTTTTAGATACATAATAAACAGTCAAATTTAATTAGTTTCAAAATAAATGCTAAGTGTAATCTACCAGTACTGCATCCAAAATGAAAAGAAACCACGGAAAAGGTCTGCAGAGCAATGTGTTTGGCATCCGCTCTGCATCTTGGAGTCACTCTTCATAACTGTTCAGGGCAGGATTTTCTATGACATCTCTTTTTGTTTGCACAGTAATCAGTCAAATATGCAATCAGTCCTCAAGAAAAGAGGAATTTCATTTATGCTGTGAACTCCACATCATGTGGAGAAGGACTGTGTTCAGTTCACCCAAGGAACATGGTTAGATACCAGTGTTAAGGTAAGGTATATATGTATATATGTATCCAGTCTGAAAGCCATGTCCTCTTTAATATTATAGAAACACACAGTCTTTTTCTTTCTGTACTTCTGCCAAGCTCTACAAAAATCCTAGGGTACTATGCCTACAAATAGACCGTGGCGTAGTCCTGGCTTGTGGCCTGCATCTTCTGTCTTTGTACTTATTATATTGACTTTATTGCTATAGTACAATAAAATATTATGATATACTCTGTTGTAATACTGTTAAGTTCTATTTCCAACAAAGAAAATTGAAGAACTAAGCAATGTAACCTAAAACACGAACAGTATTGTCAAAGAGATAAAGCTAACCCATTCTTCTGCCACTGGAATTTTTAAATGGAAAAATGAACTCAAGTGGAAAGAAATACAGAAGTCCCTGGTCTTCATGTAAAATTATTATTCGGGATAGTGGAGATTTTAAGGAGTAAGGATCAGCTTCTGCTATCCTCTTCATGTTATTTTATACTCTCACTGATGTCTTACTGTATCAAGAAAATGGAATTACATAATGTGGCTGTATGAATGCCTGCATAGAAGAAATCTTTGAATCAAAGATACTTAGAAGAACAATATAATAACTCAGAGTATAAGCAATTAAAAATTATGGAAGATTATTTTGGAAAATAGAGTATATTAATCAAAGTGACACATTAGTAGTAGAAATAAGGATGTTCTTACAACTCTGCTCCATACGTCTAGTGCACTAGTTAACATGCTACACCCTCTCTCTGACTCAAAATTATAAAAGAAAAAGATGGAGAAGTCTTGAAAGGTCATCTAGTCTATTGTGGGAAACCAACCTTTGGAAAGTGATAGCTGTAATATTCCCCACAAATGCTTGTTTTACCTGTTCTTAAACACCTCCTGTGCTGGAGATTCCATAGCCTTGCAAAGCCATCCATCTCACTACTTAATTACATTTATGTTTACATCTTTCCCCACAGGCTATCCTAAATCTTTCTTGTTGCAATCCAAACCTATTACTTCTTGTTCTACCTGCACTAGATGTGAGGATAGTTTTCTCCCTTCCTCGTTACTGCTAATTTCACATATGTGAAGACCATTATCACATCTCCCTGCGATCTTCTCTAAAGAAGAGACTAAATAATCCTAATCCCTTCAATTTGCAAG
The DNA here is from genome assembly GCF_965140245.1 of Athene noctua. Taxonomy (NCBI): domain Eukaryota; kingdom Metazoa; phylum Chordata; class Aves; order Strigiformes; family Strigidae; genus Athene; species Athene noctua. The sequence goes on along the minus strand of NC_134037.1, from coordinate 7,710,961 downwards.
TCATGCTTTCTAGATTTCTTACCATTTTTGTTGAACTTCTGTGTGTCTTCTGTCATTGGCCTACATATTTCTCAAATTGAACATGGTAATTCAGTTTAATTTAGCCAAACCAAGTAGAATAGAAGGATTAGATCACTTGTTGTATTAATAATATTGTCTATTTTCTTTGTCAAGTATCATCCTATTTTTTACCAGACATTTCTTTTTTTTGGTGAAAATTAGTTTAATTCTACTCTGGTTCCTGAATATACTTTCAGTATTCACTTTTGGATGTCTGCATAATTCATGATCTGTGTATTTAATGAGATTTCTCTTTATCACCAACTCATTCATGAGGGTATTGAATATTACCACAGACTACAAAACTCTGCTCATGACATATTTCCTGGTAGAGAGTGCAGCATTGGCAACCATTTGTTTCTCAGCAGTTTTTTTCTCCCATGTATTATTACTTTGACTTGCTCCTAAGAATGCTGTTTAAAATGATATCAAAACCTTATTACAAGCAAGATAAATCATCTATGCTTCTCCTTCATCCAAAAGGTCTGTTGCTGTGCCAGAAAAAGAGTTTAGTTTGGCTTGGCAAGATTTCTTCTAAAAAAATCCACAACAGCAATTTTTCCTCTTGTGCTGTTTTGCAGGCGCTGTAATTCTCACTTATCAACTCTGGACCATAGAGTCACCTGACTTTAAGGTTTTGATGGGAGACCTAAACAGCTTGATTTGTGGAACAAGTTCCTGAAGTGCGGTGTTTCTTTGCTTCCTGTCCCCCAAACTATCCATCTTGACTCTAATAGTGTAAGCAGACTGGAACCCTGTTGTACATCTCCATATTTCTCTAAAGATGACGATAGGGATGTTGTTTCACTACCAACTGCAGCCCAACCTTTGGCTCCCAAATATAGGATTAAAAAAAAAAATAATAATAATCTTTTTTAAAGGTATTTTCTGCTTTTCAGCTAGACCTCAGTTATGTGGGGTTGGAAGTAGCAGCTGTGCTACTGTTACCCTAGCAGCTGACCTGGATTATGCATCAGGTTGGGTGCTGCTAACAAGGGGGCTACTGTCCCTGCTCCCACCCCAGGAGCACCAGCTGTGGGGCTTTCTGCACCGGCCTCTGCAGACAGATCTGCAGTTGCTCAGCTGGACATGAGCCAGCTCTGATTTGAAACCCGAGAAGCTTCATTAGTGCAGTTCTGTGCCTAAACAGATCCGTAAACCCTGCTGAAAGCACCGGGCTGCTCTCCCTGAGCTGCGTGTCGCTTTTGGACCAGAGCTGCTTCACCTGCAGCTGTGCTGCAGTCCAGATGATGGAAGTTCAGGGCTGCTGCCTGTGAAAGGCCACGCTAACAAATTCACTTTGTAATGCTTATTCAAGCACTGGCTGCGCCTTCTTTTCGGATGAAAAAAGAATCTGCATCCATGATTTCAGTACATGTAACAGGATTTTTTAAAGCACTTTTCAAATGCTACTCTTTCATGTCCCTAAATGTCCTTTTATGCAACCAACCAAATGTGGGTTGTTTTTTTCTGTGCCTAATAGATGAATACAGTGAGGGGAAATGGGTCTTATATTGCAGGGTGGTTTCCAGCCCTGGTCTCTAGTCAGTGGCCCAACTACATGCAACTTCTGGATTGTGGGAGAGACTCAACTATTGGGATACTCCTATGTGGTTCCCAGGAGAATAAGAAAGCAGAGGAAGACAGCTCAACTATCCTGCAGATATGTGCAAATTGGGATATCCTTGGATTTGACCTTTATTTAATGAACACGCCCTAAAAATCCATGTTACCCACCATAAACCCAGCACAATAAGCCACTCCCTTCCAAACATCTTGACCCCAAATCCCCAAAGCGCCACCAGATACTTATCACATACTTTAGAAAGCAGAAAGTACTCTCCAAAAGTCCTTAGGAGGAGGAGGAGCCAATGGCTCCCAGATGTCCCATTGATTCCCTGAGTATAACCTCAACTGGGTGCTCAGCTGGCTCTGGGGTAGCCCAACAGAGTTGGATTCAGCTCATCTGCTTCTCCCCAGATCACTAATTTTGGGTCTATAGGCATCAGCATAGCAAAGCAGCTGCCTGCCATAAGCAAAGTGGGGAATCCATACCTGGAGAGCTGGCAAACGGAATGTAATCCAGGAGGCTGCATTGCCAGCACAATGTACAATGTGTCCCTTGACTCAGAGTCATTACTGAAAGTAACTTCCAGTCTTTGTGTTTCACATTCTCAAGTGATATTTTGCTGCTTGACTTGCCACCAAAGTCTAGGAACAGGAGGGTGAGAGACTTCTGTTTGCCATGTAATGGCTAAAGAGGTGGGTCTGCCTTAAACTCATTATTATTAACCCTGAGACACCTCCTATTTAATTCTCAGAATGTAAAAAACAGAGAAGATTTAATTCACAGTACATTTGCAAAAAAGCTCAGACTATACAAATAAGCATCTCACAGCAACTGCAAGTAGAGGCAAGTTCCAGAAAGTGAAAAAATAGTCTGATGCATGTCATCTTGTGGTTTTTCGCTAGATTAATGAAAAGCCCACACAGCATAATTATGTTTACAATAAGCTTACAGGAGTTTTCCCACAAGGTAGAGGAGAGTCATAGAGGGATCAGGTTAAACCAATTATTTAACCTTTACAGAGCTAAACTTGCAAGTGTTTCAGAGGGAGGGAAAAAGGACTATTTTATTGGTTGCTTATGACCATGTATTAAAATAGTGGTCTCCTTTTTTTATTCTATCACGTTGCAGGAACATATCCTGGCAGATCCAATTCAGATGACCGGGAAACAAATTGTTGGATGCTACATGACTTAAATATTCCACTGCTAGCACAAGTTTGCTCTTTGCTACCATGAATGAGTCTCCTCACAAATAACCTAACATGTCTGGCAAGGCTCTTCACAGAACATGGCATCCAGATTGAGGGGTTTTAACGATAGAGTGAACAAATGAATCATCAAGCTTGACTGGGAGTTGTTGCGTTCACTAAAATCAAGATTTCCTTTTCTGGAGCTGGTCTTTTGGGCTTGAAACAAGTGGGCAGTGGTGGAAAGCACTGAAAAGAAAACAATATAGTATCATTTATCAGGCCTTTTGCAATGTCAGCTCTCCATTGTTCTTGCTTAAAAAAAATACATACTTCTTGGCTTTCCTAATTCATCAGAGAGACATGCAGTTGTTCTGGTTTAGACATTAGCATTTGTTTTGTTTATTCCAGTTCCAGTGGGCAAAAATGAAGTAAACCTGATTAATTCAATGGTCTACCTACAGTTTTTCAAAAGGATATGGCAAGTTGTGATAGAGTAGAGCTTGAGAAACACAGATATAACACCCTAGGGGCTAAATTCTATGGATGTTGTTGACAGAGCATGTGTCTAAATGATCTTCCAGCTAGTACTGGGCAAAATCAATTTTTTTTTTTGTTTTGCTGACAATTTGAAAATGTGGGGAAAAAAAACAGATTACTGCTCAAAATTCAAACACTTTGGCAAACTGCACCTTAGGGAAAATATTCAGAGCACTTGATGTGTTTAATCTGAATTTGAGAGCTTCTTATTCTTCAAGAGAGGAAAAAAAAATGGGGTTTGTAACAAATTGCCATTTCTGTCAAAAAATACCAAAAGATTTCATTAAAAAATGCTGTCTGAACCCCACCCAATTACCGGTTATAGACTGCAGCCAACACCATGCTTTACGCATCAGATAATAATTAGCTGGCCTATAGAATGATGTAAATGAAAATAATATCTGAATGGTCAACGTGGGGCTCTCCAACTATTTGCTCCAAAGCCATTCACACATGGTCCCATGCTGGCAAGGCACACAGGTTGGGACCCACTGAGAAAGCCACCCCTCCAGCTGCCGAGGAAGCCATCCAGCACAGGCATCCCAGCCTCTGTAGGGTTGGGTACCATGGTTAGAAATGAGTTACAGGACCCACGGGGAGACATTAACCTTTTTTCCACCTGTGAATATCTCCTGGCAGTCCTCTGCTCCCTGTTCCGTCTGCTTTGTGTAGGGCAGGTCTCATTTGTATGGTGATTTTGGCAAGTAGCTCACTGGGGTCAGGGAGGTGCACCGCCTGGGTGTGCATGGACTGATCCTTCCTATGTGTCCTACAGTAGGTGACATTTGCTCTTGTAATCCTAGTAGCAACAACCAACAATAAATTAGCTCCTGACCTACTACAGAGCTATCTGACCAAGAGACAGTTTAGTCTGCAGGCACGACGCTGTACATCAAACAGTACTCAAATTTCTCCTTGGCTTTTGTATAACTTAGACAAGATAACGCCTTGAAACACTTCAAGAGCAAGGTCAAATATTTTCAGTTACAGGATTTCCAGTTCAGCAACTCAGTTCCTATTCGGGCAGCAAAGATGTGCAATTTTCCAGTTGTGCTAGTCAAACATGAGGGATTCGTAATCTTTTCGCACCTCTGAAAATTAGGCCAATTATCCAGATACCATAAAGGAATTGGCTGACTCAAGGTCTCATCCAGGAGTGGGAGTGGGAATAGATGTAGTAACGATCTGAGGTTTTTCATTGCATTTATTCCTCTCACCATTTTAATCAGAGCAGTTAAAGTATTACAAAGTCAAGCAGAGATCCTAAGCCACCTGATAAATGGATCGCATTTTCTGATTCACCTGCATTGCTGCAAGAGAACTGTAACAAAGCATAGGCAAAAAGTAACTTCTTGTGACATGTCATCTCTAAGATTATGTTCTGGGTCCGAGTGAATGAAAAACATATAAACACCCTTTGTCACAGTAACTCTTAAGATTGCCTAACAAATACTATTAAAACACTATAATTTTCAGTTCATTGTGTCTTTCCCAAGATTCTGTGTTGGGACTGAAATTTTCCATTTTGGTTGCTAGTTTATAACTGGGGGTTTTTTGTTGTTGGGTGTTTTTTTTTTTTTTTTGTGTGTGTGTCCTTTTTGGAGTGGAGAAATTTGGTGTGAATTGGTTAGCCATTTCCAAGAAGATGACTGAATTAATTTTGGGGGTTAAATTCTGAGGACATATCCTTTGATTTCTAATGGGAACCTCAAATTTTGCAGCTGGCTGGCTGCTATGGATGGGATGAGTCTTTTGAATTCCCCGTGAGAATCTGCCCAGGATTGGCAAAGTTTCAGGCTTTTGAAAAACCACAATTCACACAGTTTTTAAGATGTTAGACAACCTCCCCAAAGCTTCCCTCTGCCCAATTATTCTGTTATCTCAAGTGGCAGAAGTCCGAGAGGGTGATACAAAGTCTCCAGCCCTGCTGATGGCCCATGTGGGTGTCAGGACCGTAACTCCGGTGGGAATGTCTACTTCTTCAGGCTGCCTTCTTAAAAACCTGCAAAATAAAACAGAAATGTTAACTGCAGGAAGATGCAAAGGTTAGGAATCACCAAATTTAAGGGTGGTTGTGCATCTTCGGTTTGGTTTCTTGGGTCTAAGTGGTGTTCATGCAGATTTTAATGACTCGGTGACTTCCTACATTTCCCATTGACCTCTGCCTCATTCAATGCAATGAGGCTCTGCTTTGGGAACTGATGTTCTGAATGAAGAAGACTTATTTTCAGTACTGCTATCTCAGTGCTTTCAAAGTGTGGAAAGGGTAAGAAAAGAATAGAGAATGAAGGTTGAAGGAAACAAAAAGATGGTCTCTTGATTAAATTAGTTGATTAGTAAATTATATCCTGGTGTCTGTTAAGCCCATCTTTGGTCACTGAAACCAAACTTTTCCCACAAGTCATTAACTATACATTTTGCATCTTCTAGATATTTGATAAGATCTTAGATTCTGACTTGCAGAAGCAGCTATCATTCTCAACTGCAGCTGAACTCAACATGCAAGATCAGGTCAAGTATCTCACACAGTGTCCCCCTAGATCTCCTTTTTCTTCAGTCTCCCTATGCCTTGCTTCTCTGACAGACCAATGGAGATGACAGCACCCCTTCCTCTCCATTTTGGGAAGATTGATGGGTGAATGTTTGTGAAGCCCTTGGATTCTGTGGTGGTGAACCCCACAGGAGAAGCCACAAGGAAATTAATAATTCTGTCTTCAGAATGAGATTTGTACTGTAAATAAGGCCTGGGGTCACACTTCAGATAATAAGCAGAGAACAAAATATTGAATTAGGAGAGCACCATCCATTCTGAATGAGGTGGTGTAAAATATACTAGGTGTTCATTTAATTAAAGACTTATATAATTCATACACACAAGGGAAATGATTTAAGGTTCATTTTTGAGTTAAGAATTGATTTGCAGCCTTAATAATGCTCTTTTAAAACAGTGTGTGGGTGGCATGTATGTTTGTTATAGCCTGCCAGCCAGGTAATTCAGGGAAAGAGGGAAGCTTTGAGCTTTCAGCCCCTGGTCATTTCTTATGGATAATTCACTACCTGCACATCCTTCCTGGAAGCTGCTACATGTGTGTTACTGATGGCTTATAAAAACAAAACAAAACCAGAAAGATGTAATGCAATATTTATTTAAAATCCCTGTTTTGGGAAATCATTGAATCATGTCTGTCTTGAGGCATTGTGGTTCCTTTTCTAAATACTTCTTACTGAAGATATTTCACCGTAAAACAACCAGTCTTAGGGCTGCCTGTTTCAGGGCCAGGGAAGAATTATTTGAAAATCAACTCTCAGCCTTTCAAAATTAGAAATTCTTTGTTGAAACACCCTCTATTTTCTTTAAGATCAAAACCCACACTTTGTTTGAGAACATGGATTATTATTTCAAGGGATTTTAAAAACTTGTCCTGAGTAGACCAATGTGAATCACTGGTTTTTACCTATGATGGTGGGTTTTTTTAATTATGACAGCAGGCACCTGGAGTCTGTCGGGGCCTTTGCCTGTACCCAGCTGCATCCTTTCACTCTGATCCCACTTTCAGCTTCAACACTATGGAAACAGAAAACTGATGCAGCTCTGTGCAGCTGGAACACAGGGAAGATTTCCTGGATGGAAATGGGTGGGTCCTGGTTTGGAGACACTTGTAGGGGCCTGGGGCTGGGTTACTGAGCATAAGGAATTAACCATCGGGGACATTTGGGAACAGGACTGAAGGAAGCAGATGGGAAAATCCTGGCTGAAGCATTGATGCCCCACACATGTGGATCATGGGAAGGAAGTATCAGACACACATGGCCAGAATGGGACTGCTTAAAATGAGCAAATTTGGCCAATACCTAGTAGCATAGGTCTCTGCCTACAGTTTGCCCTGTATCATACACATAGTGCCAAGCTATGAGGTAGATACAGACAGTTGGGATAGCTGCGATCTTATGGGTACAGAAAAGAAGTGCATATTGCTGTTTCCAACTCTTGCAACTATTAACTGTGCACCTTTAGATGAAGAAAATCCCCAAGAGGCACAAGCCAAGCACATCTGTAGTGTAAGTGTCTGGAAGCCAATGAAATGGAACACATTTTCACCAGTAGGCAACCAGTGATTCAGAGATTTTTTTTTTTTTTTTTTTCAACCATTGATGCCTCTTGTTAAGCACCTACATCTGTTTTGTGAACATCTAAAATTAGAGTGGCCTGACAAAGAAAAGCTTCAAGCCTCTGCAGGTCCAGCAGAAGTCACTAACAATCAAAATCTGACCCTGAAACCTTTGACTTTAACCACCCATGGCTGTATAATTTGCTCCGCAAAGAAGATAACAATTTCCTGCCTTAGTGATGCAGTTTGAGAACTATGACCACATTTTATTTTCTAAAGACCGATACAAGCAGTCAGAAGGCACTTCAATGGGGGGAGGAGACTGGTTTCTCACCTGATGCAAATTACCCCCCAAATCTAAGAGCATGGTCCTCTGGGTTTCTGGAGGAGGGGGAAAAAAATATCTTCCTCTCTGTCCATTCATTTCTGTCTCTTCACTCCTTCTTTTCTGTATCTCTCTTTTCCTCTCACTAAATAAAAAGACAAGGTTGCTTTCCTGGGCCTCCCAGGAGAGTTTGAAATAATTCTAAAAATGCCGCCAAAAGGACTGTAAACATATCTCTCCCTGGGATTTAATTAGTAGAAAGTGTATATTTGAAGCAATCTAATAGCCTTTGCCATGATGAAGTCTAACATGCCAGCTTGTGTCTGGAAAAGAAAAAGGATCTGGACAACACCTTCACTGTCAAAAAAAAAAAAAAAAGCTGGTGAAGGCAATAAATAATATTTGCTCTGTTGCCAGTTCATCAGTTCTTATTTAACCAGTCAATACAACAAAAACTTAATGCAAAACTGTACTGCAACCTTCTCCTACCCCTCCTTCCCTCTTCTGCTCTCTCTCTTTCTCTCTCTGGGATTGGCTTATTTAAAAACTATATTTCTGCCTAGGCATTCAAAAATGCTGAATGCCTCAAGCAAACTAGTAGAATAAGCATGTTTCTCTACTGTTTCTTGGCAGGGTCCACTGCCTGAGTCCTGCTTTAAATTAAAGCACATGTGGCTTGAGTTTAGCATTATCATGAAAATGAAATTACCACTTTAGAAAAGTCAAGTTATTTTGGAAGTGAAAACTGCAGGTCAGAGCCCACCAAAATTCCAAAAACTTGCTCGAAAAATGTCTCGTTGAAGGTTCAGAGCTGCTGCCGCGGACAGTGCATCCTTTTGGGTCCTGATTTATAGTCTTTCCCTTCATGGTTTCCTACATTTGTTACATGTTCTCAGGAAAACCTACCAGACCTTGGCTCTTTGTCACTGGCTCCCTCTGCAGCTCCTCCCCTGGAAAGGAGAGAGAGAAAAAAAAATCTATTAGAAATCAGCTACATTGACCTGAGGCTCATCCTACTGTTTTGAAGTCCTTTTGAAAATTGCCCTGGCACCGGTAAATACAACAAAGCCATGTTGAAGTGTTGACTGTTTGCTCAGCTAAAACCCCTCCGTACTATTACATTAATTTTCTTGCCGTCAGACAAGGGCTGTGTCGAGAGGAGACAGGCGCCCGCACTCTCCCAGATTTTTCATGCCCAGAGGTTTGAGTAGGTGGTAAATCTCATCTGTTGCAGCAACGTGGTGGTTTGAACAGGGTTGGGGTTTTATGTCTTTGTGTATGTGTGTGTGTGTGTCTGTATATCTGTGTTTTGGTTAGTTAATACCTAGGTTAACTATATATTTTTCTTTTCCTCTAGGTTTGTTATCATGCAAAACTAGATACATCAGATCAAAAATAAAAACAGATAGATGTCAAGTCCCACTGATGCTATTGAGATTGTGACGGAAGTAGATATTGGCTTGTCACACCGTGGTAGTAATGAGTCCATCTACAGGATGCCACTTGCCAGAATCTGAACTGTACCAAATGGGTGGATTGTTAAAGAAATATTGTCATATGGGCTTGATTCTTTTGCTCCACAACATTGATTTTATTTTATTGCAATTCCACTGACTTCAGTGGAGTGAAGCCAGTCTCTGGGAGGGTTGGGAAGAAGGAGGAGTCAACCGTCAACATGCCAAATATTGCAGCTGAAGTTGGAATGACCAGTGCGTTGTATAATCCTGTGGAAACATGTACGATGATTGTGCAAATGGAGCTGGTAATCTGGCTAAGAAGTCAAGCCATAATAACTCACACTGTTCCCTACACACACAAGCATGTACACTCATACACACAGAGAGAAAACTGTGTCTGGAAGAAAATAAATCCTCAGCCAACAACTTCAGAGACAGTTGGAAGGACAGGAGAATGTTGAGCGCCAAGAAAATTTTCCCCAAGCTAAGAATTAGTAACATTGCCTTGCTTATTGAGGTTTGCCAATATGACTGGAATTGATGGTGAAATGGCTACTGATTTTCAGAGAATTTGGATCAAGCCTTCATCCCTTTCATGGAGAGAATAGAATAGAATAGAATAGAATAGAATAGAATAGAATAGAATAGAACAATAGTTCAGTTGGAAGGGGCCTGCTATGATCATCTAGTCCCACTGCAAGAACCCCTTTGTAGGCACCTACTCCTAACTTTAAGCCAGTACACCTATAACACAAAGAGTTGGAGTCTGGCCAAAGTCCTACTATAATTTGAGAGGTAATCAAGAGCAGAGCCTAGAGTCCAAGTTTCTTTGTGCTGCTGTAGCGGTTTAAGGTCAGAAGGCAACAGAGCACCACGCAGCCACTTGCTTCTCCTCTCCTGCAGTGAAATGGGGAAGACAAAATACAACAAAAGGGTCAGGGATTGAGGCAAGGGCAGGGAGGGCTCATTCACCTGTTATGGTCATGGCCAAAAGACAGACAATTTGGGAAGAAAGAACATCAATTTAATTTGAATACCACCACCACTAATTTACCAATGAAAACGGACTAGGACAGTGAGAAATACAACCACATCTTTAAAAACCTTCCCCCACCCCTCCCTTCTTTCTGGGTTCAGCTTTGGTCCCAGTTTCTCTAGCTCCTTCCCCTCAGTGGTCCAGGGGGATAGGGAATGGAAGTTGTGGTCAGTCCCTCACACATTGTTTCTGCCTCTCCTTCCTCCTCAGGGGGAGGACTCCTCGCACTCTTCCCCTACTCCAGTGTAGTGTGCCTCCCACGGGATACAGTCCTCCATGAACTTCTCCAACATGGGTCCTTCCCATGGGCTGCAGCTCTTCCCGAACTGCTCCAGCGTGGGTCCCTCCTGCATGTTGCAGTCCTCCCAGTGACGAACTGCTCCAGCACGGGCTCCCCACAGAGTCCCGGCATTCTTCAGGTGCGGCCACCAGCTCCAGCGTGGGGACCTCCACGGGCTGCAGGTCGGCATCTGCTCCACCGTGGCCCTCCATGGGCTGCGGGGGCACGGCCTGTCCTCCCACCACGGGCTGCAGGTCGGCATCTGCTCCACCGTGGCCCTCCATGGGCTGCGGGGGCACGGCCTGTCCTCCCACCACGGGCTGTGGGGGTCTCTGCTTCAGGGCACCTCACCTCACCCTCTCCTTTTTCCTTCCACTGACCTTGGTGTTTCCATAGGTATTTCCCTCACTACTCCTCCTTCTCTCAGGTTCCCTTTCTTAAATATGTTATCACAGAGGTACAATTACTGTCACTAATTGGATCAGCCTTGGCCAGAGGCAGATCCAGCTTGGAGCTTGGGAAGGTTCTAACAGCTTCTCACAGGAGTCACCCTGTAACCCCTGCCCCACTACCAAAACCCTACCACATACAAACCCAGTTCAGCTGCATTTTGAGACATTACCATTGGTCTCATCGGCAGATGCACCTCTGCAGCAGCCAAGGGATTGGTCCTGAGGCTCCTGTAGACCTATTTCAGACACATTTCTTTTTTATTCCTACCTCTATTTCTTCCTCTCTTCTCCTACCTCTTTCTCTTCTTCTATTTCTTTTTGATAAGAGCAGCCATGACCAGGCTTTCCAAACCATCACAACGAGCAGAAGGGGGATTTAGTTCCTACAGAGGGATCCAAGGCAAGAAGTATCATTTCATCAGTCACAGTGCTTAAGGGCCTGGGGGTGAGAAGAGAGGGACACTGACGGCTTGGGGGTAGAGCACACTACTTCAAACACATCAAGAAGTGCAGAGGCATCTCTGGGGCATCGGCAGAGCTGGGAAAAGAGTGACTAAGGTCAGAGAGTCTAGGGAAAAGTGCTGATGGGCAAGTGTACATTAGTGGATGTAGCAACCACCTTACACTCAAGCAAATCACAGCTGTACTTAATTTTGATCAGATCCTATGAAAGGACATCTCTCTTGAGTCTGAAGGGGACGGGCAGGTGGGGGATTCAGATGGGAGGTCCTTTAGGCAGGGTGAGGGTTGGCAGGCAGTGAGGATGCAGCTGCCTGTAGGTGGCTGTGAAAAGGCAGGGGGCTTTGCTTTGTGGGGAAGGAAACAAAAGAAACACTGTTTTGTGGGGCAACAGGGATGAGTACAAGGTAAGGAACAGATTAGAGGGTCACAACATGACATCTCTCTCCCTTCCAGGGCATTTTTAACCAAACTTGAATTTGTGCTCAAGATCTGCTACTGCTAATCTGCTAATTGATCCTTGTGGGTCCCTTCCAAGTCAAGATATTCTATGATTCTACCCCAACATATGTCCATCTCTCACGCATGACTACCCCCTTTCATCCCATGTGCCAGCATATCCTCTCGCCAGTTGAACGTACCCCGTACTCATTAGGTAGTTTCCAACACACAGGTGTCACAGGTCTCTCATCACCAACAGAGCACTCCAATCTAAGGTCGTAGGATGCAAAATGTGCAGTGAGTGGCCACCTCTGCTCCAGTGAGCTTCCAACCAAGCACCCTGTCTCTGCAATAAGCAAATAAATCATTACGTAAGGAAGAGGCTTAAGCTCCATATCTGAAAATATTATTTTCAAAGGTGAAGCAAAGCAGCTGGTGGGAAAAAAAATATATCTCTTAGCGTTCATAAACAATGAGAGTCTCAAAATGAACTATTGCCAACTCAGGGAAGAGATCCTGGAGTCACTGCAGCTCTTTGAAAATAGGAACACAGGTATCAGCAGTCTGAAAAGCAGAGAGAGAAAACTTCTCAGCAAAGACTAAACTATAAAGCAGAAAACATCACTATTGAACTATACAAATGTCTCTTGGGCTCATTTCTTAAAAAATCTGTAGGCCTTGTCACCTCATCTCAAAATAAAATAACAGAGGATCAGGAAAGGTAAAGACAGTAGTGATCAAGGATGATCAGATGTAGGTATGATGGGGTATCTGCAAAAAGAGAGACTGGAAAAAAGACAGCTGCTAGATGCTTGTAGAAATGCAGTGTTATGGAGAAAGGAAGTAGGAAACAAGTGCTTTCTATTTTGTAGAAGATGGGAAGTGGAAAGCACCACGGGAAATCATCAGTCTGAAGGTTTAGATCAAAAAAGTATTTTTTAATCAAAAATATAGTTGAGGAAGAACATTGTTTCAGGCTTGTACAGAAGACAGAGGTGTTAATGGGTTTAAGGTGAGATTAAATAATCCAGGAATAATAGGTGTACTAGTGAACAGGCTCTATAGCCGCTAACTGAAAAAAATTTCTGCTGAGCAGTCTGTGGGACAATGAGTGGGTACACTAGTAAAAATCCCTTATTTTCACCAGCTTATCATGAGATTTATCATTGCTTTATCACAGATATGATGGGGGAATATCCCCTTTAATAAAATTGCTCCTTGGTTGGTGTACTCAAGGTTAGTGTGGAAAGCCCCACATTTGAATCCTCTTCTTGGCTTTCAACTCAGACTATTTTTTTTCCTGCAGAATGCTGCCTATCTGCTGAGCCATCCTCTTCCCTGAGTACATCTACACTGTCATGTTAGCTCATGCCTCAAATTTGCGCTCAGCCCTGAACTCTCTGATCATCTGTGCCAGTGCTGGGCTCATTCTCTGACTCATGTCTGCAATGAGCTAACTGGTTCTCCAGTCAGAGGAAATTCAGGAATCCAGGAGCAGGAAGGTAGGTGGAAGATGATCTTTTCTTGTGGTTAGCGTGAACACTTGGGACACCTACTTGCCAATTCTGGTCCCATATATATACAGGAATATATATGGTTTATTGTCCTATAATACACACACATATACATACGAGAAATATTTGTATTATATATTATTTAAGTTTATTATATATCTAATGAGGAGAGTAATAAACCTGAAGGAGACCAAATGTAAGAATCTCTATATCTGAATATACTTTTCTACAGCAAAAGGATGAATTTCATCTTCGGATTGCCATTTCAGATTATGTAAAATGGCACTAGACCCTAAAGAGCCACACTGAGAGGCAGAACTTCAGCCTTACTTCTTTCTCCCTGACCTGACTCAACTTTCAAAGGCCCCATAAAGCCACAAGAAGGTCATAGTGATGGACACAGTCCTTTCTCCTGTAGATGGGCTATAGGTCTTGTGAGGGCTCCCTTGAAAAAGCTGTAAATCAGAGGGAGCCACTCTGGTGGTGAGCATCAGGCCTTAGGCTGCCACATGAATCCAGTTTGTAGCCCAAAGACCTTGATGATGTCCTAAATGGCAAGATGTCTGCAGGCATGTGATACAGCTTCAGATTATGACATGTAAATGTAGGTGACTACCTGTAAACTGATTTCTAAACTCCAGGTATAGCTGATGGAGGTCTAGTTGGCAGAGTCAGTGAGGTGTTCAGAGTGATTCAACTGACCAGATCTAGGTGTCTTAACCTGCAAACTGGTTCCCATCCTAGCTTCTTGTGGCTGAAATATAAGAATCTACATTTCTGAAGGGAATATATGTCTTCCTAATGTTAGATTAACGGTAAAGCTCTTGAGAATCTAAATTTTGTCTGTAGACCCTAACAAATTGCTTATGGTGGCTCCTTTATTGAACTCTTATTAAAATTTCTGTCCTGTAAATCCCCTATTTTAAGAAGGTGACAAGGTTACTTCCTTTTTCTATAGGATATAGCAAAGATAAATATAGTAAAGGTTTTTAGGCTTTCAAATACTATTGTTCAGTGTGAAGTACTTTAAGTAGATATATGCTAGGTAAATATAGCAATAGCAGTTCTCATTTACAAAGCTAAGAAAAAGATTTTTTGCTATAAATTTTTTTATGTATGGCCCAGAATTCCACTGCCCTATCTCCATATTTATTGTATAAGTGTAAGAAATAAATATTTATTTGAAGACTCCAGTATCTCTTATTTGGTTAATGTCCTACAAGTATTTAAATGAGTCATTTGATGGCTCTGCACTTCATGATTGGTTAAGCTATTTAACATACTTTATTGCTTCTGTGATTTATTGCCTGATGAGGACACTCAAGAAAGTCTGAGAACCTCTCTGGGGTTTATTGAGCTGGTACATATTTTATGCTGATTTCAAATAAATCAATGTCTATTACAGCATAAAAAATGGGAACGTTGGAAAGAACATTGAGGAGAACTATTTCCGGAGCTTTGTGTTCTGCTTCATGCATAAAGCATGAGGGCTTCATTAACATGGAAGTATGTGCATGTGAACCTTTAGGTCCTTATTAATCATTTTGGTGATTAATACATGGAGCTCAATTATTCCCATGAGCTTCTCTAAAAGAAACCATAACACACACACTGTGTGAGGTGGTTCCTCGAAGGAGTGTGTTCCAGTAATGTCTCAGATACCCTGTATGTAGGAATCTCTTGGTAGATAGATCTGTTCAGCGTGTCCTTCCCTGCTCCACTCATGGCATTTCAAACAAGTCCATCAAGAAATGAAGTCAAGCATTGCCAGTCCTTGTTCAGCTGGCACCTGGGTAACTCACAGCCTTCAGGAGCTCTGCTGTTGACTTAATGAAAGAAGGAATGTGATTCTGTGAATCAGAAAACAATTATGTGAGCTTATTGACTCAGGACTTCACTGTGATGTAAGTACTCATGCAGATGGAGTTAAGGTTTCAGGATGATTGTCACGACTCTTTCTCTTGGCAGCTATCTGTGGACTGTGAGGTCTTCTCTGGGCACCATACTGAGGCTCGAGAAAAACAAGACTCCTCGAATCTCTAGTTTGTGCTCAATGAGCGTGGTGGGAGCAAGTAGAGAAGCACTACCCAGGTGTTTTCTGGGGTGGTCATTCTCAGCAGAGGACAAGAAGGACAATGTCATGGTAATGCTGAATTTTCGTGCAAGAAGTCTTCTGCAGTTTTTTCAAGCCTTATGCTCCCTGAAAATTTAATATATTTACTCTCTGCTTCATAGTCTGGACTGACCTTCACAGAAATCTGACAAGTTATATCTTCTGTTTTTGACAGATTCTTACCTACTCAACAGATATAATAACTTGGTCAGTTTTACGCCCGAACTAATTTCACCTGGACTATGTATTTAGTTTGCTTGTGAGAATGGCAAGTGAAACAGCATTGATTATGAGACCCTTCTAGTTTCCCCAATCAAAATCTCTGTTTTCCTGTTTTGAAAGAATACTAGATTGGTTTAATCTTGGCAAATCCTTACTGGCTGCTACTCATGTCCTTAGTATTTTCCAGGTGTAATAATTTGTTCACTTGTTCATTCCAGAATTTTTCTGGGGCTAAAACATAAACTGACTGGCCTATGGTTCCTTGACTTCTCTATTCTCTTTTTGTAATGGACACTATTTCCAATTTCGGTTTTTCACCTTTCCACCAAAGGTTTGTCAAAGATAATTGCTAACATTTGTAATGCTGCTTTACCCTGCTCTTGCAGGCTATGTCTGTTTGTGCAAGCACTGTGGTGCAATAGGAGTGGATCAGTCATAAGAAACAGTCCCAATGACCACACTCTGCTTGTTTGGGTTTTTCCTCAGACTAGCTCTAGTTTGGTCCCAGGGACTTTATGCCCATTAGCGATTACTAATTAACACTCCCAAAGTGTGTCTTCCTGTTTAGTTTCATTGTGAAGTCTAAGCCTGTCTGGAAAGCAAACCAGAGCACAGTAAATGGAGCTGATTAGGAGATCTTCTGTAAAAGTGAATTCCCCGTTCAATCTCGAGGGATGTGGAGCTGCACTCTCAGCAGCCTAGACTTGAGTTCATCAGTCTCAACTAATCTGAGAGTAAATAAATCATAGAACTACTTATTGTTCATGATGTTGATCATCTTAGAACTTTAAATGAAAATTTGTTTAAAAGGTGTTAAGCATATTCTTGTGCCAGCATTATCTGAAAATAGTTCTTCCTCTCCGTTGGGTAATAGGCCAACTTTCCTTGTTTCTTGTCTTACTGCTGATGTATCTATAGAATGATTTCTTGATAAATTGTATATTTATTGCTACTTTAATCCCATTTTGTGTTTTGGGCTCTCTGACTTTGTTCCTAACTTATTTCTGCTCTTCTCATATATTCATACTAGTCATCTGCCCTCATGTCTACTCCCTGTATGCTTCTTGTGCTTGAGATCTACCAAGACCTCATGCTTTAGCCAAGCCGTCTGCTCCCATGTTTCCATGAACAGATTAAAATCTAATACCAGAGCATGAATTTGGACATAACGATTACTTAATATCCCTTCCAGCCCTTTATTTACATGATACTATGATGGTTTTCTTTGTACTGTCACAGCAATAATTTATTAATATTGCTGGTACATTGCTCCTTGGAGAATCACAACCTGTTCTGGAAAGACTGTTGCTTACATGTGCAAGAAAGGAAGCAGATCATGACCTGTGTCCAGACCTGAATCAAAGACTATCCAGGATATTCAGGTAATTCAGGAAGAGAGCGGTATGACATGTACAGCCACGAAGCTGTGTTTGCAGAACAGCACTTCATAGCAGGTCGTGAATAGACATGAGTGAAATTTAGCAACTGCTCTGGCTGAGGATTAAAATTTCTATGAGTCAACAGACTGGCTTTTAACCAGAGGGAGTCATGTCTAGCTTCCTACAGCAGTTGGAAACCTGCTGTAGCCTTGGAAGTGTCCAAAATGTTATGCAAAAGCAGAGATTTTTTTGTTGGTAGTGTGATTGTTTGATTTCTTTTTTTCTTTTTTCCTTTTTTTTTTTTTTTGCACAGAAGTTGTTCTGAGGACACAAAGTTCTCATCCAGAATCAGAAGTCATGGCTTGTGTTACAAGAGTACAGGAGAACTGGCAAGAAACACGGAGCCCATGAGAACAAACTAGCAACACAATGGATTTTCAATATTTAATCAAGTTCTTGATGATCACAAATCTTGCAACACATTCCAAAACTACTAAAAACTCTATACAGAAACCAGCTGAGCCAATATTTAAAGTCTTTTTAATTTAACAGAACCCATTTTTTATAGTATCCAGGATATGTTTCTGGCTTTCCTACTTGTCACATGATCTCCTGTCCAGATGTGCTGGTGTATATCTAGTAGTGGACCAGCCAAACCACAGCACTTTCCTCCTGCTTGTAGCGCGTTACTGTAATTCAACCATACTTCTCCCAGCTACAGAAGCACTACATTAATATGTGGTATAACAACAATAACACAGGAGGGGATAAAGCTAACCATAACTTTAACTATATATCTAAAAATAATAATAATAACAACGGAGTGACCCTATTCAAAGAGGTTAATTTGTGTGCAGAGTATAAAATCCAAATATGCAGTTTTTTTAAAAGCTTCCCCTTTTTCTCACCTGCAACAGAAAATTTGTGCTGAGGAGATGATTTCTTGCAGCTTTCTTCAGGAAATTAGCTTCCCCCTTTGTTTAGATCCCACAGATTATACCGTGTGCTCTTAGACAAACCCATGGGCAGCCAGCTCAGGTCTCCCACATTTTTGCAGCCATTTTTTCTCAGTGGTGGCTGCCATGCAGACTGAGAAGGGAATTTCAGACTTGTGGGTTAATTATTAACACGGTGAAGCGCTGGCAGCGTGCTCAGAATTAGAAAGGAAAGACCCGAGGGCTGATTCTTCCCTCCTGTTCACAGGATAACCCCACTGGGCTGACTGCGACCTCCCAAAGCAAGGGCCGTATCCACACTCCCCCATGGAAAGTTAGTGGGATTCTTATGAATGGCTCCATTAGGAGCCGAACTGGCTCGATGCCAAAGAAATCAGTGGAGTTGCTTCTGATTTACACAGGGGTAAGCATGCGGGTGTATTAAATCCATAATCCTTGTCCCCACAGCGGCCAGGAACTCAGCAGCTGGATCCTGCAAAGTGCCACAGAAAACCCTCCAGTGTCAAAAAGTATCGAGGACCCCATCCATGTCAAAAACCATTGAGGATGCTGACACAGCAGCATACCAGGCAGTTTAGGAGATGAGGAAAACTGGGTTCAACCAACTCAGTCCTAAACAGAGACTTCACCTTGTGTGCTTTTGCAGTCTCCATCACCCAGGACCTTAGCACTTCATCCTGAGATCATTACTGTGCCTTTGGACAGTGCAGTGATGTTATTTTACAGAAAAAGAGGTCCAAGTTCCCTATGCCTAGCTTTGCACACTCTGCTTAGACGGCAGATGAGTCTAACTGGCTTAGATATCCCCTGAAGTCTGTGCAGAAAGGAGGCCACCAAGAGACCTCAGCTGCCTTCTGAGGGGGGCCCAGAGCTACTACACTTATTTATGTCCCTTGATGTAGATGGTCTGACTCTAGCCCAGAAAACACAATGGGATTATTTTGAGGGTAGGGAAGCATTTCTTGAGGAAGCATTAAGTACCTAATTCCTGCTGAAAGCTGAGGAAATGACAAGTCAAACCCATTTGGGAGACTTTGAAAATCCCAATGATTGTTTCTTTACTTTTGCAGAACTGCCTCCATGTCATGTGGCTCTATCATGGATCCTTGGCATATTGGGAAGCTGAACAGAGGTCTCTGGGTGTCAGCCTCACCAGCAATCTGTCCTTACATGAACGAAAAAGACAACCAGGGTGTCCCACCACTGCTTGGCCCAGAATTCACCCCAGAATGCAAAAACTCCAAACTTCCATTGTTGCTCCTGAGCCAGTCTATCAGCTCATTGGTTTTGGTGACCTCTCCACGCCAGGTCTTAGTGATGAAGATGTTCTGCCATGGATTTGAGATTCTGTCTACTCACCCAAGGAGCAGTAACACTGGAAGAGCTCAGAGTGTCCTTTCCCCGCTAATACAAGTGCCTTCATCTTGAGATTCATCAAAGGAGAATCATCAAAGGAGAAGAGGAAGCTCTGCAACCCAGGGACCAACAAGTTTCTAAGCACCATGCACCCCAGACATACACACCCACTCCTCACGGCATCTGGCTGCTTAATTTGGTTTATTTTGGTCTGGTTTGCTTTTTCTTTTTTCTTCACTTCTTGCTCTTCATCTTTCCTGACTGACCTCTATCAGAAATCCATGGTTCTTGAGTTCCAATCAGCTCCTGCCTGAGCACTGATAGGTGAAGATTTATTTATTTGTTTTCCTGTGAGGATATCGTCACCAAAAATAATAATAATAATAATAAAAAATAATAAAAAAAAAATTGTTCTTAACAGGGATTTGTTCTAAAGCAAAAAAACCCAACAAAAAAAAAAAAAACAAACCAAAAAACAAACAAACCAAACCAACCTAGGCTGGTTATTTTTTGTGGGAAATCATGACATTAAAACAGCTCCTGGTTCCCGTTTATTCCCTTAATAAAACAATTTTTAAAAGTCTTCCACTCACCACACAGCATTAACCTTCAAGCAGAAATGGGATCAACTGCTTTTATTTTTTCAGCAGCATTTCCTAGCTTGGCTAGGCAACTAGTGCTAAGAGGGTGTGTGTGTAAATATACATTATAATCACATTACAAATCACTGCTAAACAGAGCAAACACGGACTAAAGGCTGTCTGTGATCAGAAGAGGGATTGTAGATTGGATTCCTGCAGTCCTGGAGTCAATGGGAAGGTACTTTCCAATTTCAATTTACAACAACGTTTACGGAAGGGTGATACCTTCAAGATCAGTGTGTCTGCATCCCTTCCATTGTGCCAGCAGTGTTATCTAGCTGGTAAGTTGTATCCACTTAAGCTGTAGTGATAAAGCAAGCTTTACTGGTGTATATTTTACAGAATCAACACAACATTGGGAGAGTAAATTAGGGCCGGTTCTGCCTTGTGCATTATCAAATCAAATTTAAGTTCCTAAATTAGAGTCATGAAGTTTATGCCTTCTGTGTAGGAGTAAGCTGCAGTGTAATCTCAGTGTGGCCAGAATGCCTTTATCTAGAGTCATGAGTGAACACTAACAGAGCTCTCCCAGCAACTACATCAATTTTCCTCTTGGTTTCACCCACTTCAGCAAACATGAGATAAAACATCAGACATTGCCAGCAAATAATAGTTGCACAAGGTAAACCCCTGCAACTTGTTGTACAGACTCTGCTATTCGCTCAGCTCTAGATGCCAGAGAGTTAGATGAAAACAAACATACATACCCCAAAAGCACATCAATATCTGTCTTGTTATCTCATTTGCATGATTGATATCTGGGAATTAAACAATTATTTTGAAGAAAATTTATAGTGCAAAAAGACATTTTCTACCCTACCTTTCTTTTCAGACTGAATGGATTTTTTCCAATTATGAGAGTCAGTGGGTTATCAATGAACATGTAACAATTTAAACACAATTTGAGCTCACCGCAAGTTCATTCCTCAATTCCCAGTGCTAAACGCAGCCTTGTCTCTGTGACTAGACACCTTATTCTAGATTTCTTTATGTGTAACCATGATTCAAGTAATCAGTATGATATACCCATGGAATCACATGCCTCTGCTGCATCTAGGCTTCCTGAAGCCTATTCTAATATTTCATTTCGTCTCAACTCTCTGTATTCTCAGTTGGTTCACACTGCATTAGATGTAAAAGGCAGCTAAAATAGAGATGACTAGCTCAGATGTACAGAGCCCCTGATTTCAGCTGCCAGTGAAGGTATGTATTTGTCACTGAGAGCCTATGCTATGCTAAAAGACCTCTGTTCCTACCATTTGACAAGTATTACATAGAAATAGCTACAAATACAGTCCTTTCTCCGAAGAACTGATGGTCCAGAGGAGGGTGTCCACCATGAATGTGCATCATGGACAGTGTACAGGGAAAAGGGGCAGAGGAGAGTACCTTCTGAGACCCTGAATGTATCTTTTAATCATAATATGTCAAGAGACTGGAATTAGGGTTTTCTGGCATGGCTGGGGCAAGGGAAGGCAGACATTTCTGAAATTTTAGGAGACCTTCAGCTCTGCATGTAGGGTGGCTTGGCACAGCAGGGCTCAGAATAAGGTCAAAGCAGAGGGGCAGCTTGGGAAACAGCATCAGCAAGAGCCTGGATGTTGCTGTCATCTGCAGCTGGTGAGATGAGGAGGAGGTTACTTTCGGAAAGAAATCAAAAGACCTGCCCGTAAAAGCATCAAGATGATTTCTTCATCTGTGACTTTATTAGGATATCATTTGCTCCTAAATTTAGACAAAGTAAGATTTTATAAAAATGAACTAGCAAAGCTACCCCTCACAAACACAGAAATAAACTGTTATTTTGTTCTCTTTTCCCTCTTCTCCACATCCCCACCTTGCTCACTGCTCCAGCTCCACCCCAGCAGAATGTCCTCACACTGGATGATGCTCAAACCATCTAATAGCATCTTTCTGACAGTGAGACACAGATAGCAACACCTTCTCCTGGCAAAACAGCCCCCTGCAAACAATACTGCTTTTAGTAATGTTATTTTCATTTACTAGATCCTCTAAGTCTTAAAAAAAAAAGGGAAGATGGGCCCTAAAGGTATTTGGAAGACATCAGTCCTTCAGAGGTATTTCCTTATGCAGCCTGAAGGATAGATCCAGCAAGGGTGTGAACATGTTTCAAAGGGATTGAAGCAAGGGCATTACATAAGGTAGGGAAACGGATACTCCCACAGGCTCCCTGGCTATTCCCTGAAATCGCCAGAGACTGCAATCAAAGGAACACATCTTTGTAGATGATTTGAGAAACATACATAACATCTGATTTACTCTTTTTCAATCCATTTTTTTTTTTCCTTTCTTTTTTTGCCTGTAGCTCAAACTATGTGTTGTGATAAACCGCTCAACCAGCATTTCAAAGTGACCTGCAAAATTACACAAGCTGGACTGGCCAGGCTGCAGACAGGCTCTCTGAAGTGCTGAGTCTGTTTTGTTCGAGCACATGGTTCAGACCCAGAAATGAGAAAAACAAGAGCAAGATCCCAGACTTGCCACGGTTTTGAGTCCTGCAACCCTTTGCTCTCTGCAAGTTGTGAGACATGGGGGAATTGTGGCTGCAGGCAGCCGATGCTCTGTTTTACCAATCCAACAACCAGCAGCTCTCGCTAGTTTGTCTTCCTGGTTGTTGAAATCCTAGCTGCCCAAATTTCTAAAAGCTGTTTTTAAAGGATTTTGACAAATTCCTTTAGCATGGGAGTTGTTTTGTATTTTGTGGACATCATTATAATACAGAAGCATCTTACTGATTAAGTTTAATCTTTATTAAGCTCTCTCACAGAATGCTATTCCTTCTTCTTCTGCACATTTCTTCTGCAGCATGATCTCAGTTTAGATTACTAACGCAGCCAGATGCATCCTGGATAATTTGGCTTCATGCAAAGTGTCATTTCCCTGCAATCTCTATGTTGATACAGTTGTTAATAAAGTTGTTGATACAGTTCAACATTATCCAATGATTAAAACAGGACCAAGTCACATCTCTGTATTTGTGAAGAACAGCTCTGCTCTGGAAGGCCACCATGTACAAAAATGGCTCCATTGTATGCAGTAGATACCCTGGTCTCATCTGGATGACAGTTATAACATTCCCGGTTCCCTTTATGCATGCACAGGTGATGCTGGTGAGAACTGTCTGGAAAATCCTCCCTGGAACTAGCATGGTTTGGGGAACTCAGTCCCCTTGACTGTGCAGGGTGCACAGGGCTTTACTGATACATGGGCAGATGCTCCACATCGAAAAAGTAAAATAGAGTTGTCATAGTGGTGTGAGTAAAAAGAAAGGGTAGGGGGAGAGGAAGTGAAAAATTTAGGAATTGCTAATATCATGGTATGGCACAGAGTATCAGTAAAAATCAGACATTCATGCTGTTACATAAAGGTGGACCACAAGCATGTTATCGGTTCTCAACAGTGATCTGTCTTTTGCCAGAATTTTTACCATTTGCAGTGAACAGACAGTCAATAACCACGGTGAAGTGACTACACGGTTTTTAAATGGCTCTTTCTTTCCCCCTCACTGTACATCATGGATTTGTCTGCAGCCAAAAACACATGTTCTTTTAATTGAATTCAAAGTGGAGAAGGAACCAGCAAAGGTTTGAATTACAAGTGGAAAAAAAGGAGTTTGCAAGGCGAGGCCGGTGACTCTGACAACCCGCTTTCTCAAATCCCTCATTCCCTCAAAAAAATGTTCAGATTTTTGCTTGCCCCAGACTCTGCAAAGTTCAGCCCTTCCTAATTTAATCACTTAAACTCTGCTTAACTGCAGACTCCAGCATGTTCACAGCTTTCTGTAGATGGTTATCACATCTCCTTTAGCCATTGTTTAGCCAAGCTGCGTGCACCACATTCTTTTAATCCTTGTAAAATCAAGGCAAACCAGCTATAATTTTTGAATGTGCACAGAAATGCATCTTCTCCCAATGCTACCAGTGACCCACAACCATTTATTAGCTGTCTTAGCCATCTGCATAAATCCAGTAGAGGGAGGCATTACACAGATGTGGTTCCCCAGCTGAGGAACTATCTCCAGATATTTAGGGTCAATAAAATGAAGCAAGGTCACAAACAACCAAAGCTCTGTCTGTTTTAGTGGCCAGGATGGTAGGGAAAAGAGAGCAAGTTTATAAAGGAAGGGGAAACATGCTTCCTCGGATGGCAAAAATTAATCTCTCAAATGCTCAAGGTGTTCGAGACAGAGATGAAATTACTGTAAAGGGAGGGCACTTGGGGAAAAATAATATTTGATTTAGTTGTTCCTGAAAATATGTGGAATAAAGCTTTTACATGAAATCCACGCATGAAATCCATAGTGTCTCTTGTTGATTTAGCAGATGTAAGTCATGTTGCTCCACATGTTATTTTCTCATCTGTTTAATGGCCTTAAAAAAAAAAAAAAAAAAAGTAAAACACAGCCTTGTTACTTATTGTGCCTGTTCTTATTTCTGCTCTACCAGTTTAGTTATCGCTGTGGTAGCAGGAAAAGTTGTTATAAGGCAGGACACTTACTCTGCAACATGTATGCTCCCATTGGGAGCCCACAGAATCAAGTTCTCATTATGAACTCTATTTTCACCTCCCACATTGTGAGCATTGGTGAAGGAAAAAAAAAAAAAAAAAAAGTCGTTGGCCTGTAAGAATATAGAATTTCTTCCTTAGGAGAAGTGAATTGAAAACTAATTTTCAAGAAAGAGAAGCTTTCTATCAGCAGTACCATTATTTCTTATTATTGGTTTGTATGGCTTTAGCACCTGGAACCTCCATCCGTGATGAGGCTTTCGCATTGCTGGTTGTTGCAGGCTAATGCAGGGGAAAATCCTCCTTAAGTAGGCAAAGGAAAGGAGCATGGTTTGCTCCCATTTTACAGATGCAAACCATGGAGATGTTAAGGCACTTGTCCATGTTTATGCTGCCAGCAATGGAACCCAGATCTCTTGAGTTTGAGTCCAACACTTTAACCACAAACCCCTCCTCTTTTCAGTTTCAGTGTTTAATTAATGATGATGATATCTGCAGCTTCCTCTTATCAAGCCACCCTTTCATCAATGATGATATTGTGGTTATTCCCCTGCTATGTGTGTGGCTGTCTTCCAGTTATATTACCAGCTCCTGAAATCATGTTCACGAGCATAGAATTTGCTAATCTTTCCCAAGTCCCTTCTTAAATGTGAAGACAAACTCTTGTTTTCAGTGCACACCCATTTTATGCTACTCAATAATGTAAAGCAGTAATGGTAAAACTTCTTGTGATACATGGATTAGCTGAGGTTTCTGTGTTGCCACCTGAAGTATGAGGTCTGTCCCTTTCGTCCTGTCACCATTTCAGCACCTGTTTTGCAAAGGACTTTGAACATCAAAGGAAAATAATCTCTTTCCTTCTCACCATTTCTGGCTGAATAGGGAGATAAATGTCATTTGGTCCTGAAGGCCTTTCAGGTATGGGGGTGTTAGTTTTTCCCTATTTTGGCAAGTTCCCATATTCCATAGTTCCATAATATTTATCCCTCTCCATTATGAGCATTAAGGAAAGAGCTTTGTAGGGATTGTTTGCCACATCCACCACCTTCCTCTTGTTGAAACGGGACTAAGTTGAAGATCATGACACAGACCTGACTGAGGACCAGTTATAGCCCTTTCCATCAGATTTGCAACAAGCTTGATACACTACATAGCACATCAACAACATTGTTTTTACTGATGTTCCTTGGAGGTGATCAAAGGACAGATGAGGATATCATCATAAGTGGCTTTTCTTGAATAAAAATGTAGTCTGAGGGTCTGCAAAAAACATGCTTCTGTCAGGCAGTTGGACTAGATGATCATTGTAGATCCCTTCCAACTGAAAATCTATTCTGTTCTATTATTCTATTCTGTTCTGTTCTATTCTATTCTATTCTATTCTATTCTATTCTATTCTATTCTATTCATCTTTATTGGTGAAATGAAAGAAAAAAATGAGCAAGCTTTGTTCCAGTATGTGATACACTGTGTATTCATATGAATGCTTCTGCCTGTAACTGACATTAATTTCATATGCATCAGAAAGATATTATTTAACATATTTTGTGATCAAAAAGAAGCAGAAGAGGATTTAAAATTATTGAGTCAATTCTTAATGTGTATGCATAAATAAAACAGGCCAAGCCTCAAGTCAAGTGGCCACATCCAAACAGTCTGTTGGGAAAGATCGCTGATGTGCACCAATAACCAGACCTAAACACTACCTGGCATCGTGTTGGTTGGCCTGGACAAAAGTAATTCTGTATTATGCACTAACAATTTATTGGTCTGGACAGTTGTATGCCAGGGCTTGTGCCCATTTCCTGGCTTTTTGAAAAATACTGACGTTTCTAGCCTCTGGTCCTAGCCTTACATCAGTCTTCATTTCTTAGCAAGAGTAGGATATTTGTGGGCCTCAACTCAGCCATGAAGAGTCCTACTCTGTGGACTGAGTGTGCAATAGGTGGCCTCTTCTTAGGGTAGCATGAGGTAGAGGAGAATGGTCTCCTTTTGTGTCTCCAGCTCCTGCCTCCAATTACCAGGGCTGAATTCCCTATGAACTGAGAACAAGCCTTGGAGCCCAAACACATCTCATCTGGTCTGAAGAAAACTCGGAGTGGGAGATGGCATAACAGTTGCAAGATATCTCCAGTGCTGTAATCATTAACGACAAATGTAAATTTTGGCAGTGTTGTGAATGGGACTCATCTCACTAAGCTATGCAGATATTTCTGTCTTAGAGCTTTCTACAATCAAGAGAGGGAAATAGACACTTGCTACAGCACAATTCATCTGAACTATTTAAAACATTTACTTTAAGATGAAGCCAACCGTGCTCTAGAAGTATTTGGTTTGTTCTCTGTTGATAGCTGGTCTAGACAATTAACTCAGATGGAGTTATATGCATGTGGTCATATGGATTGCTACCCTTCTGCCTGGCTTACAAGTAGAGTGGAAGCAGCAAAATGTCTAATACCAACAATAAACCAAGATGGGGAGAAGTGAAGAAAGGGGACAAGCGGTATCCTATGGAGAAATTTGTCCACCAGAGACGATTGGAAACGATTCTGAGGGCTCCTGGCCAAGACACTGGGTCATTCAGTGTTTTCTTTATTATGAAAGTGCTGCCAACTCACCACTACTCTTTTTTTTTTTTTTTTCTTTTTTCTTTTTTTTTTTCCTGAATTAATGCCATTTAATTATTAAATTCACTGTTCATGAATGGGAAATATTGGCTAGGGTACCTGTGGGAAGTATTTTGTTTCTTAAGGTTTCTGGGCTATTTTTTCTGAGCTATTTTATCTGCAATTTTAAGAAAAAATATTAGATACTCAGTCTGGCCTTCACTGCTGCCAAAAACACCTGGCAGGCTGGTTACATATACAGAAAATCTCATCTGTCATCAGTAAAAAGTCAATCCTGCAGTCCACACTGGGGCAGAATTCCCACCCAGGGCTCTAGGAATTCCTCCAGAATAAGGAAGAGAGAACTGGGGTCTTATTTTGTCCAGGTTCATCTCTTCTTGTGTTTTCATCTCTTTTGACAGAAAATAAAATTTGCTGTAGTTGGTGACTTGAACATCAGTTTGTGCCTATTTCTGAGATTGGCACAAACCTGATGTTTCAATCAAAGCTGGAAGACTGACAGAGAGGCAGAGCAAAAGCAACCCTTGTAAAGACCCTGTCATCCAATTTTGCAGTGTTCCAGAGAAGGAAAAACTCACTGACCCCTGTGGTTACTAGTTTATACCTTGAAGCATGAAATTTTATTTCTTTCCTCCTTTAACTGGTCGTCAAATAATCCTACTTTTTAAAAAAATCTGGTTGGAGTATTTGACTCACTGGTCTTATACAGAATGAATCCATCAGTTTTGCTTTGTGCTTCATATGGTTTATGCACTTTCTTTTGCATTTGTTAGAGTCCCAGATTAATCTTAATACACTGGTGCTTAGCAGTGCTCATAACACTTGGGCATGCATTAATTGGTCTTTGGACATACTCTCCTTCCCCATCTGCTTCACTGATTTGTTCCATTCAATTTCACCCAACACTTCTCGCATCAAATCGTGTTGTAATTTCCTCTGCTGAAGTTCAGCATCCTTCGTGTTTGACTCTCGGGTCTCTCCATAGTTCTAATTACAAACCTGGAGGATTTAGGTGGAATTTTAATGGTAATATAATAATAAGTCTAGAGCCAAAAAAAGTACTCTGTATTTTAGAACTACCATGAACTGAGAGGTAGATCAGGCAGTGGGCTTTAAACAGAAATGTGCAAAAAACATTTAAGGAGACTTATACTTAACTTAAATCTTTCTTTTCCCCTTGACCAACTCATTTTATTAGGGAATGTTTAATTTGTTAAAATTGAAATGTTCAGACACTTTAAAGAGAAAAGACTCCAAAAATGTAGTGCGTATTTCATGCCAAAATGTTATTCCAGAGTTTGCCACCCATTTGTGTTTCAGTAGAAATACTTGCCTCCCACTCCTTGGCACTGGCTCAAAACTCTTTTTCTCAAAGGAGGTGCTGAAAAAGCATCTGAGTATTAATTTGTCTTTTGTGGGAGGTTTTAATGTTGTTATAAATCACTATAAATCACAAATCAGGCTTTAAATGGGAGACTTCATAAGCTGCTCTCACTAAGTAAGGCTGTGAAAATAAAAAGCTTAAAGCAAATGTTATCTTGATATGTTGTATTTAAATTGCCTCTAGCAGACTTAGTGGCCTGGTTTTGCCAGTGTCTGACCTTCTCTTCCAAATGGTGAAGGGAAGTGTGGTGGGCATCTCCTCCTACAGTGATGGACACGATTCAAAGCTCCATTTGTCAAAGGGAGCTGCCTCAAGTACCACATTCAAATTTGTTGGGTGACTTTTCCATAGGGATCTCATATCCTTGCGAGCGTTATTGGTAATTTACCAAGTGCACAATCTGAATTTAAGATCTTAAGCACACAAGAGCACTTCTTGTTCTGATATCAAATATGTGTGTTTCCATGTGTGTAGTTCTGAGTGTTTCAAAACCCCAGCCAGAGACTTAGCAATACCCTATGTTTACATGACATTTTTCATTCTGAGGTATTTTTCCGAGTCTGATACACCAGCCACGCGTAGGTAATTAT
Source organism: Athene noctua (assembly GCF_965140245.1). Lineage (NCBI taxonomy): Eukaryota > Metazoa > Chordata > Aves > Strigiformes > Strigidae > Athene > Athene noctua. The sequence goes on along the minus strand of NC_134037.1, from coordinate 7,681,737 downwards.
CAGTAATCATCACTAATTGTTTTTACAATTCTTTTTTTCATTTTGGCATCAACTTTGAAACAGCAGCTTAACATGAGCTCATCAAAATGCAAACTTTGTGAAGACAACATTTCTGAATAGGAGCTGTACAGGGAGTTCAACGAGACAAAGCATTCCAACTTGGAGAGTGGCCAGGACACCAAAGTCATTGGTAGAAGTCATGGGATCTTTAATGCCCACAAAGTGGTCAGGACCTCCGCTGAGTTTTATGAGTGTGATGTCTCACCCGAAGAACAACTTCTTCAGCAGCACAGTACCCCATTGTACTGAACTGGACTCGTTCATGTGCAAGGAGAAGAGTACCATTCAGTGAATCGCTCATGCCAGTGCGTCCGGCAGACCAGACTGTCTTAGTGTGTCTTCCAACCCAGCAGACCACCTGTCTTGGCTCACCGCACGTGGCTGAAAGCCAGTGGAAGATGGCAAAGCTCTCAGCCTTCTTAGATAAAGACATTTTTTGGGGCCTCACGGGATTTGTCCAGCTTTACTGAATTTTGTTCATACCTTCATGCTTCAGCCCAACAGCTTGCAGAATGGAGGGGAATCCAGACAAGGGCTGGACTGCTCTTCTTTGGGTCTACAGCAGTTGGGGTTAGCGTCTGAGCCCTCCGGGTGGTCCAAAGATAATAAGCTACTGAGAAAATGCACTGAGTCATCACATCCTAACACTGCCTAGGCCAAACTACTTTTTAGCTCATGGAGCCATACTTCGGGTGACTTAAATACACTTGAACCATCTGCTTAGCTGAAAGAAGAAAGCTGTGGATATTGCCAGTGCTTTCTCACCTTCACTGATATTGCAAATTTTGTTCTTTCTGTCGGTGTATGGACCCTGCTGTGAGTTTAGTCCAGGAATGCTGAACTGGCACAATTTCCATAGGACGAGAACTGTGTGCAGCCCAGCATAGGTTAAAACATGGGCTTTTTCAGTTTCCTCTGTCATTTAGAGCTAGCCACAGGACTCTGATGCTTTCTTCAGCGGATTTTGAATATTTCTCTGCCTGCATCCCGCAGCCTTACAGGAGCTCCCTGCAGAAAAAAGGAAGACAAATTGAAATCTTTAGGTATGTGATGAATCTGTAGACTTGTTTTAGGATGTCAAAGCAGCTGCAATAATTATGGGACTATCCCAGGTTCACTACTGACAGTTCAACCCACTGTTACAACTCACTGTTCACATAGCTCATCTACACACACCATCAGCTGATGGGGCTGGGAGTGAAGGCGAGGCCATTATCATCTGCAAAGGAAAAGGTGAAAGATTACCTCATTATTTAAATAAATCCAACTTTTAAAGCATCCTTGGGGGATTTAGGTAGAGGTTAGAGGCTTGTGTACATAACTGAGTTTTCACTGACATCCAACCAAAGCCAGGTCCTAGGGCATATCTGAGCAGCTATAGTTAAGAATCTAAGGAAATGTCAGGGTAAAAAGGGAGGTTTTCAACGAATCTAAGTGAGGGCTGTATAAGGCAGACATGCAAAACAAGCAGACTGGATGTTAGCTTGGTCTGAAAGTGGATTTTAGTTATCTAAATCCTACTGTGTCTGAGATTTAGACTGATGAAATTCTGTCCAAAGCACATAAGCATCATACAACATGGACTCACTGGGCTTAGCATGCATTGCTTCCAGAGAATATCTGTAAATCACAGAGAATCATCTGAACATAAGCTAACCATGATGCAACATAAAAAATGGATTCAGAGTTTAGATTTAAATAAGCGAATTGTGAGTAAGAATAAAAAGTGTGCTTAGTGTGGTACGTGACACAGTAGAAATATTGTGGGTTGTCTAGGACTTTGTTGTCTGCGTCTGGTCTCCAGCCTTCCACAGTGAACTAGAAAAAGATGCAGAAATTTCAAGAAGGAACCATGAGGATTGTTTAAGGATCAGATCAGGAGAATGATTAAAGGATCAGGACCTCTCACAGTGCAGTACATATGAAGGTCAAGATTATGGGTCATTTGACAACAGTCAAGTGGTGCCCACACAGAGAAAGGAAACCCGAGAGCAGAGGAATCATCAATGTAATCAGCAAAATACTATAGTAAACAATGACAGGGAGCAGGCCCTATACAAGTCAGATAAAATAGAGCATGAAAACAAAGTGTGACATATAATTATCTGTGATTGAACATCTTCACTGAAAATTCTGAACATTTGGTGTTTTTTTTCCTGAAAAATCCTTATCTCAAATATAGGTCTGAATTAGAAAGAAGAGTAAAACTCCAAGATGTACTGTAGAGATAATTGCAGAGATTTCCATGTCTGCAAAATCCATGGAAGAGTGAAGGCTGGGGTTTCCATCTGTCAGATGACAATGCAGAAGTCATGTTGAAGGATTTCTCTGAATATGAAAAAGGGGGTTTGCCTAGGGCACACTGTCAATGGAGAGACAGTAGTATGAAAACAGGGCCAAGATTTTGTTCCTGTAGCATCAACTGAATATCCATTCTGCAGGTTATCCATTTATCCAGGCTTTTGGAAAGAAAGCCTGATAGTTTGTGGGAGGGAGAGAGTAGAGGATAGGGAGAAGAAGGGAGGGAGTGAAGTAAAGTATTGTTGATTTAAATTTTTACTATGGTTTGTTAATTTTGGCATGTGGGAGGTGGAATAGCTCCTGGCTTTTCTTTTATTGTGATTATACTCTTTAATGTTGGCAAACACACCTGGAGCCGACAATAGGCATTTTTCAGTAGCACATTGTTATGAATAGGCTAAAAATAAAATAATGAAGCTAAACACAAAACTGAGTGTGTGGTTATCTTAAAGTGGCACCCTAAGGCCTTACTGTTGTACATTCAAACTGTATAAGCCTGTCACCCTGGCAACAAATAGATAAAAGAACAAAGATATATATTTACCTCTTGGAAGTGAGGAAAACATTTGTAGGGCTAATTCCTGTGGTCTTTCTGCAGGTAGAAGTCCTGAGCAGTTTTATCTGAGTAAAGATCTAAGTAAAGACATCAGGGTTTGGCTAGCCAATATACCCTGATTCTGTTCTTTCTTCTAGCACTTAAACAAGAAGTAAAAATAAATGCCTATGGAATTATGATTGCCTGAAATAATGTGCAGGAAGTGAGAGTGTAAAAAAAGGAATGCTTTTGGGTGATAAATGTGTTCTTGAATGGTACACATCAGCTAAATGCTGACATACATTACATGTTCAGAGATATAACAGTGAGGCTACTGTTTTTAATTTCATAAACTTATGTCTTTATAAGAAGTATCTGTATAATAGTTGTCTATACTTTTATTCATATATTCATGCACACGCTAACATCCACAAGCACGCACATTAATAAAATGTCATTCCTTAGAGGCAAAGGCGTCTTTGCTTAAGGATTTTCAAAGGCAAGAAACTCCTAGCGTTTAACCCACAGATAGATTCAAAAGCTATTTCAAAGACCACATTGTTTTTTGCACTAGTTTGTTAAAATCTATGGGTCTCAGTTGGTTATTTCATGGTAGTAACTCAAAAAGCAAGACAAAACTGAGGGCAGGGAATAGTATGTACTCATTGATTTGGAAGCTGTCCCACACTTGATGAGTATAAAAGATGAAAGCCACTTTTCTTCTTGCTTCCTCTCAGATTACTATTTTTACAAAAATTCCAGGTTCACTCATAAGTCCCAGAGATCTGGGGGCACATCAGCTCAACAGACCCACATTGCAGGGGCTGTGGCAGTCTGGAAGAGGTGAGTGTTTTCTTTCTGAACCTTTGGTTAGAAGTTACAAATATGAGAATGGTGGACAAATACATGTCACCAACTTCCAATGCTGACTGTGTCTCCCCAATATGGGGGTTGCTCCGTTTGCACAGTTTCAGTCATTGCTTCAGCAAGGAGTTCATGATATGAAGGGGTTTAGAGTAAAACTGGAAATGGAAGCCAGAACACAAGACTCCTTAGTCTTCTAATTTTGGGAAGGTCTTGTATAAGACAGAAAATTGGCCTAAGTACACATTGTTAAAGACAAATTTTAAAATTATTTAACTCATGCTCAAAGAATATTTAATATGTGGTCTACTTCCTTAAAATGGATTTTATTTCACTACAGGTGAGTAACAGCAGTGGTTAGACTTTTGTAAATACAATAAATTTCAGAATTTGGGGACTCCTGGGAAGTGGACACTCATATTTTTGGTATTTATTGCTTCTCTCTAGGAAATTAATCCTGAAGAAGGAGTCTCTCCCTCTGAACAATATCCTGAAGACATGTATCATTACATTCATCATTAGCAGGTGGCATCTGGGTCAAGACCACAGGAGAAGAATTTAGCAGGTGGTCTTGTGAGGTGACTCATGTCACTTCTGCTTTCTGCTTGTAAGAAGAAGTGAGGGAGGTTCAGCAGAAGAATAGCTCCTACCAAAGAGGACCGTGCCAACAGGAAGCAGTACCAGTGACTCAGTGGGTGGCACGCTCTCAGTCTGAGCTAGTCGTCCCCCAAACTGGTGGTAGGAGGGTTTGGGTGGTACACAGATAGCATCTTTCAGAGAAGGGGGACAGATAATAACCTGAGTTCTTATGACCCATTTTCCTTTAATTATGATTTTTTATCTTTTTTACTATTAAATTCAAGAACTGATACTTCATAGAATTAGCAGTTCACTAACAAAAAACTGATGGGTTTAACTAAAGGAGTCTATGAGACTACACTATGAAGATATCTCTTTTTATTTGAGAGTCCTCTACTCTGTATCACAGCTACCTATTTATTAGCAGCTAGATCTACATTGATATGATAGAATATTGGCTACCTACCTCAAAGAGATCATGAAACAGTCAGAGAAGGCACATGTCATTGCATGGCTTGCGATGAGGTGAGCAAAAGGATCTAGCAGAAGACAAGCCTGGAAAATTAAACAAAAAGTAATGAGAAAAGAGTTTGGTTTGGGTTTTTTGGTTTTTGGTTTTTTTGTTGGGTTTGTTTTTTTTTTTAAAAAAAAAGCAACCCCACTAAGCAAGGATTTCAAACCTACAATCTCTTTCCCAGATGGATGAGAAGTCCACTGTGCTAAACAAAAGCCAGATAACCTTTCCCTTTTTCTCTTCAGTGCATGGTATAGAAAGCATCTGTACTCCAGTACTCTAGAGACAGTAGAAGCTCCAGGGAGATGGGATCCCTCAGTCCGAACCTCAGCCTGAACTCTTCCAAAAACCCCACTTTTATCACCAACCTGTTATACAGACCAAAAGCTATCTCTGCCACCCTGTACTGTGAGGATTCTCCATCCACGATTGTGTGTTAGTTTTGCTCCAGCATGGGTCCATGCCACAACATGCAGTCAGGGCTGAAGTGTGAGTTAAGGAACAATCTGCTTAGTCTTGTGAAGACTGGCAGTCTGGACATGGTAGTCTTGAGAGTCATTTTGAAATCTAAGAGAAGGTATGTAGAAGATTAAAGCATTAATTAAACAAAGAGTTTCAGTTGTTGAAATGAACATCTCCATTCCACTTGCACCTTGTGTTGGCTCTGACCAAAAATAGAGGTGCTGCATTTGCATGGAAAGCTTGTGACAGAGCAAGGGAGTGGCCTCGTTAGTCATGAACCTTAGCTGGCTCCAGGTTACAATAATAGTGTCAGTTTTTTGCGGCAGCTTCGCCCTTCCAGTTGCTCTGCAAAGTGGTTTGCTCCAAATCAACCTGATGGTTCACCTGCAAGAACTTGGACTCCACCAAACCTCTATCCTCACCTAATCCAGACACCTGCCTGCTGTTACATCCTGCCTCTTGGGCTGGATTCGCCCCAACTGGGAGCACGAGTAGTGGTGCTCTGACTTTCCTTAGGAAGTTACTGGATTTATCAGAGGTAGCAGTAGGCCTGCAGTAAAGTTGTTCTATATTCAGAAATAGAGTTTCTACCTGCCAAGGGGAGTTATATACACAACACAATGGAAAATTAAAAATATACCCTTCAGACCCTCATTGAGATTTCTTACAAGGAGATCATATCGAAATGTGTCTTTTCTCCTCCAATTTTATTCACATGGACTCCACCAATGGCCTTTCAATACTTAAAAGTGGCTTGTAAGAAAGGTGGGGACAGACTTTTTAATAGGGCTTATAGCAATAAAAGAGGGTAGATTCAGACTAGATATAAGGAAGACATTTTTTACCATGAGGGTGGTGAAACACTGGCACAGGTTGCCCAGAGAGGTGGTAAATCCCACCCCTGGAAACATTCAAGGCCAGGTTGGACAGGACTCTGAGCAATCCAATCTAGTTGAACTTGTATCCTGCTCATTGCAGGGGTGTTGGACTAGATGTCCTTTAAAGGTCCCTTCCAACCCAAATTATTCTATGAGTCTACAATTCCATAATTACAATTGTAGACAAATTCTCTGTGTTCACTGAAATCTCCACTTTAAAAGAATGTAAATGAAGAAATAAGCAACAGAGGGGGATGTCTGTGATTTCCAAGAGATAATAAAAACCTCCCAGATCATTTTTTCTGTTGTGAAGAGACAAACCTCCAGGCGTCACAAATTTTCATAGCTTTCTAGGAATCAGTGCAACCATGGCAAGTCTACATCATGGCTATCTATAGTAATGAATGAAATATTCAGAGAAACTCAGGGAAATATATTTAGCTAATGTAAATTAGATTGGATACCTTGACTTTGGTGCAAATGCAGTGATTTATACTGGCCAAGGCTATGGGCCAAAGCTTTTATTACTCCTTTCAGCCATTAAAGATGCTCCAGAAAGAAATTCCTAAAAATATAAATTTTCTTCTAGAGAACAGTGAATGTAAAAGAAGCCCAGGGACAAAGCTAGCCAAATGGATAGACCTTTACATGATCACAAGAAAAAAGTATAAGAATTATTGTGCTGGAACAGCTCCAAGATGTTTTTTCTTCCCAGAATGGAGATCTGGGATATTTTTGTTCACATCTTGATAGTTTTTATTGGGCGATAATTTATAGGCCAGCTGATGTCAGCATAATCAGAATTTAGTATGATTTCTTCTTCTTTTTGCTCAGCAGTGCTATATTTATTGGTCTGTTAAGTTTAATTTTAGTGAGGTGCAGCCTGAGCCAATGGAACATAACTTTGAAAAACTCCCATGAACAGTGTCACTCCGTGCACTTTATACTCTCCCTAATGCTTCATATTCTCATAATATATTAAATGCTTCTAATGTCACCTTCCAAGAAATATTCAACTTTTGCTCATAAATAATTTTTAACAGTTTTGACTTTTCTGAATATTTGTGTTTTTTACTTTTTTATTCCCACTTTGTCTCACAAAATGACAAGTTCAGGGGCAAAGCCTGATTGACTGACCCACATTAGACATTTCACAACTGTCTAAGCATAGTTCAGATGTCACCAAACCCACTCAAGAGGCCTCTATGGAGTTCAGCAAGTTATCATTTTCCTACTGTTTGATTTGTGGTTACTCTGCTTCAATAACTGTAAAGAAATTAGTTCCTGGCTAGACAGGAACTGGTAAAACGAAAGTGGTGTTGATAGAGGTGTTACTGACATGGACTTTTTTTCCCCTTGTAAGCAATATTTGTCCTGTATTGTCCCAGTGCATTTTCTAAAGTAATTACATATTAATTGCTCTGTTGGCTTTGCTTTTTCTTTAAGATGACTTTTTCTAGAAGCCTTGTTCAGCCATTTCTTCTTTTCTTGAACATATCTATTTTTTTATGGTCTGCAGTCAGCTTTCACTGAATATAGAGCTGGTTTGTTGCCTCTCTTCCATGAAGCTGCTCTTTTGTTGTTAGATGTCAGCGCATTCATGCATGCACCTAGGACACAGAAGAAATAGATGTGAAGTGAGACTACAGAGCTAAACACTGCTGAAGGCTGCTGAAAAGAAAAACTAAATCCAACTTGCACAAATGAAATCTATGTCAGAAATTTACATAGCTCCCCTGGCCTCGTTCATGGTACACTGAATTCGTCCTATAACATACCTATTATTTTTTCAAAACATATGTTTTCAAGGCCACATTTAAACTAAGAATAAATACACGTTTCCCAGCACAGGCACAGCAAAAAAGGCCCTTCATTATCTTGCCTATATTTTCAACCAGTTCCTGCTCAGACAATAAATAAGCCAAAGTTTTTCTCTTCTATGGAAATGTTGATATTTTGAACTTTTATTTCTTTTAAAGGAGATAAAAATACTCAGACACAAAGTTCACTGTAGCTGGACATATTAAACCATTTTCTGAGAAGAAAAAAGTAATATTTTAGTTTCCAGGTTACAATAAGTGCATGCTGGTTTAGTCTAATTAGTTAAAATTTTAACAGAAAGCCTGCTTTTAAATAACAACAAAAAATCCACTAATTTTCTTTAAAAAGGGCCAAAACATGCCATTTGGAGCATGGTTATTTCACTACAAAATTTGGGGTGAACTTTCCTTGAGAAATGGGATGAAACTAGCCCTTCCCACAGAAATTTTTGGCTGTTAGTGAATCAAATTTTTTAAAAGAAAATTTATAAAAAACTTTTGAAAAACTCTATCAGAAGTCATGATGTTTAAATATGAAGGATTCAAGAATCAGAGTTACAACTTTTCCTCATTATTGATGAGTCACATTTGCTTTGACTGAAGTAAAACCACTGATAGCATGCATCTATTCCTTGGCTTGTCCAGCCCAATTCAATAGGGAAAATGAGTACAGGACAGTTGCATTATAAACTGGTTTGTCATTTTAAGTTCAACTTTTTGTTCTAGAGTGTCCTGGTTTGATACTGGGTGTCTGCTGATGTGTTAGCGGAAAATCCACCTCTGTGTCAGGTTTCTGTTTAGCTGAATTTTGCCTCTAAATCTGTGGCCAAGAAAACTTAAACTGATTTTCTTAGAGAAAAGTGTGATAACAACTTAATGGTTTCTGAACATGAAAAGCTGAAGCATGGGAAAGGTCTAGCACAAAAATGATCTGAGGTCATGCACCCTGTGGCCCCTGGGTGAGTGCCATAGGTAGCCAAAGGTCCCAGCAAGAGCAGCCTCCGCCTGGTAGACCCCAGCGAGGATGCCTGGAGGTCAGATCACTGCTGTCTGTTGCATCCTGAAGGCTGGCTTTGTGGGAACTCTTCCCAAAGCAGTACTGATGTGGCAGAGCACAGGAGTCATATACTCTACAGTGTACCCTTGTAATGGTTGAGTCAGAGAAATTAGAGATGGAAAATGCACTTAGGTCACTTGGTCCATTCCCCAACTGTTTAAAGGTTGCTCCCTACAATGTGTTCTTCATTGCTTTGTCTAGTCAGCTTCCCCCTTTTCCCTGGGGGGACCATTCCACGTAGTAATAGACCTCGTTGTTAGGAAAATTTTCCTGATGTGCAGCCTAAATTTTCCTTGGCTCACATTCATCCCACTACTTCAGTTAAAACCTCGTAGTCAGCTCTTAACTTCTCTCCACCTCAGGCCCTTTTCTTCCATCAGAGGAAACACATGAGTCTGATCGAGTAAAGCCCTGTGTGTTTAAAAAATAATGACATCCTTACCTCCTAAGAGTGATAGTCAATATAGAATTAACATAAAATGTGCAAATTGCCTTATTTCATATGGAAGAAATGAATAAGCCTCTGGAAGCTTTTATCACATGTTGGTTGGCATGGCTTGAAAAGTCCAACATCTACCAACATTTACGAAAACACATGGAGTCAGGTCCCATCTGGAACAGATCAAATTGCTCTGGCTGGTCAATCAAAGCTCAAAGTCCCATGGAAATGTATATCACCTAAAGGCTTGTGAGTTCCCTTTCCAATCAAGGTTAGGGAATAGAGCCACATGTCACCTCACTGGTGAAATATATCATGGACCATGGGACACTGGACTGGTGTCACCAACACTTTCATTGCTTTGGAGAATCTTGATTAAACCATGACGTTTGCATTTCAGCTCACAGATAGCCTAAGTTAACCTAAGAATTCAGTGTATTCTCCTAGCAGAGCCACATGAATATCTGGAGTTTTGATTCTGCTGACAGGGAGAAGAAATGTCATTTTCTGTCAACCCAAAATAAATACTGTCAAAAAAATTTGAGGAAATGGCTAAAGTAGCAATGCAGAGGAAACAAAATGCTTCAATTAATTCTTGAACGACTGGCATGATTTTATTATCTTTAATAAAATAAATATTAAGAAATAGGAACAGCCTTTGGCATTATTCAGACTTTTTTCAGGGGCCTCTTACTTCTGTTTTGTGACAAAAACAATTTGTTGCCATCTCCATGAATCACCAAGTGCTTCAACTGGCGCAAATCCACATTTTTCTGTTCAAAATATGTTTTGAATGACAGTTATAAGCAGTAAAGCTCTTCATGAAGGCTGTTCCAGTAAGATCTGTCTCTGAATAAAATGAGATTTCAGCCAAAGTTCAAGATAAATGGGAAATCCAGACTGAGTAGTAGATGGGAACAATGTGGATCAAATCAGATGTCGACATTATACGATGTACAGCAAGTGTCTGGGAACTGCTTCCACAAGCAAAAGCAGTAGTGAGAAGTTACTGTTTCTGCCCAGCTTATTTTAGAGAGAGTCTGCAGCAAAACCCAGCAAGAGGTTGTGGTGTACTTTTCTGTCTTCAACTTCTACATTACTGAATTCCTCTTCGTTGAGAGGAAGATTTCGGTTTCGTGATATCGCTTGCTATTAATAATTCCTTGTGCTGTTATGGTGTTTAAAATCCCCTTCCATGCTAGACTTTGCATGATGGCAGAGCAAAAACATTGTCCTTGCTCTGAAAATGTACAACTTAGGTGTAAAACAAAGGGGGGCAGAGCACAGTCATAATTACAGAGGAGTGGGTGGACAGCATTGCTCAGTGCAGTGACCCTGGCACACCCAGGAGAAAGGACAGAGGCTCATCCATTCACACCATCGGAAAACCTGGCCCAGAGAAGGTCACCTTTATTTCCTTTAAGGCCAGTACCAATTGCCTTGCATCTTACAGCCTAACTCTTCATGGATAAGTCAAGAACAGAGCTTCAGTGTCTGTAAAAAAAAAAAGGAAATTCCATGTGGGAGATGACCAGAAGCATCTGAGCAAAATATTGCACCTTTTAACTCGCATGTAGAGTCACGTGAGAGCAAAGTGTCCCAGCTCAGCCGTGGGCCGGGAAAGCCCCTGTGTTCAGGCTCATTCAGCTCCTCTGCAATTTGGGAGTGGTGCTGCCTGCCTCAGTGTTTCTCTGGCATAGTGGTCTCCAAACCCAGCTGGGGCAGGACAGACTCTGTATTTCTCTTGCAACCTGTGGGTTATGTGAGCAGAGGATTCCCCAGCCCATGGGGTGACTATGAAGTATGTGGCTTCGGTCACTGGCAGGGTGACTCAGTTCCTCCCCTCCCAAGCACAGCCATGCATCAGCACGGCTGTTGTGCCCCAGGACTGGGACAGCCGTGGTGACAATCTATCCTTGCCCACACTGGTGGCATCGTATCTTCTGCCCCGTGACATCCAAAGAGTGTCTCTCACCAAGCTGGCAGCTGTGGACTCAGGATATAGCCTTGTGGTTATGGGTACAACCAATATCCTGACACAGGTGTCCTGGCTAATTGCTCACAGACCGAAATAAATTGAACAGAAACCCAAAGAACTCTGCAAATGTTGTAGTGAAAGGTCTGGGAGGAAGCTGGAGGCACATAGGCCGCAAGGCTTTGTGGGCAGAGATGACTGTCCGCAGGGGCATCTGGCATTGGGTACCTGCTCCAGGCTTCCCAGACAGAGCTATGCTGAACACCCATCTTGTCTGTAGGAGGGAGCGCCCTCCCGGGCTCTGGTGCTGCCAGCTTGCGGCTGGGCTAATGCGAAGGAATGCACTCCCTAGCAATGCTCTTTATAAATTATCTTTACAGGGTGATTTGAGTGTCGTTACAGTGAATATGTGTACAAATATTGGAAGAACAATGTGCACTAGAGAAAACAAAGTGAAAAACCACCCGGCTTCCTATTCCTCCTGGGTAAACCTGTGATTTCTCCCACCTTCTTGAGTTGCAGTCTAATACAATATTGCACAGGCTGCTGCCTCCTTAAATAATTCCTTCTGGAGTAGCAGACACTGAGTACATCACTCAAATCCCATGAAGTTGTTTTGCTTCCAGTTCCACATCCTGAGGAGTTAAATCTCTGGGAGAAGGGAGTGACCTGGCTGTCCCTCTGGGTGCTCTCCTGGCACAGGATTACTCCCAGTGTGGGGCTGGAGCTGGGTATTTTGCAGGGCTTTCCAGTTTTACTGCCAGTTCTATTCTCCTGAGCTCCCAGTTCCCCTCTTTCAGCTCCTCACACATCTATCAGGGCTCAAACAAATGTGACATACTGATGCTCCACCAGTTTGAAATGAACTGCCATTACCAAACAGAGGATTCATTTCATTTACCTCCAGCCATCTAGAAGTCAAGCATTTGGCTTAAACTAGTTGTCTACAGTCAGGGGAGAGGAATGGACACTGAAAGTCACATTGCCTTCCGACTTATTTTAAATACCTTTCTTAGGCTAGTATGAATCACACACTGAAAGCCCTTGCCTGCCCCTGGCTGTAGAGGAACCTACAAACCCAAGGTTTTGATAATTAAGGTGTGGTCACTTGAAACCCACCCTCCATATTTGTTTATAAAGCAGCTGTGAAACACGAGGTCAGTGTGTTTAGGCTTTTGATGGTGGAGCCAGAAAAGGCTGTAATGATCAGTCATGTTGACTCTAAGAATAACAACCTGGCCTCTGGCCTTTACATTTTGCTTTACATTTTGGTCATCCAGAGTGTTTCAGATTTTTTTTTTTTTTTTAGTAGAAAACCAAAGAAGCATCTGTTAATTACAAAATGAATCCTGCCCTATAAATTGCTTCCTTCACAAATGACAAAGCAGTAGAAGAGGATAAATGAGAGACTGGAGATGTCCCGAGAGAGAAGGTCAGGATTTTTAATAATTTAACAGACACTGAAGTGTGAACCCATGAGGTTATTTCTACACGGGACTTTGAACACACATCAAGACATCATAAATTCCAGACGCTCACTCTCTGAGCTGAATAAAAATGAATAATTTAAAGAAGAAAGTCTTGAACTGTTTGCCATGGGTTATGAGGCTCTGTCCCTTCGAAGTGGCCTGGACATGCCGTCTCCACAGGTGCTGGTAGACTGCAGGGACACAGTGCAGGGATGGTGCCAGCTGCACCAGGGTTTCTGTCCTTCTTCAGCTGCTCTGCTGCAGGCTTCAGATGCTTTAGGAGACCTTTGTTTGTCAGCTGCACTGCAGCTTTTGACCGGTGGAGTACCTCACGCGCTGCAGCGACTCAGCACTGTGAGTAATGCTACTAAGCCATCAGAAAGTCGCAGCAGGGCTCGGAGTGCCAAGCAAAATTTGAATGGTTGCAGATGAAAGCCAAGAAGAGCCAACAAAACCTGAGACAGAGGCAGCCTTCTTGCTGTCAAAGAGATGCAGTCAGAGCAGCCACTCGTTTCTGGCAGCGCGTTAAGTGGTTCAATTAAGTTGAACGAGTAAAATAATTCCTAAGGGATGTGAGTCTATTGAATGCACTGAGTGGAGAATAATGCATGTTATTGAATGAGATGCCCATGGGCAGGATCCCTCTTTGCATAGCAGTGAAGCCCTTTTTGTGCCATGGTGGGGCTGCCCAGACATACCTGGGCTGTGTTTTAACCAGCTGGCTCAGGCGTGGCTAACAGAGCTCAGCATGGGCTGCCTGAGAATTTGCAGAAGTGGACCCTGTTGGCTGCAGCATTAGCAAAACCTTGGCCAGGCTCGTGCTGGCTCAGGTTGGTAGGACTGATGTGCTCGCTTTGGCCAGACCCCATCCACAGAGAGTCTCTGTCTGTCTTGTCGGCTCCAGAGCCAGTTGCTGCGCCCATGTGAGAGCCAGTGGTTACCAAGTAAATCTGAAAGTTGCTAGTTCTGGCTACAGGCTCTGGTCCTGGTTTGTTGTCAGGATGCTGCAGGACCAGACAGCTTGGAGTCTAGACTGCAAGGGTGTTTAGCATCTAATATCTTTGGCCGTGGGACCACAGAAATCTCGTTTCTTTAGGAAGAGGCTCAGGAATAGCGCTCTTCCCTCCCTGCCAGCTGGATCACATTCGTGGCATCTTTAAGAAGAGCATTGCCGTTGCAGCTGAATATCGAATGTTATAGGCAATTTCTTCAGGTTTTTTCTGGGTTTGCATGTAATGTAAACTGTTCCTAAATCCCTTAGACACCTAAATGAAGCCAGCTCTAACCTTGGTTGATAAAGTATAAGCAGATGCACAGCAGGATTTTCTGTACAGAAGCTGTGTCTTGCTCAACTCCCCTGAGATTTTCATCAGTATTAAGTCATGAAAGGTTACTATTCAAAAACAACAGGATAAATCAAGTAAAACTATCAAGAATGAGAGAATATGCTGTTTATTTACTACCATGTTAAATTGAAAGAGGGAAAGATGGGTAAAAATGAAAAATATTCATTTTATTTTTTAAGCATAGTTTTCCTCTTTCTTTCCTGTCCTATATTTCATAATGAAAGGAGAAGTGATAAACTTTTCTTTACTTTTGCTTTTTTAGTCTATGGAAACTACAATAGCCAAATCCAAATCTAAAATGTTTTTAAGACACTCCTTCTATCTCCTTTTGTTGAAACACATAAAACTAAAAGGTAGTGTAGGCCATCTATGAAATGCCTTTCTTTTCACCTTTTTTTTTGCTAAACACATCAGATGAAATAAAAAAATCTGATTAGCCCTATAAAAAAAAAAAAAAAAAGTGATTGAACAGGACAGTTGCTTTGTCTTTCAGGCACAGACTCAAAAATATGGCTAGGTTTATATGTAAATATATATACAGTAACCAAAACCTCAAATTCAAATACACCTGAGCTTTGGGGAAGTTTGTATATTCATTCAATCTTTGTGGCTTAGGCTCATCTGTAACAGAAATATTTGCAAATAGACAGAATACTTCCTCTTTAATCTTATCTAGTGATCTGTCTGATTGTCTGGGTTTTTCCTAGAGATGGCCTCAGATCCTGATATCTGAGGGCTGCACAGCTAAATTAAGGCGAGATGATACCCAGCTTCACAGAGGCTTTTATTTTCTCGTTTGCCACAAGCATTTGTTTCGTTTTAATTCATTGGGATGAAAGGCAGAACAGCCATGTAGCCTGGCTCAGCCTCCACCAGCCCTACGCTTGGCCCACCTTTGGAAAAATAGCTTCTTTTGACTGATGGTTATTTGATCTATGGGCAGGCTGTGGCACAAAATGTCTCTGCAAGAGCGGTGAGTCCTCTTTGCTGTGGCTCTTCCAGAGCACCAAACACATCCCAACCTTCGGCTCCCAGCCCTGGTGCCTCTGCCAGGCCAGGCAGCGTCTGAGGGGATCTCACCAGCTGCTCTTCTGGTCACACATCTCAGAGGGATGAGTCCTGGATTCATGTCCAAGAGCTCTTTCCCCATCCACAAAGAGGATTGTTTGAGGCTTCACACCTTCAGTACCACCTTTAGGCAAGCCGCTGCAGCTTGGCAATAGGCAAAGATGGTGAAATGTTGGGATCTATCTGCATGTGCCTGGATAATTGCTGTAAATTAGCTTGGCCCATTTATGCCCTTGAAGAACCCGAGGCATCACTGGCAAGTAAAACAGATATACTTCATCTAGGCACCTTCAGTTCATGCTCTCTCAGAGGACAAGAGGTGGATGGTGCATGAGGCAGTTTGGTAACTGTTCAGACCAAGTACTGCTTAGACAACTACCCTGCATTGTATTTTGAACAATTTATCATGGCCCTTACCTGCGTCAGTAATTACAATTACCCCTGAGATTTAGTGCACCGGGAAGGGCTCCAACTTCAACAGAGCTGTGCCATGAAGCATGGATGAAGAGAAATAGGAACATTTTTCAGGGTTTTATTGTGTTATTTCCTGTCTGTGTCCCCCCATGTTTCTCAGAGGGGTTTTGTCACCTCCTCGAACATTTTATCGCGGGTAACTTCTCACCACTTCAGATTCTCTGCATTCTCTGTGTGAGACCTCACCAATTCCTACCAGTGCTCATGTGGTTAACGGGTGAGAGGAGGGGAGCGAGCACATCTAAAAGGAATGCAAGAAATATAAACAATTTTATTAACAAGACCACAAAACTATTTTTTAATATATGCAGCCATTTACAAGGAGCAAATAAACAAACAGAAAAACCCACTGGGGAGACATGGTCGGTGTCAGAGAACACAGCGAACTGGCACAGACGCATGGGCAGGTTTGGGTAGGGTCCCTTTCCTCCACCCTCCTTCCACCGTGGGCTGTCCCTAGCCAACACCAGCCCCTGTGAGCCCGACACTAAGGGGGTGGGGTGCCACGCGCATCCTGCTGCGGTGCCAGCGATGATGCCAGCTGTGTCAGGGCTCGGGCGATGATGGAGAGATGGCTGTTCATCGTCCGCAGCTCCGCCAGGATGTCACTCACATTCGCCGACGCCTGCTCGGAGCTCGGGGGCATGGCGTGGGCAGCCGGCGGGGAGGAAGCAGCCCCCGGAGCCCTTTCTCCCATAGGTGCCGCCTGGGGATTTCCATCATGGGAGGAGTGTGGGGGTGTGCTGCCGCAGCGCTTCATGCCTTCCAGGGAGCCCGTTCTTACGGGCGGCTGGTCTTCCTCCTTCCCTCGAATGGTGGCTAGTGTTGCAGAAGCAAGGAAGGGCAGCCAATTGATGAGATGGGTGGCACTGCCAGGTGGGACTACTGGCAAGTAAAGTCCAGGGTGCAGGGAAGGTGTTGAGGCAGGTGGTGCAGGAAGAGAAAGGGGCCCAGGGTGAACAGTGGCAGCAGGAGCTGATGTTGATGGTGGAATAGGAGGCGGTTTGGGATGTAAGGCTGCAACACAGGCAGGCAATGGTGGTGAAAATGATGCAGTACCAGTGTCAGAGGAAGAGGAGGGTGATGCTGGAGCTGTGAAAGGTCCAGGTTCTTCAGAGGTTGGTGGTGAAGTGGCAGCAGGTGGAGCATCAGGTGTGCAAGGGTCTGAGTCTGGAAGGAAGACACATCATGAGCCTTGATTCACATATGTACTTATATACATGGTCTGTTGCTTGCTGTCACTTCAGTGGGACTAAGCCTTTTTGATGAAAGGGGGAATTTCATCAGTGATACTCTCTGTAGGCCAATTAGAAAAGAATAGACATACTCAAAGATAAGAGCCTACTGTAGGTAAACTTGCAACTTAACATTATAAATCTCAATTATCCTTCCACCCTCATTCTTCATAAAGCCCATAGACAGACCTTAACATTTTTCTGGTTGATGTCTCATAGGTATGTATTAGTTGGTGAATTACCTACTGTGTTTTCCTGGCCAGTCATGGAATGATGGTAATATCCTAACGGACCCAGATCTCCTGTGGAGATGGGAGGGCTGGACAGTTGCTGCCAGAGCCAAAGTTACTTGCTGCTTCATAGAGGGTCCCAGTTTTCAGCATTCTGGTTTGAATGGGCAGGTCAACATCAGAAACAGTAAGACCTAGTTGGTGGCTTAAACTCTTCAATAATTTTATTTTTTTGTGTGGAAGCATGGCAGTTCACACAATTAAACTCAGATCTAGATCCCTCCCTGTAGATATTTAGCAGCTTCAGTTATGAAAATTGACAAAGAAAAGACAGAACGAAATTGTTGACACTGGACATCCTGGCTTAACACCTATGCCATCTTGCAAGCGGTTCAGTGGACCTTACCCAATGTCCACTAAAGTAATTAGAAAGGTGCTTGCTTGAACTGAGTCCAACATATACAATGTAGGATGACAGAGCAGCCTCTGGGGGATATTCAAAGACTTGGAGAGTCACACTATGGTCCAAGGTGCTCTACCCTCTGTGCCCAGCTGGTAAATGCTGTATGGTAAGGATGATCCTATTTTTACAGTAATTCTGAAAGCCAGAAATATAATAGGAAATGTTAACCTTTCAACAGCTTCAAAGATCTGCATAAATGGAATTACTATACCACGCCATAGATCTTTATTTTAGCATTGGGAACACATAATGCAGGAGGTGGTGAGATACTACAGGAATGGTCAGTGTAAGACAGATGGATTTTAAAACTACTGCTGCAATTAAGTGCAAATTTTAAGGCACTGCTGTGGATACAAAGACACAAATTAACAGATTTATCTAGGTTAAGACAACCTAGAGAAAGCCAAGTACTGAGGTGTTAACACCATACTATTATTATTTCTGGCATCTAAAAAATCTGATGTGAGAAATCCGTTTTCGTTACTGGCTGGTTTGGTATTCCAGATAGTAAACTGAAACTGTGAGTCAAAAACAAATTGAAGGCTTTTCCCTGTCATTTATAACATCAAACCAATTGGACATGCAGCCAACAAAAGTCCATCTTTGTTCCACATGGGACCACCGTGTTTTCCCTAACCAAACATACATGCTAATTGGAGGGGATTATGACACAAAATTCAGCATGCTCTTATGTTCCTGAGATTTTTATGGAAAGTTACTACAGGTTCCTTGAAACAGTTTCCTTCCTTTGCATATTGGCTTTCTTCCCAACACAAAGTCCCTGCCTACACAGGCGCTCGAACCCTGTTCAGTAGAGGTGGGCTGAGGATGCTGGATGTTGGCTTTACAAAGTGTTATTGATTGGGCTTTGGTTTTTCAAAACAAAACCAAAAATAAAGCACAGTTCAAATACAGGTTCCATTTCCATCCAAACCACCGAAGTTTGCAAAGGGTGAGATGAAAGGTTCAGGTTTGGCTCAACTGTAGTGTTAACCAGAACAGTGTTTATGGTCCATATATAGCATGGCTAAACCCTGTCCACACTGGCCAAACAAACCAAATTAAGTGTCATGTTTTTCCATACATTGGAGAGCAGAGGAAGCTTAACAAACCTTGAGGTAATCTGGTTTAGCGCTGTGACAAATAACTGTCACAAATGATTCTTAAATGGTTAAAGAGTAATTGGGGTTAAAATACAAGGAGTAGTATCTAATACAGACAAAAATAGAGACAAAAATCTGGTCACCAAAAGCTCTTCCTTTTAGCTGCAATCTTTCCAAACAGCATGGCTTCCCTATCGGAAGCCACAGCTGTGTCATCCCCCTAATCCCCCCTTAAGATTTATTTATGCCATGCAGCCTTTTAAACACATCGTGCTCAGCTTGATCCGGCTCCCATACTTCACTCTAAGAAATTCCACATGGGCATCTGAGCACCCGCACAGGGAGCCCGGCACACCCAGGACATGTGGAAGCTGTTGCACCGCTCGGATCAATGGCCGGGATGTGCACAGCTGACACCGTGTAGTCTGCACACCCAGAGCCACTGCTTGTCTGGGTGGGGTTGGACCCAACTGCTCAGTATCCAGAGACCCAAAGTGATGAGGAAAACTGCAGAATGACAGCGTTGCTGAGGTTGGAAGGAACCTCTGGAGACTGACTAGTCACAACCCCTGCTCCAAACAGTGTCAGTTAGCGTCAGTGATTTTTTCTCCACGGACAAAATTGCTAGGGCATGCTTGAGAAGGCTCAAGAATATAGAAGTCCTAAGCATGAGGCAAGCTACTACAGTTGTTTATCACATACAACAGGATGATTCTATTTATTTCCTTCCTCTCTAATTTTGTTTGTTTTATCTGAATGTTGTAGCTCATCACAACTCTAGTGCTTGCTTTTTTCACTTTTCTGTACAGCTCCAGCAGAAAGAGAGTCTTCTTAACTGGAGCATCCCACTAACACCCCCACTCACTCCTGAGGGTGTTAGATCTGCACCTAGACAGCTGTAGCTAAGTGGGGTTGGACCGATGCCTGCAAAGAGAACTGTTGAAGACAAGGTGATCAGACAAGTACAGCAACCTTCCCTAAACACACCAACCCACTTGTGCATGGTCATTCAGCATCCTCCAGTCCACCCAGTCTACAGAATATGGCTAGGGACTATAGCATACTTCCACATGCAAAGACTGACTGTTCAAGGCAAGCTTGTAGCTTAGAAGAAAAGTTATTTCACCAGTTTGGGAATGTTAATCCAGAAAACAGAAACTCAGAAAACCTGTTTTGGCATCCACTTCATCTAAACAGCTGAAATGTGTGTAATGAAGCAATTCCATGAAGGCACCTGCATTTTCTATGTTGTGTATAGAGGGAAAGCCCCCAAAGGGAAGGATCAGCCCCAGAGTCACTTCTTTCTACTGAGTGCGTAGGAAGCTTGGCCTCACCATTCAGGAGGACTGGTTTACTGAGATGGGATTCAGGTCACCTTTAGCTTTAACAGTCTACAGTATAGATGTCTACAGCTGATCGAATTCCCAAGCCTTTCTTCACAGTCAGTGCATTAAACACATCTAGCATCATCTCTTTATTGCTAGAATGAGAAATATTTATCCTCATCTCTTTGCTGGGAATGATGTAGGATAACTAACTTGGATATGGATGCCATCCTCTGAAAATGCCTACATTTCACAAGTGAACTCCTATACCAGGTGCATAAAAATAAGTTTGGTGTCCAGCTTAGAGACAGTGGATGCCTGAAATTCACTACTCTCCCTATCTGCTGTGGATTTCACAAAAAGAAAGCAGTTGCACATCTTTGTGTTGCCTATTTGCAAGTAATAGAGAATATTTCTGCACTGCCACCCCCGAGAGGACCTTGCGGTGTTAAAAACTCACAGGACTGTAAACAACCCAAGTGGTACAGTAATGAGAGAGAGCAGAGGATTCACCTCCAGGAGAGGATTTCCTGATACTTGTCCTGCCCATGGTGATGGATGTTACCAAAAGATTAATGGGCTGCCCTGTGAGGCATCTAGTTATTTTAAATGCATTCATCTGTATGAGAAGAGCATGCCTTTAACTTTTCAGGCAGTCTTGGCTATTTTAGCTGCTTTTGTTTGACTACTGATTTTATCTGCCTTGCAGCCAAATTATTGCAGACTCTGATTTCTTAGTCTTTTGTCAGCTAACAAGGGAAAGGTCTGTGAAGGAGAAAGCTTGGGGGAAAAGCAGAGGCATGACTTTCCACTGGCTAGCACACTGCATGGGATGCAGCTCATCTAACATTAGCTGTTTAGCTGGCATCTAGTGCAAGGCAGTCATCCCAGCTCCAACAGAGAAAGAAGCACCTCTGGGCACAAGCCATTCCAAGCTATCAGGTCCCTAAGAAGGGTGGGAGGATCGTGCTCTGCACTGTCCCTCCCTTTCCAGCACTTCTTGTAGGACTAAGTCAACTATCTTAGATGGGCTGACTGTTGGGTCAGCTGGATTCCTCACTTTATGTATAGATATAGCAGGTAATTTCCTATCAAACCAGAATAGCAGACGGGTAGTGCTGCCTCTGTGTTCCTGTGAAAAGCATAAAACCATGGAGATAAGGTTTAAGGTACAGGAGAGTAGACACTCAGGCCCCTAGAGTGTTTCAAGAAATGAGCTGGTGGTTCAGAAGAAGGTGATAACCTTTCAAGTGAGACAGCACAGAGCAAGCAAACCTATTTCAATGATAAGGATATTAAGATGCTGAAATGAGTAATACAGTTCCTTTGACGACACAGTAACCTGAAGGAGGCCTTTGTGCACTGTCCTTTCTGCTCAGGTTTATCAAGTTGCTCTAAAGCTATCAGCATCTGCATGTGTGCCTGTGAGACCGAGTGCGTGCCTACACACCCACTTCGTTTTGCAGCTGCTTCCCAAGAAAGTCTAAATATATGCCTGCCTCCTCTTTCTGGTAAGAAGTGAAACTGAAGTCCTAACAGCTTGCGGTAAATGAAAATCCAATAGCAACATTTGTGTAAGCAAGGGTAGTACTGCTTTTGCACGGACAAAGCCCATCTTTGGAATCGGAACCATCCCTCCTGTGCTGCTCAGGTTGGATTCAGATGCAGAGTGGCATTGCTTCCCACTGCTGGTCTGCAGTCCAGTTTATAAAGGCTTCCAGCTGTAAATCAGGTTTAGATGGGATTAAATTACAGCGCTGGGTAAAGAGACTGCCGGATGTTACATTAGAATAGGTCTGAACAAAACCATCAGTGTGAGCACTCCAGGATCAGTGCTTGCACATGTGTGATTTCAGAAACTGAATTTATGTTTAGCATTTTTTTTTTTTTTTTTTTTTTTTGTATGAGTCCAAACTAGCTCTGAACAGTCACTTGCCTTTTGGTCAGCAGCTTAAAAATGCATAGAAAAATCATAAAAGCATTAGGCAAGCTTATTATTATTTATTTTGTAGATAAAGAAAATCACATTTATATCTAGGAATCCACTCCTCTCTGCATACATGGAAACATCCCAAAATTTCATATATGTCAAGATCCTGCAACCTTTAATGATAACAGTGGTGTCATGTAATTAAATATGCCCACACAAGCTCAGGTTTTGTATGAAATATCAATTTGAAAAAACTTATTAACAGATCACAGTGTCCAAAATCTGCCCTATGCCTCTGATTTTCAAATTCAGTCTCACCCGTCACTCCCACAAATAAAAAAAAGAAAGAAAGGGATTTTGGAAATTGTAGTTTACCAGAACCATGCTATAATGGGGCCCGTGGCAAAGACTGTCCAAGAAGTTTCACCAGAAATACCCCAACTCTATCTCTGTGCTGTCACATTAAAAACCTACAGGCTGAGTCGCTTCTGCAAGGTTCCTTCCTCTAGCCTCTTGCTTTTCAAGCAGCCTAGTAACAATCCATGAACTATTCTACAGATTTCAATTTGCTTACGAGTTTTTCTGAGTTCATAAGCTTGTGCATCTCTTTGGAATTTTTTTTTTTTTTTTTAAATTGTGGTCTGTTTTGGGGTCTGTTTCTCTTCTTTCAGGTACAATACATCAGGCCTAGCTGGACTGGGCTTTATGTGACTAATCACATTATGACTCCTGTGGAGTTGTGCTCTTTCAAAATTTCTTGAGTAATAGTCTGTTATGAGTACATACTTATTCCCATGTCATGCGAACAAATTTGTTCTCACAGTTTGTCATGGGCCATCTGCTTTTTCATCTTTGTCCCTGGCTTAATTTCAGTGAGATTTCATTCACTTCCTGACAAAATGTGCGTTTTTACACTCATTTGGGACCAGATTTTCCAAGAACCTGAGGTCCTTCTTTGACACCTACAGGACAAAGCATGGCTTTTTGAAGTGCTCTGCAACTCCTGTTATTTTCTAAAAAAGGGGTCCCTGAGGATGCCCTGACATCTCAGCGTGGAGAGGGAACAGGAAAAGAGGAGGTAGGCACTTTGGAGAGGTAATACTGTTGGGCAGCAGGCAATTCTTCATGACAATATTCATTGCCTAACACATTTTTCCCGCTGTGCTCCGAGCACTGCACAGACAAGTCTCACACTGGCTGCACTTTATGGGGGCCCTGCTGAAACACATGAAAAATGAAATGCCTTGACAGAAATCCACAATGGAGCCAGGAGCAAAGGCCACTTCCATCTTCCCCATCCACTGACATTGCCAACACAGCCCTCTGATGGCTCCTTTACTCTTCCCTCTATGAATGCATCTTCTTAGATTGTGGAAGCCTCTTTTCCCTCCCCTTCGCAGCACAGAAATAAGGCAAGCAGGAAAATATGTTGTGTTTAAGGAGAATACCAGCCCAGCCTTCACTGTAGCCAGGCAAGGCCACCTCTTCTCCATCCACATATGCTCCCCTTCCCAGAAGAAGTGAGGATGGAGGAGTGGCTGGAGAGAGTGTTTAAGTCCTCTGAAACTAAAATGAGATTGACAACTCCTTTCAGAGAACCAAAAAGAAACAGTAAGAAGAAAGCATTATAACTGATCAGACCACTTTGTTGTCCATTTTGTCTCGTGTTTTGCCTCTGTCAAGGGTCAGCAAATACTGCCTCAAAGAAAACGATCAAAAAGTCTTCACTAACAGTTATGCCATCATCTGCTGTAGGAAATTTTCTCAGCGTTCCATTAATGAATCAGAGTTTTGGCCCAGGACAGATGTTTCCACTGTCTACAATCACCTTGATGCAATGAAGGCCAAGATTTGATTTAAGATTAGGCTCAAAATAGACTGCGATTGTATGGACTACAACTGAGAGTCGAGTTGGTGCTTAATTACTTCTTAAAATCTGGCCATCAGCTACACCAAAAGGTTTTTCCTGTCTTGAAGCAGATAGCCTTTCCAACATGTTTAATTCTTCTGAGAGTCTTGTTTTCTTTCCCTAATAAGTACTATTGTGTTTCTAAATGTCCTTATTATGTTCTTATTAGCCTTGTAAACATCACATCCATTTAAAAATTATTTTTATATTTCCTGCTTCTTTTTTTCTTCTTTTCTTTTTTCTTGTTCTTTGGCAAGGTTTTGGTCTCGATTAACTCCTATAGCAATGAGTTTCGCAGGTTAGTTGTGCATTGTGTGAGGAAGTTTTTCCATTTACACAGCAGATTTTTGATACCAATCAGACAGATAGCATTTTCTCTGAAACCACCTGTGTATCTACTCTTTCTACCTTTCCCAATAGCACTTCCTGCCACACGTGGCTCTATAATAAACCCATGATCATATGAAATTCAGCTGGTACTAAGAGACAGGAAAGAGAAGACAGAGGGTGTGTATCTTTTGCCTTTAGCCCAAAGTCTGAGGCAACTAGGAGCATTATAGAAACAAATCCTGAAGTTCCAGACATTTTGGGTCTTTTTCTCTGCTGGTTTGAGATTAGTTTAATTTCTTTACATACATGCCCTGGAGATTTAAAAACAGATTCAGATGTTAATTAAACAAATGTAGTTATATTAACCTGCTCTTTTTTTCCAGGAAAAATACGAGACACACCATGTAATCTTATGGTTTTAGTAGCCAGTGAGTCAAGTCTGGAAATTCAGTACACATGAGTCAATGAGATTTTAGGTTCCTACAGGGTGTCCAGCAAGGACATTGTTCAGCCAGCAGCAGACAGGCCTCTGTTGCCTACATTGCATGGCTCTTCTTGAGCTGATTAATGAAACAAACTACATCCAGGCTGCGTTACCCTGAACCTGTACCATGTTATGCTTTACACAGGACTGTTCCTCTCAAAGGCTTGTCACAGCAGTCTTACCCACTGAAATACAGTGGCTACATCTCTTCCTGGGTATTTACCATCTGACTGCCCCAACACAAGGCTTTTGCTAAGCCTTATAGTCTACATATAAATTTTATACCATAGCAGACCTATGGTCCAGCAATCCTTACCCTGTACCATTTCTCAGGCTCTGGAAACTCAGTACTTAAATGCAAGAGGTGATGAAAAAGAGTATGTGAAGCCTCTTGTCCCATCCTGAGCAGAACCAAGGCTGTTGCTCCTCCTTGGTAAGCAGTGTGTGGGTGAAAGAGGGAGCAGCTGAGTAGGAGACCATGACTAGACATAACACAAGAGAGTATCTCTTCAAGATTAGTTTGGCTGTTGCACTGCCTGAGTCTGCAGGCCAAAACCTGCTCATGAAGCTAAAGGTGGACACTTTGGCTGTACAGTAAAGAGCCCCTAGGTGATCCAAAGATGACAAGGGAAGAATCTTGCCTTAAGTATGCAAGAAAAGTAGGAACTAACTCATGGAATTCATTACATTTTCATGTATTTGCCAGTATGTTTCATCCCCAGAGGGATGGTGCCATTTTTAGGAAAATAATCCTGTAACAAAAATCCCCTGAAACTGTACAGCCTGAGGTGCTTTTTCTCATCTTCATACACTGAGGAACCGCATAGGCTGTATCTTCCCTACAGAGTTAATCTGGTGGGAGACAACCATATCTGAACACCTGAGTTATGCCAGTCTGGACATGAATTATTTCCCTGAATGACCCTACTGCATCTTTGCTGTTTGTGAACTTTCTTGAGTGTGTCAGGAGAGTCGGAGGGGGGGGAGAGGCATATATAATCATTTTTTGTATTTAGATAACCTGGGATTCTTTCCCAATCTCTTGTGTCAGATGTGGGAGAACTTGTTTGCTCCAAGGAAAGGCTTTTGGGAAAGTCCTGAAAGATTCGACTCACTTGTGATCAAATCTGGGTCCTCACTGCAAAATGGATGGGTGCCAGACAGCACCCAA
Organism: Athene noctua; assembly: GCF_965140245.1. NCBI lineage: Eukaryota > Metazoa > Chordata > Aves > Strigiformes > Strigidae > Athene > Athene noctua. Next base: position 7,655,716 of record NC_134037.1, on the reverse strand, counting down.
GCTACTTATCCCCTCCTCAGAGCTCCTGACCTGATCTGAAACCACCTCCCAAGCCTGAATGAAGTTTTTAACACGTGCAGAGCCCGTGCTCTGGGGAGGTACCTTTTGTCCTAAGTTTCATTTCAAGTGCTAGATATGCCCAGGCAATCATGGCAGGCATCATGGAAATGCTGTCTTCACAAAGACATTTTGTCTCCAATAACATTTTCATTTTACACCCAAGTCTAGCCGGAGGTGAATTCTTTTGTTTAATGAAGAGCCACAGCTCCTTTGGAACAAAATGTTCTCCTGTAAGCTGGGTGAGCTGCTGGTTTTATTGAAGAACAGTCCTGCAGACCAAGACAATGCTGTACTTCACTACCCTTTTTGAATTACCACTCTGTCATTTCCCAGAGGAACATGATCGGCCGACCACTAAACTCTGCTTTAAGATCTTATGCCCGATCTAAATGAGACAGAATGAAGCCCTGGAGAGATTTCAACCCTTGCTTTGTTGAAACAACATTGCTTTGTTTGGAATGTATTTGCCTTTGTACTGGGGAATGAAAATGTAACCCAGTGCCCAGTTTTGAAATACATAAATACAGTGCTTTTTGTAATGTAGCATATATAAAGAGATCCATAGCATATGCTCTTTCTTACACAGCCCTTTTTCTTGGAGATCTTCAACCAGTTTTGAAACCTTCAAGCCTTGAGCCTTGTGACAGCTTAGTGAAGGATGAACATATCATTTCTGTGTTACAGGCTGGCACGGTGACCCAGTTAAGAAATCCGTAGCAGACTTGAAATGAAACCCAGACCTGTGCTTACAACAGTGAACTCAGTCTTCCCCTACATCCAGTTCGATTTCACAAGCCAGTAGCCACCCAAATGCTCAGGACACCCACTCACAACTCCATTCAGTGGTCACCACTGCTTGGCTCTCAGGTCTTCCCTGTGCTTTACTTTAATACCCTTAGATTATGAACTGAATAGATCTAGAGATATGATCCAGATCTTTTCACCCTATGGTTGAATCCTGAGCTGGCAATGGTTGGACAACTGAGACAGTTGGAATTTTTCCTACCCGTTCTCACAAATTCACTGTTGCTTCACTGCATCTTGGGGCAGAAATGTCACGAACCCAGGCCCTTGCTTTACCATTAACTGTGAATGACAACTCCATTATCAGCTGTGTACCAGCAGTCAGAGAATTTGGGATGTGATACGTGTGACAAGGATGGAAGAACCGCACTAGGAGCTCCCCAGTCCCTCATCCCTTCACCTACCCACCATTCCCACAGCATGTCTTCCTGAATAATTAACTGGAGGAGACGTTCGCCCACTCGGAGAGCAAACAAACACATCAGCCCCTCACATACAGAGGCACTCTTGTCTCTCCATCTGAGTCCGTGTCCTTTGATCACCATGGGTACCAACTCCTGTCTGATATTTTGGGCTGTGCAGAGTGGGCTTGGACGCTTGCTGTGTGAAGGAAGACACCTTGGTGGGGCAGGAAGGAGTGATTCAGCCACTTCTTGCTCTGAGTCAATATTTACCCAGCAGCTCTGGGTTTGGGTGAGGGATGGTATCTCTTCGGGGTCACATTCCCACCCTCCTGAGCGAGGTAGCTGAAGCCACCAGCCCAAGAGGGTGCTATCAGCCATCCCCTAGGAGCATGCCCTCTTCTTTTAGGCTGCATTTTGGATGCAAACTGGCACGCTGCGGCTGCGTTGTTTTTTGGTTTTTTTTTTCTTGTTTTTTTTCTAATTGTAGTCTGGAGTTTTCCTTAATGGGACAGAGAAGTCTTTGAGACTGGAAATGTGCTCTTCTCTTTGTTTCTGGTAAGACATAACACTGGCCTCGTGGGACCGCACTCCAACAGGGATATTTTAGTTCTGCCTGGCTCAACTTCTTGCTGGCCTGCAGTCTGATTGCTATTTGTCACTGGGACTGTAAGCACTGGGGAACAGAGACTGCCCTCACTGCGGCTGCTCTAATAGACTGGAGCCCTGAATTTGGCTGGGCTTCCCAAGCATTTCCACGAGGCAAATAGTAACACTAATTTCAGCTGGACACTGTATTCCTTGCTCACATTCCTAAAGGGCTGTGTTGCGTTGCTTTTGCCTTGTTCTCCATGTTAAATGTATTGCTAGATTTCACCCTGCGGGGTGTTGCATCCTGCTGGTGGATTATTATATTCCTCTGTTTGAAAGATTGAAGATGAAAGAACACTTTGAGATCCCTTTTGATAGATGGTGATACCCTTCTGGCCTGGTCCCCTCTATGATTTTGTGAAGGTGTTGAGTATGTCCCATCCTACAGAGCTTGGTCTCATATACAGTGGTGTAAAACAGGAATAATTCCATTGGCTTCAGTGTCATTACACCAGCGTAATCATGGAAGAAGAGAAGAAATAGGCCTGCAGGGATTTTTTTTTTTGTTTTTTTGGGGGGGAACCATGCTGACTGTAAAACCACAGCAAAATTATTTTTAAATGAGAAAAATTTCTTTAAGACAGATCAGCCTCTTAAAAAGAGAGACAAATGGAATGAAATGCTGCAGTTCAGAAAGTCCTGTGGTATTTGGGAAATGGGGCAGTTTGCTGCAAAGGGAGGAGTAAATAGTCAAAGCCAGGAGAGTTGCAAAAAGAGAAAGACACAGAAAATGAAGTTGTTTATGAAGTACATTATCAAAACTTCTCATAGCACAAGAGATGAGATCGTAGAGGCAAGTTTATTCTCAGCACATGTGTGGAAAAATGTAGACCTCAGTAAGAACCACTGAGTAAACCTGAGAAAAGAAAATGACTGTGCCTGGAAATGTTTAGGGGATGGTGTTTGTCAATTAATGAAATGAGAGACCACCGTCTGCAGCTCAGTACGCAGCAAAGATGTACACAAAGTCCAAAGAATGAGGTTTTTTTTCTTTTTCCCTAGTAAGAGAAATGCAGGGGAATTTCCTCAGTGCTTCATCTGCAACTAATTTTTTTCTTTCATAAAACCTGGTGATTATTGAGAAGAGAAAGTTTGCTCTGTGTAACTGGGCAGGGGATCACAATTACTCACTCCACCAGGTTCCCGATTGCCTTCAGGTTTGTTGATTTTGGTGACAAGCCTTTACCACTCCGTTTCTTAGTTGTGTCAGCAGCTTTCTCAACAATGTAGTGATGCATTTTGTGTTACGCTGTGCAAACAGGAGAGCAGCTCAAGCCAAAAACTCACACTGAGATTGTACCTCTGAGTTTAAACAACCTCATGGTCTGACTAAATTTGGATCTAGCCTCATGGTTTGGACTCATCTCTAACAGAAATACAGAGATATTTCCAATAATGTATTTTAATGGGAAGAGAAAGTTTTCTAAGGACACAATGCGTGCACCTTGCTGGGGAAGACGCCTCTCTGTGCCAAGGAGCTTCTCTCTTTCCTGCGGGAGCTGCTTGCTTTACGTATGGGACTGCCTTAAAAAGAGGAGGAGAGGGGATTCTGGCAGCATTGGGAATATTCAGCATGCCAGAAAGAAGAAAGACCAAAGGTTCAGCTGCCTTGTAAAAGGAAGGCTTCCTGATTAACTTTATGGAAAGAAACTGAGCTGTAAAGAAACTGAGCTGTAAAAAGACAGCATTTTGTCTTTAACAAGGGCTGCAAGTCAGGAACGCAGCCAGCTGGGTAGTCTGTGATAGTCTGGGACTAGTAGGCGAGCAAGGTCGGAAGGAGCTTGGATACCACCAGGAATGTGAGGAGAGACAAGCTGGCAAAGCAGTGAAGGGAAAGAATTAAGCCTTCTAAGGAAAGAAAAAAAAAAAAAGCCAAAGAACCAACAAAAAACCTACCCTGTGTCCATCTATATATCTGTTCCACAGACATCAATAGAGGGAGCCCATTTCAAGACAGCATTGCTGCTCGGTCTCTCTGGGCACTGGGAAGGTGGATATGCCTTCATAAATGACTACAAGAACCCCAGCTCAGCCCTGCATAGCTTTCACTACAGGTAATGCTTTCAATGTAATAACAGCAGAGGTTTGGAACAAAATACACAGTCCAACACACTGTGTACAATGTCAGATGGAGGTACTGCACTTGGCCATCCCAGTGATGCTTTAATTAGAGATGGGGCTTGAATGAAACATCCAAATGAGGAGCAGTGCCGTGAGTCAGCCGAGACGCATGCACCAACATGGTCATTCTACTGAATTTTGTCCTTTATAATGAAATCCAAGCACTGTAATCTACAAGACATTCAAAATTTGAGCTGAGACACAATCCCAAATTTGGTATTTATCCTTGCTCTCCAAGGTCTAAAGTCAGTAAAGTGTTAAAACACAATGCTGGGAGACTGGGATTTTGAGAGCTGCACTTGTGGAAAAGCTGCCTGAAGCTGAACTTTCCAGCATAGAGATAGTCCTCAATTTTTAGGACCTTTCCAAATGACCACACATCCCCAATTCAAGCACCCCTAACTTGACTTTAAGGAATAATATTTTAAGCTCTATGTCTATCTTTGACTAGCATGGCTCTGATAAGAGAAGAAAAGAGAAACTGTCACTAAAAAAAACCAGAAAAAAAATCTCAGAGGAAACCCATTAAAACGATTTAAAAATATATAACCACACTAGAGCAGATGCCAATGAAACCTAGCATTTTGGGGTGAGATCTGCTGAGCACACCGTGTGGTACAGCTCCCTTTCTCAGGTTGCTGGAGTATTCTCTGCACAGCAGCTTGAGTTAAAGATGAGATGTGAAGTGTTATCTGAAATACCCTGGTTGATATGAACTTCTTTGCTGATGTACCATACGTCAACACAGAAAGTATTTTTGTAACAGAAATGACTGGGGAGCACTACAAAGCAAATGCACCTGATCTTAGAGGACTGCAGTATCATGGAAGCACCTTAGTCTGCCAAGTGCAGAGGGACAGGGGGTTGTAGATCCCCTCTTGCTTGCCAGGGGAGCTATATAGGTAATGATGTTTTGAAGACCCAACCCATGGACAGGTCTGCTTTGGGAAACCAAAAGTCCAGTTCAGTACCAAGTGTCTCTACAGACGCCAGCAAGCCCATTATGAAAGCTCATACTCTCCAGGTCATTTCTTTTCATCCCCAAACTTCTTGATGCATTGTGAGGACAGACACTTTTGGAAAAAAAGAAAGCCTCACTACCTATTTGCCAAGGAGCTGTTCATTAAAGGCCAGGTTACACTGAAATTGTGAGAAAACACTTGAATTTTGTTTGAATTCACAGTTTTGACTCTTTTTTACATATGTCCTATAGACATACTGCATGTTTTCTCAGGCCATTCTAACAACTACGGCCTGAGAAAATATACTCTTCAGCCACTTTTTTTTTTTTTTTTTTTTTCCTTTATCAACAGAGGCAAATAAAATCCTTCAAACTTCCCAGTTGCTTCCTCCAAGTATTGCAAATCTTTGGGGCTGATCCTTCTCAGTTCAACTGGGTGCATCAGCATTTGGCCCCTGCACTTCTTTATCCTGGATTTCGCTTCCTCCCAGGAACCTTCAACTCCAAATGTTTTGTGGACTATTTTACAAGCACAATTTGACTAACTTTTGCCAATATAGCATGTGCACAAAAGATGAGTGCGTGCATTCCCTCTTCCAGTGCGGAAATAGATTCATTTAGCAAACTTGCAATTCAACCTAAATGTCTCGTAAAATTTACAGAAGGATAGATTTTTATCCACTGTGCAATAGAGTGGGATCAGCCCCTAAAGTAACAAATTTTAAGAAAATCTTATATGAGATATGTTGATCAAAGGTGGACCTGTACTCTTATCTTAGCACCGGTAACCTGAAACGGTGTCTAAGCAGTGGTGCTTCAAGGTTGTGGGGACTAGTTTCTCCACGTCCTAAAGCTGTTGATATTCCTTAAAACTATACCAAGATCTGCTGATAGATAAATAGTCCCAGGGCCATACTCTGCCATCAATTACACTTCTAAGTTTAAAAAATGTGCTAGCAAATCAGAGAGGTCAAATTCAGTCAGGAGTCCACGGGACTGAGAGTAGAATTTGGCTTAGAGCTGGAAACGAAACGTTTCCCTGCCACATACAACACAGTACATTTCACAGGATTCATTCTTCCTACAGAAGGAATGTGTGTTTTCATGGGTTTGAGGATGAATTCAGTTACATTTTTCCCGTGATGTAGAAATGTAGGAAGCTCATCTCTCTTTGATAGTTTGGCTGTATCTTCTATAAAAAAAAAAAAAACAAACAAACAAACAAAACACCATGATCTGCTGCTGATAGTTTTACTTCACTATAACAGAGTCTCCTGCTGACCTGGAGTATACCTAACTATGATCTATGATGATGTTAATTTTATTTCACAGGAGAAATAGGATGTAGTACCCATTTCTTCTGGAAGAAATACTGAGGCTGGCATGTGGAAAGTCTTGAGTTGTTGTACACTTCAGTGGTTAAAGGCAGGTAAAAAGAGAGTCAGGAACGCTGATTTTAATTACTGCCTAATTGATTTGGTTCTGTGGACTTGGACATGTCCGTTTCAGCCAGAGTCCTCAAGCCACTAAGAGCTTTATCTGAATGAGAATTGCTATTTGCTTCATAATTTTGCTGTCTCCCAAATTATCCTTCCCAAATACAGTAAGGATAATTCTTCCCCCCCACTGGCATGGCAATTCTTAATTCCATGTTTGCAAAACTCATTACAGATTTTGGATTAAAAATGTTAGAGAAGTGCAAAACAGATTTGACACCTTTTTTATATAGAGGGCTTTCGAGGTTTCCTGTGATTGTCCACATTTCTGGAGCTTAGTCAGCTTTTCAAAAGGATTATGTAAAGTGAAAGCCTGCAACAGCAGGAGGTTGGGATCAGTGACCCAGAAGGTCCTTCCAGTCCTGTGTTCCTGGAGGATTTTCCAAGCCATACCAAAGACGTTAAAGACTCCTTGTGTGGTCTGAACTTAACACCTTCAATACACATTCCCCACTGAAATTTTTTGTGGCATCCATTTAACAGGGTAGAAATGAGGGAGAGACGGGTCCTCTGTGTAAAGATAAGAGAAAGCAGTTGCCACTACAACAGCGGAAAGCACCATACGAGCTAGCTGACTGCTCAGGAAACTGAAGTTGTCACACGTGTCAGGAAACACCTCAACAGACACAAACAGCCTCATCTCTCTGGCCTCAAGATCCCACCTCTAGAAGCCATCATTTGTGTTACCGCTGCCTCTTCAGTCCTGGACCTCCCTTCTGAAACCCAACAGCTAGCAGCAGTTATGACAGTCGTTTTGTGGTGTAGACACCTGTCCATATGAAACTAATCTGGGACCACCAAGCTCATTTTCTTGTGGCAATTTGCCAGCTTACCATATGGTAATCATTTGTGACAGCCACCATCTTGGGCTGGATTAAAATTAGTGACCCAATGATGGAAGATGCTTTGGTCATGCTCTTAGCCAAGCCCATACTTTACCTAGCTGGAAAGTAGGTGGTGGTGTTGCTTCCCAGTGTTGGGGAAGGTATGTGTTAGAGATGAATTCAGACAGTCTGATGACCTCCCACCTCCAAGGCTATCCCATCTGAGAAAACCAACAGTTTCTGATGTTCAAATGTGCTTTGCCAGCCAAAATGTCAACCGCATGCCACCTCCGAGAAGGCCACAATTCAGTGGTTGCACATCAGACCAATTGGTCTATATTTATAAAGTGCTTTGATATCCCAGATGAAAGGACAGTATATAAATGCCCCATTCATTTAGGTTACATACAGTGGCAGCAAACAGAAAAATCTTTACCCACAGGGTTAGAAAGGCGTATTCCTGTTTATTAATTGAAGACCACATAAAGAATGCTTGGTTAAAGTGTTCATTTTGGAGTGGACATTTCAGTGCCGGTCCAGCAAATGAAAATAATCCTGAAAATTTGCACGGGCAAATGGCATAAACATCAAGTTTGCATAACTCAAAACAAAACTCTCCTTAAAAATTCAGCTAAAAACTTCCTACACACCAATGGGAAGTGAAGCAATCAGTCCCAGGTCAGGACTACAGTGAAATTCTTATCTTAGCAAAAGATAATTAAAAGTTAGAAAAAGAATAATTGCCACACGGTGAGCAACAGCTGCTCTGCAACTTAGTATGCACCACACTAAAGCACCCATGGGTTCACTGTACATTTAGTTTCCTCTCTTTTATGCATATAACAGAGTTAGGATTTCTAGATCTGTATTCCTCACTTCTTTCTCTGTGTATCTTTGAGATACATGACCCTCTCAGTTCATTTAGAAAGCTATGTTAAATAAAACCTTTTCTGTCTGTCATCTCAGTATTCGAGTGCTGAGTAGATATCCACTCACAGTCCCTGGGAACATGCAGTGTCTTTCATATATCATAACCGTAAAAATAAATAAATTACAGAGCAGAAAGGAGATAAGGCACAGGTTTAGGCTGCCTTTTGAAGATTTATTAAAACAAACTGGTATTTCTTATAATGTGCATGTAACCAGAATACATAATTGACAATGATAATCATTAACAGGTACTAATGTTATTTCAGAACAGAGGACAGAATGAGACAGACTAAACCTCCATGCATGCAGCAGAGGAAATCCAAACTGCGATAATTAAATGCAAATAAAGCCTGGGGGCAAAAATTCCTGGTCTCTCTAAGATAAGAGAAATGTATTTCTACCATCTATACTTCATTTATTTCTCTTGAAGACTCTAATTTGTTTTTAAGCTAATAGATCAAACATTCTTGTCACAGTTCGTACAACTGTCTCAAATATGTGAGAAGTACCCGCCAGGCGAGGACCACCAGCAATTTTTATGATTTCTTTACACTACAAATATTTGGCAGAACAGAAATCACCCAATAAAATAAACCTGTGGATTCATCTGCAGTTTTAGACTGTCTCCAAGTATTTTTTGGACTCCTTCCCAAAATAACTGATGCTCATGATATTCCAATATCAAATGAAAATATGTCCTAATTTTCATGTCTCACTACCACCATCTGTTATTAAAGAGAAAGTCGTCTTTTTCCTAGTGGACCAGGTGGCTTAGAGGCACCCGTGTGGCCATGAGCAAAGTTCTGGTCCAGCAGTGCTTCTGGTCCTTCACGCTGTTGGGTTGGTGGGATTCGGATGTAACACAAAGGCAGAACCATGGAGCAGTGGTGGTGGAATATAATTTCTTCCAGTACCAACATCGTCTGCCAGCTGGTGCCCAAAGAACCAGCAGCACTGCAGAATGGGCGTCCCCATCTCTCCAGGGGAGAGGAAGCTTGAATCTAAATATGTGCAAGAATGGCTTTAGGGAAAGGTTCGGGAAATGCCTTTGGCAAAAGGAATAGATAAAATAACACCATGTTTGAAAAGTCTGTCCAGCTCTAGTGACATTGCAGAGGCCTTCAATCAATGTCACTCAGCAGTACACAAATGTTGCAGTCACTTTTGTGAGGTTCAGATCAGCGGGCTGATACTTCAGAAAGCCAACAGCTGAGCTTTATAGACATTCGGCTCTTCTTAATATTACATCCATGCATTAAGTATAAGAGTAAAGTCTTTCTCCTCCAAACCAAAGCTGAATTAATTTACAAACCACCCCAACCTTCTGCCTCTACCGTTGCATTTGACAACCAAACCACATCACCGTTTATTCACCCCACCAAGGCACCCCAGAGAGCCATTCCTAAACAGCTGACGCTGCTTTTACCCATTCCTGCAGACATTTTTCTCTCCAGAGGTCTTGAGCTGTACAGTTTTAGCAAGTGCTACTTGCAGTATCTCTTGTAAATCCTACAAACCACTATAAAATCTGGTGCACAGTGTCAACTTCACATGTTTTCCAGCATAAAGGAGCATGGCTTTTGTTTCCACCAGCCTCCCAGCTGTAAAGCGCCTTGTAGGTATTAATTTTTAGGGTTATCACCCTCTCTGATTTTGGTAAAGCACCCTAATTTTATGAGGCTTGTCTCACACCTTGTTAGGCTAGCTGGCAGGCTGGCTAATATTGACTAGATGCAGAAGAAAAACCTCTTTATTAGCGTAATGCTTAATTCAAACATTGCTGTTTCCTGTGGACCGAAATGGTGTCCTTTTTGATACAGCAGCATAGCTCCACAGCATTCACAACAAATCAATAGAGTGGGCAAGTAGAGCCACTCAGAAATTTCCCATTTTGTTTTTTTTTTCCTCTTTTTTTAACACCGAATTTGTTTTGTACAAACACAGTGTTGCCCCTAGGAAAAGCTTGATTTTCCTGAAATGTTTCCATTTTGCCTCAGGAGAGCCGAAGGAAAGCATTTAACTCGGGGTCAACCCAATCTGAAAATTGTTCTAAGCAAATTAAAATTATTGTAGGTTAAGCGAGCCTGACTTGAATCTATTTTAGCTGGAGTTACACATGCATATGGAGATCTGCGTATCTGTTGTGAAGCAATGGATGTTCACTCCAACAAGGAAGTCCAGCCAGCAAGAAAACAAACAGAAGAAAACAACTTCCACAAGGTGAATAGAGAACAACTGTAAATACAGCTTAGTGTTGAAACAGCCCAAACAAACAAAGTATTTCAAAATATTTCCCACATTCACAATAAAAGATTTTTCTACAAGTATCTCATTCTATTAGAAGTTTCCAACAGTTTAGTTTGGGACCCAAATTAAAGATGAAAATGAATGTTCAAAGGGAGGACACAAATCCAGATCCTTGTTCTAGTGACACGTCTGCTCAGAGACATAAAACTATTTTGTTAACTGGCAGGGAATACTGGATCATAGTGGGATTTCCTGTACTTCGTAATCCCGTATATATTAGGCGATATTGTACATGACTGTTTCCATTCCGTGATAGGAAACTGGGGCCACATGAGCACTGCTACATGGGCAATACAGAAGGGCCTCTAGCTATTAAAACTAAAACCTATAAAGAAAATCTCCCTATGAAGTAAGCTGTCTTCCAGGACAAGACCACAAAGGCAACACATGAAACTGTGAATTAGAAGACTGGGAAAAAAAAAAAAAAAAAGGGGGAAAGACATAGTTCTTCACAAAACATGTGGTACTTGCGCTGCAAGATGTTGTAAGCGAGAAATGTTTGCATGTCAAAAAATGACCAGGTATTGACAGCTTGTGTAGACAGGGGACATTTTTTTTGAAGCCTGGGTTTTCTTCATGACCCTCTTTGGCTGAACAAAGGTCCCTTCAGAGAGGGGAAGGCTGAGAGGGAATATGTTGTGGTCTGGGTAGCAAAAGTTCTGCAGACACATCTGAACTTACTGCCAGTGTACATTTGCCTGCAATACGGAGGACTGGAAGTGATGACCAAAACAGCCTAAATTTATATTTCTACTGTCATGATCCCACAAATGTGACATCGCTCACAGGGGTCCACACCAGGCCAGTACTTGCTGCAAAAGGGCCCTTCCCAGTCATGATTAAATGCTAAAGGACCTACTTCTTAGGGGTTGCTGTTCTTCAGGAAAAAGTCTCTCTGTTACTTCATCCTCTACCCAAACTCTCTATGTTTTCCTCTCCACGTGACTAGAATAATATATAACGGGAGTTTGACTCTCCATTGTATGCAAAAGCAAATGGGCTTTATGGTAGAGGAAAACCTCAGACATGAAGGGACAGTGCAGAAACACATAAAAAGCTGAGAAAAGCTGAAGATGTACAGAAAGGGTCAACATTAGCTGAGGTCCAGTGCAAAGCAGCCTACACATTCACTCAAAAGAACTTCCTAGTTATCCTATAAGTTTTTGAGGAACATTATGTCAGTGCCGGCACCAAGACAGACTGCTCTCCATGTCTCAGAAACTGCAGATGGAGACACCTCCATCCAATTCCCACCTGGACCAGCTCAGTGATCCCCTGCAGATTGAACTGAATAGACAAAACCTGGTAAGTAGGAGCCGTGTTAAACCTCATATCCTCTACAAGGATACAGTAACCCACTCACCATTGGGTTAAGCTCCTATTGAACACGAGCAGAGCTCCTTACATGTTGTGCAACACAATGGAAAATTGAGACCATACCATAGATGAGGACATACAAGTTACGTGGTTTGCCTGAGGCCACACAGTGAGTCAGTGGCTAAATTATAAACTTGGGAGTCCCTGGCTCCAAGTCACTTATTCAATCTATGCTGCCTCTAAGGCATATTACATTGGGGGTATTGTATGGAAATGACATTAACTTTAAAGAGCAGTGTACAGTAGAAGCAAGCAAAATAAGTGGGCTTTATTGTGGGCTGTTTTTTTTTTTTTTTTTTTTTAAAAAAAAAAGCATGAAAAAAGTGACATGAGCAGTTTTGCAAGCACAGAGTGTAAATTAATTTTGCACAATTTGATTTCGAAACCTCCCTCCTGGATTAAAAACCTAAACACCAAGTTTCAGGCTGTAATGGACCCTTCTTTTCCACTCTTCTTTTTTTCTTCTCTTTTTCTTTTTCTGGCAATTCTGTTAACCCCCGAAAATAGAGGTTTAATACGGAAATGCTGACAGCTCCTTAAGCAGAGCATCGCATTTGCAACACTGTAATTATGCCTACTTCAAAATGCTCCAAAGAAAACAAGATATTCTTGTTCAAACAAATCTTGAATGGTTTTAGCCCCAGAATTAAATCATTCAGACCAAAAAGGACTGTGTTATGCATGCTGAACCAGGGCTGTACCAAGGAGATGGGGAAAGAGATAAATGCAAACTGATTTTACAATATTTACGTAATTAGATCCACATCTCTGCCTTTCTTTCTTGAATGAGTAAAGACCAGATTAACCTTATTATTATTATGTTTATTTGATTGACTTAGGAATTCCATCTGGATAAAAGAAGTCTAGATGTCTTTCTCCATGCGTGCCCAGCGTGAAGCTAATCAACATGCCTCTCTAAGTAACAAATTTTTTTTATGTTGTCTATCAGCAAGACACTGTAATATTGGATATAGCTTTAGTTCAATGGATGACTGCTCCTTAAAGACCACGCAGCTTAGAGGTTTCCATCCTGCATTTTTATGGCCCCACAGAAAATTACTTGTCAGATTTTCCACTCTTGTGAAGATGGTTGTGAGTAAATGTGTGGTGCAGAAAGCGTGCATGGCACAGTTAAATGAGAACACAGTCAATATCTCAGTACTGATTTTTTTGGTGGAGGATGTTTGCTTATTTTGCAAGACTTTCTTGCAACCCATTTCTGCACTGTAAAACGCAGACAAAGATATGTGTAGGTACAGAATTCCTATGGCGGTGATCAGGGAGTAAGAGAAAAGGGAATGATTTCTGTCACTGCTCATAACATATTATTTTTATTGTTATGACTGCTTCATGCAAATGATCCTCCCTAACAATCTGTACTATATAGTCATTTAGCATATTAGATCAAAAATGGGGAGAATTTTGGTGTCAGCCTCATTGCATTAGTATGGGGAAAAACAACGTTTTGAGTTAATAGCAGAAGTCCCTGCAAACGGATTGTTATTTCCTTTGAGAAACTATTCTACCAGCTAATTAAAAACCACTGTCAGGAACCTTCTCCTTGTAGTTACCCACATTTTCCAGAGAAGAAAGATAATACAGTGGGCTGAGGCTGGAACAGGTTGGATTTATTTCCTAGCTTTACGTAGTCAAGGCAGAGCCACACTGTCTATCTTCACCATCTCCAACCTGGACAACAGAAATATTCTTTTTTTTTTTTCTCTCTCCATTTTTTATTGATCTTGTTTACTCAGGTTGCCATTGTTTCTGGGCAGAGTCTTCTGACCATGTGCAAGTATAACATCCAATTCTGACCACTCAGTGTTACTCAGGCGCATGCAATTAATCCAGAGTGGTGGCCATCTGAATCCAGCCGAGAACATTTCTACCATCAGTGGCCACTTTGTAACTGTAAATGGACATCTTGTGAGTGTTTCTATTTTATCTGATTTCCCATTTTTTCCTCTGATAGGAATACAAGGAACTTGCCTTCAAAAAGGAATATCAGACTGCAATCTGAAGCACTTACGTTACATGAGACTCTACATGTTATCTCATTTGTAGGATCCCTTTACCACACAGACTTGCTTTTGACTTCCTCTCGTGCATTATCACAAGAGACTCCAACTCACGCACTTTGCTTTTCTGTTGGGAAAATATTGTGTAACCTACAACACTCACACAGCAACCCTTCCCCCACAGGGAAGGAAGCCTCCAGCCAAACGAAAGCTTTGATATTGAGAGCACAGAAATGTGTAAACTCATAATAATGCACTTGGACTGCAGCTCTCCTTTAGGAAAACAACAAAACAAAACACTCCTAATTAAGCTATTGGCTTGGAGGAGGTACCAAGTCCAAAATGGTTTTGACTCCATATGGAATTTATATGGAATGCAACATGCAATAAAACACCAGCACACCCAGATGTGGATGTTCCCCAGCTGTCTGTCTGCTGCTTTGATGGCAAGCTACAAAGATCCTTCCCTACACAGTCATCTCCGCGGGAAGCAAGAGGTGACTCCTCTGCACTCACGTATTGAATTCAGTCGTGGAAGGGAAATTTTAGAGAGAACATGCCAGTTTACAAACACAAATGTTGTACTCAGCTTTGCTTGCCCCGTGTTCAAAACAATAGACTCTTAGTATTCTGATGCCTCTCAAACTCAGTGACGGGTCACATCGTGCCAAAGGTCTCCCCAAGATTTCTGCTTGGAGCTGTTGATGCAGATGTTATTTTTCCCTGAAGCTGTTGGGGGCAGTAGACAATCAAGCCTGGGTTTCTGTAACCTGTATGACCTGGGTGTGGATCACATATAGGCTATATACATACCCTGATGCCGAAGAGATTTGCAAGCCACCTGGCATGTCTGGGAACATAGGGAAAACATAAATCCTGCCTTGAGAAATGGGTATTTCGGTGATCCTGGAGATATGGACTCGTGCTCCTGATGAGGGCCAAATTCTGCTATCTTAAACTGCAGTATAATTTAGTGAATGCCAATAGATTTTGACCAGGATTTTCAAATTTTCAAGCATAAGAATACTTATTTTAGATGTAGCTGCTGAATTTTCAAACAAGTTCCAGGAAATGAGTTAAGTCCAGGGGTCAGGGAAACAGATTTGCTTTGGACACAGGCAGAGGCAGATTACAGGCAGAGAACAGAAGACAAAATTTTGGAGGTTGTTTTCACACTAATGGCTACCACAGATTATATTGTAGCCAAAAAAGCTATAAGACATGCCAGGCACAGTTACTACCACAGCATGTACTGAAATGTGTGTTGGGTTGCATGATGTGGGAAGGCCACAGCACTGACGGGCAGCAGAAGCAAGGAGCTGGCTTCAATCCATGCGCCAGCCATTAATTATTTTGTATTTTAGCACTTTGTAGGATTCCCTGGTTTGCACTGATATTTGTGATCATCTTTAATATGATTCAGAAGCCCTAAAGCAGAAGAGCCCAGCTCATCCTCATCCTTAGGCCCCAGAAATGAAGAGCCTTGTCTCCACTATGCACCCTCAGGAATCAATGGGGAGGGGAGCAGTATCCTAGAGGATAGATGAGCCCAAAATCCGAAGGCATTAGGAAAAGCAGCTTTTTGCTCCACTACTGAAGGAGACCCATCACCTCAATCAGACTGAAGTCCTCAGAGATAGACGGGATGAGCCCTGTGCCCTATGGTGCCCTTTGACAGTGGTTTGGTGACCATCAGAGGTGCTGTGGAGCTCCTAATTGCAGTCAAACTGGACCCCTCTGCCAGGGGTCTGAAAGCCACCTTCACCCTCCAGGTCTCCAGCATTAGAAAATTGCCTGACTTCTCCCATTCTGCTCCTCTCTATCTCTTCTTTTGTTAATGAGTGAGAAGCACCTTTCCATAAAAACAGCATGGCCATGGACAGTTTGTGGCTTGCTCAAGCAAAGCTTAGGGGAGCTGAGTTAATGTTCTCAGCCCACCCCTGAGACCTCTGGTAGTCCTTTCAGGTCTTAGCATGGCCCATCAGTTGCTGTCCTGAGGGCTTTGCCGTTTGCTGCTGTCTGTTCATGATGCTTCAGGTGCTTCTAACAGTCAGCAAGCTTAATGCAAAGAAAAATGAAGATTTGCCATGTAGCTCCCTGTACCGGTTTAGGCTTAGAGTCAGTGAGGAGAAATGGGAACATTCCTAAAAGGAATGGCTAAAATATCTCAGGTTTTGTGTAGTTTTCATGTTTTGTTGGAAGCACTAACTCTGTGTGCCTCAGCTTGACCTTCTACACTCATCTCTGTTTAAAAGCGCAGGCATGAGAATGCTCTGTGGCATACTGGTCCCCCACTTTGGCATACTGGGGAGCTGCCAGAACAGCCCCAGCTGCCTTCTGGGCTGGGCTGGGACAGGGAGGTAGCTGGTGTGCACCAGGGTCTTTCCCCATGTGGGACTCTGCCGTGGTCAGGTAATTGTAGATGTCTGGTACAACAGGTGCCAGAATGCTCCTTTAATAAAATCACTGCTCTTAATAAGAATAAGGAGGAATGCCCAGTAGCTAAAAGGCTAGGCCTTGATCCTGAAAATACATGCTCACATGAGTAATTATATGCACTTAACAGTCCTCCTACGGTGCTCTGAGAACGCTGGTGTGGGCTGCTCCAGTTCCCATGGGCTGCAGCAGGGACAGGACACTGCGCTGCAGGGCTGATTTCACCATGCATGAGGGGACTCGTGTTCCTTGGTCTGACTGGGATCAGACCCCCAGGCAGAGAGCCATACCTCAGATATATTACTTTTTCAGCAGCAAAAGTGAAGTTCTACGGGGTGGAGATGCCCAAATCAGGATTTTATTAGTTAACAGGACATGGTTCAAGATTTTTGTAACCTGTAGCTTCTCATCTCCATTGACCTGTGTGTTGCCATGAGGATCAGCTGTTTCTCAGGAGATTTGACATGGATTAGTGGTTCCCATGTTGGAGCTATAAACACAGTTCTGCCAATCACTTCACTCTTCCTATTTATGCCAGGAGAATAATACAAGGTCCTGCTCACTTTCCTCTTAAATTTCACATTCTTATTTAGGATATTTTTCCTTGAAAGGTCATCCAGGGATAACCAGATAGGGATTTATTTTAACAACTGAGCTCCAATACTGGACCATTTACATTGCTTGTCTCTAACTGTCTTTCTTGTTTACAACAGACTGAAATGGTTAATCAAAATTAGTAACATATGATATACCCAGGTGTTTCATACAGTGGCCATATATTTTTTTGTTCCTGGAATTATTATGTTAGTACAAACAGCATTGAAATATTTTAATATCTAGATTAGAAAACTTGTAGGAATAAAGAAATTTGACTGAAGGAAAATATCCTTACAAAGGTCTTCCTGTACAGGCAGTTGTACTTTGACACTAACACAGCTCCTTATAACTAAGCATTTTCAATGATGGGTTTGTGAGCAGAGCTATGAAAAGCTCCAGCCTGGAGAACTAATGTTGCAGTGAAGCTCACCAGGTGGTTTCTCTGTTCCACCCTGGAGGTAGCTGCATTTCCACTCCTTGACTAGGCGAATGATACATACCAGGGCAAGATGGGTTTATTCTTTACTCTTACAATGCTGGAGCAATTCTCTAGCCTGCAGTGGAGGTACTGTAGAGTGCAGGAGCATAAGTGGCTCTCAGAAGGCAAAGGACATTTTGCTTGACTTAGTGAACATATAGAATATATTTTTTGAATATGTATGTTGCAGCTTGGCCTTCTATTTCTCTGCTATGAGTGAAAAAAGACTTGAGTTCTGTTTAGCTTAATAGGACATTCTTCTAATTCTTCCTCAGTCCTCGGGATGTTGAGGAGATTGATGAGGAAATCCAAGAGCTGTTTGTAAGCTAAATGTACCCTTCCACTTACTCTCACAGCTTGCTTAATAATTGGCATTTAAAGGCAAAACAAAACAAAACAGACCAACAAGCTCTGAGACACTACAGTGTCCAAGGGGTGTTTGTATAAGTGGATCCCACCTCTCCCTTTCCTTATGCCTCAGGTTGCCGGATGGTTGGGAGCACACTCCAGTGTGAGAAGACAACCTTTCCACAAGGAATAATGCTGCCATCCAAGTGTACAACCAGTTCTGCCACTAATTAGGGGCCGGAGTAGAAATGATCATATGTTTTCATTATGAAAAGCAGGAACTCCTGGCTTGTACCACTCTCAGCTCTGCACACTGACAGAGAATTCCTCTGGACATACAGCTCACAGCAGCCGTGTTTCTTGCACACACATTTTATCCATCTTATAACAGATACCAAGAACAAATTACCACTTTAAATAATTTCATTCCCATTTTCAGAGCACCAGCTGCCCAGCACAAAACATTTATCAAGAACAGCAGGCAGTGTCCCCTGTGCTCACACTGCGCTTGCAATCCCAGAAGCATTTTCACAACATCCCTTCCCCACGGGACTAACAACTCTCACCAGTGAGGGATCGTTGCTCTCAAGTGAGTACCTGTGAGAGATTTCCAGCTTGCTGTATCTACCTTTATATTTCCTCATACCCCTGAGGTTTGCACACACGTCAGCATGCAGCTGAATGGGTGAATGAAATGTCCACATGCTTTTAAGTTCCTTCATCAATTTAGTGCAAATCATTTTAGAAGTCTTGATATTTAGTAATCTTTCTGTTGTTTACAGAATCACAGGATCATCATCTAGGTTGGAAAAGACCTTGAAGATCCTCCAGTCCAAACATGAACCTCACATTGACTGTTTCCAACTCCATCAGATCCCTGAGTGCTGGGTCAGCCCGACTCTTCAACCCCTCCAGGGATGGGGACTCCACCACCTCCCTGGGCAGCCCATTCCAACGCCCAACAACCCCTTCTGGAAAGAAATGCTTCCTAATAGCCAGTCTAACCCTGCCCTGGTGCAACTTGAGGCCATTCCCTCTGGTCCTATTGCTTGTTACTTGGTTAAAGAGACTCATCCTCCCTCTCTGCACCCTCCTGGCAGGGAGCTGTACAGGGCCATGAGGTCTCCCCTCAGCCTCCTCTTCTCCAGACTAAACCCCCCCAGTTCCCTCAGCCGCTCCCCAGCAGACCTGTGCTACAGACCCTGCCCCAGCTCCGTTGCCCTTCTCTGGACACGCTCGAGTCATTCAACGGCCTTTTTGGGCTGAGGGGCCCAAAACCGAACACAGGAATCGAGGGGCGGCCTCACAAGTGCCGAGTACAGGGCTCAGATCCCTTCCCTGTCCCTGCTGGCCACACTAGTGCTGATGTTTTAGTCCCACCTGAGGATTTCTACAGCATTTCTAAGTCCTCCTTTGGCAGATATCTATTTCCACATGTCACTGCTTATTGATCTCAATTTATGCTATGGAATTAACTGACACAAACATTACAGGTGTCAGAAAATGGTACCTACAATTAATTGGATCGACTGAAAGGAATAGCAATGTTCCCACTGAATATTCATTGTCT
This sequence comes from Athene noctua, assembly GCF_965140245.1. Taxonomy (NCBI): domain Eukaryota; kingdom Metazoa; phylum Chordata; class Aves; order Strigiformes; family Strigidae; genus Athene; species Athene noctua. The sequence continues at coordinate 7,636,337 of NC_134037.1, read as the reverse complement.
TGCCTGGATTTTTGTGTGTAAAATATCCAGCCTTTGTCTCCTTACCCGTTCATATCCTTTTGTTGGAATTAACTTGTGCTCTGACACATTTTTCTGCTCTTGATGCCAGAATTGCCAGTCATCAAAATTATCGTCAGAGAAGCCTTTGTTCACCATCCCAATAGGGATGTAGAATGGTGAGCAGAGAGGACAGGAGAGCAACATTGCAACATGGACCGATAGTGCTCCCACAGTAGGCAGACTCAGGACCAGATGGTCCAGAAGATGCCCTCCAGATCTGTGTTTCTGTGGCTGTAAAGACACTTTTCTGCTTGTGGGCTTCTACTCACAGACAAAGCTTGACGGTAAGGGCTCAAAGTGCTGCAGCAAGCCATACCCACAAGGAGGGACAAGCCCTTTTGCCAGGGCAAGATACCTCTGGATTTACTCTGTAGGCCAAAATTGCCTTTTTCCACCATTTCACATCGTACAGCCATTGCCTAGTCACTCTTAACCATCATTACTAGCTCTTTTAGAACATCAGTGTTTTTTTCAGATCTCTCACCCTCCTATTAAATATCTGTGTTTGGGATTATTATTCCCAGATTTATTAGTTTGCCTTTTTCCAGACAGAATCTCATTCTGTTTCCTGCTCATATTTCTAACCTCTGGTTCCATTAGTGTTATTTCTCTGTCTTCACTTGGTTTGCAGTTCTTTCCAGCACAGTGTCGTGTGCAGACCTAGTTAATGTACTTGGTTACACCTCCTTCCAGACCATTAATAAAAGTATTAAATAATGTTGCTGCTAGCACAAATCCATGCAGCACCCTGCTGTTCACCTCCATCATCTTCAAGACCACAGCCATCCATCATGCACACCATTTATCACTGGCAAAGAGACTTTGCAAACTAAAGCTGTTCTGTCTGAATTACATCGCTAGCTCTCGGTGAGGAAAAAAAGGAAGAAATGTGTTAGTGGCAGAAGAAGGTGGAACAAGGGCTGGATGATGATATCACTCAAAGCCATTCCTTATCAAAGAACCCAAATGGACCGATGGAGGGAAACATAATCCCTCCCTGCATCATACCACGTCCTGTAGCCGAGGTTTCCCTGATGTGCTCTGGTCTGGCACTGCCAGCGACCGCATACTTGAGGGAGGAACTATATATTATTCCAAAAGTTGCTCCACCAGCCAGTGCACAACGGGAATAGCAGTCACCAGCAGGAGAGAGACACGGTTTGTTCCCACATAATTATTTCCGGTAAGAAATAATCACTTATTCAGACGTGAACTAAAATCAAAGGAGGAAAAGTTCAGAGCGGGTGCATTGCCACTCTGCTCGCTGCTGAGATCTGTGATGAGGGATGCTGGTAAAGCTGGATACCCAAACATCCTGAGCTGGAATGGGCAATTATCTGGGGACTTCTATAATTTCTGGGCTTCTGCACTGAGAAGGAGGTTGGCAGAAAGGCAGGAGAGATTCCTTCTATCCAGTCTTCCTCTTTAGGACAGCAACATATTCCCCATGTACCTGTCTAGACATGTGGCATGTACAGGCTGATGTCAGGAACGTAAGCATTGCCACACTGAATTAAAGTCCTGAGATCCAATGAGCCTGAGATGCTGCTGTAGACAGTGGTCAGCATCACGTACCTCTGGGAGAGGTGTAGCTCTCCCAAAGCACACAAAGCTGGCACAACCTCTGTGTGCCACTCCTGCCCTCCTTCTAGGGATTACTGCCAATGCTTCAAGAGGGAAAGACTATTTTAATCCCTGAAGCATAAAGTATAATAGTTTTTCAAACAGTTTGATACAGCAGTGAGAATGGTGGATTTGCCACTAACCACAGAAATGTCCCAACCTCCTCTGTAGGATAACAAGCTCCCAGAAATCTAGATAAATTTGGTAGGAACTATGGGGGTTAAGCAAGTGAGATAATCACATCCAAAGACAATACATGTAAACTAGGAAGCATGCTCTGACCTGACCAGTTAGTTAATATCTGGAGTCCTGCAGATCTGTTTCTATTAGAAGAAACTTTTCTGTTTCTTGAGTATAATCCTGTTTAACTAAGAAATATGCCTAGAAAATCCTGGTTTGTTGAGTGCAGCAGAAAGAAACGAAAGCAAGCAGCTGTTTTGCTCTGAAATATCCAAACTTGCTCCTGTAGCAATTTCTGTGCCCTCAAATCCATTTGTACTCCATAAATCATTTAATAAATGCAAGTGAAATAAAACATGGAATTAGGTAGAATTAGAATTATGGAGTTCAACTTTGTCTGGACAGCTGGTAGCAAAAAGCACTTAAAGAGAATACCAAGTAAAAGTATTTCTTGAGTGTGCACACATCTTCAGCTCTGAGTTGAATACACTGATGAGTTTTAAAGGAATTGGTTCAGTAGCTTACTAAAGCACTGGGGGTTCAGTTTTGAACATCTATGGGAAACAAGATATAGGGCATATGTAGGTGGAAATAGGAGGGAAAATATTGAAATTATTGTGTGTTTTTAATTAAAAATAGGAGTTTGAGCAACTTACATTTCACTGCTCAGATATTATAATTATGGTTATAATAAACAAGTCTGAACAGAAAAGCAAAAGAGCAAGACAGGTAGCAGGGCATAAGATTGAAAATGAATATGAGCTATAGAGAATATGATTTCAGACAAACAACACCACAGACAATTTCTTAACTAAAACTTCAGAGCTACAGAGACTAGCATGAACATAAGGAATTTTAGCACAACATTTTCAAATAAATAGATTATTTATCACGAAGTTTCCTGCAGCAGGTCTGATTCCTGAATCCGCACACTCACTGCTTGAACCAGCCCTTGTTTCTTCCATGGTGCTCGAGCAGATCATGTGCTGTGATCATATCGGGTCCCATAAACTGGCTGGTCTCAGGTGTGCTTCACTACTAATGTTGCACTGGAAATTTTTATCCCATGTATGTATGAAGTGGCATTCATCCTCCAGAATCTGAATGGAGCTTTTGTGTACCCCGGAATGGTGCATCTGATGGCTTGGTGCTGTTGGATTGGGCATGATTGCTTAATCATAAAATAATTTTTATCTTTAAATATTTCCTTTGCTCATAGTGCAAAGCTAGAAAAAAAAAAACAACCCACGATTGTTTTTCTTTCGTAATTTTAAATATTGAAACTGCTTGTGAGAAAAGGGTGTTAAGTAAGTCTGGTGCGCTGCCTGAGTTCCAGTTGTGCTCTTACATTTAAATTATTTAATATTGCTATGTCATTTAATCTAATAGGGCAATAAATTTAACTTTCTCTCCTAAACTATGTTAGTTTTGCTTTCATGTATTAAATAGCAGCTCACTGCCCAGGACTCAGGAGAAGTGATCCTTCTACTTAGGCATACTCCATCATGTCCCCAGTGCAGACCACCCTGCCAGTGAGGCATCACCTCTCGGTACATCTCCGCTTCCCGCTGCAGTCACGTAACACGTACATGGTAACAACAGCCACGATGCCTGCGATGAGACTGCACTAGCAAAACATTGAATTTCCTTGCAATGTGGCATCGTGACAATAAGAAAACCCCGTTCTGGTGAGAGGTGCTGACAGCAGTGAGTATTTTAGAGGGTACGAAGGGTCAGCAGTGAAAACACCTCGGTGACTGAAGGCTTAAGCCCAACCACCCTGTGTAAGAAACCAAACACAGTGATGAACTTGGTGGAACCACATGCAGTATGATTTGTCATTTTATTTTTCACATAAGCCAGACAAGGAGGTAAAACCATTAGGGGAGAAGAATTTGCTCCTCCATCTATAAAAGTCTGGACTTTAAGACACTCATAGATGAGGTTTAGTCTCTGTGACACTGCACAGCAACCCTGTGCTCCAACCTTTGTGCCAACGGAGGCTCCCCCATCTGCCCGACAACTGTTTACAATTAACTGATGATTAAACATACCAAGATAGCAAGCTGCTTGCTTAGTCTGCCCTGAGACACTGAAACTTCAAGTACTAAGAGCAGAGAGAAACCTTTTGTCTTGTTTTTGCATAATATGAGGTTGTGGCTACGGCTTTGCAGTGCTGCTATTTGTGATGGTGACAAAAACAGCTCTTCAGGAGTGAAACTGCTGTGGAATTTAGATGCAAAAGTATTTTGCTTGCATTAGGATAGACACCAGAGCTGGGCAGGCAGGGCAAAATGAGTAAGCACTTCCTGTATTTTCTGATGTTTTTCTCTATTTAAACAGGCCAGCATGCAGGTGTAACAAACAACAGTGGTTTAGCCACTGGCAGAAAGGAAGCGTATCCTGCTGTCCATCTACAAGGGATCTGATTTTCTTCCATGCAAAAGCATTTGCAGAATGGGAATGCTTTGTACAGGGAATCACGGGATGAGTCCACTTCTTAATTCAGATCATGTAAAGTGTGATACAGGTGTGGAAGTGTCCGCGCAGTTGCGTGAAGAGAAGGTAAAATAGCATTTCTTAAAGTCGGAAGAAAATCAATGCTGTCTGCCAACAAGTGTGTCCTTGTCTCTAGCAGGGAAACCAGGCACACCCTAGCCATCCAAAATGAAAAGGTTGTTCAGCCAGCAAGATTGCATCCTGTTCAATTCACAGTGCAACAGAAGGAAATTGGATTTTTTTAATGCAGAAAGCTCTCTGGACCACTTCTTACTGTTAGGAAATGTAAGGAAGGGTGTGAACATGCAGTTTAATACAGAATTTCCTGTTCTTCTCTTGATTCCCGACACCTTTTGGCAAAAGGCAGGGTTAAAATTATAAACTGAGACATACCAAAACCTTATGCTATCTCGAGCAACCGTTTAGCTGCAGCTGACTTGCACTAGTGTGCATACAAATTCTCATTTGCACAATTCACATTCAGTTCACTGTGATTACTCAGAAACATAAATTAACAATGCATAAGATGCAAGATCTGGCTACCAATATGTATGGTGTTTGCTCCAGCATGTTCCAGAAAGTTACACAAGGTTATTTACAAATATACATTATAATTTCTAATCTTAAAATATACTGTCTTTGAAGTTTTAGAAGCTACACAGGACCAAATCCAGAGTTATGTGGGCATCTGATTTCTATTTAGATCCCAACTGATATCACTGGAGCTCAATGCCTGGATGCTACTAAACTGTGAGCATACAGTAGTATTATGAATTCCATAGTAACAAATCATAGAATCGTTTAGGTTGGAAAAGTCCTTCAAGATCATCGAGTCCAACCATTAACCCACCACTGCCAAATCCACCACTAAACCATGTCCCTAAACACATCTACAGATCTTTTAAATACCGCCAGGGATGGTGACTCAACCACTTCCCTGGGCAGCCTGTTCCAGTGCTTGACAACCCTTTCAATGAAGAAATTTTTCCTAATACCCAATCTAAACCTCCCCTGGAACAACTTGAGGCCATCTCCTCTTGTCCTATCGCTTGTTACTTCGGAGAAGAAACCAACACCACCTCACTACAACCTCCTTCCAGATAGTTGTAGAGAGCTATAAGGTCTCTTTCCCCTGAGCTTCCTTTTCTTCAGGCTAAACCACCCCAGTTCCCTCGGCCACTCCTCACAAGACTTGTGCTCTAGACCCTTCACCAGCTCTGTTGCTCTTCTTTGGACATGCTGGTAGTGTTAATGTTACCTCATTACAGGGCAATCTTTACCCTTAGTCATCCCAGACCATTTTTTCAGTCAGCGGAGAGAATCTGACAATGCCCAATTTTCCTTATCCTAATGCAGATACCTAAAGTAGACAGAAAAATCTTTCCAGAAGTGATTGCTTCTTTCCACAGAGTATACAGGCAGCGTGGGATCACCAGCTCAGCAATCAGCAGAGCCAGCTCCACGCAGCCTGTTCACTCCTGCCATCCTCACTCTCTGTAGCGCTGCCCTGGGCTTTGGTAGGCACTTGCAAATTGAGATGAGTCTCATGGGGGAGGTCTGGAGGACCTGATAGTGAAACACGGTGTAGGGACAGCACAAGCAATAAATTAAACTACAGGACAAAAGGGAAGCAATGCTTAAGCAGAACTTGGTGTGCTTACCTTTACTAATCAACAAAAATGTTGCTTTTGTGCCATAATCTTGCATGAGGAATTTCCATCAGAAGTTGCATTATTTTAATGACTTCATTAAACCAGTATGAGCCCAAATGGAAACTCTTATTTATGTTCAGGCTGACTAATAGGATTATGTCAAAAGTAATTATAAATCTGGTTTTGTTATGTAAATGTAAAAATTAATCTCCAACACCTTAAATTAAGGTAGAATAAACTATAAGAAATGTCCACAGCTCAATTTTTTCAAAAGTAGGGCTTTTTTTAGTGTTGGTACTGCTGTACCTCACCCACTGATTTCATCCATTTCTCTCTTTGATTTATTTCTTCATTCCTCTCCCTGTAGAAGGAGCAACACTCTGTTCAAATGTAACCATTAGACTTGAGCTAGGCACCTTCCTGGGCTCTCTGACCTGTCCCAGGAGAGGAACAGGCACATCAGAAGCATAATTCATCTCACCTGAAAAAAACCAGCACTTAATTCAAACCCACAGCCCCAGTTTCTCTGCAGGGACTGTATCAGGTGTAGCAGAGATCTAGATGTCTACAGCACATAAAGCTGGTGAGATAAATCCCATTGTAGGCATCCAGGCTGGAGTCCGGCTCAGCCTTCAAATCGATATGGCTATTCCATTCATCAGTGTGTTTAAAACTCTCATTTTCATGGGAATGATGTGTTTGCTCCTGAACTGGGTTAGCAGAGCTTTTCTCTGCTGTCTGTTTCTCCTCCAAAATCCCTGGAAGCACTTGGGTCCACACAGACACTTCTTTAGATAAGCCTCAACCTAACATTTCCAGTTCCATATCAACCCAAGACAGAAAAACTGGTTTTGGAGGAACAACAGTATCTTTCAATAGCTCCAAAAACGAACATGATGCAAAAGGCTCCCAGAGGTATGTTTGTGTAAATGCAAACGTATGTTTCTGCATTTGTTTTCATATTAATGTTATTTTAGTATCTATTTCATTGCTGGCCTTCAAAAGGACTTAACAATATACTGATAATACACATTTCAGTCCTCCCACATGACTTGTTCCCAAACATAGCAATAGCACTCTTCCAGCACTTTATGCATCAGAAGTATTTATTCATTTGCCTTCACGGGAATATAAGGCAAAGCATATTAAATCAATAGTTATGCAGAGGGTTTTGTTTTTCCATTAAGTCTCCAAAATAAAACTGACAAACTGATTAAACGGATCACATCTTGCAGTTTCCAAAGTCTGTTTTATGGGTTAGTCCATGGTATTAATCAAATGCTGAGCCAGAGGAAAACATTGATCAACCTCAGAGAATAATAGAGTCAGACCCTTCAGTGGTGTAAAATGGAATAATTCAGTATCTCTACCTCAGTTTATATTGGCTGAATGTCTAGTCCACAAGCTTTACACCGATAGCTCTTTTGAAAAAAATCTGTGTATTAGACACTAGGTATTTTCACTTTCCTATTCACATTATAGTAAAATTTTTAGACAGCAAGTTCTTTGAGGCAGGAATTTCCACAGCTGTCTACAATGGGCTGTGTGAATATATAACTTCCATATATTGGAGGAGAAAGAGTTTTCCTTCCCCTCCAAAGGGTCGCTCCTGCTGAAGGCACAAGTCCCTGCACCTGTTTTCCATTGTGCTCTTGGTGTGATGTGCTCATCGCTGACTCTAAAACCACGACTCCGGGCTCCTCGGAGCGGAACCGAGTGTCAGAGCTGCGGCCAGGAAGGAATTTCCCAGAGGTCTCCATGTTGGGGCTTTTTTTAATATTCTTTTGTGGTAGGCGACATGGTCCTAGGATCACCTGACATTTTGCCAACCTGACCAGCTCACAAGCACCCATGTTCACCCAGCAGCTGTTCCCACCACCCCTTCGTGTCACAGGTCACGGGGCATTTCCCCAAAGCCTAAAATATAGAATGAAAACCACAACTGCAATGCAACAACAAGAACAGGAGAAGAGATACGAGGAGCCTAAGGTACCTACAACAGGTAGGAACAGTAGGAACTCTATTTGCAGTCGCACTTGCCTTCATGCCATCTCATCAACAGGATATCTACGTCCTTGATACACCTGTTATCTATAAAACCATTATCCCACAGACCCCACATGTCTGTAGTGTTAAGCAATATATTAAAAAAAAAGAAAAAAAAAAAAAGAAAAGAAAGAGAGAGAACACTTTTATGGTCCATGACCACAAGTGACAATCCAGAAGTTCAGTTTTCCTCCTGATCCAGACTTCTTTCCTTTTCCTCAATTTGCCTCTTTTTATAAGTGCTGTGCTTTGCTACTGAACTTGCAGCAGACACTGCCCGTGAGTACCTCACATAGGACTTCTATATTGTAACCAGGTCATGTCTAAGATCCATTTAGTCCAATATCTTGGCTCTGACAGTGACCAGCAGCGGGTGCCTAACATTAGACAGTTGCACTGGTATTTCCCCAGGATACTGTAGCTTGGGGCTGGTGGGTTGGGACATTTTATTTTAAGGAGAATTCACAACCAATAGAGTCCATATAAGCCAGAAACTGCAAAATTTGGATTGTACCCTTTCATGCCAGGTTACTATTTAACCCTGAGCTAACCACTTCTAATCTCTACTAACTCCCCATCAACCTTTAGCAGTATCATACACAAAGCCAAATCAATTACTGACTCAGGTGTCCTGTGAATAGTTTTGCATAAACCATTGCTTATTGTCCTCTTATCTCAGCACAGTAGGATATATTCAGCGTGATAATTAGGAAGACAGATTCCCATTATAAACATTTTCTGCTCCTGTGTATACTTTTTCCATTTTCAAGCCCTGTGGAACCATTAGCAACAGACCAGTAAATCTTCAAGATCTATTTCCCATATGAGCACGATTCTCTGTAGTTTGCCAGGTTACAAGAAATATAATTAGGACTCCTTCACCTGACAGATTAATGAGTTGAACAGCAAAGGCCAGATAGCAGTAAATTAAACACCTAAACACTGCGATCTCCGCACATAATATAATCGTGAAATAGCACATCTTTTGTAACAGCCTTGGCCATTTTAACACATAAATTCTTCATGACATATCAGTTTTATGGTACTTTTTATTGTACCTTGGTATAAATATTTATACTCGTAGCTTGTCTTGCCAGTAAATATTTAGCATTTTGTTCTAAACGGTGACAGCACTGGGTTTGTACACACAAAATGCTGCATGGATTTGTCACGTGAAAGCATTTAATGAGCCACCGAGAATGTGCATTTGGCAATAATCACCTTTTAGGAGAACTAACAAATGCTCGACAAGCTGCTTGTTAAATCCTGTGTGCCCCTGGACTCAAAAGACAGAGCTCCCGACATGGTGAAAGCAGACACATCCATCCAAGGCCAGCGTGTTTGATTAGGTTAGATTAACATGCACTTGTGCAAGAAAGAAAAAACCCAACACACCAAAACCCAGATCTCTTCTAAAGTGTGTAATTCTGTTTCAACAAGAAATAGCAGGATTATGCAATTTTAGAGGCAATTTTTTAAAAAAAAACCTGATCAAGTAATTTTGTAGTTGCGCTGCAGTTTTATCCTGTTGATGCCATTGGCAAAACTTAAGGGTTTTATTTGGGATTAGATACTGAATACCTGTTCTCTGAAGGAATTCAGAAGAAAACAGGGTTCTTGCTTAATTTTTATCATAGTGATGCCTCAAAAACCAAGTTAGAGCACGAGTTGATTTCTCACATATCTTAAAGTTCCCCAATAACTTTTAGGTATAAAATGAGCAACAAACTGATTCAGTGGACGATCATCAGCAAAACTGCATGGTATGGTTATAAAAAAGGAAAAAAAAAAAAAAAAGTTGCTTGCAACGCTCAGCTTTTCAGTCCTCATCTTTTACAGCTACCCAAAGAGCCCCCAGCCCGGTCATGCTTTGCGCAGGCAAGGTCTCCGCAAACACATACTCTAGCAACTCATTAGCTACTCGATTTCCTTGGGGTGGGATTCATCTCACCTAATTAGCCATCACCACACCAGCGGTCTGCACAGAGGCTGTCTCGTGGGCTCCCCCCCAGCCACAGGAGAGCCGGCCGCCTCCCGAGAACTATTTGTTTTTCCTGAAGACGGAGTGAATGGCCCCGAGAAGGTGCCTCCATCTCCCCGGGGTCATTAGCGGAAGGCTGAATGACGGGTTTAGACTAGACACCTAGGTTTTAGACAGCTAAAGTTAGGTGAGAGAAACCCTACCCTGCGAATGGGAGCTGATCCCGCTTCCCCGTGCGGCCACATTGTTCTGCTTAACAAAAGGGTCTTTCTTTGGGGTGAGGCTCAGGATGGACGTCCCAAAGAAGGGAGGCCAGGAGTGCTTCCACTGGAAATTGTTTACAGGAAAAAGACCTATTCCAACCTTTTCATGGGAAAAGTTTCCCTTCAAACTTCTCAAAAAACCCCAAACTCAAGTACAGCATTTAATTTCCCGTCTGCTCCGAGCCAGGTAGCTCAGAGTAAGCTTGCTGGCCCCAAGGGCTCCATGAGGAAAGTGTTATTTGGTGTTTCTCCACATACAAAGTTTAGCAATTTAAGGTTATCGTGCATGCAGTGACAATGTGTGTTGGGTTAGATAGAAAAGCAGTTCTTCCAACCCTGCTGATATTTTCACCATTAATCACTGAATTAAAAATAGAGAGATTCTACTAAAAAGTAGGAGGGTTGCATTTGTGTCACCCAGGTACGATATGAGCCAACACAGAATCATAGAATCACCAAATGGTTTGGGTTGGAAAAGACCTTAAAAGATTATCTAGTCCAACTGCTCTGCCATGAGCAGGGACATCTACTAGATCACATTGCCCAAAGCCCCGTCCAACCTGGCCTTGAAAATTTCCAGGGAGGGGGCAGCCACAGCTTCTCTGGGCAACCTGTTCCAGTGCCTCACCACCCCTCACAGTAAAGATTTTCTTTCTTATATCTAATCTAAATCTGCCCTCTTTCAGTTTGAAACCACTGCCCCTTGTCCTATCTCTACACCCCCTGATAAAAAGCCCTTCCCCATCTTTCCTGTAGCCCCCTTTAAGTACTGGAAGTCTCCCCAGAGCCTTCTCTTCTCTAGGCTGAACACCCCCAACTCTCTCAGCCTGTCCTCACAGGGGGGTGCTCCAGACCCCTGAGCATCTTTGTGGCCTCTTCTGGACCCACTCGAGCAGGTCCGTGTCCTTCTGCTGTTGGTGCCCCCAGAGCTGGACACAGCACTGCAGGGGGGTCTCACAAGAGTGGAGGAGAGGGAGCAGAGTGACCTCCCTTGACCTGCTGGTCACGCTTCTCTTGATGTAGCCCAGGATAAGATTGGCTTTCTGGTCTGTGCGCATGCACTGCCAGCTCATGTCATGTCATGTCATACCATATACCATATCATATGTCATATATGTCATATGTCATATCCTATATCACATGATATTGTCAGGTCTTATCAATATAACACCTCTGTAGCCCAATCTAAATTCAGGTTAACCCTAGCACAGCAGGCAGAGAGTGTCACCCCAACATTTAAAATAACTAAAATAAAACCCCAAACCAGCCCAGCCAAAAATACAGTTTAGAGCTACAAGACTGAAAAATGCAGTCAATAGTCTTCGTATCTGAATTATCGATCCAGATTTAATTTGATGTAGGAGGCTTCATTTCTTCTTGTGGACACTTGACTAATGTCATTAAGTACTCATCAGCTTTGGCAACTTTCTTCCTCTGTAATGGCAACCCCCCTTTGTAACAGGAAAAATAAATGAGACTTGATTTGCAAAGCTTATGTGAGGCACTTTGGGATAATGCCAGTAGAGAGGGACAATTAAAGCACACATGATGAATTTTGCTTGTGTTTTCTGCCATTTGGGACACGAACTTCAGGAATGGCATGCTGCAGTAGAGGACTGTTACCACCATGCGTTTGGTGCCCATAAAGCACTGCAGAAATGCTTTGCAGGAACATGATGATGTGGGAAATGGAAGGCTCAGAGCTGAATCCTTTCTGGTTCAGGGATGGATGTGTCTCTGTTCCCTGTAAACCAAGGCACTGTGCATCATCCTGGATGCTCACAGCACCCCTTCAGCTCTTGTTGCGTTACTGAAACCCAGAACCCCACCTTTGGAGGTGTTTAGGTGCCTGCTGAGTTCTTCTAGCACAAAAAGCCACCTGGGTTCCCTTGATGCCACTTGGAGTAGTGCCCTATGTCTATCGTTGATGGGTCCTGAGGCCACCCCAAGGGAAGCGGGTTCCCATCCCTTGTGCTGCAGGGAGCTCACTAACCACGAAGTGAACCATATGCTGGAGCACTCCCAGAGCCAGAAACCACCACACTGCAGCTCAGGGGCTGTAAATGGGAGGGAAGGAAAAGGGGCCCAAAGCCCGGGGAAGGGGGGAGAGGAGAGCAAAGCAAAACTGAAAGAGAAACCCAAAATGTGGGGGAAGCTTGAGGTTGGGTACGGTAAGAGAGCAGGTCCTCTAAGAAACCCCTCAGGCAGGCAGTGCTGGTAGGATGGTGGCACCCTACAGCCTGGGGGTGCTCCTGGAGCAGCAGCAGTGCTGTGCCCCGATGTGCCTCCTCGGAGGGGTGGGTGTAGGGATACATCCAGGGGAGTTCGCAGACCCTGTGGCACATCTCAGGGTGCTCCCTCAAGGACACCCCAACAGCATGCACAGCAGAGCAATGCAGTGCCCTGCTACCCATCGGAATGAGCAACTGCTGAGTGAAGTGGTTGGAAAAGATTGGGCTATCAGGAGGAAAGGCCAGTGTGGTCACCAGACAGGACAGCGTTGCTGCATTGCATCCTTCATCTGCACCCTTGCCCTGCAGAATCTGCTATGAGCATCCCCCAGCAGAACATTGGACTCCCCCCTCCCCCAGCAAGCAGGGGAGATTTCATGTTTCTAAGGCTGACTTTAAAACCAGCCCTTTTCTCCAGCTGCTAAATACCAAAGGGTGACCACCAGGATTTTAGTAGTCCTGCAAAACCTGGAGATGATGGAGGGTAAGAGACCCAGAAGATCCCATTCTTTGGAGAGTGGGATATATTCAGCGTTTTGCTGAGTTCTTGTGAAATAAAAATAACTGATCCCCGGACAGGGGTGTAAGGGCTGACACCTCTCCGGCCCTGGATGAGACAAGCACTGCAAAATCCAGAGCAGCTCAGGTTGTATTTTTCTCCCCTTTGACGCTGGGATGTTGGCAGGTTGCAGTGAGGAGGGGGAAGGACGTGTGAGACCGAAGGGGCCTGTTTAGGCTACATCCGTGTGGGTGTACGGCGGCGACCGTGGGTTTCGGTTTGTGTGAGCCTGCGTGAGCATCGAGTCCTGCTTGCGCAGTGGCTGTGCAGGAGTGTGGGTGGCACAGAGTGCCTGTGTGTGACAGACGGTGTGGGTTTGGGGCTGTGAGGCTGTGGTGTGGACGAGTTTGTCTGCAAGCATGTCCCGTAAATGCTTCTACTGTTAAAGGGAACCATTTCATAACAACGACAAAAAAAAAAAAAAAAAAAGTGTTGTCTGTTGGGGCGGGAGGCTGCATGCTGGTACCCGGGCGGCTCCCCAGCCCAGTCCGTGCCGCGGCAGAGGCAGAACATTCCTTCAGCTTTAAAGACGACCAGAACGTGCAGTTGTTCCTCCCCAAACCAAAAGCTTGTATTTGGAAACAAGCAATGCTTTGTTATATCATCCCAGCTTCTGACCTCGGACAACTTTAAACCAAAATGGTTAGTGTGCCTTCTTTCGCTTTTTTAAAGAAAAAAAATCAAACAAATAAAAATAATCCTGTCCTCATTTCCATGAATATGAAGAAAATAAATTTTCTTTGCTTTCGCTGCTGTCATTTTTGAGTAGCTGTCAAAGCCAAGAGGGTTACTTTGGACGTGCATCAGCGCGACTGATGGGTGAAGTCAACCTCATTTCTCCTGGGCCTACGGGCAATAAAACCTCTGCGGGCTTTGCCGGGCAAGGGGGGACGGGAGGGGATCTTTAATTTCACGGTGTGCCCAGCTGTTGGGATTAAGACATGGATAAAGAGAGGGACAGCCTTTCTGAGCTGCAAGTGGGCAAAGAAAGCTTTTCAGGGATGGCTCATCCTCATTTCACGACCCCGATACACTCTCCCAGTGCTGGCCCTTTTATTCAGCGTGAACACTGGAAACCAAGTTAATTCATAGGGTCTAAAGCAGATCACTGAAACCCCGAATACTGAAATACACCTCATTTATCAGCCTATCTCTGTCTTCATATGATCTACACGATAGGGATGAATATTAACTTCCTTTGAAGAAAATAAAGCGAAGCAGCCACATGTTTTACCTGGCAAACGTATGCAGGGGTGATTCATTCCAAGAACGCTCTGAAAAATCCCCACCTCACTTTTACCTCTAGGAAATTCCCTTTTCATGGGAATGAAAATCACAGCTCCCACGCCCACAGGTTGCAGGGCTTTGGCACTTCGAAAGGCTACAGATGCTTCGCTACAGCCTCGCTCACTGAGAGCCCTCTACAAGAAGCAAAGCACAACCAACTCTCTCCTCTAACTGGATCTTTTTTTTTTTTTTTTTTTTTTTTTTTTTAACTGCCACATTTTTATGGTGGGCTTAAGTAGCTTCCTATGCTCCTGTTGTTGCTTTTAATTTTTTTTCCCTACTTCGGGTGAAACCCCTGCAGGGGGAATAAGAAAAAAAAAAAAAAAAAAAAAAAGGAGAGAGAGAGAATAAATAAATAATGAAGAAAATGTTTCTCTTTCCCTCTCGATGTCAGGAATGTATGGAAAGCTTTAGGCTGCAGCAGTATTTTGACACTGCGCACAGTACTGCTCCCCTCCCCTATTCCTTTGAGGTTCATCTTTCAGACCACAGCTCTGTTCCGCTGCCAACTCGTTGGAAGTGTTTAGTGACTGGAGAACTGTTGCCTGCTCTCTTCAGAACTTCACACTTCATTTTTCCAGATCCCTGCGAGCAGCAGCAAATATTTCACCAGCCTGGTTTGCTGGCTACCACCATAAATCAGACTTAGGACCCAAAAAAATATCCAGGCCTGTCAAGGCATTAAGCTTTTATTTTCAGGCTGGATCCAGTGGTAAATGAGAGCTTGTATTTTCCTTTAAAACTGTAAAGGGATTTTAAGGATTGTCGTTGGACAATGGCCAGATTCAAAAGATACAATGCAGAATGTAACTGGTTAGAGGAGATTTGAAAAAGTCTTAAGTATGAAAAATGGCTTTTCTTAAAGGTTTTTCGGTGAAATGTGAAGCCAGACTTGAATTTCATAAAGGCTTTGGCATAGGCTGTTTATAAGGAACTCAATTGGAAAAGCAAAGAGGACGATGCTCCGGGGCGTTTGAGGGGCAATTTGTCCCAGCCTGCTCCTTCAGATTCACTGGGCAGAGATCTGCTATGGATATCACAGGCGTGATGACTAGGAAAAATGTCCTAAATGGTTATTTACTTGATATTAATCACTATAAAAATTAGATATAAAATAGGAACCTGTATAACATTGTGGATTTGGGCAAGTCTGTAAGGCAAAGATGCTCAGGAAACTTGTTCTTCACTGCCCAGGCCAGAATTAGATTGCAGTAGGGGTTTTTTTATAACAGCCTCTTGAAGCAAACAACCCCAGTTCCCTCAGTCTGCTCTTCATTACCCTAAACAAGCAATGAATAGAAACTAGGTGGGGAGTCGAGGAGCAGGACTTGATTGCCAGCATTGTCACAGGCTTGCTCTGTGACCTTGCGCCACTAAGATTCAGCAATCTGGTAGCTGTATATAAATGGTCTTTTTTTGCATGATAATAACAACCAAACTCATTTGCACAATTTAGCTTGAAAACATGCCACAAAGCTTTCAGGAAGAGGCAAGCTGAACATCAGCAGAAATTGCCAACTAAGGCACCATCACACATCCCGTGCCTCAGTTTCCCCCACACCTGAGAAACAAAAATTCTTGATCCAGACAAAGCGATGAGAAGTGGAAATGTTGCTTTTTGCCACTGCTCTCATCCCAGACCACCTTTTGGCTCAGCCCCTCTGACCCGGGGAGAGCAGAAGTCTGTTCCCACCTTTGCTGCATGTTCCCAGGGTTATCCAAAGCAGGTTGGTTCAGTACTCCTGCCCTGGAGGGAGAGTTGTGTCATTCACTCTCCCAAGGTGTTTTGAGGACAAGCTGGTTGAACCCTGCTTGATGACAAAGCCATACAAAACTATAATTAAATCATATCTATTGGTACTTATTTTTTTTTCTGTTGGGCATGCATCCCTTCCCCCGCCTCAACATTAGCCTACCCATCCGATTTTGCAGCTCCTGAGCTCCTGCTACCAAAGAAATTGAGGATAAAACACCAGCTTTTGTGTATAGTGTGCTTCTCCACTTCCTTTAGCTCCTGCAACATGGGCTAACCAAGACAAACGCCATCGTTCACAAACATCAGCAACTCAACCCCCAGAAATGCCTTTCCTTCATGCCGTGCTGCTCGGAAATGTCAGCATCCTCCCCACCATGCACGCAGGCAGGGAAAGTTCAAACACGTGCGGGAGTGACAGTGCCTTAACAAATTGCCTCTCTATCAGCCGAGCCTCCGTAACTGTCTGTGCATGTGCCCCTGGGCCATCTCGAATGGGAATTAATGTGATTTAGCTGAGCCCGCGTTCACCAGGGGTTTAGACTGTGTCACCCTGCCTCGCTAGCCAAGGCGGAGGAAAGTGCGCTCGCAGATCATCCCTGTCTGTCAGCTGGCCATGAATGGGAAGGGGTTACACTGACAGCACATGACTGCACGTCTGAACCATCCCATTTGCACAACCGGCTCAGGATTACACACAGATGGGCCCTGAGGAGCAGCTCCACAAAGGTGTTTTGGTAACTAAGGGATTTCCACAGGATTTCACTCTCCAGCTACTTTCAAAGACCTGAACCTCAGTAACTCGGGGCAGGCAGAAGTTTTGGCATAATCTCTGCATCATGGACAACGAGTGCAGTCTGAGCGCTCTTTTTTCTGTGAAGATAACACAAAAAGAGAGCAAAAGCATTGAAGCCATAGCATAAAAGCCCTTATGGAGCTGTCCCCAGCCCTTATTCCATTTTTTCTCTTGAGTGTCTGACTCCCAAGCAGAAGGCATGCCATAGATAAACTACATAATTTAAGATTCCTTCACACAGTAAAGACGCCACTCTCTGCACTCACAGGAGATGGTCCTTGGGGTGCTCTTTGAACATCCTGGCTAAAGAAAGGTAAGGGGTCTCTGGAGACCCCCACCTCCCACGGTGAGCTGGGGGCTTTCCCCACCACAGGCATTGCCAGCTCCCCCAATAAATACCAAAGCCTCCCAAGGTCCCTTTGCCTTCTCTCCCATGGCTGCATCTGATCTGAATGGTTTCCTTTTACATTTCCCCACCAGTGCCCATATTCTGCTCTGCTACCTCTCTCGCAAAATTTCCCACCTCCTCTGACCTTGCTACCGCTGCGTCTTGGGTGTTCTGTGTTTGAGGCTGCTTCAGCAGTAGGCTCAGAGTCAATTAATTTTCCAAATCACAGCTAACTCAGCAAGGCATTCATGAGCGGCAAGGTGGGGAGGCCAGCCATACACTGGGATAAAAAAAAAAGGAGTTTAGTTTCCCAATTTAGCCTGGCGTGTAGCAGGGGTGGCCAGGAACCGGCACTGGCTGCGAAGCGGGATAATTTTCCAGGTATGTTGAGAGCACAGGCCCCACGTTCAGAGTAAAACAGAAACAAAAGCACTAGCCCTTTCCCCCATGGCAAGATCAGACCCCCAGCAAAATTACTTCCGATGCTGGGAGCTGACATAAGACTCCACACTTGCAGGCAAATAAACACCTCTTCATTTCAGTGGCTATCTGACAGGGGTAGAACAGAGGGCAGGTCAAAGCTTATAGCTCCTTTGTATTTTCAATACTCATGAACACACTGTTGGTGCTTAAGAAATATGTTCGTTAATAACTGACAAGCGTGAAAGGGCAGCTCGGCGGTTCAGGTGGATGGTTCGGTACAGACCGGTTCCACCCTTGCCTCTGCCGCAGACTTCTGGGGTGATCTGGGGGCAAATCGCTTCATACGAGCATATAAACGAGTTCCCACGGGGCGAGCTATGGTGGGAGCTTCAACCAAGTCACCTCCACCATCTCAAGTGCATTCCTTCGCCCCCCGATGCCCTGGGAGCCAGTTGCTCTTCCATAGCTGAGGGGATGGATACCTGTTACCCGACACTTGCCGCCGGTACCTCGGGGTAACAAGCACGCACAGGTACAGCGGTGGAGGAGAAAGCTCACACCCTTGTTTACCCTGCAGCAACTTGTGTGCCCACACTCCCAGCCGAGCACTGCTGTGGTCGTAGCATGGGTAGGTGCATCCCCGCTGCTTAGCATGGATCAAAACCACAGTGAAGACATGACACCATGGCTTCCACCCTGAGAAGCTACAAGCTGATTCAAGAAACAGGCATACACTACAGTTTTGAGGTCCATGCTATGTCTTCATGAACTTTAGCCTCATTAACTTGCCCGGAGCCAGTTTCATCCGCCTGTGCCACTGTGCGTTGGTGTGCAGACAGATTTCCCTCCGCCTCCATCCCCCTGGCTTCAATAAGGTTAATAGCTCTCTCCTACCTACCAGATGGGTTGCAAAGATAAACACATCACAGACTGGGAAGCACACAGACACGCTGATGATAAGGTGTAGCTAGATAACAAAATGAATATACTTGGCCACATTAAAAAAAAAAAAAAAAAAGGACCGGGGCTTGTTCTTTGGACAGAAGACCAACAAGCATGGCTTGGCCATGTCCACAATATTCAATTTAGACTCCAGATCAGGGTGGTCATATCCAGACTGCCCACTGGGAACAGTCCCTGGCCTGTGCTGGATCCTGAGCTATGCCAGGCATTGTATGGGAGAGGCCGGGCCAAAAACTTGCCCAGGCCTCTCCTAACCATTCTGTTAGGGCAAGTCTATGCTAATAACAGACAATCAATGTGTCCATTGAACTGTTTAATTTATTAGCATAAATGTCCCCTTTCAGACTGGCTTTCACCACTGAAATGCCTTTTCTTTGGATAACCATCTTTATTGTCAGCTTTTCATTGCCCTCCATGGCTCTGTGCTGTGGACATTTGCAAGAAAATGTGACTTTGTGCTCATATGGCGTCAATTATTTCCTGTAATCTCTGCCTTCTCTCCCACATGGACCACCTCCTTTCCCCTTTTCCGCACCTCCTTCTCTAATCTAAGGAAAACAAGAGTGATTTGCATTAGCGGATCTGAGACCCTCCTGTTTCTGTTCCCATGTTCATCCTTGCTCCACCTGATCATAGTGGAGTGGGTGTAAAACCAGAAGAATTGAGGTCTGCTTTGAGGAATTAGTAAGTCTCTTTTGAAGTCCCTGCCTCTGTGGCCCTTGGCAGTGGTGAAGAGCTTAACTGTGTCTGCCTGATTTTAGGAGCCTCAACTCTGAGCCAGCTCACAGCCCAGACCCAGAGCAAGCCAGATCCTTCACACCCACCCCATCCACATCATTCCCACAAACCCCAGATGCTCTCAAGTGGCTTGGGGAGAAACAAGGTAAATTTTAACCTGGTTTGCTCCAATTTTCACGTAATTGCAGGGAACGTGAATCAGGTTGAGAGCTTGAATTCTGTTTTCTCTTAATTTTCTTTTAAATTGGTTCACTTGTTGCATGTAAGTGCATTG
This sequence comes from Athene noctua, assembly GCF_965140245.1. Classification (NCBI taxonomy): domain Eukaryota; kingdom Metazoa; phylum Chordata; class Aves; order Strigiformes; family Strigidae; genus Athene; species Athene noctua. The sequence continues at coordinate 7,616,621 of NC_134037.1, read as the reverse complement.
AGCTCCTTTAACATGCCCTGAGCTAGAGGGTTTTTTTCACCTTAGCAAAACCCTTACTCAGTACCACCTGTCCCTGCAGTGAACTCCTCTAGCTATTGCCTTTGCTTTCTCAGAGGTGCCTCTCGCTTTGTCATATGGCTGGGCTGTGAGGAGGCACATCTGGACAGTCACACCTTTTAAGACTGCAGGCTCCTTTTATCTCACCTCGAGTCCACCTGAGCCTCACACACAATCTTATTCCCTCTGAAAACCTTTTTGCAAGAGTGAAAGCTTTTGCAAGAGTGCCTCGGGAGCTGTGCAAGCGGAGGGAGCACTGGCCACTGTGTAGGTTGTGGGGCTCAGTGTGGGCCTGCCTCTTTCACAGGAATTTATAAATATATTTATACAGCTCCTCCCCCTCTCCCTGCAAGTTGTTTAACATGCTTTCATATTCAAATGTACAAATGTAAACAACACTTTTTGACAATCTCAGCTCAAATTATCCACCTAGAGATGTCTGGCTGGGATTTTCCAAAAGATCCCATCCAATCCCATCCTTGACTTTTCTCCCTAAACTGGCAATGGCAACACGTCCTCATCTTCGGGGACAGTGGCAGGCAGCATCTTCCAGTTGGAAAGTCAAATTCACAAATGATTTAGGTGGGCCTAGCTCTGTTGAGGTAGGTCATCAATGAGTAGGACATTTCAAACTTTTCAGTTCTTTCCTGACCAAGTCCCATCACTTGCTGAGCCTTTTTGCTGCCTCTCTGCTCCCATCCTGGACAACCAAATCCCAGACTGCCTCCTAAATTCAGCATTGCCAATGGTAGCTCTGGTTTCTCCAGCACTCCCAGCTCCCAGTAACACACCCCAGTAGCATGGCCAAGACAATTCTTGCATGAGGCCAGAAACCAGTGTTGGCAGTGATGTTGCATTAAGGAGGAGGAGGTGTTGGTGAGGTGGAGCAGATGCTTTCCCATAGCAGGTTGTAACACCGATACATATAAATTGAGTAGCTATAAGGTGGGGCTACGTCCTGATCAGGCTTTCTGCTACTCATTCCAGATACTCTGGTATAAATAATAAATTTTGAAGCATTTCCAGTTGATTTCTGGGATGGAATGGTGTTGGTCAGCAGTTTTGTCATAGTACCAGGAAGCCCCAAGGCAGAAACAAAGCTAGAACTGGAAAAAATCCATTGAAATTGCTTCCTGTCAGAAACTTTAATTCAAATAATCTTACACTTTTTTTTAACTTTCTTTTTTTTTTTTTTTTTTTTCCCCCTGAGAAGAAGGCTTTGATGAAAAAAGACACTTTCCTGTAACAAAATAATTTTTTTTTGGAGTAACTGTTTCAGAGAAAAAAAAAAAAGGGATTTTTTTTGTGTGTGTATGTCACACTACAGCTGCTCTTTTATTTATAATGTATTTGAGTAACTCTGACTTCCTAATGTCTCAGTAGTAGTGTAAAAATAACACAGCAGAGATATGAAGTCATTTGATATCGTGGCAAGATGTCGAATAAGACCTGGTATAGCAGATGAAATAGCCTATTTATTTATTGCATATAGTTTCCTTTCTAAAAAATAAACATTAAAAGCATCTGTTATCAGAAACAGCAGAGTTTATCTTATTCCTTAAATCAAAATCTACCCTTTTGGTGATGTCACATAACAGTTTGACTCTGACACGTAGTACTGGCATTTCCTGCAAAATTGAAATAATAAGACCGTGGGTTTTGGTGAGAACTTCCTCCACACGTACGTAGACACGTGTTTCTCCTCCTACCTCCCCACTGTCTGTAATCATCGCTCTGATGAAGTGCGATCAATCCAGAAAAAAATTATTATGTGGGATGGTGGATTCAATGGAAAAACATAATTTATTTTCCATCCGGCAAAATCCTTTTTGTTACTGCTCTGTGATAACCCATGGTTTATGTTCTTTTCAGAAGCCTTGACAATGGCAGACTGTGCCTTTTCATCACTCGAGCACTTTTGCTTTTGGTCACTCAGCTATATATAGGAAAGTCTTTGTTCTGTCCCCTTTGGATTACAGCTACAAACACGAACCACGGAGGACACTCAAGCCTTTCCATGCTCCTCGGTTGTTCTCCTGCGAGAAAGCAGCCGCACAAACAAACAGGCTGCTTTGTTTGTACTTTCTCTGAAGTCGCAACTTCTTCCACTAAATGTTTACACATTCCGAAGTCAAGCAACTTGCCTTGCATCTTGGGAACCCAGCGCTGGTGATTTACGTTACTTTCAGGAAGATTTGGGGATGTATATTTAATGGGTTCAGTTAACAAGTTAATTAGCATGGTTTTTTCTCGAAGCTAAACTTCTGCAAAAATCAAAACACAGTTAACATTTATTTTGGTGCTAATGGGAACATTTTCATAAAAAACAAATTTAGAGCCAGTAGAAGGATCCTGGCTTGGCACATTTTCAGGAAAAGGGCTCGATCCAAAGCTCTTTACAAAGTCACAGGAGTGACTTGCTGTTTCAGCAAGTTTGGAGTCAGCTACTCAGTTTAGGTGTAGACAGTATAAGAGAGGGCAGTCCCCTCCTTCGGGTCCCCAGTGTCCTCAAGCCTGACCTGGAGGACCTATCTCTAAGACTCAAAGTCAAAGATAATGTTAATGGTACCTTCAGTCCCTGGATCCCAGCACAGGATGATGCACTGGGCATGAGCTACAGGCTGAGAGCAGAAGGAGCTCCTGGAAGCCCTGATGACTGGTCATGACTGACTTAGCCCAAGATTGAACCACAGAGCAGGAGGCAAGCAATCTGTTCTTCACATGTGTCTTCTGGATTGCCAGCCTCCTCAGTTACTCATTTGTGAAGCATTTCCCTGCCTTGTTTTTATTTCTCTTTCAACTCAGACTCTTCTCTTTTTCTTTTCTTTTCTTTTCTTTTCTTTTCTTTTCTTTTCTTTTCTTTTCTTTTCTTTTCTTTTCTTTTCTTTTCTTTTCTTTTCTTTTCTTTTCTTTTCTTTTCTTTTCTTTTCTTTTCTTTTCTTTTCTTTTCTTTTCTTTTCTTTTCTTTTCTTTTCTTTTCTTTTCTTTTCTTTTCTTTTCTTTTCTTTTCTTTTCTTTTCTTTTCTTTTCTTTTCTTTTCTTTTCTTTTCTTTTTTTCTTTTTTTTCCTTTCCTTTCCTTTCCTTTCCTTTCCTTTCCTTTCCTTTCCTTTCCTTTCCTTTCCTTTCCTTTCCTTTCCTTTCCTTTCCTTTCCTTTCCTTTCCTTTCCTTTCCTTTCCTTTCCTTTCCTTTCCTTTCCTTTCCTTTCCTTTCCTTTCTTTCCTTTTTTCTGGTGTATCTGTTTTGAGTACAAATTAATTAAATTCTCCAAACCCCTCCGCATTGCTATCAGGCATTGTTTTTAAAAATATCTTGGCATCCTTTCTAAATTTTCCCTATGTACACTTTCCTGTTCGTGTATTTCCGTCATCCAGGTATCATCACTCAATAACCATACTGTGGCTGTAATGCTTTTCACATGGAAGGAATTGTGTTTTATTGATGGCAAATGTTGTAATGCGCTTTCATGTCAAGATGAAAATCTGAAAAAGAAACTTTTTATAGTGTATGCTACATGAAACCTCTACACTGAACCAGGCAGTAGAGAGAATATATTCAAGTACACATATGTTATGACTATATATAGTAAGTTAAATAGTCTTGGCATGCAGAAATGGGCACAAGAACATAACCCTACTGCAAAATTTTTAGCATGGGCACAGTGAATTTGCACTCTCCTAAGCCATTTCCAGGCATAGACCACATGTTTGCAAAGCCAAGGACCACTCTGAATAGGCATTTTGGATGTGCTTGTTCTATTCCAGGGGCTTAGGGACTTTAGTGTTACAGATCTCACAAGAAAAAAAGCCAAGTGACTTCAGGACCAGAGCCTGAGCTTGGGTGCTGCTCGGTTCACATACCTGCAGGGATCAAGCCTACTATGCCCATGGACAAAGACATCTTGGGGATGTGTGGGTAGCTTTGATGATGGTTGTATTTGGCAAAGGGGTGCCTGGTGAAGCCCCAGCACCTCACAGTGAGGGATTTGGAGCACCCTGCTCCCCAGGGGCCAACTGCCTCCATGGAGGGAACAACTGCTCAGTGTGCAATGGGAGGGGAAAGACAGTCCTTGACATCCACTGCTGAGCTCTTAGAGGGCAACATCATCCAAAAAACCATGAAAGTAAATATAATACAAAACCCACTTGCCTGATCAAAAATATGGGGCTCTCACTATTTTTGTGGACAATCATCAATTTAAAAGATTGAAAAATAATTTGGACTCAACACCCAGAACTATTTTCCAGCCATGAGGTATATGAAATCTGCTGGTAGATCAGCTTCAGGGACACAGTTTTTCGCACCTCCTCATGACCCAGATCCCTGGGCGGATGCCTCTGGGCTTCCTTTGCAGTCAGGGGGAAGAAATATGCTTCTAGAGCATCTCATCCTAAAGTGGGCAACTACACTGGTTCAGATCAATGTGCTATTTTCCCTCTGTTGACTACAAAGGGAGAACGTAGGGTAACTAGCCCAAATGTGGAAGTCTGTCCTGATTTAAGTGAGATAACCCCTGTACTGCCTCTTTGGGCTCCAGCACTGGTCCATTTGCAGCAGTTCTTCTCAAATAGCTCATCCTCACCTTGGGCTGCATTTTGGGGGGATGGCTGATATATGTAAGCATTAATTAGTCAGTGATATAGGTCCTGGAAAGATTTACAGCTAGCAAAACTAAGATGGAAATGCATTCCTGCCTCTTCCCAAGGGAACATCACTGTTGGTACACCAGCTCTCTTTCTATTTTATTTTCTCCCAGGCTTCATAAATCTCATTTTCCTTTCCACACTGCATCCCAATTTCAGGAGATGTGAAGGCTCCCGTTTGCTCAGCCAGAAGGGAAAAAATATGTTTCCACAAGCTCAGCTTTACTAAGGCAAATTAATTTGGTGTGTTAGATGGTCAATGTGCCTGGGTAGGGGTCCAGGCAGATGTCAGAAGTGCAAAGGACAGGCCAAAAGATGCCCAAAGTGTGCAAACAAGTAGCACCCAGACAGGTAATTCATAATAAGCGATAAGCCTTCTGCAAACAACTAGCAGATCCAGGAGGAAAGATCTAGTCTCACTCTGAAAAACTATCTTACCTAGAAGGCTGGTCTACAGCAAAAACCTTTAGAAAATAGCCAAAACTACGCTAACAGTTAGTTGGGTTTTGTGGACAGAAAGAGAGAGCTCAACCTGTTCTCTGAAAACACCCACCCAAGGTTCCTGGAAGAGGCTGAAAACTCTGTTTTTTACAGTGGCTGCCTCTTATTGAGGGCTCATGTCGATGTATGATTCCAGTTCTAGATCAAGTCTGCAGAAAATCTGAGGAATAACCCCAGGAGTAGGTCAGGGCATGCATGGATGGACAATGTGGCCATCGCTAGTCCAGGAGCGTCATGTTCCCGAGGATATGGAAAGTGAGAATTCAAAATGCTTTAAATGGAACGTCTTCCCATCTTGCTTCAACACTGCTGGGACTTTTCTTTTAAAATCTTAAGACTCTACTTTTCTGATTTCTAGGGCTTGAGTGAGAAGAGTCATCCTCTCCTATTTTTTAGATGTTTATGTTCAACATCCTGAGTTTATTCATAGAGCAATGAGCCTGCCTTTAAAAATCAAGGCCAAATCTAGGTCAAATCTGATAAACATTTTATCCTTTGCTCTGCAGAATCAGAGGCCTCAGGCACATGACCATGTCACTGTCGCTCAGTAAGTGACACCATGTCAGCTTCACCACACCAACAGGCTCCGCACGCTGAGCTGCAAGGGTGAGGCCAGACACATTAACTTGAAAGCCACTGGGCTTTCAGTAAATGGGTTTTATCTCACATTTGGTGATAGTGGCATTATTTCAGTATTTGTGGGCCCGAAGCCTCTTCACAAGCTCTTAGTCTTCTACACCGGAAAATTTCTTGCAGTGTTTAGAAGGGAGCAGGAGACATGGCACATCTATAGTTGAGCCCATAAACCAGGGCTGGGCAGTGCTGGTCTGCCAGTTGTCCTGTTTGGGGACCCAGTGATTCACAGTGGGGCTGTCCAGCCTGTATTTCCTTTGAAGAACATCCAGATGCAGAGGGAAATGGTGCATGGTCCAGTTTTCTCACAGCTAAAGAGCTGGGATATGGCAAGAGTGCACCCAAGCCACAAATAAGTTGATGGTTGGAGAGGAAAAGGGCATTATGAAACATTTCTATTGCCTGCTGTGGACTTAGTCTTTGAAATCATCTTGTCCTTGAACACTGAAGAGCTGCTCTAGCCCTCAGTATGCTTAGCTATGAAGCAATGAGCTCATAAGACTCCTGAAACTATTTTCGACAGAAAACACATACACACGCACATGTGTGCACACAGACACACCCGGGCACTATGGCTATGTTATCCTTTAGAAGCCAATGAGCCATTTGAAAATGATGCAGACTTCAGGATAACGCACAGTAAAAAAGATATTGTATGCTTGGATCCTGGGGTGAAGTTATTCTATAGACACGATTAAATCCTTTCCTATTACTGCAACAAGCAGTAATGTTTCGTGGCAGTTGTAGGCCATGATTCAGTTTGGAGCAATGAGCTACTTCAAGAGAATTGGTGGGACAAACTTGTTAGGAGGCCTCTGAGTCTCCCGTTGCCTTAGTCTAGGCCTAAAATTTAGGGTCTGTAAAAATATGAAAATAATAAAAATATTCCCACAAATTGTAAGACAAGTCATTGCATGAAGGGCAAACCAGCCTTGTTGATGGCTACAGGAGCTTGCTCTTCTGTAGCACAGCGTGTCTTGGCTGCCCTCTCTACTGTATAATAAAGGTTGCATCCAAAGTTATGCATGGACAGAAACATCTTTGCTCTCTGGGGAGATGTCATCATGAAATGTATTTGAAATTAGGAGTTCTGAAACTGCTGAGTTTCACTGAACTGGGACTGGCCATGGGATTTAAAAGCTACAGGCAGAGGGACAGAAAGACACTGCCCTTGTGTCCACACAAAGTACAATCCCAGTAGTTCTGTTTCTTCCCAAAGAGGGGTGAAAATTAAAGCTAAACACCCCCAAAAGTCCAGGTTAAACGTTTAAACTGAAAGAAGGATGTCCTTTCTTATAAAAACACTCACTTTGTCTACCTGGGCTTTGTGTTCATTGATCTCCCTTCTTATTCATGGAACAGCTTGAAGCGGCTGCAGCTATTCATAGAAGTTGCTTCTACACGAGTCAAACAAGGCAGTCAGGATGCGACAGACCAAAGTCAGAGCAAATAACCTGCAAAAATTGAAACTAGATTCATGTGGTTCAGCCCTTTTCCTCTGCTATCTTCAGCATCTTTGCAACATCAATGTGATGACTGATAAGAAAACAGGGGGTCAAAGTGTCAAGAAAACAGTGGTTATTTCCTTTGTATCAAATACGAAAAGCAACGTGTCTCATCTTTCTCATGGCTTAGCCCAACCCAGAGAGTGGCTAAACTTTTCTCAGGTGGGACTGAGAGGTGTTGGTTGCGAGGGGAGGCATCTGCACAACATATCACACCCATTAGCATGATTCCAACCCTGGGACACCTCATTTTTCCTAGATACTTTGCTTTTCTGCATTGAGCAAAAGACTTTATATCATTTTTTCCATTCCAGGAAACATATGCAAAAACTTGTCAATAACAGTCAATGCACGATTTATCCCTGACTTATCTGCTGGGGGTGGAAAATGTCTCTGTGAAAGATCTGCAAGCTCTACAAGCAACCCACTGACCATGCAGTTTGTCATGTTCTTGCTATTATAGTATGAGGCTCAATGCCCAGGCTTCGTACTGAGAAACAAGTACAAAGTCACAGACTTAAAATTCAAGCTGTTGGAGTCTAAGGATGTAAATGTGTTGAAAGAGAAGCAGTAAGGCTTGTGGAGGGAGGGCGTTTTGAGGCAGTTGATTAGACCAACAGATAAACTGTGAGCTCCCGAAAGCAACTGCTAAAGTCTACAAGGACAAAAAAGAGATGAACTACGTATGACCTCTAAGTTCTGTAAGAAGACCAATGCAAGATGAATCTGAGAAATGAAATTCATAATTGTACTAGATAGTAACCGTTATGGATACAATAGAAATACTGCTTTTATGACACTTAGTGTTTTCCCTCATCTCTCCCACTCCAAGGTCCCTCTGTCCTCTACTTTTATGTCTCAGATAATTTATAAAATTACAGTAAACTCAGAGCAATTGTTCCTTATTTCTCCCAGTTTCCTTTTAGTCTTAAAAATGACTTGGCCGAGAACTTGTCATTTTTTCCATCTGTGTTGGTTGGTCTACCAAAGATAATGCTTTATCTCATTGATATTCAGTGAATTAATCTCCAGCACCAGCACTATCAGACACTGGAGTTTACAGAGGGGCAGGGGGATACATTACACCTTGAATGATCAAGCCACTGATCAAAGGTGAATGTCTTCCTCCATCTTTTGAATGAAAACTATCTGGAAACAACCAGTCCAAACAGACACATGACTTTAGGCTCAGGGTGTATGGTCTAACTGGAGTCTGCACACAGGGGAAAACCCAAAGCACTGCAACAATAAAGAGTGTAACATTAACAACTGTCAGCATCACTACAACTTAATTACCCACCTGATCTTCAAATCTGTGTATCTAGAGGCCAAAATTCCTCATTTTCCTAGGAAACAGAAATCCATTCTGCAAAAAGAATGGGGTTTCCCATGCAAAATCAGGGGCAAATCCCACCTCTTTGTCAGCACTCTCTCACTTTCTGCTTTCCTTGGGAGGGCCATTCTGCCCCGGCTCACACACACGTATCAACAAACACACCCCGGCACAAGGTGCTGATCCACTCATACACACAGGAGACAAAAACCCCCAAAGCATAAAGGTGCATTTTAAGGTGCTTGTCGCAGCAAGGAAGCTAGAGGTTTCTTATGTTCCATTTTTACATATTTGATACTACATAGTACTGCAATACTGCATAAATAAATACAGAGGGGAAAAAAGCTCTATACTATTGGCCCTAATTATTATATCTCAGTAAATTAGCACCTGACTTATGGAGATCACCTCTGAGCACATCCTGGACCAAATTCTTTTCTCTTGGCCATCTGCATGGTGGAGGATATCCATTCTGGCACGTAGCTTCAGTTTCTGAATTAACGGTCTGTATAACACTTCTTATAAAGTCTGTGAAACATTTTTAGGACAATTTGGGAATTAAATTCCTTCTTCAGGAACGAGTTAGCCATTGTCCCCAGCCCTGAGTTCCCTGGGAGCTGTGAGGAGTCATCTGGCAGGTGAGAAGTCATGAGCTAGGAGGCAATGAGAGTCAAGGCTCTGCTTCCCACTGTTATCTTTGCAGAAAACATACAGATGGGTTTTGATGGCTACAAAAGGAAAACCAGCAGGATTCAATTCTACCATTTATTACCTGAAGTAAGTAATTCCTTTGTGTATCTTGCTAATAATTATTTTAAATCTTTATTGTGAACCCAAAATGGGAAAAGTAAAATGATCTATAGCATCTGTGGCAGAAAAAAATTCCCAAAACTGTAACTCCCCTTTTCTTTATGACTGGGATTGGTATTGACCCATTCAGGAAAAATGTGCTTACTGGCAAGGTACTGGCCTTTTCCAGAAAAATGGTGTCACAGCCTTTCAATTCTTTGAAATTTGCCTTGTCACAAGTATTAACAAATGGGTACGTATTTTACTAAGAAATACTGATTTCTTAACAACAGCTGTAAAGCAGCCAAAAACCCTTGGAAGAAAAACAATAACTGCATTTTAAGCTAAAAGAAGTAACTAAATAACAATAACTTTTCCTAAATAAACCAGGAACTGCAGGATTCATAGCAAGATCAGCTCCCTCATCCCATATATATTTTTACCGACTTCTGATAATATTTCAAAAGCCACCCTTGACTTAACAAGGTGTTAAATACAGAGGGCAATTAATATTCATATTCACAATCATATTCATATTCAGTATTTTCACCAATGGCTACCTAAAGCATTACACAACTTTTATTAAGTACCCATTACATCTGGACACTTGAGAAGAGAGTGAGCTTAAGAAAACATTTTCAAAAGTGAACTACTACTCATTCTGGGACGCAGCTAAAAATTTGATTTCCCCCTTTCTCGTATTGTCTGTGGGTGTGGGTGTGCTTCTGAGCTTCAGGTCTTCCATCTCTGAGGTTCAATTTATTTGCAGTTGTTGTGGCAAAGAAGCACTGAAGAAATGACTTTGACATTTTATTTGCAAGGCCTGAGATCTGTGGTCATTCTCATCTCTAGCAGGAGACCTTTGCAAATTCTGTTTTCAAAGTTCTCCTTTTCTCTGTTGGGTGCATATTTTCCTTGGTCTTGAGGACCAAGGAGCACGAGCTAGGCTGCTATAATTTTCTCTTATTTTGGTCCACAACACCAGTGTGGGACTTAAAGGACACAATGCGATGGGAGAAGCCCTGCGTGCACCAGTGATGGGCTTGGGCTACACACCTAGGCAAAGCATGGGTCCCTTCATGAAGCTCGTATCAGCTCTCATACATCAGGAAAGGTTTATAATTAAAATAACACGACAGTAGCTGAAATGCCAAAGGCCAACAGTGACATTAAATCTGGCAGCAACTTCAGCAAATCTACACTTCCTCAAAGCACAAACTGGATCTGATTTTAGCTTTGCTTTTTGACAGAAAGAAAAAGCTAATTGCAAGATCTGAACACTGACCCTAGATGTTCACCACCTTTCGGAGGAGCTAGAACAGGGAGTGCCTTCAGGACCCTACTACTTCCAGAGGAAGGACAGGATCTGGGCATGGAGATTCGCCTCTGAGAGGACTTTCATTTATGGTATGCATTAATTCATTCATCTTCATCAGGGTTTCACCCCTCAGCCCCACTGGGATGAGTGTGAGCCCCCACTGACTTGACTTGAACAGACTCGGGGACGTGCCATCTCCTCCGAACCACAGTCTGTTCAAGCAGCAGCGGTTTGTGTTTTCCTGTCTCTAGGTTGTCACCCGGCAGATGACCTAAATTATCTCTCTATTTTTTCTTTTCTCCAGATGGTGAGGTCTGATATAGGCAGGTGTGTCTGAGCAGCCAATTTCCCTGGCACAGGGCATGTACCTTCAGCCACGAGTGGAGGATTCTCTTTCCATCCTTCAGCACAGGTGCTGCCAACACAGATCGGGTGCAGGGTCTGTCCCTCTGTGCCACATGCACCTGGATCAGTAAGTCCGAGAGACAATAACCAGGTTATGCTGCAGTTCATCAGCACTTTATCTGCTGGTATTTTCTGTCATGGAGGAGCTGGTGAGCTGCTCCAGGGCAGATTCCCACAATAAAAAAAAAATGCCCGTCTTTACATGACCGACAACCAAAAACTATCTTTTATAAATAAATAAAGTGCACAGAAAAAAAAAAAAAAAAAAAAAAAAGTCCTTGTGCCCTGTTAAATGGAGCAACCAAAATGAGTTCCTATTTGGAAACATTACAACAGCAGTTGCGGGGATTCTCTTGGTCAAGCAGAGACAGGGAGGATGTTTGAAACAACACGTACAAAACCTTCCCTCGCTGGCAAGGCAAATGGTTACACAAGTTCTCCGTAAAATCTTTATCTGCAGTCATTAGTCGGCAATCCTAAACACTGGATGAGTTCTCCCCATCGTTTCACAATGGGTTTTTTTCTGGTTTCTAGGAACTGTTTTCGAGGACTGCCATTCAGTGTGTGAGAAAAATGTGTGAACATGATACACAGTCAGTTCTTTTTTCTCTTGGACATTACCCCATTACAGAAATACAAAATATCACGTCACCATGTACCCTCCTTTTCTCTAACAGTTTCCATCCAGCACCTATAAGCACATTACAAACATGAGTGATTTTTCTGTGACTTCAAAGATCCCTGCCCAGAGGGAAATGTGGTTTCTGTGCTGAACATAAGGAAAAGATGATTGAAGGGGTAGTGTGAGGAGAGTAAGAGGCATCTCTCTTAATGCCCAGTACAATGCCTTATAAAACGACAATCCTGTTTCTATCAAGTAGTTTGAATTAATCTCTTCCAGACAAATAAAGTAGACTAAGGAAAGAAAACAGGGTGGAGGAGAAAGTACAAATAAAGATGGAACAAAGATGCCATTTTAAATCACTGGCCCCAACTCAGCATGTAACCATTTTCTATGGCAAGGAGCAAGTCAAGAAAATTCCTCATCGACTGGTACTTTCGACAGCTCCACGAAAGCCAAAGCCTGTGGATTTTGCAGCTCTTCAAAGTACAGGGGGAAATCCCTGCCAGCGCTGCTTCAAATCCCTGAGCAGTGCAGGAATTGCCTCTCAACACGCGGTGACCGATCAGCAAAGGGACAGAGGCACAGACTGGATTTTCAGTCCTGACTTCGAGGTCTAGCTGCCAAATGACATTACAAAGAGAGACCTCTGGAGATTTCTCATACTTTTTTTGGCTTATTCTCCTGGTATATTAATCTTAACAGAAATCAGCTGTTCTCCTTCTCACTTATACAGTATTTGCAGAAGAGACTTTAGCATCTGGCCAGGCTATTATTAAAAGATGAGAACATCCTGCTCTGTTAGGAGAACAACACTACTGGCAATAAAAGGACAAAGATCTTTTGCATCCAGGTTTCCCAAGATGTGTCTGGAGTATTTGTGGGTTTTTTCCCTTTTGCCATGGCCTTTCCTTCCTATTTCCTGATGTTTGCTAACCTGCCTCGCACACTCCAGGGCAGGGATTAAAACTGTGCTTTCCTAGGAGAAGCTATCTCACAGCATTTGGATGTTACAGCATCATTTTCATCTACTAAGGACTTCTTTTTCCAACTACGGAAATGAAAAAGTAAACAAGCTGGGAGGGTGAGGGGCTGCCTTGGTATTTAGGCTCTGACTTTATTTTTAATAGTGCTCTAAAGTCACAGCCTGGAGGAATACAAATGAAGGGGTGGAAAGGAGAGGTCACTGAGGACTGGACTCTATAGATGTGCAACAAGGTTTTAAACCCTTACTGTGCAACTGTGTGCCCAAACCCAGAGACAGGAAAAAATCCAAACCCAAATTGAGAGGCTGGGGGAAAAGTCACCAACTGCACTTTGGGAGGTTGGGGATGGACATTAGGAGAAGCGTGGGGATGGGATGCTCTGCTGAAGCCTCGTCTCCAACTCCACACTTGGAAGATATCAAGACTTGGTGGGCACAGCCACGCTGAGTGGATCTGGTGGTGGTGGTCCTACTTGGAGCCTCCATTGGATCAGGAGACCCACGGACACCCCTTCCAACCAGCAATTCAGTGACCCTCCATTGATAACACCCACATCTACGGGTTGAAAAATGCTGGTGTCCAAAACCACGGGGCTATTAATAGAGGGACTTCAGTTGATCTCTACTGGCGCAATCATCATCTGAATTTGGCCTCGTGGTGAACATTAATCACTGGCAAGTTGCTGCGGCATATCAACTTTAACATGGGTTGTTTGCTTTTCTCTAAGTGTTGGGACATCCCGCAAGCTCCAGCTGCTCATCCTGAGCAAGCTGCCGGGAGGGAGTGGCCAAGGGCTGCCTCCGCGGATTGCAGTGATCTCTGCTTTTCTTCCTGCCCCACCGCAAAACCCAAGCAAATCTGTTGAGACAGCACAACTTGGCCTTAACTCCACATTGTTTTTTGACCAGATCAGCAGTCTGGAAACTGGGTCAATTTTTCTAAACATGTGGTTTAGAAATGTGCTGTTTCAAAGGACACTATCCAATGGTGTGAGACCAAACATTGGATTTGTAGTAAAAAGAGCTAAACAACAACAACAACAACAAAAGTTCAAAGCTCTCTATAAACACTGAGTCCATGGGACACCCTGACAAAGTATGGAAATAGTAAATTCCCTGTTCTATATTTAGGGAAACTGAGGCACAAAAAGAGGAGTCCAAAGCTGCCTGGAGAGTCACGGACAATGCTGAAATTTCCCAGCTACAGAACAAAAGCTAATTTGTCTTATCTTTACAAGTTCTTACAAATGTAACTACAGGGATTTTATTTTAATCTCTCATCCAAACTGCAGTAGGGAAATTCAAGTCCACCTGTTATTTAGGTAACACAGTCCACCTTAGAAGCACAGGTTGCATCTACCCTCAGCAATATAGGCAATTTATCTGCATGAAAGTAGCAGGGCAGGCCCGAGACCTTGAATTTTAAATTATGTGACTTTGTTTGCACTGCATCAGATCACCAGATGCTTTTGGAAGTTTAAGCTTTTTTTCTCTTTGTATCTCACAGTCTTATCTGTTATGGCCAACAGCTTCCTATTCTCAGAGGGGTAGATGCCAGCGTGCCCCCCTCCAAGGCCGTGTACGTATCACAAAAAGACCCCATGGGAACACCTCCATACATCACAGGCTGATATTGCACCAGGAGATCTACAGGGAAAAGATTATAATTACAGAAGGCCAAAGACAGTCCCTTTGAATGCTAAATGTTTAAATTTTTTATTTACACTCGTGCTAAAACTTTTCTTCAAAATGTTGAGTAGAAATGCTCAACCTGTTCCCAGTATTTTATCCGACACAGTCATCCCCATTACCTATCCAAGGATTAATGGGTTTCTAGTGGGTTTTCTGATCATTTTAACCCGTCCAACAAATATTTCTGGCAAATAACACTCTTGGGCTGTTCTCTGCAAGCATTCAGCCTAGTGGTGAGTGCTTGAGGTGCAAAGCTGGATACCCACACCACACCATGCCCTCTCCTACCCAAATATATGATCTAGTTTGATCTCTCCAAGTGTTGCAGAGCACTGCTGTGACTTATGCAGAGCATTGGCCATTCATGAGTGGTTACCCAGGGGTAGGATTTCACCCCAAAATGCCAATTCATTTCCTCCTGACCATGCAGAAGGTAACTAAACAGTACATGTCAATCCTTGGATATATAACTGTGATTATTTCCTCCTTTTCCCCAGTAAAGAGCTTGATGAATGTTTTATTTGGTGCCAGCACAGGGCTTGGTGCTGAACCATAAAGTCAGACCCTGCTTCTTCTCTCCCCCACCTCTCCCCAAGAGCTTGTTTTAGGCACAAAAAAGGCTGATTTAGGCCTATGGCTGTCCACATGTGGCTGCTCTGAGCCCCTCCAGTGTTGCTTACAGCCACAGGAAATTAAAAAGCTAAAACCGAGGCCAACAGGGAGACGCAGTGCAAGATGCTGCCCGTCGTATGCACACTATGTGGGACCGGCAAAGGCCTGACTCCAGTGATCCAGAGTTGACGTTGAACTCTCACAACCCAAAAGCAAGAAGCTATTTACTGACACCAAGAAAAGGGGAGGACAACAGTCACCACCCCTTGTAGGAAATGTCTTTAAATCTTATCTCCTAAAAATACCTTGAGTTTGATCCCCGCTCCCCCCCCCCCCCCAGCTCCACATGTCTCCGTATTGTGCAGTCCTCCATGCTGACCAGAGGTGGTCATTTTGCTTTGAGAGTGGTTGGTTTCTGGCTAAGGCAAGAGAAGGCAAGTCACCTTCTCAAGCTGCAAAAGGGTAAATGAATCAAAAACTCAAAAGCAACACCCCCAGCATGATGTACAATGGGAACTGCTGTACTAGATCAGTGATGCTTTGGCTCTTCCAACCCTTGTGCTGACCACGTCTGCCATAAATATCCCATAGAAACATGACAGAAACCAACAAAAGATAGAGAGATTACTGTAACTCCCCAATAACCTTACGGATTTCATGCTGTCATACCTCTTAATTCAGACTGGTTTAGCTGAATATGTGTTATCTGTACAGTCATGCAAGCCGCTTCTAGCTTAGACAACAATCTGTAGCAGATAGCTCCTAGCCTGACTCACGGGGCCATGGCATAAATTGGATGGGACCGTGGGAAGCCTCCAGCCCAACCTCCTGCTCAGTCAGCCTCAGCTCTGGGGTCAGACTAGGTTACTTCATGCTTTACACAGTTCAGTCCTGCAAATTTCCAAGAACAGAGTTGGCACAACCTCCCTAGGCCCCTGTCCCACCCCCCTGACAATACAAAATGGTGGAAAATTGTTTATTTCCCTTTATGACCGTCTGGATTAGGTGACCATGAAAGCAAGACCATAATGAACGTCTCTCTGTGCTCTGACTAGCTGAGATGGGTTAACCTGTGTACCAGAGGGCAGCAGAAAGTCTTAGCGCTCATGTTTGTAGCATAATTCCCCCTAAATGATTTACACAGCAATTATACCAGAGAGCATTGATTGGTTTGCTTGGTTCCTCACTCTTGGATAAAGCTTCCCTAAAATCAGGACTCAGATTATGGGCTGGAATGAAAGCACCATTGAAAACCCCCAAACGTTATCTCAATCTTCAACCACCACGCAAAAAAATGTGTAGGTCTATGGTAAAGCCAACAGAGCTCACAAAATCAGTATTAGTGACATTTAAACTTCAGAGTTAAAGGTTTCTTGAAACGATCAGAACCTCACGACTCTCTGTGCTACTATTTCTCTTTTGTAGACTCAAGAAATAGCTAAAAAGTATAAGAACTTACTATGACACCAGGCACAAGCTTGCATACAACTCCTGTCCTCTCCTCTCCTCCTGCAGACGGACTTGGGTGAACTTAACCTCACCTTCATTAGCTGCATCTCCTCCTACCCCTGACACTAGGCTGGAGGAAAAACAGCCTCCTCCCCCAGTCTCCTCCCTATCCATATATCTTTTGTTGCTTGGAAACTATTCTTGCCTCAGGCCATGCAAATCACAAGATTATCTGTAACTGCATTCCTCAGGTCTGTCCAGGAGGAGGTGGGGATAGCACAACCCCCAACCTGGAAAAGCGCCATAAACCCCAATCCCTCCCCCCAGTTTGGAAATCTATCCCAGCCTCTCCTGTACTCCAAGCTCTTCCCACAATACCGTAGTACAAGAATGTCCCAGCTAATGTCAGTTGTTAGGTTTCAGAGTTAACGATCTAGCAAGATGAATGGAGCAGTTTGCGCTATTCTAAGAAACACAGGTTTTGATAGTTTGCAGGCTCAGGAAGGGAAGAAACATTTGAGATCAGATTTAGAAGGTGTCCTTTACCACCCACAGGCCTGGAAACTTGGTTTTTATATTTAATTGAAAACTTAAGGGCTGCAAAAATTGATGGGACCACCACGAAAGGGCCGGTACTGTGTCCTACCGTGTACTTATTTTACCCTGACTGGTGCTACGAGGAGACAGTGGAAGAAAAAGAAGCATAGAACATTAACAAAAAAAAAAAGCCATTTTATTGAAAATGAAATTCAAACTTCAAATTAATATTACAATCATGAGAAAATGCCAAACAATTCAATTTACAGTTGCAACATACAATACAAATAGTCCCTTTGAAGTTGAAGTAAACTGATCCACAATCATCGTCTGTGGCATAAAGCAGAGTGTGTTTGTACAATATGTGCATGAAAAGCAAATCTTGGGTGACAGCATTTGAAAAAATAAAAAATTAAAGCTTGTATTTACACAAAAATGCTACAATTATTTTGTTCCAGCAGAAATTCAAGACTGGTAAAGCATATTTAACAACAACAAAAACATTGGAATGTCACTCATATTACCTAAAAGTTACTGTAAAAGTATGGTTTTGGCTGATATATTTAAAAGTACTGCATTAAAAAAAAAAAAAAAAAAAAAAAAAAGCAAAGAGTTATCTGTAAACATGGAAGTAAACAAATATCTAAAAAAGTTCTCAGAAAATGTTAAAATGAAATGCATTCTATTTAAAAACAACAAGAAATTCAGGGGTTCAGAGAATGGGGCTTCTTTGAGCTCATGGCTGATCCAGGTTTGAATTATTGCTTTTGCTCATGGCTTGTTGGCTGTGTGCAGCCCGGCGCAGGGCTGAGCTTTGCTTTGCTAAGTGTGAAAGTGCAAAATTTTCCCCGCTTGAGATGGTACCTGTGGAAACCGGTAAATCTTTGCTTGGGGGACTGCTGGCAAAAAAGTTCAATGCTAAGAAAAGACACAGCAGCTGGTCTTTTGAAAGAAACGATAAATGCCACACAAATGATGCTGTGGGTTAAACAATTTGTTTTACTCATCCATCCCAACCCACTGACCCTGATCTGGTTACCCTTAGGAGGAGGGAGAAGAGGATTTAATCCTCCGTTCAGCAAAAGGGACATCGTGCCTGTTGTGCTGGAAGTAAATCTTTGGTAGGATAAGAGAGCTGGAAAGTAAAAAAAGGCCATTTTTAGTCTTTATGACCGGTGCCAAAGATTGCCACTCACCGAAGGGGAAGGGCTGTCGTACCTTTGAGAAAACTCCTTTCTATTGATGCTAAGCACCTCGCCAAACGTCAAATAATCTGATATGATTTACTACATAGCACTATTTGGTTTTTTTTCAGTCTAAAATCCCGATTCAAGAGCATTTCCAAGTGAACTCAAAAGCATTTTTTGAAAGCTTTGATGAGCATCTCTACCCCAGCCTGTACAACTCCCTCGGTGACCAGCCTGATATACCTGGAGAGATTTTCCAAAGGCACCAGGAGGGTTCAGGAGCACGGGGGATCTACTGAAAGTCAAGAGGATGGTGCTCCTCCAGCCGTAGGTACTTAGAAAAGCCTTTCCTGCCTATCTTAAGCAGGCAGAGCAGGCAGAGCCAGACGCCTGCCCGCACAGCCAGGGAAGCCGAGGGCACGGATCGGGCACACGTGCCTCGACTGGGAGGAGAACATGTTTTCAACGTTTGTCCCTAATGGTCCAGTTGAAAAACCACGGGGACACAAACAGAGTCCTGTCGGTACTGAGCAAAACAAAAGTCTGGTCTGTGCTGGATTTATCCAGAAACAAAAACCAAGTGCTTGAATTTTACAACAAAGTCTTAAAAAAAAAAAAAAAAGAAAAAAAAAATCTGGGTTGCTGCCTGCAGCCACTCTTAACAAAATTTCAACACAAAAGCACCCTAAAAATTACTTAATATGCATACAGTAAACCTTAAAAAGCCCTTCTCAGCAATAACAAATAATGTACAAATATAGTACCTTTTATTAAATAGGAAACAGCTTGCACTGGCAGTACATCTTTTTCTCTTGCTTACTAAACAAAAAACAAAACTGAAATGTGTAACCAGACACTGGCTTTTTAAGTGCTGCTGAGACTAACAAACGTATTTTACAGTTACAAATAAATGGACAGTGGTATGCTTCAAGCTACCACAAACCAACAATAAATAGAATCAATTACAGCTTCCATCTTTGAAGGAAAACTAAGTATTAGAAGAAAAAAAAAAAAAAGTGTCTTACTTATACTTTAAGCATACTTGGTATACCACCTTTAGAAGGCAAAGACTTTATTATTATTTTTCTTTAAGAGCACATCATCACGCAAATCGGAGGGATGTACCATGCTAAATGTCAACTCGTTTAACAGCTTCGCTGTTAACGAGCGGTGATGGTGTTGTCCGGCTCTGTATGGCTATGCCCACCGCTGATTTATTGCAATACTTTGGAGGTAACCAAAGTATGTGGTGGCTGACAGCCCCCAAGGAGGCTCTGGACGGCGATGGCTAAGGCAGGGGAAGGAGGGACCACCAGCAAACCCCATCAGCACATGCCAAACATTCCACTAAACCAGGCTTAATGTCACCTGCCTGGGGACAGCGTAGGGAGGGCAGTTCAGCTCCCACCGCATCCAGCCGATGCCGTGTCACCTCCCTGTTCGCTGTAGTAGCCCTGGGCTGGGCAGAATTTGGACCTCTCCACTGGAGAGTTTGGCGGCAGATGGGTTGGTTAAGGGTTTTGGGTGCAATTTGCTCTCCCTGTATCATGCCTGGGAGCCCCAGGGTGGCTTTTAAGGTGACTTTTTATCTTCATGATTTGCAGAGGTGAGTATTGCTGCCCTTGGGCTTGTCTCTCTAATACAGCAACAGCCACATTGGCTTCAAAGTCAACACAGCATCCTTATGGCTCTAGCATTTAATGCTAATGGGTGGTGATGCGCTACCAGGCAGTTTGTGTCTCAAGTTTTGAAATTTTTTGTTCCATCGAGTGGGCTGAAATTGCAAGGGGAGGGGAAAAAGTTTCACCAATTCTCCCTTAATTCCATTTCTGAGATATTTAACAATTCATTATTTGTAAAATACGGGCTTTGAAACGGTTTTGATTTTTCTTTGGGGGGGGGGGGGGGGAACAACAAACCAACAAACCGTCAAAATTCAAATCATGCTGTCAAAACAGAACATTTTAAATATGAATATTTTCAAATTCTGAAGTATTGAGAAAAATCCTGGGAGAAGAAGAAATTAGGGGAAAGGTGGAAAATATTTAATCCTTCCTACCATTTTTCCAGTGTCTCCACAACTACTGATTAAAAGGCAAGACTGTTGAAGGCAACCAGACAGCTAATAAAAATATTTTAAACACAATATTTCCTTCATAAGTTATATAAAAAGATCCTACATCCAAAATCATTTGATGTGGATGCATTTGGGTTGGGTTTGCCATTTTTAAGTCACATTGTAAACTGGTTCACACTGGAACTGCTTTTCAGAGTTGGGTAAAGGTTTGAGGTTTACACCATTGCAGAAATGTAGTAAGTGAAAAAAAAAAACAAAAACAAAAACACTTTTAGAGACCGAAGTCAATATATCATTACATTAAGAAACGTTTAAAGGGTCCAAATGTCATTAAATAATTATAAATATTCTTTTAAAGTTATATGATGATTCATGTTAGCAAACAACCTCAAATTTTACACACTTATAATTTAAAAAAAAAAAAGAACATAGCCAAACACAAATACTATGTATACCATTTTGGCTCTAGTAATATATATTGCCATTTTCATATTTTGCAAAAGTAATAACATTTTGGTTTTTGTTTTTAAAGGTTTTGGTTGTTATTTTTGGTTTTTGGCTAATCAAAGGCAAAACGAACGGATACAAAAGCAAAAAGGAAACCCCAGGGGTGTCTAGCCTAACTTGAAGATTTGTTCTCTTTAAGTACCCAAAAACAAACGAAAAAAACAATGAACACAGAGAAGTTCCAACCGTTATCTGCAGCAAGGCTTGGACAGAGTTTTTTGGGTCAGCTGTTTTCATCTGAATGTATCATGGAAAAATGGAAGCAACTCGATCTTTGCTTTCCTTTTTATGTGCACCAATACAAGCCAGTTGAATTGCACTACGGGTATGAAGAGGGTCCCATACATTGTATGATTGCAACTGTATTTGGAGTTCATGGTTAGGATTTTTTTTTAATTAAAAAATAAAAGGGAATGCAGCCTTTGCCTTGCATCACCATGTTTCTCCTGAAAGCTGGGGAGTCCGTTCTCTCCTTATTGGCAAAAGAACTCACTAGTTATTACAATAATCTAGACACAAAAAAAAAAAAAAAAAAAAAAGAGGGGGTGATTTTTGTGTGTGTGTGTGTAAAAAGTACATTTTAAATATAAAACAAAGTAAAATGGTTCCAATAAAAAAAAAAAGTATGTGCTTTGATCCACATAATCTGAAACATGGGTTGTGGTGTGTTGGTAACTCTTGTGTTATTTATGGCCATTATCATCCCATCTACACAGTTGCACATATCTGTAATATCTTTTTTTAAAAAAAAAACAAAAAACAAAAAAACAAAACACAAAAACAGGCACTTCGTAGTTAGTCGACCGTTTGTTTGGTTTGGGGTTTTTTTGGCTTGCGGAGGTCGGGCCGGCTACAG
Organism: Athene noctua; assembly: GCF_965140245.1. Lineage (NCBI taxonomy): Eukaryota > Metazoa > Chordata > Aves > Strigiformes > Strigidae > Athene > Athene noctua. The sequence goes on along the minus strand of NC_134037.1, from coordinate 7,594,914 downwards.
AAGAAATCTCAGTACGGCCTCCAAACGGACTCATCCATTCTGCCACTAGAATTCAAGACGGTTGGGGAGCTGCTGTGGCTGCCATCCGCCTCCACACCGTCACTCTGGTTGGGCAAGTTAGGGTTTAACAGCGTGCTGCCGTTGGACGTGGTGGTGCACGGTGGAAGCATCCTGGAGGGGGAGCGGTCCCCTCCCGGCACCATGGGGAACTGGTATGATCCTGACGAAGTGCCATAGTAGAGATATGGAGTGCTGCTGGTCTGGAAAGGTCCACTTTGGTTTTGGGAAGAGCCGGGGTAGGGTGGTGGTAGGTAGGTGTGGTAGTGAGTGGTTGCGGACATACCCAGTGACATGCCTGAGGTGACTGGCGGTGTATAGGTAAAGGTGGCTGGATAGTGCATTCGTGGGTTGGAGAAGCGGCTCTCAGTGAGGGATGAAATGCTTGTGAACTGCCTGGGATCTGAAAATGGGCCCAGCTCTGAAGCACCTAAAAAATTATAACAAAAGACGGGGGAAAACAATTCTGTAAATACCATTTTTTGTATCAAGTGATGATAGAATTTTATTTTTCTAAGAAAACCCATTTCTTTTGGCCCCCAAGAGAACAGCAGATCATTATCAAATAATACATTGCAAGGAACAGAGTTATACACCTGTCTTCTACAAGCGCTGGGCCAAACTCATCCCTGGTCTAACTCCACTGATGCCAATGGAGGGAGCAGCATTGCCAACCTGAAGTGTTCAAAGGTCACAAGTCAGGCCGGGAAAAAAAAAAAAAGAACATCCAAGAGCTTGAAAAAAGAGCCAAAAAGAGAAAGGTGGATTTGGAGTTGATTTGCCTTCTGGTTTCTGAGCTTTGAGGGTTACACGTCTCCGGGTTTTTGCTATATAGCCTCTTGAGAAACTCAGGTCTGGCTGCACACGAAAGCTGAGATTCCCACCTCAGCACATGCCGTCGGGAGCTGGGGTTTCAAGAAAAGCAGAAATTACCATGCAACTTGCAGTAAAACTACAAGAGTTGGCAACACCGAGTTAGTTGCACCACTGACACCAGGAAAGTTACACCAGGGGTGACTAAGCCCCACTTCTTGCCATAAATCAATTTATTTAGGTGAGGATCTGCTCAGCTACATCCTATGGCTGAAAAATATTATTTGCTGCATCTGAAGGATGGACAAAGCCACTGAGCCAATAGCAAAGATGTAAATTTTACTTTTCAGTGCAGTCAATGGAAAAGTACAAGCCCAACGCTCTTTTTGCCATTGAAAAAAGTTGTTTTCATATGTAGTCTGTGCAGTCTGGTTTAAAAAAAGACCACACAGTTTATGGCTACTGTGAACGTCTGGATGGTAACGCTGTGAATTGGAGTCTAACGCAAAACAGGGATGGGTAAACTCATTTTGCCTAATTTCTAATCCCACATCAAACACCCAAAGTTTTGGAGCAGAACTGGGAAGCAAACATTAGTAGCTTGGTGATCTGCTTAGGAGACTGTGGGATGGACAGGAGCAGAAGAAAAAGATGGTGAAAGCTCACACTAAGAGCCAGAAAATTGGCAATAAAAGCGGTGTGGGAAAAGGGACAGGGGGGAAGAGAAAAAGCCGAATGAAGACGTACAGTGCAAGACGGAGACAAATGCATTGAACAGTATGCGGTAGATACATATGTACATTTTTAGAAAGAGAGAGATGGAAAGAGCAGTGTATAAATAAAGAGGAAAATCAAATGGGCACTCTCTGCGCTTCCCAGCCGACACTTCTACAGCTTTACAGTCCTCTAGATTCAGGGGTTCATTCACCTCTTTGCCAGTGTACTGAATCTGATTTACTTAAAAGGAAAATAAGGCACCTTCTAGATGCCAGGCTGATGTGCTAAACACTGAAACACCCTGTGTATCCTCAACGTAAGATGCAGTAACGCTTTTCCCTGTAGATAGTCTTTGGATCTGACCTGCCGACACTGCTGTAGAAGGAAGGTCCCTCCAGCCCTTCTGCCCTTGGACCCCTATAGAACCCACAGTGATGGTTTCTGACATAAACCACAGACACAACAGACCCTGCCACCTTGTGTGGCACATTTTGTGTTTTACAAATAGATCGCTATTCTCTCCTGTTCTACCATCTTATTTAACCCACACCTTCAATAATATCTAAAAACAGCAGGGGGGCAAGGCTCAGGCACGGCTCGGGTTCAGGCTGGAGGAGCTGGGCCACAGCCAGCCAAGCATCCAAATCATGCAGCCTGAAACCTGGGGATTATAATCTGCCGTCTCAAAAGATATCGAGTACAGAACTTTAAATGGGCAGTAAAAGCCCAGTTTTAACTCTGATGACAATGTGATTACTATTATCTTTATCTGGAACGGAATCAGTGACCTACGGGTGAATGGGTCTGTCTCCATCATCAATCCCTACAACCACAGCCCCATGGAATGTAATATAACTTGTACCTTTACAGCAAACACTCTACTACTTGATGCAACTTCTTTCGTTCCCAACTGCAAACAATAGCCAGAGGCAATACCACCCAGATTCAAAGCTGTAATTTTGGAACACTATCCTTTATATTGTGAACAGGTCTGATACGTATCTGGAAATATAAGGTTAGAACATAATTTCCCCAGCTGCTCAAGATACTGAGTTTCAATCTGCTACTGCTTATACTCTTTTTTTTTTTTTTTTTTTTTTATTATTATTGCAACTCTCCCAACATGAACAGAGTTGCTCTTAGTTTACCCTGATAGAAGCTAAAAAAGACTTTTAAAATCACAGGTAGCTTTGTTATGAGTGTAAGGGTGTAGAACATCGGCATTTTTGGTTTCTTTGCAGCCAATACCCTTTTTTTCTTAATAACAAACTATCCACACAGTTTTACACATTAAAAGGCGATCTCCCTTTCAGGGCTAGATCCAAATATTATCTGTATGGGTGCAGCCAAGTAAGTGTCGAATCACTGGGAATGTGCACACCACACGTAGGCATTTCTAATGTGGGGCTACAGACCTCCTCACATACCCTAGTAAATCCACACTTGTTTGTTTTTACTGTTGCTTGTAAAGCACAATTCTATTTACCCAAAGGCTAAATAACCATAACCCTTTCTTATCTCACTCATGGCTGTGCCTGCATGGCTCCTGCACACTCACTTCTCCAACTCCCCTTTTGCCCAAATGCCTTTTGCTGTCTCCTTAACTCCTTGCACTAGGCTGAGATTTCTTCCCGGCCTTCTGTATCTCCATTGTGCAAAGATATTTTTGGAGATCAGAAAAAGCTTTTTGTGATGCCTGTTCTAAAGTCTCATTTCTAAGTGAGTCTAGAAACTTTTTAAAAAGTCACCTCTAAAACTCATTCTCACTGCTATGCAATCGCACTGATGCATTTTCACTCTCCTCTTCTTCCTCTGTCCCACCTCTTTGTGTTAGGGTTGATTTGGTTCTAACTTGGAACCACCAGATGCATTTTCATTTATATATGTTTAGCTCTTTGCTGGACTGGGAAGATAAACAGCTCATCTGGGTATGTCACCCATCTTTGTATATCCAGTTGTGCACAAATAGTGATGTCAATCAGCAACATAGTAACATGACAATGCAAATAAATAATTTATTTATTCCTTTCCCCAGCAGGATTAAAGATTTATGCTAATTTTTCCTCCATCAGAGCAAGAAAACAATTTGCATCTGTGAATTCCCACTCTCGTGACAGCTTGTATTAAATGGGTGAAGCACAGATTCTCCACCCTACGTCGTGGCTGCAAGATTACGAAACCACACTTCTGTGAAGAGAAAAGCCTTTATTTTGTGCCGTCAGAAAGAGAAACACAGCAAAAAGCACAGCAAGTGATCTTCTTTCCCTATACAGTCTGTTCAGCTCACCATGCTTGACAATACAAACAAAAAAGTGTATGGAAAAAAAAAAACCCTTTACATCTGAAAGAGTCCAGATTAACTGTTTTTAAACCTTCCAAGCTGATTCCTCCTCAGCGTAACCTGGCACTCAAGTTTTCTGAGAGCTATACGTTTAGAACAGAAAAGTGGTCATGTTAATATGCCAATATATATGCTAACATCCTAGATTCAAGAATACTGCTCCAGTGTGTTTCATATTTAGAATAAGAACAATTAAAATTCCATGTGGTTTCACTTATTTTGATGCAGAAGCCTCATTAAAACCCCTAGACTTGGGCATTTGCCAGCAGCCGACTGAAATGGTTTTGCATTCGTGCTTAAAAACCAATTTTACCTGTTGCAGCTTTGCAGCTCTACCATTTACAGCTGAATGTGTACCGTGGTCATTGCTCTTTTTCAGTTTACAGATGCCAGCTAATGCCAGTTAATGTTCATTTCTCAATTAATAAGCTGTGCTTGTGGTTTGCAGAAAATAAGGCAACAAATTTCTGCCAGGTTTACAGCACTTTGGCCAATCGCTTCCAATTATTAAAGATCATAATGTACCCTGGATAGATTAACTCCTTGTGGGTACAGCAAGCTGACATCTACTTTAGAGGGTTACAGGATAATTTTATAACTTACAAATATTGCAATTTGCTTTGTCATTTTAAGCTATAAGTTCACTACCAAAAAAAAAAAAAAAAAGGTCCCCTTGGCTTATTGCATATGTCTGATAGGGAAATTTCTAGCACATCAAGTCAATGCATAATCGCTGGATGCAAGAAAACAGAGTGGTGCTGTATTTGAAAATCACTGAATAGTCTGTCTCAAGGAAATTCAGCTACATATACTTAAATGTATTTACCAGTAGCTAAATGATTCACTTGTGTTTTGGGGAACTTCAGTGTTAAGACATTTGCTGAAACAGATACTAGATTCTGTGGTTTTTTGTTCAATAGTTCGATTCAGGCTGGGATGTAGCCCTAATTGATCTATTAAAACTGTTTTTTCCTTCCCTAACATCTACGTCTATGAATTATATGTGCAGCTTGGATTACTTACAGCTGATAGTATCGCCTCGTATGAAGTATGCCACACACTTCACATGATGAGACGATTTTCTGTCTCTTACAGCTTTGCCAAACTTTAAATGTTCTGGCTGAAACTGTCCATGCTGGGCGTCTGTCTCGGGCTAAATTGTGATTTATGCATTTATTTGTTTTTAAAATTTCAGCTGAAACTCTTCTGCTGGGAAAAATATATTGTTTTACTAATCTTAAACTCTGAGGAGCCTTCCTTTGAAAAGCTGTACCAGTTCCATGCTTTGAAGTAAGGACTTGAACTTTGGAATAGGAGTGGCTTTTTTGTGAGAGACATTGCCATGAAAATCCAGCCAAATACAAACAAATCATAAGCATTCTGCCTAAAAATGGGCAGAAGAGTCTGTGCCCCTACAAAGACACTTGTCCAGAGACTGGAATGAAATCTAGGAGTCTCAAGTCCCAGCATTTTTTCTGTACGTATTGCTGAAACACAGGGTCATCCCCACCCATAGCCACCACCAGTCCTGATCTAGAATCGGTCCATCAGTGGCTCCAGTGGTGGAAGCATGGTAAAAGGAGCTAAATGATGGTCGATGTGGATGTTTGTATGATATTGCAAAGAAAAATTTGTGTAGGCGGGTTTACTTGGGGTTTGCTTTTTTTAGAAATCTGAGAAACTATAGACACAACTAGAGACAAACAAAAGGATATTATCAAGGTATCATGTGAAGAGTCAGAAAGTTAGGCAATACTAGCATTCAAGTTACTTCTTCATATGCACTACAATACAACATTTGACTACAGGAGAATATGCTATTGCTTTTACACAAACCCTCCTGCAGGCAGCAGACAAGTTGACCTCCTCTGGAAGTGTATCAAGGTTGAGGGATAGAGAATCCCCCAAATCCACTGCTGCAAGAAATCAGAAGGGGTGAACAACAAGGTGACGGAGACCCCATCATTTCCTGAGCAAACTGGATTTTATACATGTTTCTGCTATGTGACTCAGTTGCAATGTCTCCAAATCAGATTTTCACTTCTCTCATTTTCTGTGCCCAGCAAAGATGTTGGCTTCTGATTTGCACATGCGCTAAATATTCACAGATGCAGCTGAAGCCAGTAGGATCAGAGGTCTGAACATAATGCTAAAGACAGAAAAAAAGTCATGCTGTAGGCGATACAAAGAAGGTGCACTGAATTACACAAAACCTTAGGGTCAGTCTCAGTACTCTGTTTAAAGCATGTTCTTTCTTTCTTGGGAATATTGCACTGCAACTGGATACAAATGCTATGGCAGAAATATTAGAGCAAAGCCCATCAAGAAATTAAGAATTCCTTCTTCAGAGCAGAAGTTAGCACTCTGCAATAAGCAAGGCCTGAGGAAATGCAAAGAACAAGAAGAAAACAAAATATTGAAGAGCTGCTCATTAAGTTAGCACTGTCCATCCTGTGCACTGAATGAGACAGGAATCCCGTGGGAAAAGTATCATGTGATCCTGTAATTAAAATCTGTAATATAATGCATAAGCAGAATGAGGCTGATTTAAAGTTGCACAGGCAACACAAGTCCTGAGATTTCCCAATTTCTGAGCACTCAGTTTTGCAATCTTAAGGATTCTTTGCAACGTATTTGGATGGGGGTGGTGGTGATTATTTACTAGCTGGACCTCAGTTTTCCCCAAGCATCCTTCTGTATCGGGGGAGAGTGTTATTTTGCTCTTCATTTTGTTAAATTCTTGTCACCTGCCTCTGCTAATAAGTGTTTAGGGAATCACACACAGCACGATCCTTCCCTTCCTCGTTCCAGGCAAGCCTTTGACTCTCCGAAGGTGCTGTACCACCTTTCCTCTGGATGACACTGTAGGATGGAGCCTGGAACTGCAATTCCCAGGGATCCCAAACTACCTCCTCATGTACCTATTCCTTGCTGTAACTGCTAAGTGCTGACCCTGCAAAGCTAAACTGGTGCTCAGCTTCATGACAGAGCTCAGGGACACTCCTCCTACACATCTACCACCAAGCACGTGTCTATGTGCTGCAAGGGTGAAGGTCATGCAGCGCTGCAGAAGTAACAGAAACACAGAATCATTCAGGTTGGAAAAGACCCTTGGGATCATCAAGTCCAACCATCAGCCCTACTCTACAAAGTTCTCCCCTACACCATATCCCCCAACATCACATCCAATACCGTGCCCAGTAACACACGGGGCTTTTCCCTCCCCAGTTCAGTCTTGGGATGAGTGTGTGTCTGGATACTTTCAACCATTTATCTTAGGAAATGGTATATTTCAAATGCTATCTCTCCCTTTAATTCAGGAAAAACAAAAAAAATCAGGAGAAAAAAAAAAAAGAAGGAAGAAAAAACCCCACTGTTTTTTTTTTTTTTCATTTTTTCCCCAGATTACACCATGAATGTCTCCTGGCAAACAATAGCAGGAGCAAAGGTGTGAACTGGCCCCCCTCCTCTTTCCTTCACCTCAACAAGGTGTTAACTTCAAGGCCTAGTTGGGACCATTTAAACTGCAATATTATTAAGCACAGCAGTCTCACAAAAGTCAGAGGGAGGAAGGAACGTTTTAACCCCTTCAGAGCTTCACGCACAACAGGCAAGAACCTAATTCTATGCATCTCTTCTTGCCGCCCCTCGGTACCCCAGTTTTACACCCCCAGGCTACACGGTAAACTACATGCTTGTGTCTTCTGTTACTTAGGTAACAGGGCTTTGGCACCTAAAATATCATGGATTAATTTGCAGATAGATGTTTTCACTGAATTTATGATGCAGCACCTAAGCCCTTTGCTGGAAGAAACACCCCATAAATAACATAATTAGCAGCGACCATTAAAGCACCACTCGTGCAAATAAAGGAGAGTTTCCCAAGCAGAGCTGTTACATTGCTTAATGGCAAAGTTGGGGTCTCTCTGCACTTCTCCAGTCTGGGCTTCATCATTACCTGCCCTGCTCCCTCAAAAGGACTGCACGAACTGCTCTGGAAGAATGTGACATTGTTTAGTCTTCTTAAGTCTTGCTGGGTGACGCTATGCATCTAAACACAGGTGGCTGCTGTCTGCACCTCCAGAGGTAGCTCATCTTAAATTTAAGAACATCAACGGGTAAAAATTCCTCCTGCGTGTGGGAAAAAGCAACGACAAACCCCTCCTAGATGGACTGCTGGGAGCAGAAATGGCTACGAAAAGCATCAGTCATCACTGTCTCATTTATAGATGTTGCCTTGTGTGAGGCTTCACTTACACAGGATGCTAACCTTTCTAATGAGAACCACAGGAGGGGGACAAATGGTCACATTACAGAAATACGTCCTCAGCTAGCAGTTGTGACCTGCCACCCGTGAATGCCCATTGACCTGATGTGATGGGAAGCCTCTGAACTTCTTGGTCTTTGCTATCTCATCTCAGTGACTTCAGTCTGGAGCCGTCATGGGTGATTCAGGTGGAAAGGAATTGGTAGTATATCAAAATCCTCCTCCTTGTTTAAAATCTCAGACCATCTACGTGTTGCGTTGGAAGCAAAAAGTAAATAAAGTTTCCTGGAAATAAGTCTAGAAGCTCTGTAATACTGCATGGCACAATCACGCACACAGGTGTGTATCACTCCCAGTTCAGTTTTTCCCAATTTTTCTTGCCTGAATTTCAGCCGCTGCTGTTTTTCACCAGTCCCAGCCGAAACGCATCAGAAGGAACGTTTGAGGCTTTTCTTGGATAACAACCTCAGCAGCATTGTATACAGAAAGGGGGTGAAACCGCAGGGCTGAGAGTTGCAATGCATGCACGGCAACGGTGAGCGTCAGTACAAGAATCCTGTATAAATCCAGTGAATGGGAAGATAATATACATTGGGGCTAGCAGTCTACTCTATTACTTTTTTTTTTTTTTTTAAGAAAAATGTGCCTTAACTATCCAGTATAAATATTTGTTTCCAATGTTGTCATGAATTGTACTTTTCCACTGCATGCTAGCAACTAAGAAATACCATCTGATCCTCAAGCAGACACAAAGAAACTATGTTTTGCAGGGGCGGGAGGAGGGGGGAAGCCCTTGGCATTGCTCTGTAATTTCACCCTTTAAACCCCTCTTTTTTCCTTCCCATCCAAATTTTCTTTTCGAATCTCATTCAGCTAATACGCATCCCTCCTGAGGACAGAGGATTCCTTGCTGGTTCTTGATTAAGAGCTTTTAAGAAGCCGGGAAGGAAGATATTCTTTGAAACTGGATCTACTGTAGGATGGGAGCCAGCACACAGGACACCGTGTCTTTCAGAGAGGGCCACACACAGTGCCACTCCAGTCATATGACTTCTCTGTCACATCCTGAAGCCATTTCCAGCTCGTGTGTGAGTTTGTACTCCCATTTAGAAAAGGATGGGATATATTGGGAACACACATATGGAAACACTTTCAGGGAATCAGTTTCCATGAAATCCATAATAAGCCAAGTGGCTTCAGATGTGGCAGCGTGCCTCAGATTAGCCAAAAAAAAAAAAAAAAAAAAAAAAAAAAAGAAAAAATAGAGGGAAAAAAAGAGAGAAAAAGCAAAAGAAGGATAAATCCACCCTTTCTGCCCTTATTTCAGTTTCAAGGGTGGAAAAAAGAAAAAAAATTAAAACCCATTAATGACATGGCTACCAAAACAGGGAGCCACAAAAAAAATACAACTAATGAGAGCACTCCTCCCTCCCCCAAATAACAGTGCTGCTATCAGCGCTCCCACAGCTCCCAGAAAGCCCTCCCAGCATCCGCTGGGAGCTCGCGTGGGGCCGGCAGAGCTGTCACCCTGCCTGCACCAGCGCGTGTTTGGGGTCGGGCAGGGTGCCCGCCCTGTGATAACGTCTGCGGGCAATTCAGAGCATTTCCCAAAACTGCAGCTCGGTGCTGAACTGTTCGTTAGGTCAATCTCCTGAGAAAGGCTGGATTTTGGAGGGAAAAATCCTCTGGATGGGGTTGACTGTACCTGTCAAAAGCAAGTTTTATGGTGGGAGATGTGTTGGGTGTTAGGCAGCGATGTCAGGCACTGAGTGGAGAGCATCTGCCTGCTGTGCTCCAGCGGGCAGGAGCTGAAGGTCAAGAGCAGCCTCCCGGTGCCCTCAGCGATGGGTACCAGCGAGCGGGAGGCAGGGAGCACACAGCCCAAGCCCCGCCGATCCCAAATGGCATGGCAAAGGGCTGGATGCCACGTCGGTCCCGGGCAGGAGGGAAGCAGCCAGCTCATCCGAGATAGCGTGGTGCCGGAATAATTTTTGCATGGCCAAGGAAGCGGGAGGAAGCACGGAGCAAGTGGCAGGAGTTCAAATGGGAACCAAAGAGATGCTGCGTGCATCTCTGTGACAGTTAGCTGCATTTTTATCACGAGAAAATAACCAGGAATTTGGCTGCTAATTGGGGCCGTATCCTACAAACCCTACTTTTCCTGACAAACAAATGACTCCACAAATAGTCCCTCTGTTTTCAATAGGGTTATTTGCGGTAGGAGGGACCACCCAACATGAGAGGATCAGGCCCTCCACTCCCTCGCTCTGCAGCTCGCTTAAAACTTCCACAGCCAAATCCGAACACAAAAATCCCCACGAACAGCAAAGGCTTTTCCTCCCTGCTGCTGGAAAAGCCCTGGATGAGAAGCTCTGTGGAAAGGTTTCGTGTGCTATTAATACGATGCTCTCCCCGACTTCCGCCACTGAAATGGGGATTTGCGATTTGTTTCTCAGGCTGTTTCTTTCCACTCGAGCCTCAGCACAGTAAACTAACTGAAAACTTCTGCATCAAGGAGAAGGTCTCTTTTAAAGTTTTGCTTGGCTTTGCTTTCAAAGAGTTGTCTGTATATTTTAGAATATGTAGAATTTGCCTTTGATTTAAACCTCTCTCTTAACAATAGACAAGAGACGATTTCTCTACTGAGCAATTTAAACAAAAACAAACATATTTTGGTTACTCGGGCCTTGTTCTCAAAATGCTTGCTTTTTTTTTTTTTTTTTTTTCTTCCCAGAGAAAAATCAAACCCTACAAATTGTTACGCTTCTGGCCAAAAAAGCTTAAATTCACAAATGTAGATAGTCCAGGGTTTTTTTTCCTTAACAATCTCATGCACGGCGGAAGAAGAGGCACCTCCCCAGCCCCCAGACATCCATAAAACATGAAACCCCCTCATCTAAACAATTCAAAACACACTTTTCCCCTCCAAAATAACTTTTCTCTTCAATGGACATTTGCAGCCTCAGTTCCTGTCCACGTCCGAGGCCATGATGTTGATTTTTTTTTTTTTTCTCCTCCCCAGCTTGAAGACCTGTGTCCCGGGAGGGTAAACAGACACACCTCGTCCTGTGAGGAGGCAGCTGAAAGCCGCTGCTTGTGCTGGGAGCGGGAGCTGCGCAGGAGCCCGACAGAGCCACCGCTCTGAAGGGGATGAGGGCGCTTCGCCCACAGAGAGCCTCTGAGTACTGGAGAAATGAGAGGGGAGATACTGGGGAGGCATTTCCATTTAGGTTAAGGATTTTAGCAGCAGGCGAAATAACACTGTTGGAGTGAAAACAGTGGAAAATAACTCACCCAATGACGGCCAGAGTTTTTTTCCTTACAGTGAGAACACATTTCCCCCAAGAAACATGAACAGCGGTAACGTCAAGCCATGATAAAATTGTCAAACATGTCAGCATGACTCAGGACCCACCGGTCAAAGGAAATTTGGGAGGCTCAGGGTGTGAAGGATCCCTGCGGGGAGATGCGTGGGCAAACACCGAGCCAAACTGCTGGGCTCATCTCATGGGGCAGAGTGAGAGCAGCTCGGGGACACTGTGACCCTTGGCAGTGCTGGAGCAAAGCTGTGGTTGTCAACAAGCTGCCGAGCAGGGCTTGCCCCCGTACAATGCAGATTGTCCCGAGTCACCACAAGCTCTGGGGACATGGAGGAAATCTTTGCATGCAACCACTGGGCTGTTTTCGCTAGAGCTGCCGCTCTTATATCTAAAAGTCAAAATACTGATCAGTGCAAAGACCTATAGAGGTTTCAATCCATTCATTTAGGCACTCAATGCCTGATTAGATACCAAACTTCCATCAAATTCAGCAGGACACAGATAGCTAAACCCAGTCGTGTATCAGGGCTAGAGGCACTGTATCCCTTCTGAATATTCAGCACTGCACCACTTTAACATTGTATGATTTTCAGTCTCATTTAATAAAAGCAATGTAAAGCCTTCCATGTAATTTTTTTTTCAGTCATTTCAGACCTAATCTGAGTTTCTTACCAAGTTAAGGCGAACTACTGTAAGCTAAGTTTCAATCCATTATAAGCTTGTCCACACAGCATCTCCATTCATCAGCTGAGCTGAAGCTTAAACCAGCTCAACTATGAACACCTCTAAATAAATGCTTCTTCTCCATAGTGTGAAGTCTGAATATGGTTTTTATCCTCCCAGGAAACATGATGAGAAAGAGAAACAGACTTTGGTCTGTAATGGCTCACATCATAAACATGCTTTAGGTTGTTTGCTGTATGGCAACTTAGGCTATACCACTAGCAGCAAAAAATCGCTATTGATGGTCTAAACTTAAAATCCAAGTTACCACGTCTCAGACAAACCACAGTAACAGTCGTGTGAATGGCCACAGCTCATAATGTAAATGTAAATATGAGATACTACAATTCTGTAACGGAGGATTAAGTTAAGACTCACTGCTTTGAGCTTGCCATAGGCTGTAGAAATGCACACTCCTACCAAAGTTTAACTAAGCCTGTAGTTAAGTCAGGATAACCTGACTAGTATCTGAATTTGTTTTATTTCAAAAGAAACCTTGGACAACTTCTAACCAGGGTGGTAAAAAATAAATATCATGGAGATACTGCAGAGGATAATTGCATATTGGCAAAACAGCATATGTTACTTAGAAGAAAAATAAGAGAAAGCTCACTTATCCATTAAAGCTGTTAAAAGGGGAAATGTGATGCATTGCTTTCTGGCTCTTGCTACTGACTTGTTTTGTGACTTTGGGCATATAATCTGATTTTCCTGGCTAAATTTTGCTTGCTATGAGTATTTTAATACTTCATATTAGCCAAGCAACAAAGGTCAGTAGCACAGTTTGGAAAATACTATGAAATCCTTTGTTGGAAGATGTTGTAAATTACAAAGATTAAAGGCAAAACCCACTAGACATTTTTTATAAACAGGTTAACAGGTGAAGACACAGAAAAAGTAGATGTCAGAGAGAGCAAAGAGAATTTGGCTTAAAAGAAACTTTCATACACAAAATCTATTATCTGAAATAAAAAAGGCATACAAAGTCAGCCTGAATTATCGCCTTCAGTTGTCTTCATCTGCTTGAGAAAGCAACAGCTAGAATTGCTTTAAACTAAACACCCCTCCAGCGCATCTGCAGAGCAGACTGATGAGAGCAGAAGCTGGCCCGGCTGAGGACCAGGCACTGTGCTCCAGCTCCACTGCGGCTGGAATGGTTTCCTCCACGGGCAAGCAGCCTGTCCTCAAAACAGCTCCAAACCAGTCTGGCCCACCTACGTGGGCCAGGCCAAACTAGGAACTGGTTGGACTTGGACTACCCTTAAACCCAGCTTCCTATCTAATTTTGGATTCTAATACGATGGCTCCTAACTAGGCTCCGGTGGTACTTAGATCCTCCCCTGCGCTCCTTTTCACCCATAAAAAAACCAACACGGGCTGGCTTTTAGCAGGAATCAAAATGAAAACAAAAACAAACAAAAAATCCCTTTAGATGGAGATATTTGAGAGAGGAAGAGGGAAGAAAGGGGGAAGAGAGGTGCCTTTTTCCCATTGCCAGGATTCCTCTGCGGCTCCTCCAGACATGCCAGCATCCACATCACAGTTCCCGGGGACTTCCTCTAAGGAGCTTCTGCAAGACGCCTCTTCCAAGAAGCCATTTCATCTCAGGCTTATGTTGCAGAGATTTTGGGTCAGCAGCCCTCCTGGTGTTTTTGAGGCACTTGTTTCCCTTCCTATTTGGCAAACCAGGCACCTTTACAGAAGGCCTAATTTTCACTCCTCAGTCCGTAGTCCAGATCCCAGCCTTTGCAATTTGTGTCCTAGAGGCTATCAAAATGTTTATGCTTTCTCACAGAGGTTTCTACTCTATACCTTCCCTCTGTCAATGCTGACAAACCCTATGCATCTCTAGGTCTATGCACCGTGCTGCAGTGATGACTCCCACTTTATGGCCAGCAGTGTCATTCCGGCCTGGGGATATGTGGAATGTATTCATAAAGCCCCCATCACTTCTCAAGCATTTATTCATATACTCTTTTATAATGCTAGCTTTTACTTCCTTTGTTTTGAAGTTTATTTTCCAAAAAAATCTTTTAACTGCACCAAAATGATCTATTTCAATCTTAGTGAAGTTTTTTGGCTGGGATTCTTCCTTCTTTGGGACATGGTTTTATTTTTGTTTTCAATGGCAGCAATACACATAACTAGTTGGCTACACTTAACAGGAATGACCTGCAGATGTTTGATCCTATTTCTGCACAGAGGGGCACAGATCATATGATCTTATGAGGTTCCTGTCAGTCCTACATGACTATGACACTACAGACCTATAGGAAATAGAAGAATTGATCTAGCAGCTCCTCTGGGGTTAATCCCACCTACCTAAGGGTAAGCAGATTCCCAGAGGTATATCAACAGCTATTAAATACAATGATGCAGATAAATCTCCATCTTTGGAAACCTCTACAGTTTGGGAATATATATGCTCTGGGCTTGCACTCTAGGGGAACTGAGTGACCACTTTCAGCAATGATGAGAAGGTGATGGATCCTGGATGGACCCTTGGTCTAAGCTGGTGGGGCTGATGTGCCTCACTCAGCTCTTTCAGTGACAATACTAACACAGCTTGCATCTTATTACAGGCTGTAACGAGCAGCTTTGTGCTTTCTTTCCTGCTGCCTCTGAAGCCTGGAAGGAGGTAAAGAGCCACAGAACTATCTCAGCACCCTCCTTCAGACATCATCCTTGCACTCCCTTCCACTCATGCTCACTACCACCCTGCTCTAGTGAGGCTGCAGCCAGTACTATTACATCGCTGACTCTGTTCATGTTTCCTCAATTCCCTCTTGTATTCTGTTCTATATCTTGTAACCACTTGCACTGTATTTAAGAGAGCAAATTCACAGACAGGGACGACCTCTCTTTTTTTATCTCCTCTTCTTTAACTGTATAGTCCTTAGCACAATGTAATTGAACTTCCAAAAGCTACTGCAATACATTAGCAGCCGCTGCCTATCGCACGGTCAGCAATGATTCCAGCAAAGGTCCGTTACCTATTCACAAATACAGGCATTACTTTGATCACTGAACCGCACTGCCTGCACTAGCCAAACCTGGGGGCTCCAGCGAAAGTCAAAACTTCACGCGAAGCCTTGGCAAGGGAACTGGCAAGGAGACTGTTCTCCAGTTCATGAAAATCTCCTTCCAATCCCACCGTCAGCTTTCAACACAACACAGAACTTAATTTCAGCACAGAATTAAATATGGGAAGCTGTGTTTCTACAGACATATATCACCTAAAAATGATGTGCCTTATACATTTGGTCTTGTACCTGTACTGCAATTCTGGTTTTTAATCAAGCTCATTGCTCAGACTAATTATACAAACTAAAACAAGGCGGACATACATTTAGCTTCTGGCTTCATAATAATCTGCTGATTCTAGACAGTGCTTGTTTAATAGAAAATGGCATAAGAAAGCATTGATGCCTATGGATCAGACAGTGATAGCCCAGTTAACCATTAAAAATAACGAGTGGAAACCATGCATGTGGCATCACGAGAGCTTGTGTAGGGACTTTTCATCTCAGCTAAATGAAAGAGGCTTTGTGGGTACCGCTCCTAATCCAAGCATACCACCTTCCACTTCTCACCACCAGAGAAATGTGATGTTAAGAGGCAGAAAGACTGACATGAGATGCCCTACCCCTCCATTTTGCTTTCAGAATTGATCAGTGTTTTAAATCCCTTGGGCTGTTTTTCTCTGCTGGTGCTTCCTTTCTCTCAGCACGGCCACTTCTCTTTCTCACAGGAGCCCAAGAAGGATTTCTCCAGCTGCCTACACTCAGCACTTCTATATTACAAGATAATATATTACAGCAAAAATTCATGGCTACCAGAGTATAAAAGGTCAAGTAGGTGGTTGGACAGACCTTCGGAAAAAATGACTGGGAAGCTTGGAGGTGACATGGCCCAGACAGGGCTGAAGACTCACCACACTGACTCCTCTCCTCCTCCACAAGCACCTTTAAAACGCCACAAACCCCGCTGTGTTAAGTGTATGATACCTCTTTTGCCAGAACTAAACTTCTTCATGCAATGAGAGCATTGCCTGGTCCAAGTAATCCCAAGCGTTTAATGCAGCTTCAACTCTCTATTCGCAAATTTGCTCGTGGAATAATTATTCACGTGGAGAGCAAAGAGGCTGCTCTGTCTGCTACCCAACAGGGCCACAGCCTGAGCTCTGAGCTGCAGGCTTCTCTTTGCTTTTGACAGAGCAAATGCTAACTAAACCTGGCGGAAAAAGCCCTCATGACTATAGCTGCCTTTCTTCAAATGCAAGGTTAAACAGTGTATGAAAACTAGGGGAGAACGCGTATCCTGTTGCCCTATTCTTGTACCTCCATCTAGGGTAGTGAATGAGGAATTAAATTCATACTGTTAGAAAAAAGGGGAGGGACTTTACAATTGGGCAAATATAAAAGCAGAAAAATTCCTAAAGGAATTGCAGAAGGCCACAAAGTCAGTGAAAAATGCTTTCTCAGTGCGTTTTTTCAGGTGGATTGGAAAAGTAGAGTCCCACTAGTAATTTAACCAAAAATAACTCCTTTTCAGCAGATACCGTAGGAGTTTGGCTGACTAGAGAAGGGAACTTCCACTATTTGATAGATCATAGTGAACCGACAGCAAACTTAAATGACCAAAATATTTTTGCACAGTGCCCCTTCAGCCTCCTTGCAAGTCAAACCAGTTCTGCATCCCACAGCATCCAGTTCCCTGTGGCTTCTGCCATCTCCCTGAGAGCCACCACAGCAACCTCCTTTCTTACCACCTCCTTGTTGTATCTGTCACAGCCACAGGAACCCACTCGAACCTCAGAAATAAAAACCGGTGCTGCAATCTGGCAGACACAGTTATAGCAAGTTCAAATGAGTGGAAACTAAAGTTAGAAAAATTCAGACTAGTAATAAGACCCACATTTCCAAAGCAAGCTTAATTTGTGTCTGTAACCAAAGGCTGTGGTGGATTTTGCTTCCCTGGAAATTTTTAAATGAAGACCAACACAGGTTTTTTTTTTTCTCAAAGGTTATCCTCAAGTTCAAATGACAGCTCATTTGGGGAAATCTTACAGCCTGGTTCAAAGCAGATAATCACGTGAGCTTCACTGTATTAATAACCTATAAATCTGTGTGTCTGTGGAAAGCTCCTTATATCAAATTATTCTTCCCTGAGCTTTATAGGCAAAGCTCCACCATTGCTAAAAACTCCTGGGACATGGAAGCATCAGCAAACACCATATGGGTGCAGGGTCAGATTCCACCGCGGCGACCCTGCACCACCCTCACACTGCTCTTGTGGATAAGAAGAACCTGTCCCGAGCTCAGGAAGGCACCTCCTGCTTTGATCCCTTCCCTCACTCTTTTTCGAGTCAGTCTGAAAGCAAATATTAAGAGATTTCCAGATTAGCGTCCCCAAATACCCTCCCTTTATGCATATGAAATAGTTCCTTCTCTCTTAATAATATCCTTTATGAGCCACGTGAAGGTGTACACCTTCATTTTATCTCAGTCATCTTCCGCTCCTTCGCTGCCTACGTTGTTTTATTTTGTACAATCACAGAAAGCCTGAACTGCTTGCATGGCTCTTACCTTCTCTTTTGGTTACCAGTATCAGCCCAGTATCACCAATACCAATGCTTTTTTAAATCTGACAGCCAAGCTGGCATGACAGCAGATCCTTTTCTGCTAAAACATCCATGAAGAGGGGAGAAGATTTGGACATCTGTAAAATGGGGCCAACAACCATTACTAAGCCACCTCAAAAAGGTTTTGTGAAGCTCTGCTAGGCTCTAACACTCCCCTCCTGACCAAATTCAGAATGGTCTTATTCTGGATGGCTAGAAATGAAAGGAAATTTCATCAAAAGTCAAGGCAGTTCCAGCTCTTTCTACCAGAAACGCTTTTTGCCTCTTGAATTGCATTTTTTAGTGTAAGATTTGCATAACTGGGTCTTTTAAACCATACAACTCCTGAAGGGTATAGGATACTTTTCTACTTATCTTGTACCAAAGTCACAGTATGGGAAGGACCAAATTCTCCCGCATTTTATGGAAACATTTAATAAATTCAGATTGTGCAATTAATCAAAGCAAATTCAGTGCAACAAAGACTCAAGGTCACAGTGACTTAAGGGCAAAATAAGTGATCCTGATCACCCTATATGTAACAAAGAGCTTCACGTATAGAGCTAGATTCCCTCTCCGTATCAGGACACACGTGGCCCTGCATCAGCCACCACCACTGGCTCCATCCTAGAGAGAAAATCAACAGTGATTCCACCAGGGGAACGGAATAATCATCATATGCCTTTGCTCAAGGATGAAACAAAGAGCTCTGTCCCACAGCCTTCCTATTAGGACCTTATTGACTTTACTGGGAGCACACATCTAGGTAATGGCTCAGGATCTGGCCCTTTGAAAATCTGGAATCCAGCGCCTGGTTGCCCCATTAACAATTAGCATTCTGTTTACAAAACCCAGCAGAGTCAGTAAGAATAATCATTACAAAACATGCTCAGACTGTGATTCCGGTTTAAGTTAATATAATTTTAATGAGTTCTTCAGAAAAGGCCTGGCACTTATGGAAAATTTCCTTAATTAATATCAGACCCTAAATTAGTAATAAAAAAAAGCCCTGAATATCATTTGGTCTCAAGCTGGAACTAAAGTATGTTTTGGCATCATTACTAACTGTTAGCAGCAAGTTCTGGAAACAGATGCAAATCTTGATATGTGTCCTAAATATAAAACACATTGCAAAAAAAAGCTCAGATAAAAATATATCTATACATCCACATATATTTGAGTGTGCTATTTCCTGCCTGTATCAGCAACAAATTTATTCCGTTTAAAAACATTCCACTTGTTTCTTTTCAGTATTTTTTAAATCCCTTATTTCAGGAATAAAACTCTTTCCCTCTGCCTTCATTTTTCCTGTTTATTTCCTCTCTCAACAGCCGTTTTAAGTAAATGAAAAGGCCTTAAAGACACGCATTATAATATTCAAGCATCTGAAAATCAGCCTGCTTGTTTTACCACCTAAATATGGGTATAGGTGCCTAATTTGAGGCCACCCACGCTAGAAAAATTTGGCCTTCATCCTTGAGGTAGGGATCATGCAACGCATCTTCTGGACAATTACTCCAATGAGAGATTCTACCCAGCAGAGAAGCTGCTACTGAAACCCCACAGATGAGTGCCAAGGTGCTGAGATTCCCAGGTGGCACAAAGTGGGCAGAAGACTAAAAATGGAAAACCTGCGGTAAACAAAATAAATAGAACCACTGAAAAATAATGAAAAAAAACTTCCAAAAAACCAAGTTACAAGTTTAGGGAAGGTAGCAAAATGAGCGGGTTGTTTCTGAAGACCCAAGCTCCCCCAAGTTCTTTACTTTGCCTTAACTCAGTGTCACCTCGCAGGGAAAGCGTTGAAAATTAGCTAGAAGAAATGGAGACAGAGACAACCTTGAGCCTTTCAGCTTCCATTTAAAAAAACCCAGAAGACAGAGTGAAAATTGTTATAGTCACCAAGAAAAACATCACAGTGTAGCAAGCACACCAGAAACAGAGCTGGCTTCTTGGATTTGCCAAGAGCCTGAGACAATATTGCTGAAGCTTGAACTGCTCATTCATTTCATGAGCTGCTAACACGAAGGCTGTTGCTGGCAATAGCCACTGTATTAACCATTTCTCTGCTTCCCAGAGCACGTAAAGAGAAAAAGAATTGCATTTTGGAGACAGCACTAATGCCTTCTCTTATTAAGGATCCCATCCTAACATGTGCTTACTACCCACAACATTTAATGAAGTTAGCAGGAATTCAGGGATGCAAGAACAGCTACTTCACATGACCACAGTTTTTACTTAGTGGCTGTAAAGATTTCTCAGCTCCTTGGAAGAAGATAAACTTTTCTTTCTTAAAATTAGTATTTTTCAAAGACAAAATCGCCTCCCCAAAGGGAAAATCCTTATTATAAAGATCATGCATGTACATGACATTAGGCAAAACCCAAGGTAATTCACATTCAGGGTTAGAAACCCAAGATGAGAACCAGTACAGGACCTCAAGAGAAAAACAGCTCACTGCTGTGAGCCACTTTCTCATTAATATACAAACACTAAATTCAGAGGTTCAGCTGGAGCTGCTTCCATTATATGTGGTTTTTTATTTTAAGATTTTTAGGCTTACAAGAATGAAAATTAAATTGTGTAAAGGAACAGTATTGACACTGATTAGGGCATGTCTGGCATTTGAAAGGTTGCATTTATACTTGCCAGTACTCAGTGAGCTGGGAGAATGTGAAGGTTTCTTAAATTCAGTATCTGATGCAAGTCCAGGATAGTTCAAAACGATGCAGTGATATCTACAGAGTGAGATGAATTAATGGAAAAGTTTGGATACATTAGAACTAGCAAACAGTCCGGGGTCAGGGCTCATTCTCTGGCTCTAAATCCTGCCAGGATGGTCTGGCCACAGCTGTAATATTAAATCCTTTTAGCCTCCACAACAGGGCAGCTGCCTTCGAGCTGCCCACAGGAACAGGTTCGGGACTTTGCTTATTTCCAAACCATGGCTGGGACCTGTTTGTGACCATGCTGGCCAATCCCGCTCAAAACCAACCTCATTGACAATTTAACAGTACTGGTATTTAACAGCTGAAGCCCTACCAGACCACTGTGTAATTTATTGGTAAAGATACTACTTTCTGGCCATTTTAGTTCAGAGAGATGGGTCTGCAAACTTATTTTGTTTAGAGGCTGAACCCAGCGTGTCCCTCATCTATCTCAGCATGTCCCTATTCAATGACACAGTAAATATAAAGACATCAAAATCCACCCTGCACGCCGTGGGGACTCTAGTGAGTGGGATGGGAGAGTCTGGGGCATGGTGGTACGAGGCCAGCATCCCCAACTGACAACCATCTGCAAAGAGTGCAAGCCGGAGTCTGGAAAAGGCAGGTTTGGTGATTTGTTCTGCTATTTAGGTTCAGTTTTAATTTTTTTCTTTGTCATATAGGCATTTGTCAAAAACAGTTGCGTAGGACAGGCTCTTCCACAGCCAGCACTGAACATGTTCATGTTACACTTGCAGGGCAGGTCCTCCAGCATCTTAAGACCTTGGCTCCGCAAAGCTCTCTCAAAGGTGAAGCAAAAAGCAAGAGACTAGCTTTTAGGCAGAAGGGTGAGGAGGTCGAGAAAAAGTGTAGAGAAAGAAGTCTCCCCGCCTCCCTTCTCAAGTGTTCTCAACAAGATTAAATTCAAGCTCAAACTCTGCAATCACAGAGCACGTAGAGGTCAGAGTGAGGCAGACCATGGCAGGGTTAAAGCAGGACTGAAATGTAACAAGGCTGTGATATGGATATGTTTATGGGACAGTTAAATCATCTCTTAAATCACCTCACCCAAGGCAGACTATCAGATCAGACCTGTCTGTACCTGAACTACTCATCTAGGCTCGCTTTAGAGCCCGTGGAGACAAACAGGCTCTTCCAAGGCACTACCAGGGACCAGTACAGCTCATCTGCAGACTGGTCAACTCCTGCAAATGCCAGTTTGTCCCCATTGACTCAAAAGGGAGCAGAGGGTGACTGTCTCAGATATAGATGTCTACCCTGAGGACGTCTATACCTGTACCTCCTTCACCTGCTGCAGAGCAGCCCTCTTGTGACTGCAGGAACAACCCAACCTGCACTCCCTGCTCTGAACCTTGCATACACTGAGGACTTGCTGGATCAGTCCCAAAGCTTTATGTAAAACGGCTGTGATGTGTATTTATATGAATCATATACATTAATTACATAATAGACAGTCATGCTCTCCATCCCACATGCACTTTGGTTATGCATAGGACACAAAGACACTATGAATCATGCAATAAGACTACATCCCTCAGGCAAACTCTCTCTAAAATGACCATGTTCATATATTCCCATGGTTTCCACTACAATATTATTTAATTAAGAATATTAATCTGCTAGGGCACCAACTTTCACCGTCTTCTGGGGAAGTCTGAGCAGACAGATATTTTAATAAAATATGGGGAATCCTGATCTTTTTATGACTGAGTTGGTGCAATAACGTAAGTGAATTGTGTGGCCTCATGAGCTTATTTTTTATTTATTCTTGATATGAACATGAGACTTATGCACCAGAGAGATCATTGGTTCAAAAGTTGCATGAGTGATGCCAGATAATCTTTTTTTTTGCTTTGCTTTTCAGCTATTGCTGCGAAATACTGCCAAAATATGTGCGACATCATTAATTAGTTGTACAACACTGCAAATATAGCACCGATTCCTATTTGGAGAATGAAACATGAATACTCGGACAGCCGTGGGCACTCATTTGCACGTGCCTGCAGCATGCACGCAAACATTTCAGTTGTGCAAAGAAACCAGTCTTAGACACTGACACGACCAGTTCAGCCACATTACACCAGCCTGCCCGAATAACTCCTCAGGGTTGCAGCCTGCTGTCCTCTTCCCCTCTCCCGCTGCCCTTTTCCCCTCTCCCATGGGACAGAGAACTGCATGAACTGCTGTGGCAGACCCCTGTCACCTCCTGTTCTACAGCTCCAAACCTCTTCTGATGTTTAGCCTAATCTGGGATTGAAACACAGGCGTCCTCATCACCAAGAGATGTACCCATACCAGGATGAGGAGGAACACCACCGTTTTGGCCATGGGACAGAGGTGTTTCTGGTCATGGGAGTACCATCAAAAATAGCTCTTGAGGGCTGCCACTGATAATACACCAGGAACCACTCTTTTGAAGGATGCACTGCTTTATTAGATAGTATATTTTCAATGTCTGGGCGAGCACAATTTAAGTAGTTGTCTAGGCAGAGCCATGGAGCCCTGTGGAAAGGCTGGGTGATGTGAAATTGTGGCAGGTAGAAAGTCCTCTGCCTGTAGCTGTGACATCCAAGGCCTAAGGGGCAAGTTTTACCCATTTTTCCTCCTGCATGATGTTAAGTAACAGGCAGTAAATATGGCATTCATTAAAATTGCCTTGTATACTTTTAACAGCCCTGATAATCAAGATTTCTGCCACTGTATCAGAAAGCAAAGTTTGTTTTTATTCAAGGCCTTGTAAAACCCTATTTTCTCCCTCATGCACTGGAGATGCCTGAAATTTTCTAAAGTTTTTAGCGTTTTTTACCACTAATTTTTTTCCCCAATCAAAGCTCTGTTCTCCTCTGAAAGATGTATCAAGTGAGTGGAGATTCGCTATTCTCTGTGTGCAAGGCATAAACCAGTTGCTCTAAGGGGCAGCTTTAAACTTGCATTTCCCCCTCTACTTTATACACAAAAAGGGTTGGATCCTGCCCTCCCTCCCTGTGGCACTGCCAGGTAGAAACCCTTGAGAAGAACTGCAGGGTTTGCACCTGGGGCTCCAACACACCTCCTTGAAGGCTGAGCATCAGAGCTCATCCACCAGCCAGGAACACCGCTCTGCATTTCTGAAAACCAGCAAACACTGCAGACAACCTCTGGCATTTGTGGAAGATCAAAGTCCCCTTTTTCAACCTTGAATCTAACTGGAAGCAAGATCCCCATGCATGAAAAAGGTAAGAGCATTGCAGAGGTGTCGGTTGAGCCCCCAAAAAGATGAGGGCAAGAAGCGTGAAGGCGACCAACTATAGAGTACAGCACAAAAGTTCAATCCGCAGCCACATAATGTACATAGCCAGGTCTTCTAGTCATTCTGCCTGTGCCCACATGCCAGGCACTCACGTCTGAATACACACAGACAAGCAAGGGCTGCAGGGCAAGTGTGAGGCTGTACAGCTGCCGTGGTCCCAGCCGGCCTCTCCTGGAGGTATTGCTGGGGGCACAATTGCAAAAATAACCCATTTGACAACACAGACCATCAGGAGGCTCTGACTCAAAGGGAACCTGTTTCGGGCCAAACAAAGCATTTCCTCAGCAGCAAGCCGATCGAGTTTTTTGAACCAAGTCAGCGCGTTGCACAGGGAGCCCGCAGGAACCTGCTCCACCACCCTCCAGCCCTCGGCCCACATGGAGATGTTTGGCATCTCTGAGAAGGCAGAGCGCACTAGGACTGCAGAGGTTTTTGCAGCTGTTTGTTAGAGAAACAAAGCTTCCCTCCTCCAAGATGAAAGAAATCAAGGAGTCTACGCTAATCAAATCCTACACGCCTGCTGGCTGAAGTTCAGCTTGTCAGTGATGCAGCTCAGTGGAGTGATCAACATTTCTAGCGCTGTGAGCTTGGTGGAAGGAGAAAACACGACGGCAAGAAATTCACCTGGCTGCGAGTCAAACAGGTGTATGGCAGCAGCATCCAAGATTATAATAATATCTTGCAAACATGCAAAAATAGATGTAATAAGACTGATTCTTTGGTTTTCATTAATGAATCATAAAGGCTTTCTTTACATTACACATGCTTTTTTGGCATACACTGCTAATATTTCCACACTTGCAAGGTTGGAGTTTTAATACTGAGCCTCCCTCCCCTGAGGTTTCTCATTTTTGGCAAGATATACAAGGTGACTGTGTGCCATGACAGGCTCTATCTGACTTTGGGGCAATCAGATTACTTCACACAGATGGTTTTATCACTGAGACCATTAGAGATTAATTGCACGGTATGTAAACGTACATTTGTTTGATAAAAAAAAAGTCTCAGTTCCTCACTGCTGTCTTGTCTATGTTCCTAAATGTATTTCCTCTCTCCTGCATCATTCCAAAGCACAATTTGTCCAATCTTTACCCTAAAGTGACTCAGCTAGTTTCTGATAGGCATCTTAAGTACACATTAACTAAGGAAATAGGCTTTTTTGAGCTACTGGATTGAAATGTGGGAGAATGAACCTTACCCTTAACTACTGGAGAAATACAGGCATCTATCTGTCAGGATGCCTAACATCACACACACCACAAAAGTAAAGCACCAAAAAATATAGAATATCACAATTACTTTAAAACACGCAAGTAAACATCCTCTCGTAAGGGGTAAAAAAAAAGAGAATTTGTTCACAGAATCAAGTTCACAATTTTAAAATAGTCTGATCTGAAATAAACCTAGAGACATTCAAATGCTATATGCTCAGAGCAACACAGCAGCTCTTCCACTTTGAAAAAGAAGGGACTTTGACACCCGCCCGCCATGCAGTAACCCTGTTATCACTGACGAAGCTTTGCTCTTCTTAAGGTTTGTCTGAGGCCAGGCAGGCAGCCTCTGCCAGTCCTGTTCCTATCTGCATAATTGTTTTAGGCAAAACACAGTCTTTACCTGAGAGGCGTCTGGGCACATCAGTAATGGCTGGAAGTCCTGTGCCTCGAGTGGAGGACAGGGGAGTTGTGGAGTGAATGGACGGTGAAGTCATCTGGCTCAAGTAGGATGGGTAAGACTGATCATAGGACCATGGCGGGGATGACTGCGCCTGCCTGGGGTCTAGGAAAAAACAAGCAAACAAAAAGAAAATTATTAAGAAAGGAAGAAAAATTTTAGGATGTCTACAGCCTAACTGAAAGAGGTGGGATTACTGAACATACACACATCAGTGCTATAAGGAATGAGAATATAATGAAACACAACCTGCTCCTCTAGGACTCAACCCCTTCAAGCCTCACTCTGTGCTTTT
The DNA here is from genome assembly GCF_965140245.1 of Athene noctua. Lineage (NCBI taxonomy): Eukaryota > Metazoa > Chordata > Aves > Strigiformes > Strigidae > Athene > Athene noctua. The sequence continues at coordinate 7,569,069 of NC_134037.1, read as the reverse complement.
CCCTCCCCATAACAATTTTTTGGGGGAAATGAATGGAGCAATGAGCAGAGTTTTAAAAGATCTAGCAGCTGTGCTGCAGATTCCTGGAGTCTCTTGTTCAGGTCTAACAGGGTGTTATAACAAGACTCGTCAGTCCTTGAAGATTCAGACAGATAAGCAGACAGCAAGTGCTAGACCCAGATCTGAGCTTAGGAAGTGGACTTCAGAGGTGGGGAGACTCTACAGTCAACGCTTGGCACGTCTGTCAAGTTGTTACACAGTTCAAACATTATACAGTAGTGTTTTCATTGCTGAAAATACTATCCAAGAAGGAAAATGTCATTAATCTTATCAGCATCCGTCCAAAAATTGGACGGATCAGCATCCGTCACATTTGGATGCTGGCCCAACTACCTACAGTCACCTCAGTTACAACAATATGAAACCAAATGGTTTGGGATAACTATCAGAAGCTAAGGATGCCTTTTAATGTACTTGCTACAGCTCACTATGGAGGAAATTACTTTAAGGATAAATACAGCTTATTTTTTGCTGAAGCACTGGTGGATTGCACCAAGTGAGAGAGAGGGAGACCTAGTTTTACTTACTGGTGTTTGGATTTATAAACTGTTTGCTCTCAGTTAATATCTGGTGATAAAGATACCACTGAATATTTCATAAATAATTATTTTTATTTCTTTACATGGATAAAAACAAAGCACTTTAGACCCCGAAGTTTGTTTTGGGCATTGCACAATAAACAGAAAACTATCTCTGACCTGGCTCATAGAAACTGTAGCACATCCCTCCAAATCCTCCCCAATATTTTCAGTGAAGCACATCAGGTCCACTCAGTTTGGAGGACCTGCTATATTAGAGCACTGCACTAAAGCCCGACTTTGTAGACAGCAATGTGATAGCCACATGGCATAAGCAAAGGCACTTTTTCAGGAAATTCATCTTCTTTTTTTCTTTTTTTAAGTCCTTTCCCTTCTCTGCCACACAGCAAAACCTTGTAGTTTCTGTTATTCCTTGTTTATTTTTTCTGTTCAGACATGATTTGTTTGAAGAGATGTCTGGAAAGCAGATACTTCCTTGAAGCAAACTAACTATATAGATATATAAACCCCCCCCCAACTTTCCAATTTAATTTTAGAAGGATTTTCCTGGAGTTTGCCATTTATACTAGAGCTGAGTAATATAAATGGTTAACATAAACTCGTCAGAAATCCAAAAGACACTTGATCATTAAATGTAATGAACGTCTTTGTTTTAACAGTTTCAAGGCTAAGGTTGTATAGATTGGCACAGGTTCAAATATGACTGACTGCTCGTTGTTATATCTGATATCGACATATTTCTCTGCCTCATTCCACTACTATAATTCACCATGCAGTCAATGGTAAATGATCTTCAACTGGGAACGGAAAGCCTAGGCTTGCTGGGAAAACAATCTTAAAATTAATGATGTGTCAGGAGCACAATCTCAAATACAAGCTCCTTCAAACTCCAAGAGCTTTTCAATCTCTGCTTTCGAATCCAAAACAGAGTCCCTTAAAGTTTGGGGTTTAGGTCAGCTCCAATGCTGGAAGGAAATTATACAGCAGGTAAAGGCTAAAAAAAAAAAAAAAGTACGGCAAAGGATGTTTTTACAGGACTTTGGTCTAAGATGGTGAAAACCTCAGGAAAAGAGCTGCCTTCTGGAGGTTCATGCACTTCTGGTAGTGCAATCCTCATGGAATGAGAAGATCTTGAGCATCTCTGGCACCCTCATCACTTTGAACACCCACGCTAGACTTGATTTTACACCTAACATCCTTAATCCAACAACTGTGAATGCCTGGGTGGACACAATAAGGATGAATGGCAAAAAGTGGTCTTTCAAGGGCTCATGTGGTCTTTCAAAACAGTATCTCATACTGCTCTGTCAGAGGCAGAATATGGGGCTGGATGGACCATCAATTGACCCAAAACCGTATGATGTATTCTTAAAACATCTAGCTTAAATTTATACATAGCTTCTATAGCTCATTCCAACCTCAAAGCCACAATACCACATTTCTTATATATATATATATATATATATATATATATATATATATATTGATTTCAGCTCTCCATGAATGCAATACTGTGAGATTTTAAACTGTGAAGTATTTTAGAGAAAGAAAGAGAAAAAAGGGGATGGAGTATTAGTGAAGACATTGTGCTGGGACTTAACTGCTTCTGGCCCTGAAGTGGATTTCTGATAACTCACCCAACGTCAGTTTGATGCAATTTCTACCTAAATTTAAGGGCAGCAATGATATATTTCATATTTAGTTGGTCATTTCTTTAAGGTGGAGGCACTCTCTGAGTACCTCACTCCCAAAATGGGGTGCTTATCTTGGCTGGAAGCCTATAACCCAGATACTCAGGTGCAAACTTCAGCTCCTCTGAAACTAGAATTCAAGCAGCTTAGCTCCAGGGAAATGAGATCATGTCTTCCTAGGGAATAGGAAATAATAAAGAGGAAAATCATCAACCAAGTCGAACATCAGATGATAAATCAGAGCTCAGTGACATGGTTGGACTGGATGATCTTCAAGGTCTTTTCCAACCTAGACGATTCTGTGATTCTGTGACATCAGGAGGTCACAATACCCCAGGCTGGAGGGTTATTGATTCCTCCACACCGAGGCATGGCTGAGGTCATGGTCCAGGCAGGGTGGGGAATTTTGCCATGGGGCTGACTGGCTTCAGGAGTTATCTTTAGCCCATTAGGAAACCAGAAAGTGAAGATACAAGTTTCACCAAATCCTAGAGTAAATGCCCTAAAATCAGCCTCTGCTGACTGACAGCCGCCAAGGTTTGCATGGACATGAGAAGAGAGAGCAGCAAAATGTCCTCATCTTGCCAAGTCAAAGGTCATCTGCTGGCCCACAGGATAAACATCACTGCTCAGCGGCACTGCCCAGTCCCCAGAGTAAAATGTTGGGAGGCAGGGTCCAAAGCTGCCCCATCTAGTCCTTGAAGGTGGACATGCCACTGGGTCTCATGTGGCACCCTTTGGTCCCACCTGCAGATGTTCCTTGCAATGCTGCTGCAGCAGAGACTTTGGCCGCTGAGGCCGAGGCAGCCCATCTCTTCTGGTCCTACCTGCCACCTAGCCAAACCTCCGCGGGGAAGGAAGGTGCTGGGGGCACCATGGAGAGGTGTCAGCTGCCAGAACAGTACTTCCAGGGCAGACCCACACAGACACTTCTGAGGGAAACACAGTGATGTCCTTAGGAGGGTCACCTCCTCCTCGCTCGGGCATAGAATGGATGGAGTGACTATTTAGCATATACCAGTGGGGAAGAAGCTACAAGCAGATTTGAGAGAGGTCTTCCTTGGCCTCCTAAACCAGAGACCAGCTTCCCCATTTGCTCGACTGGTGGGCTCACGTGTGCCTGCCAGGTACCTGTGGGCCAGGAGCTTCGCACTGTCACCCAAAGCACCATGTGCTCTGCAGGCACAGCACCTCTTCCCGATCGCAAAAATCCCAGAACAGATGTGAAACCTTAGAGCTCTGACGAAGAGGAAATGTGGATTCCACCCGACAGAAATCCCTCCAAAACAAGGGAAAATGCTAATATAAAAATACAGCAAACAGCTTGGGAGAAAATCCGCCATCATCCTGTATGGCAACCATTGGGAAGGGCTAGCAGAGCATTCAACAACAGCAAAGGAGGCAGCGGGCCACTTTGAGTTGGCATTTGCACTTGAAAATTTTGGAGTGATTACTGAGAGCAGTCCTCCTTTTGTAAACATTTCTGTTATGCCTGCGTGGGTGTGAAGAAAAGTGCGGCTTTCAGCATATTTGTTCACAACAGGGCATATCGTGTGTATGCTAAGAAAGCCTAGGCACAGCTTGTTTGAAACAGTGGGGCGAGGTCTAAACTAATGCACAAACAGCTCTGTGCTGTTTGCACTGCCAGGTAAACCTCATCAAAGCAGGAAATACTGAGTATTGCAAATTATTCTGTGTCTAGATTTTACTGCCACATTCACAGTCAGTGGGAGATATACATGGCTCTTGACCTTTGTGGTCTGTGATTGACTGCATCAATGGACAATTGACCTTGATGCTTAATGGACAATAAGTGGTTTTAAAAATCAGTCTAAGATTGGATGCACTGTATAAAATAAAATTAAAAAAAAAAAAAAAGAATGAAAATAAACTTCAGTGACCCATTCTCCCACCGATGACATTGGCTCTCTAGCAATGTGACTCCTACTCCTTGAGTGGTAACGTTCCAAAGTGTCAATGGAGAGAAGAAAAAACCCATAAATAACCCTGAAGAACAAGTTTTTCCACTGCTTTGGCACGGGATTATGAAGCACACAGATTTACTATAGAAAAAAAAATCAGTTTCCCATTTCCCATGCTGAGTTACATGATCAGAGCATGATCACAGGCTCGCAGCTCCTTGGCTGCCATCTATAACACCCCAAACGTCACATTCATGTGTGCACTTTTCAAAACCATTCTTATTTTAAATTCAGCTATCAGCTCTAGCACTGGCTGATGATGGTTGTACTAGTGCTACTACCAATACTGAAAAACAAGCTGTGCGAAGCTATCTTTGGCAAACACTTAAAGCAAATATCCTCACTTCTGATCTTAACAAAGCCAAGATGACTTTCAGCATGAGTAACCCAAGTATTGTTATAATACCACCCCCCTCAGCAAAACAACAACAACAACAAAAATGCAACCTCCTTCTCTTTTTGACTATTTCTTAGGCATCTTTAAAAGCCCAGGGCATGATCTGGATTACCCAGTTCAATCAATGAAGTTAAATCCAATGGAGTTACACCCCAATGTACAGAAGCATAATTGAGACCAGATTTTGGCCCGAAGAACCTCTAAAACCATTTCTCCTCCCACCCCCTGCAAGAGTTACATTTCTGAAAGAAAAAAAAAAAAATAAATTAACTGAACAAGTCATGCTAGCAGGGCAACTAAATTGTAAAGGAGCGGGGAAATAAAGTTAAAAGAATACTTTGAGGGACACAAGGTTTACCAAATGGAGGTTCACAATGGCAACTCGCCAGTCGCCTGCAGGATGCAATCAATTTGCATAAAATACAGCAGACTGCAACAACCCTTGTGTTCATGGCAGCAGCAATCCCAACTCCACCACCTCATCTGCTCGGTTTTGTAGTTTCTATTCCACGTTACAGTGAGCTGAAGGCATAATTCACCCTATAAGCCTATTACTTGGGCTATTTCTAAATTATCTGTTCCAGGCAATCACGTACTCTGTCTGACGCACTCTCAGATGGATGTGTATCAGCTACAAGCTGGTGTGTGCTTCAGAGTGCTGCTGGTCCCAGGTAAAACACAGCCAACCTCTGGTAGGACACTTGCATAGTGCTGGTCTAGTAACGGGTACACAGTTTCTGTTTCAAACCTGTCCTGCAGCTGATGGTCTCCGAGAACAGACACCTGTCTTTTGAGGCAGACGCTGCACAGCTTCATATCCAGAGCCCAGGCCAGTGCTGTGATGAGCACATCTTTCTGACTTCTCCCTGACTCTGCAAAAGGGCATCGTCCAGCCCACTGCCTGGGAATCCTTATCAGGGGAATTAAGGAGGGCCCAGCTGGCACCATCCTCATCCTCCTGAGAGCTGAAGGTGCTTTCTGCCCGTGATCTTCCCAGCAGACCCAGTTTACACTGTCCCCGAAACCAGTCCCTGCCTGCCAGTGGAGATGGGCCCCATCACTAACTCCCAGGTAAGTCAGTTCTGAAGCCTTTACATCTCCTTCCTACAACCCTAAAAATGATGAGAAGTGAAAGCGTAACATCCCTGAAGTGCATGGGGAGGGGAAGAGGAAAAAAAAAAAAAAAAAAAATTTCACAGGACCTGCTTTTGAGTTCTGTTATTTCAGTGATGAAAGTTACAGGTTGCCTATAGATCAGACGGTGCCACAGTGGTGATGGAGCATGAAACCTCACTTAACTCCCACTTCACAGTCCCTGCAGCCCAGCCGCCAGGGTCCTCGTGCCGACCACATTCCTGCCACTACGCCCGTGGCTTTTCCTGGCTGACAGAAGCTAATCCTCACCAGTTGCATTTCAGAAAAACAAGTTTTCCTCATTTCATACTGAAACACTGATGCAACAGCTCTGTGTCTGAACGGGAGTGTAATCGGATACACGAGCAAGTTGTGTGAGTGCCGTTAGGGAAAGGGAACAAAATAAAAAAGGCAAATATATCAGTATCCAAATGTGAGCAGACAGGATTCCTGATTTACGGGCAGCAATCGGCGTTCAAATTGAATCTGCATTGCCTCAGCAAAGGCATCTGCTTATTGGACGATTTGTTTTTTAATGACCATTCGATGTTGCTTTTGCAGAATCCTAGTTAAAATGCCATGTTGAATAAGGCCAACTCTGTGCCTTGTACTACCACAGCCTAGTCCTGTGGTAGGTTTAGGACTGTGCCATGATTTGTAAAACCTGTACTCTGATACTCTAGGAAAATAAACACAACCTAGACAGAGAAAAGAAATATAAGAGTGAACCCCAAAGTGCTGAGTTCTTTCAGACTCAGGTGTGGGCCAGCCAGGCTTTAAATATTATTTCTGTTTAATCATGCAATAGCTATGCAAGACCTCAAGTGGAATGAAACAAAAACAGTTTATGTGCTTACTAGCAATAATACGGATTTTGTTGTAGGAAACCAGTATTTACTGTTAAAGTTATTAGGAATTAATTATTTTCTCTAAATCACTAGGTAAAAAGATTGAGAAACAAAGGTATTTCTGAAGGAATGCTTTGTTAATTCCACTAAAGGTAATAAAAAATTCCTTGTTTTTCAGACAAGGGTCTATTCTCCTTTTAATACATACCCAAGCCAGAGCAGCCCAGTGACCACGCTAAGGCGGCAGTGGTATTCCCACTGAATACCGCACCACAAGGAAACTGGAGAGGATGGACAGCCCAACCAGCTCACTCCCTACTACCACACCAAACAGGCGGACGTTTAGCAATTTCCCATGGTCACCTAACACCTGATCAAAGAGGTGCCTCATCTGCGGCATCAACTTTGTCTCTTGTTGGCACGGCTTTTGTACCAACGAGCAGCCATTCATCCCAGAAGAACTCAGTGGGACTGTCCGCAAAAAGCATCCCAGTGCTTTGGTGGAACATCAAAGCACATAGAGCTTTGCAGATTACAATCAACGTCCTGAAGAGCAGCAAAAAGCCTTGTGGGGAAGGCAGCGCAATCCACAGAGCTCGCACCGATGTAACACGCTCACGCTAATCGCCTTATTAAATGAGAGGGCTACCAGAGAGCTAACGAGTAGCCTTTGAGGGCTGGGTGTTTGCCTTTTCTAAATTGAGGAGGAGACAAGGGTGGGGAATAACATGGCAAATACTGCATCAGATCACTTACTCACTGCAAACTTTAATAAGTAGCTGAGTCCTCGCTGTTTTGGGATAAATAAGAGCAATCTGGGATTCTAAAGTATCCCATGACCATGAGCTTATTCAGCAAGAAAAGCATATAATCTACAATAGATGGGAAAGTCAGTCTGCCTTCCTCCGTTCAGCTCACCTCCCTCTGCCCTACCAGCACCGCATCTTCCCTGACTCGATGAAGTCTCAGCTGGAATTTTGAACTGCTGACTCTTAAATTTGCAGAGAAGACAGCGAATGCCACACAGCTTTGTTTCCAGTCAGGCTTATTTAAAGCTCATCTGCAGTTTTCACCTCCCAGATCTGTAAATGCTACTGCTGATTCATAACGAGGCAGAGAAGTACTCTATTAATCAAACCCAGCAGAACATTTTCTACAGGAGGCATTTATGTGAATGAGAGCAGCATATGAGGTTACACGTAGCTAGGAAGAAAATTACAAGGGGATCTCAGTTCTCGTGCTTCAGGGCATAAGCTGATGACCAGATGGGGTCAGGAAGAATTTCACCATCCTTCGTTCCTAGATATAGTGTTGCACAATAGGTAAACTATGGAGGCACAAGGAAGAAGGAAAAAAGCCGATTATAGCTCCATATTTTCCCCTTGCTTTCTTGGGAACTATGTCTCCAAACACCTTCAGATAGAAGACAATAGGTTAGAAAAAATATTGGGCTTTTGTTTGGCAGTTTTTACCCAGAAAATGATACACAAGAGAGCCCTGACTTCATATGTCCAATGAACAAAACACTAAGCCTGGCCAAAAAACCTGCTCTGGGAAGCTGGTGGGCAGCAGCTACCGTGTAATGGGTACTATCAACATATTTAATGTATTATAAGCATTTTACACTAGTTAAAGCTAGACTTCTAGATCTGGGAGAACTTTGCCACAGCTCATGGGAACAATTTTTTTGTTTCAATTCTCTGAGAGCTTTGGGTTCAAATTAACCCACTTACTTCTCTTTCCTACTGCAAATTAATAAACCAGTTGAACTTAAAAAAAGAAGAAAAAGAAAGAAGAAGAAAGCCACAACACTTTGTTAAAACCGCTAAGTTTCAGCTGGTATCATGTCAAAACCACTTGAAACATGAAACCAGAAATCTTCCTAGGTTGACTCAAAGACTATGTCTATACTAGGAGTGCTCTACCAGTAAAGGAATACTGGTACACAACATTGGCAAAGGACTCCTGGTGTAGATGCAACTATAGCAGCAAAACTGAGTTTTAAATCGGTCTAGTAAATTGAACCAAGAGTTTTGCTGACAGACTTGCATCTAGCTGAAGTTCTCCAACAGTTCTAGCAAGTGAATTGGTCAGGAGCAACACCTCTTCACATGCTGGACAGACACAAATATGTCAGCACAAATTCTGAGTGTAGAAATGGCCAAAATTAGGCAGAGGTTGTTTTGAAACTCTTTTGAAAAATTTAACCAGCTCTGAATGTAGATAAATGACAGAATCAGTTTATTTTGTAGGCTTCACAGTTTTGTCACAAACTTCTGGCATAGCTGCAGTTAAACATCTTATTTCAGTCTTATAATCTGTGACACATGGTACTTTATGATTTCTCTCAGTGCAATGAAATCTGTCTCTCAGCATGCAATCATAAATGTTGCATACAACCTTCAGAGATTTCTCCATAACCCAGTTTGTTTATTGTAACAGTGGTCAGCACTGGTGCTAGAAAGAAACTGCCACATGAGAAGATTGTATTGTCATTCCGATAGAAAGACCATTAAATGCTGGCCGCTTCCCTCAATACAAGTGCAAAATAAAAACTCTGAATAAAAATGTTCATTCTCTTATACGCTAATATGGACTATCGCACACACAGAAGGCAGAGCAACGTGTCAGTTAGAATTTCACCAGATTCCTGCTCAGTTCACATATATTGACTATTTTGGATCATTTTGGGTTTATGGCAAAAAAGATATTTTAAAAAAGAAAGACATTTTCAGCTTCAAATGCTACAGAAAAATCCACTTCACACCTAGCTTTGCTTGGAACACATCTCTCACTCTGTAACAGCCTCTTTTACTGCAGTTGAGACACAAATATCCATAAGCAATTACTACTGTTGCCTGTGCAAGTCAAACCTATGGTTCTGTCTCTTACCTGTAATCTGACTCTGTCCTTGTGGATTAAAAGGACTTGGTGCAGAGTTCAGAGAGGGCCGTGGGCTCTGGGTCGGGACCCCTACTCTCATACTGGGATGAGGAATGCGCCCTAAATCACTGAGGCGTTCAGAGAACAAACTAGGTTTAGAGTCATCAAGCTTCTGTCTGTGCCCTGGAAACAGCAAATCATAAAATAAAAGCGTTAATAACAAGATTTAGTAATTTAACACACCCAAAAAACCCCAAAATGACCTCTAAGGACCTGTTATTAGAGTTAACGGACTTATAGGTATCTCAGTTACCCCCGACAACACAGTGACATCGGTGGGGGGATCTGTGTTTTGGACGTGGTTGTTCTGGTGAAAGCCTTATCAAGCACAGCTGTCCCCATATGGATGTGTAATATGCTGCAATTTGGATCAAAATAAGCACTTATGAGGACACCCACACAAGGTCTTTTTTGTCTTTTTTTGTTTTTTTCTTTCTGCTTTAACTTCACTAGGTAGTTAAAGGGACAAACTTTCTCTTCCAAAAGTAAGCCTCATATGTAAGTACAAGTTATCAAGTGGGACAATTATTCCATGCCTGGCTTATATGTTGGGGATTTTTCCTAAGAAAATGAAAGCTTTTCTTCTCCCCTTACTTTTTAGTTTAACTCTGTCACAGTTAGTCATTAGCTTTCATTCCTCTGGGAGATTCTCCAAAAAGTAAATAGTCACTGTCATTTGAGGAGAGCAGTATCGCAAGGAAAACCTTCAAAGCTTCTGGCCCAGACTGGATCATATGCTCCCTTGCATGGTCAGTCTTCCTCAGGGCTCCTCCTCCCCTCCACTGCCCTCGTGCCATATGGCCACATTAGGAACACTCATTTATGGGTGCTCGGTTGTTGAAATGTAAATGGAAAAAATGGCAAAAGCAACAGCATGCCCCAAGTGGTACTGCTCATATCGCTATTGAAATGTTTCAGGAGTAAAGGCTTTACTTCTCTAATTGTTTTATTTCTGTTCCTAGGCTTAATTTCTATCCGAAGCAGTTATAGGATGCTCCTCGCCCAATGGTGCCTTTGAATGTGAGGCACAGAAGGTGCTATTTCTATCATCCAACATATGGAGAAACAGGCATGCATAGAGATTAAGGTCTCTAACTTAATTTAACTTTAGCCATTCATAAATCAGGCATATAGTCTAAACTCTTCTAATGTAGACTTCCTCTACAGTTAATGGAAAGAAATAGCTACTTCCAGAGGGCAATTCATCTCATTTGTCTCTGACACCAGTCTTAAAACAGGATGATTCACCTTCTGAATTTGCTTTCTCTTCCTTCTCTGATCAGAGAGGGAGCACACATGACTAGTTTAATTAGACACCCTCACCATTAGTCAACATTAAAAGGAATTAATCTTACCCTAAGTTACGAACCAAGCTCACACAAAAAGCCTCTGACAGAGCTGAAATGGGCACCCAGACCCCCTGACTGCAACCCAGAACCACGTCTGCCTCCACCCCTGTAAGCAGTGCCAGGGCACAGGCACAAGCAATACCTGAGTAGGGTATTTTTATGGTTTTAACAATAAGAAGGGTCTCTGCTGGGGTTTGGGCTTGCACCCTTGCAGATGATCCCCAGTGGCCTGAGATAATCCACGTTCTCCATCACCAGTGTGAACACAGCCACCTGTCTGGAGGCTATCGGAGTTCAGCTTTGCAGACACGGTCAGACTGTGTCCCATTGGTCTCAGGGCCACAGAACCAATTCTGGCACTGGTTAATTTATTTTAAAAACATAAATGAGGCCACTGAATCTTGAGATTGAACTATCAGACTACCACTCTTAGAAAAAATGCCTTTTAATGGTACCTCTCACCACAGTACAGAAGGGCATGTATTCACATCATCTAACTGAGACCAGGTTCCTACATGACATGTAGGCAAAGTGATGTCAGTCCTAGGCAGCTAAATCCAATCTAGATTTAGAGAAATCATGGTTCTAGATAGAGAACTGTGGGATTCAGTTTGGGAGATGAGAAGAAACTGGATGAATTTAATTTTGGAGAAAACTTCTCTGCAATTTAAAAAAAATTAATTAGTTGAACCATTATTTTGTACTTTGAAGTATGATTTTTCTCTACCAGGATGACTCAGACTAAAAGCATGGGGGAGGCGAGAGCTTTCTCCTTAAGGAAAAGGTGCAGCTCTGTGTTAGAGCTGACATAGGTGGCTACTCCTCTCTCCAGGAGATATCAATCACTTTAAAGGGGGAGCAATTTTTGGGGGACTTGTAACAACTCCATAATGGCAGCTTGATTAGCAGGATAACATCTAACCTGATAGTCTTTAGCATTATCTTTTCAATCAATTTAAATTATAAATTAATTTACAAGCTGGATGCTTTTAAATTCTGAAGAAATGGCTTTCACACACAGACACAGTCAGTATTCTTTTGGGATTTTTCCTTCGCCATCTTCTTTTCCTCCACAATTTTTATGTATTTTCTTTTCCCTTTGCCAGTTATATTTTCCACTCTGTTTTTTAAAGGCATCTCCTTCCCCTCCTCTTTTGTCTTCTACTCATTCCTAATCACATTTCAGGAAATTCAAGAGGGCTCAAAATAAGACAAACATGATTAGCCTATCTTTGGCCTCACACACGAGGGCTGACTTTATCTGGGAATGAGTCCATTCCCAAAGTGAATTTTATTTTTAATTTTCGTAGAAAAATCCTATCCTCTGTTCATACAGTGCCCTTTTTTTGCTAAAGAATCACTAACAAACCAGTGCACAAGCTATTTTAACTGTCTTCAGATAACTCAACGAACACTTGCTATATAGGTCACCACTCCTGCACCAACCAGTGCCTGGTAACCCCCACCTGTGTTTTCATCATGCTGTTTGCCCATGCATAGCTTTGCTGGAAAAGCATTTAGATTTCATTATGTGTATTATTATTATTATTATAATGAAGTAGGTCTGTCACATGAGGGCAAAATTCAGCAGGATAGCAGTGCATTTTAGTGTAGGCAGGGTGGGGGGTAAAGAAGAAAAAAAATGACAAAAAAGGAGGTGAGAAAAAAAAAAAAAAAAGAGAAAAAAGATTCCCACATCTGGTTGAATTGAAATGATCTAGAGATGTTGGTTTTGGGTGTTGCCATCTCCCCCCCCCCCCAAAAAAAAAAAAAAAAAAAAGAAAAAAAAAGTCGGGTAAAGAGACCTATATGCACATCTGGAAGACCCCAGGCATCAATGGAACTGCAAGTCCCCAGAAACCAGCAAGGGGCCAAACACAGACTTGCATTTCCCTGCATTCCCCTTCTGGACATTTAAAATTTAGGGTTGTAACACGGAGTCATGTTGTGACAAAGAGATGCACAGAAGGAGCCACACTCCCCCAGTGAAACGTCCCAGCGAGATGAGATGACATTACAGCTTCACATGTTATGGGTTACTATGCTTTGATAAAAGCTAAGACGTGCTCACGTTGAAAATAAGCACAAAACTCAACAAAAACTTCATATTCAAGAGGTGCTCACAAAGCAGTGTAGGCAACTTAAATAAATCTTTTTGCCCTGATTCCTGTGCAGATAAAAAAAAATAAAAAATCCTATTAAGTACAGAGGAACCATGAGGTATGGGCTGAAAACACTCTAAAAAGGCCTTCTGAGTAGCACATAAGCAGCAGCAATGAAATATGTGATACATGTTTAAAACTCATTCCACAAGCTGCTTTTCATCTCTCATTGATATATGTGTCTGTTGACAGAGAAATTCCTGATCCCAGGGGAGTACGCTAAGAAAAGCTGTATTCCTTGGTCTCAGTCATGAGGTGTAATTTTATTTCAGGAAAAAAGATTAGGGTAGCAAGTGTGGATAGCTCGGGGAGAATCTGTGATCTGCTGCAGCAGTGAGCACATTAAAAAGCAATATAAAAGCTACATCAAGAACAGAATAAAATAATGTTGCAGCTATCCCAATGCCTGCAACACTGCATTTAGTGCCAGTTGCTCTGTTACAAAGATGATTTTGTGGAATGGATTGGGCTTGGAGGGGAACAAAATGGTTATGGACACAGGCAGTCTTGGACACAAAATGCAGTCAAAAAGATTGAGGCTGTCCCATGAGTTACTGAATGAGGGTGGGACCCAGCAGCCATTGGAACAGATCAGGTCACAGGCAAGGAGATGGGAAAGAGTCGAGAAAAATTGAGAGATAGTAGACAAAAGCTACACAAGCTGTTCTGATTTGTCTGTTGTCACAGTACAAAACATGTTAGATATTATAAATCCATTATTCGCTCAAAAATAATGAGCAATATTCTGGTCTTTCCCCACTACTCAGCTATTTCAAGCCAAACACCAACCTGAGTATTAGTTTCTGGAGACAGAAAGCATTGCCACTAATCCACCCCAGTACCAATTTTGGCCATTTTACATGAACCAAACCAGAAAATAGTACTGAGAGAGTGCAACAAAGTCAGTGCAAACTGCAGCCAGCCAGCCAGTGCCTGCACTGCTGCTTCAGCTCGCCAGTCCGGGATGGCCTCAGAACATGTTAAAGTGGCCCGCAGAAGCTAACATTCAATTATCACATCCCAGGCATGGCAGAAGATGTGAGGAGGCTTCATCTCCAGCTTAATCATTTCAGTTTAAACTGAACGAAGGAATGTCTCCCAGATCAAAGCAAGGCAATCTTGAGTCTGCTGGATGTGGTAACTGGAAAGGGACGTGAGCTCGTCTCTCATCACTGAACTTCCACTGCTCTGCTGGAGAAGTCAAGATGTAAATTGGGCCATGGAAGAGGCTGACTTGCAGAATGTAAATGTGGTGTTGATGCTTGAAGATTTTTACCTCCTCGGGGAGGAGGAGTGTGTGTTTTTATCTTTCAGCTTGTGGGTGTGGAACTGAAAACTAATCAGATTATGCTACACGTGGCCTCACCAGATGCTGACACTCAGGGACTCCCTTTCTTTGTACCGTGTACACCACCCACCAGTTTTTTTGTCTGTGTGGTTTTTTTTCTGGTACCAAGGAGATCTGGTTACCAGATTTTCAACAGATGCTTTTATCACTCTCAAGTGGGTTAGCTATTTTCAGTCATCGCCCAGTTCTAGCTTTTTTGCTTTTGCCTTAACAACAAGTATCGTGGGAGTCAGGTGTCTCCATAAAAGAGCCAAGGGAAGACAGAAAGGTCATAAAAGTAAGAACCTGGGCTCTCACCTGCAGGGGACACATTTGCTGGGACATCCCAAGCAGAATGGAGGGTGATGACCAAACGTGAAATACCACCATGGTTTCTGTTTGCTATATGTCATGAGTGTGCTCAGCATCAACTAGTGAAGTTTGGAAAGTCACTCCATGAAGTGATTATGGCTGGAAAGGGCAAACAAAATAAAAATTCTTTGAACTCCAGGGCCAGTAACTGAGGCTTTCTATGGCTTTGGGTACAGTGCTGAGAGTGAAAAAGAAGAAAACTTTAATAGAAAAGGGCCTTTCCTTCAGGCTAAGGGGTGGCAGAAGGAAGAATAACCTAATTTACAAGCCATGAATTTATAGCCTGTACACTCCAAGCTTTCCCTGACTTCAAGAGAAGCACAACAGAGACCAAGAACCCAAGTTTTGATTATTCCCACTGTTCTCCAAAGGTGAAGTGCTTTAAAAAGGTAAAAAATGGGCACATTTTTTCCTACTAACATTGTACTTCTTTGAGACCAGCACTCTGATTATGTCTCTAACACTAGCACACTAATGACATACTTCTCTGTACATATGGTAGAAGACAATTTCACACCACAAAAAAAACTCAGCTTACATTTCTCTGAATTTCATCACACATTTTCCTTAAATCCTCTTTGGGTATCTTCCTGCATTTCATCCCATTTGATCCTATGGATCAGGTGTAACTGGAAGATACTGATACAGGCTTGACTGTGAATTCAGCTACAGGCTTGTAAAGCTGAAGTCAAGGGAGCCACGTTTATGCCACGGTAAAGGAGTTGAGACCTGAGCCTAAGGCTTAACAGCTGTTGTGCAGGGACTGAATAATGCTGAGCATTCAGCACGAAGCAAAAATATTCATTGTTCTGTTACAAATTTCAGAAAATACATTATTGCAGCAAGATGTCACTCCAAAGCAGTGTCAATCTATGCACTGGAGGTAAAAATAAGAGAACTATAAATCAGCAAAAGCCTAGAAGATGTATGTCAGCTCTTTGAAAGGAAAAAGTCTCTGAAGCAAGTCACAAGAGTTCTTCTTGTGTCCCTTGTCTTGTGACAAACTGTCATCCTCAGGCTGGCTTCCCATTCCCAGTCCTACCAAACGCACCCAACCCAAAGTTCATGACAAAAACCCCAAAACAGAAAAGAGCCAAACAATTTTTACCCAGGAAAGGGGAAAGCTTGGAACCCTTCCAGTCTCTTGGGTAAAGACACAATTATGAGAAGAAAAATATAATCCACCCAAGAGACATAATTACATAATTAGGCCATAGGCTGTGCATAGGAAAGGTTCTTATAGTTCATAAAACAAGGAGCTACATAGGTGCAGTAACTGCAGTTAATTCACTCAATGGAGAAAAAAAAAAAAAAAAAAAGTTTGTTTTTTTAAATAGCTGAGGGCACCAGTTTGCATTAGACTGGAGAGCTTATTCTCCCGACTGTACACAGAGCCCTATTAGTGTCAACAGGAGCCACTCAGACGCAGGCAGCAAACAAGACCCTGTCTCTTTTTGTTCTTAAAAAAGACATATTTTTTACCCAAAGCAGGTAAGCTCTGTACCTAAAACTACTGCAGAGAACTAGAAATAAATAAAGACAGAGGAACATATGCTGTGGATGGGCTCAGTTCCTATACGCAGATCTAACGTGGCCCATTGCCAAAGTGCCACTGAGCAACTCCTCCCTGACCCCTGCTCTCCGAAGGTCTGCGGACGACTGGTTTGGCTCCAGAAGGGCCAGATCCACCTCCCGGGGGAACCAGTTATGCTACTGTCTTCCCGGAGCTGTGGCTCCAACACGGAGTGAGCAGAGGCAGGGTAAGGTTTGAAGCTCTCTGGTGTTGATGGTGATCTCCCCACTGATGTACTGGGAGCAAAAGCAAATGTCGACTCAGCTCATCTGACAGACAGCCCGCCCAGCACAGGGCAGTCAGAGCTTCCAGCAGGTCAAAGGGAGGAAGGGGCAGGAGGAATGGGGGAAATGACCCCATGGGTGTGTCCCTTCGTGCCCATGGGAACGACTCTAACGCAACCATTGCAAAGCCTTTGGGGATACAAAGTGCTATCTACTTCTAAAATTCAGCTGGGCTCTGTGAAAAGCATGCATCCAGCTGAAAGACAGACCCAGAGGTCAAGGCTTTTTAGCAAACTCCAACAGCTGCAAAGGAGCTTCTTGCTCCCACAATTTCTCTAGGTAGAGAGGTGAAAAATGCCTGCTCGGAGCAGCGTTCCATGCTGCTCCTCTGGGTGGCAAGGGACTGACGGGGGGCATGTGGCAGCAGCTGAGCTGGCCAGGAAGTCTGCACAGGGAAAGTCGTGTCAAAGCAGCAAAACCAGAAGATTTAAGGAATGAAACCAAAACAGTGCTTTGAGAAAAAGGACAAGCAGAGCACGAAGGGGCTCAAGCATGATTGCTTTTGCACTGGTTCCCTCCACCCTTCAACTCATCCCAGAGTTGCAAGATCCATGCTGCCCTCTGCTCTGCCCTCCTGCTGTGGTACAGCCTCAGCTCACCAGTAAATGAGCAAAATCTCCCCTTGCTGTAGTGTGGTTTTTTTGTTGTTTTTTTTTTTTTTTTTTTCTCTTTCTTTTCGAAAAGTTTTTAAATTCTGACCTGGATCTTGAAGCTTGTTCTGCAAAGCTGAGCAACACCCCATACGAACATCAGCACAAACCGGCTGGGTTGGGGAGGGAGCAGGTGGGACCCCCTTGCACCACAATGCTCTGCCTTCACCTTTATCCATCCTTCACGAACATAAAGGAATCTGTGTGCACGTATGCCAGGAAACCAGCTAAACATTGCTGGCATCGCCGCTCGGAGACATTAAAGACAACTCATATAAACAGAGACTGTCACGCAAGTCTCAGTCCCTGCCTTAATTCCCTTTGCATGCTGGTATCTGTTACGCTCTCCCCCTCCTCCTCCCCCCTTTTTTTAGCTGAAGGGGGGAAGAGGGAGAGCGAGGGCTGTCCCACAAAAGCGCAAGAGCTCCTCATTCTGACTTTATCATCATTATCCTAAACCAGAAATATCTTTGAGGAATAAGGCTTCCCCCACACGCCAAAGGTAGCTATCCTATAAAGAGCCCACCAACTTCTGTTGCTTGCTGCAGCGACCAGCAGTAAAGATCACAGCAAATGAAGGGGGTGAGAGGGGGGGAGAGAAAAAAAAAAATCTCCATGAACTGGCCTCCCTCCAGCTGGCAGGAGGAGATGGTTTTCTTAACGCTTGCGAAACCTGATTACTTTAAAAGAACGAAAAGGGGGGTGATGTAAACACAGCCATTAAACCAGATTTAAGGCGCTTAGTTTAAATCTAGTGTACGGGCTCTCTGATGCTACGCTGCTCTGCTCTCTAGACATCAATGAGGTGCATTTTCATTTTTGGTTTTGTTTTACACCCCCAAAACCAGGAGCGTACTGCAGGCTGAACACTGCGGTTACAATGGGAATTCAGGCATGGAAGAAACAACAGTTAAGCAATAATAGATGGATGTGTGCATGTTTGCACTCTATCTTTCAACAGATTGTTTTGCTGTGTTAGAAGACTACTGTGTTTATCCATGCTGCAGGTTTTAAGCAGATTGTTTAAACTCGATTAAAGTGGGATATTTCTAAAATAACCTTACTAATAAAATTCAGATGGCTAAAGAAACCTGAAAACATGGTTAAAAATAAAAAAAGATGCCATTTCAATCTACAGTCAGGGGTAACATGATAACACCAAAAGAAAAGAGTCTTTACAAGTTCGACTTGAAGGATTATCTTGTGTATCAGCACCCTCTGTGGCAGAGTAGCATTTATCCATGTATCCACCCATGTTAATGCTGTTGCACAATTCACTACAGCCGTGATAGACAGATAATTGCTTTATCCACCCAAGTGTAATAAACGGAGTCTACTATGTTAATCCTTGTATTCTTATTGTCTGCGAATGCCAAGTAAGGGAGAGACGTATACTGAAAACCCTACCCGCTCCTTCCAAAACTACTGGAGTTTACTCACCCTCAGACCTGCTAAGTGTTCTTACTGCATTCCACTCCCTTGCTTGCAGTGCCAAGTATTTTGAGTAGTATCAGGTTATTGTTATATAAAGGGCACCTACACTCAGGCTATATGGAGGCAGAAGCCAGCATGCAGCAGCCTTTGGGAAAAAAAAAAATCCAAATACTCTCAAACATATTTTTCTGCTCAGTAAGTAAAACAGGCCAAGTATTATTTGTTCCTGGGCATAGCACAGAAAGTAATTAACCTGTCCTTCTAAAACGACATCTATTCAGTTTGTGTGGAGTCTGTCTGACTGTTGAAAAATGTCATTTAGCTGCTGGCCCATCGGTGTTTTCCACAAAAATCTATAAATATTTTTTATCTTGAATGTCAAAAACAGGCGTATCCTTTAAAAGGTTTACAGATTCTTGGCAGCTCCATGACCTTAGGTTTGTGGCATCAAATTTTTAACGACAGTTTGATGGATGCCTCCCTTTCTTCTTCCTGAAAGGTATAAGGAATTGGTGGTTCCCCCAGTAAAAATTATGCATAACGCTGTTCTTTGCACTCAAGTACATAAAAAAGTCTTGTGCTACTGGCAGTAAGTGGGTTTACTGGGGCAGCTTTCATATTGCAGAAGGTATTCAACTTTCTGTGTAATCAGAGCACTTGCACAAGCACCTACACGACACACAAATTTTGAAGGTGGACAGCCTTAAGCAGCACATAAATGATGCAGCTGAGATTAAGAGAAGAAACATTGGCCTGAAGATCCTGCTAACAATCCTTGAGATGAGTTGCAGTTTTTATCCCCTTGTAATACTCCACCTCGACCTGACAACATCAGCAGGGGCATTTTTGTCTCAGGTGGAAGCTGGGATGGATTAACCTCTGCTTCAGGTCTTTGAGGGAAAGAAAGTGTCATTTAAAAGCTAAACCACAGCCACAGGGGATGGATGGATGGATGGATGGATGGATGGATGGATGGGAGTGTGGTTTTAACAAGGTTGTCCACTATCACTAGTGATATTAAAGTGTAGGGTGTTTTATGCATCTTCAACCAATTAATGTGAATTATTTTATTTAATAACTTGGATGATACAATACAAATTATGATTAAAAAATCCTGAGATGACATCAGTAGGGAGGAGTACTCCAGACTTTGGAGAAAGGGGTCAGAATTCAAAGTGATCTTAGGAAACTGGAATAATTATATTTGCCATGCCATTAGTAAAGTGGCAAGCAGTAAAAATTAAGTGCATTGTACTACGCTTTGGAGCAAGAAATCAAATGCTCAGATGCACCACAATGACAAACCTATTAGCCAGCAGCACTGCCCAGAAAGATCTGAGGTAGCAGGGAGCTGCAAGTTGAATGTGAGTCAATAACAGGATTCTTTTTTTTTTTTTTTTTTTTTTTTAAACAAATGAGGTAAATGCAGTTCTGGGAAGGATTAATGGTTAAGTTGCATAGAAGACACAGAAGGTAACTATTGCACTCTGCTCAGAAGTGGTGAGACATCAGCTGGACTGCTTTATCCAGTTTGAGACACCACCCTCTAAGAAAGATACAGACAAATGAGAGAGAATCCAGAGAAGAGCAACAGGAGCGATAAGAGATGTAGAAAGCATGACCTACATGGAAAAGCTGAAGGAAATACATTTGTTTAGTCTAGAAAAGAGACAAGCAGGAAAGGACATGATAAGAGTAAAATGTTTTCTAAAGAAAATGGTAATCAATTGATCTCTATGTCATCTGAGAGCAGAACAAGAAAGAGCTGGCTTCATTTGAGGTAGAGGAGATTTAAGAGATTAATGTATGATATTAGCAAATTCCTTTTTAAGTATAAAAGAAAAAGAACACAAAACCCAGACTTGGTAAGTAAGTGGAAGGAACAGTACTGGAGGATTTAAGAATTTGGACAGATGTCAGTGATGATCTAAGTATATATAATACTTCCTCTGAGGAAAAATGGTCTAGGTCGCCTGAGGTTTCTTTTAGCCCTACTGTTGTAGGACTGAGCGATTGTCTGTGCTTGGTTAAGTCACGTACACAATATTTTTAACATGAGTACATCAAGTCAGGCAGCTCATGCTAACTGTGGGCCTGATGCTGCAGAGAGTTCAACATCTCCAGATGCCATGAAAGGGCACAGTGAAATGCAGGCTGTGTCTGCTTAGGTATTCCAGACCACATGGAACCTGAGTTTGGAAACGCTGGTCTTAACCCCTCTGTGCCAGCCTCTATGGCTGTAACTTCAGAAAAACTTCCTTTCTTTGCCTCATAGTGGATATTAAAAGATTGACATCACCATTAATTTAGCAAGCGTGACTCTGAGTTTCCACTAGTTTTTGGGTGAGACACAATGAAGTAAAACTAGAATTTCATACCCAATGCTCAAGAGTGTTCCTGCATCCCCAGATGAAGGTCCAGAAGACCATTTACATATTATAGTCCATGACTGGTGTTGGTTGTTGTTTTCTTATTTGTGCTGGTTACTCGAAGAGAGATAGTCCCATGCCAGTATGAAGAAAAAGGGACATCAAAATGACAAACTTCTTGGAGAAAAAAACCAAACAACTAAGCCTGGAAGCAAATAGACAACCTATGTCGTCTATAAGAGTGTAGGGAATTCCTCAGCACAGTGACAGACTATAAAATCTTGGGATTTTCCAACAAGACAGTCTCATTGTTTGCATTATTTGCTGCTGGAAGTGCTTCACTTGTAACTATCTCCACTGGATTTATTTTTTTATCCTTTGACAGAAAAGAAAAGCTACATTCTGTTGTGAGCTACACAAACACAAATCCCATCCTTGGTACAGAAACTCCAGCCCTACATACATTCATCTCAGACACCCCCTGAGCCCCAAGGCTGACAGCCTCTATCCCAGACTGGCTGTTCAATAACATCATGCCCAAAACTCAGCAAAGCATTGCAAGTGCAGGAGATGAAAGTTTTTGGCCAAAGTTAATCCCATCTTTACTGGCTTTGAAGGTCACTAATTCAGTGCCTAAACCAGGTGTTTAACCTGCTCAGGAGCAATACATTGTGCTGAAAGCCCCAGAAGGTATGGAGGGAAGGGAGGTGAATGACACAATTGCATTTGGCTGCAGGGAATCTAATATTTTTTTGAAAGGCTCTGTCAGGGGGCTGACCCTTTTGCTGACAGTTGTAAAGTTTGTTTAGTAATGGGGAGACTCCCGTGAACTTAAAAACAATAGGAAAACAGAGTCCTGGAGAATAAATCTCGCCCCCTGCCCCGGTTGCCTGTGCGTTTGGCTACCAGAAGGTAACAAATCCCCAGGAATGCGGGTGGTGGGGGGGATGCGCCTGCAAGACGGAGCTGGAGGGTGGCCAACACAAGCAGCGGGCGATGCCATTCACGGCACGGCGAGCTGCACTGATGAACACCCAGGGAAAGCCTGGGAAAGGCTGGGGCGACCGCAGGCAAAATGTCCCCTCCAGCTGCTCCAGCTGCTTCTGCAGAGAGCTCTTCAGGAGCTCATGCCACAGAAAACTCAAGATACCTCTTCTACTGCTTCCAGCCATATCGAATTTAGTAGAAGGTGGGCTTCTTCTCAAGGTATGACGGGGAAGATCAGTCCAAAAAGGAACTGGTATTTATTTCTGAATTCATGAGTCTCCCTTGTCCATGCACCGAGAGAGCTCAGAGGGCATTAATTTTTGGTCACTGGACGGGATGTAGCACACGAGACAGGGAAACCTGACTTACCACCAGTCCCTTGAGCTGCACAATCCTCCTCCAAGTTCATTTTTTAAAGAAGATTATAGCTCCCAGGCCTTACTTTGACCCTGCTGTAACTACTCCATTATTTCACTGCTAAACAGAAACCCACTTGTGCATTACATTGTAGGTGCAATCCTCTGGAAAAAGGAAAATCAAAGAAGCAGAAGCTGTAAATGCCTAGTTATAAAAATCACAAGTTGTTCAAAGGGGCAGCTGTGAACTTGATAGCTTTCAAAGATGTACATAAGCCCATACATTTAGCCCTACATATATATATATATATATATATATATATAAACACTTCAAGCTTGGAAAAACATTTGAATGCATTGAATCATCAATGACACATGCTTCAAATAATCTGTAACTATTTTATTATTATTTTGGTGTGTCATTAAGTTTGGATGTCCACTACAGTGCAGCAGCGGAAAACATCTCTGCAACGCAAGAGTGGCAAGAATATTTTATTCTGCTCTCTTGAAACAGGCAGAAATAACAGTAAAGTCCTTAAATGCTGGAAATACTCATCATCCCCATGCTATTAATATCACCTTAATAGCTTGTTCTATTTAAAGCAAGTTTCTCTCTTTGGGTTTTATTTTGCGGGTGGCAAATCCTCATTTAACTCGCAGGATAAAAAAGTATGAACCTACAGTTGGAAAAATGGGATTGTATGGGGCACAAGCCATCCACCAGAGCCATGAATAGAGGCTCTGCCACTGTCTTCAGCGGGAGACAGCCTGGCCCTGAAGTCTTTACAGCTTGCACAAATTTGAATTTTATTATTTGCTTTGTTTTTAATGTCATATGACTCATTTTAAGGAATAATATAGCTGCTTCCACTTTAATGGTTACAGTTATGTCTCTGTGAAGCCAAAAACTTGATCCCTCAGTTATGGAATTTTAGATACAAGCTGTATAGTCTACCTTTTAGCCTTACCGCTTGCTTTTTTTTTCCACGGAGAAAAGGCAAACTCAAGCTATTGGCACCATTTATTAGAGGACAACACATACATACGAGTGTTTCCTTTTTCTTTAAGCAAACCCTGATTTAATTCCATCAAAGAATGATGGAAAATAGAACGCAAAGTGCTCTTCCCCTTTTGTCCAAGAAAAGTAAAACAAGCAATGCTGGTGATGCTGAAGAAATTGGATATCTTTTAGTGGTGCATTGCCTTGGTTTTTTTTACAAGTAAAACTCATCTGTCTTGACCAATTTAAATGAAGTAAAAAGGCAACAACAGAAAAGTGGGATGGAAAACTTTTTCCAGCTTCAACACAAACTGTGAGGAAGTCAAAGCTTAAAAAAAGAAAGTGATTTTTTTGGTAAAAGTCTACAGAGAGCTCAGCACTATGACAAAGGAAGAAATTTGGATTTTAACTCGTCTCCATGTAGGATGGATCATTCCTTGTCCTTTCACTCCAGCTTCCCACAGAGCCCATGGAATTATTCTCCTTTTGGCAGCTGTCAGTGTCCCCATCATTGAACAGTTTTGATGCACAAGTTATTCCTCCCTTGACAAAATACTAAGTGTGTTAATGATTCCCCTTCATCAAAGGACCAACATTAGACTAGGACTGAACCCAATTTCTAATCCCTGATGGATTTATATGACCAAACTACTGCCAAGAGTGATCTGCTGTCCAGTCTACCCCCAAGCATCTGGCAGCATTTCCAACAAGACATTGGTTCAAAATTATATACCTTGTACACAGTAGGGAAAATATGCTCCCTTCTCCAGGGTACTGGTATTTCACTGCATCATTTGAACTAAACATCTAGCCCTGACACACCAGGTGTGTCATTGCACTCTCTCAACAGGTCTGCTGGTAATTTACTTCCTGCACATCACTCAGATTTGAGAGTGAAAAGTGTTTTTTCTGGTTTTGCTTTTCTTTGATAGATTTCTTGATGGTGTTTAAGAATGAGTGATATTACTGTTTGCTAATGTTTTGATAATGTTTCTTGCTTTCTTGTTGATTGTGGCATAAATCTTCATGAAAATAAATAGATGCACACATGTATAAAACTGATGTAAAGTGAAAGTCAAGGCTTACTCCCTTGACAGCTAAGATAACTGTACCTTGACCAAGCTCTGTGGTTTTCACACCTTCGTATTTAGTGTTTGGATACCTCCTCTGCTTTCACAAAAACAGCAACATGAAAAACTAGTCAAAGGCCTTCTCCTGTAAGGAACAACTCCCCCACCCCTGCCAGGCAGGGATGGGTATCCAGCTCCTGGTGGCTGCTGGCAGTATCCCAGGCGCAAGAAGCTGGCTCTGCCCACACTGACCCGGGTGCAGGACCACGGTCCCACAGCATGGCAGGATCAGGAGCACCACTGCATCTCCAAAAGGACAATCCCTCATCACATCAGACCAGGGTAATCCCACCGCCACCTCTAAAAGTGGCAGGAGATGACATGCCAGGCATAAGGATTAGGGTCAAAGTAATTAAAACCTGCCCTTCAGATTTTATTTTGTGTATGTGTGTGTGAGAGTTAAGTGGCCTCACTTAAAGTAAGGTAACATCATTTCCACTGGTTGTAGTTTCTAAAAGTACCATTGCTTATCCTAAACTTAAGCATAGCTCATTCTGATGGAGTGATGCAGTTTTGGTATGTAACACATGATGGTACATTCCTTCCATGTCTCTAAACTTGTTCAGAGGCAGCACCATTTATTGCTGCTTCAGTGCACTGAAAAGCAAGCTGACTTGTGTATGCAAACAAACACACTAGCACCCTCACACATGCTGAAAATTACATTTTTGTGTCTGCTCACAAGGAAAAAGAAGCATTAATTATGCACAAACATAACAACTTTCTCTAACTCTGCCTGGAGATGTGAAAGAGAAGTGGCCCTGTAATCACGTCTCTTCTGAGAATACTGCCATATGGTTTTAACAGAGGTTTATTTCCTGAAGCAAGAGAGGACTGCAGATTCTCAATCCAACTAAAATAATTATGCAGACAATTTCACTCCATTACTTTCAGTGGAACCCAAGCTGTGTGGTCCCCACATGCTTGCTGACACCTTTAAAGAGACATTAAACCATTTTTACATAAAATTCCCTTAATGGGTGGGATGTAGGATGAATTTCCTGGAAGATTAGCACCTGTCGCATTGCATAAGGCTTGCCTCTGACTGCTGCATTAATTCCCTTCAGTTGGTAGACAGCAAAACTGCGACTGAAGCCTCCAGAATACGGAGCAGCAAAGCATCAACCATATCTCTACAGAGGGAAACTTCTCCCCTTGCTGAGGTTTCCTACACAATTATTTTACCTCCCACATTTGACCCTGAAATAGCACAGGACTTACTTAAGCACAAATGGGTGCCCCGCATTAAGTACAAGGAAATTGAAATACAGCCTTAAATTTCAGCATTGGGTTACGTTACAAGCGCAATGCAGAGACTTTGCTGACAACTTTTTTCAGAGCCGCCCTGGGTTGCCAATCTTTCCCCTCAACTAGATAGATCGCAGTATAAAGCTTCCAATTTTTCAATCAGCAATGGGTAAAAATTCAGGTAAAATGAAACTGTTTTGTCTCAAAATAATAAAATGTGTATTAAAACATCACCTATCCAACTCTGAATGTAAACTACGGAAAGCCTGTAAAAACAGGGATCTTAACCAAGACACACAGTGATTAGAGGATATTTTAAAGAGAGAAAAGAGACCACCCTTAAAGCATGGAAATATCCCTTTTGGACTAAAATGCAATCTGGTTATTTTTTTGGTAACTGCGTCTGATTTTAGTTACAGTAGCTAGTTTATGGAATTAGCAAGCATACTACATTTCAGACTAGCAAATCCAATTAAATCAGAAGAAAGCATACACATACTTTTAGTGTGCCAACCTGCCTATGGTGTTAGAAAGACAGAATTCCCAGTAGCAAAGGGGTGAGGGATGGGGAAGAAGGTTTGCCACAGGATCAGGGGATTTTTCATAGTGGAAAAAGCTAATTTCTTTAGATCAAAAAGGTAAATTTAAAGAAAAAAGCAACTGGGACTATGAGATCAGATCAGAAATGAGGTATATATATCAGCAGCAAACCACAGGGCACAACCAAATGGTGCACGGGGTTGGTTTTTTGATGGTTTGCAAATCTTGGCACAGCTTGGGGCTACAGAATGAGCACCTTCCTCCACTGGGCACGGGAGCTCTGCAACAGTTAATGGCACACTCTGCATGTGTGTGGCCTGAGCGGCGAGGAAACCGAGCAGGAAACGTGTTTCTAACCTTTCTCTAGTGGCAATTTCAACATCAGGCTACAGATAAATTATGGTAATGTAAATAGTAAAATCCAGTTCTCAGTTCTTCAGCTTTGCGTCTGCCACCACCTTAGGTTTCTGCCGGTGGGATGGGCACAGGATGCTCTGCTACAGGGCGGAGGTTTTGTGCTCAACTCCTGATGGTGCCATATGCAAGGCAGTCTCCTCTCGGCTTTCCCTCCTATGTTTTATCCCTTTGTGTTGTAAACTCCAGGGAATTTTCTCCCATTTCAAGTTTGGGGAGCATGGTACCGAAAGATCTCTCTCCTAGCTGTGGCGTCGATACGTCTTACTACAAAGCAATTGCACCTCTGATAAAACTGTAAAAGTGTACTGACCATTATCAAAGCTGCTCTTACTAATACAACCAAATAAGGTTGGTTTGTTAAGTCAACAGTACTTTTTCAGTCCCATGCCTGAGCAAAATGCTCTGACTGAGCCTTTCAACACAGCGAAGAAATACTGAAGACATTAACAACGGCATTGTCTTTCTGTGACACTCTAAAAAAAGCTACGAACATATTTTTGTCCAAGCTGGATTCAACAATGCTCTCTCTCCTCCAAACCTTCTGTTTTCAAAACAAAACCTAAATTTCGGGCCAATGTTTCCTGTGGTGATCGTTGTGGTTAAACAATATTTGTGAGTTTTGTATGCTTGATAAGGTCTCTTAACTCTAGCAGAAGAATTGCTTGTCAACTGAGGTGTGGCAATTGGAGATAGAGGTTAAACCCAGCACAGATCTCCAGATCCAGTTCTCCTCTGAGTTTATGGCAAAACTCCCACTTACTTAAAGACAAGCAAGATTTGGGCTGATACAGCTATTCCAGTTAGCCTTTGGTTTTGTGGGGAGAGGGGCAGCAGCTTTTCTTGTGTTATTCACCAAAACAGGAGGAAAATGCTCAAAAGAATAAGAGTGCTGGGGTTTGGCCAGCTGCACCTACTCTTCACACTACATGCCACAAACGTCTAAAGTGGATCTTGGGGAAATTACCCGTAGTGGTTTTGAGGTTTTAAATAAGGACCAAAAAAAAAAAAAAGAAAAAAGAAAAAAAAAAAGAAAAACTGCACTTGAACACTGATTTATTCTATAAATTGATTTAACTTTCTGGCAGTTGAACTTTAAGTTCAAAGATGCAACCTGGTTTACCAAGATGCAACACCACTTTGAAATATGTAGCCAAAATGTCACCTTCTTCCTTGAGAATTTTGGCTCTCCAAAAGTATTAGCAATTAATTCTGGTGTATTATGAATCATCCATTTAAAACACATTCTCCCCAGTCTGACATGGACAAGTGAGACCAAACCTGGAGAGAGACCTGCTCAATAGGCAGGACCATGACTACCTATAAGAAATTAATTTTAGCTTAGTAATAAAAACAAGCACCAGTGCTTTAAGAATGACCAGCGAGAATCGGTGAACTCTCCAGTGAATAACATCAGGTAATTTCAGGACTTTGCACAAAAGTTAGGAACTTGGCAGTAATATAAAAATGTGCTAATGACATGAAGCAGCAGTGAAAACTCCTACGCGTATGGTTATAATGGCTGGCATTCATGGGCCAACATTAATGTGCTGGTGAAAGTACAATGAGATCTCTGACCACAAATGATAACAACCGTAGTTTTATGCCGCACCCTGAAGGCAAAACTTTGGAAAACGCCAGTGTTCCCTTGGTCTTTTCAGAAATGGCACAGGCTCTTGGTTCCTTATCTTGATGGGGATTTCCACTCATCTTAATTCTTTAAGATGGAACCTGTAAAGCTTTTTGATCCGTACCTGAACACACTGGATGCCTGTTTACCTGACTACTATATGCAGGTTTGGACGCACTTGTCTGTGTCAGACTGGGGAGAAAGTTTGTTAAATACATGACTCATCATACTCCAAAACTACTGAGTAATAATTTTGGAGAGCCAAAAATCTCTCAGTGAGGGAAAGGAGTCTACCTGCCCTGTGCTGAGGTCTACAAGAAATTGCCAACACTGAAAAAAAGAATTTCATGGGACATCTGATCAATTAATCCCAAAATTATGGGCTTGTTAGACATCATTCCCTTCCCATCATCACTGCTCAGAGTTCATTAGCAGGTTCTTGAGCACTTGAGGTTATGCTCTCTCCCATGCCTCAGAAATTACTGAAGTTAAATCAATGTTATTAATATGATAATTCAAAACATGCTGGCTGTTTGGCTTCTAATGGAGCAACTAAGAGGGAAACAATTTATCAGCCAGCAGTTCAAATAAATAGTATTCACATATTTCTTTCCCTGCCTTTTTTCATGTTTGATTCCTTACAAACCTAATCCATTTTTTTGTCCTCCCCTTTTTTATTTTACAGAGGCTTCCTCCAAAACGCAAACCAACAGAGACCAGCAAACATTTCCTCTTTGATGGCTCTTGTTCATCTTATTTTTCCCTCCTCTTGCCATTTGCTGTACATGTATTTTTTGGTGCTCTTCTCTGTTCCCATTCACTAACCTTTCATTGCTTTATCTAT
The DNA here is from genome assembly GCF_965140245.1 of Athene noctua. Taxonomy (NCBI): domain Eukaryota; kingdom Metazoa; phylum Chordata; class Aves; order Strigiformes; family Strigidae; genus Athene; species Athene noctua. Next base: position 7,539,806 of record NC_134037.1, on the reverse strand, counting down.
AACAGCACTACACATTTAAGTCTACTGTCTCAGAATTTATAATCTTACTCATCTGCTCTGTTTCTCTGTGAGCCTTTAGAGTTGGGTATGCTGCTGGTACAAGTTAGTTATTTCTTGTCTGTACCAGATACTCTTTACTCTACCGTTGCGCCCTGGCCAACATGTGTGAAGAAGCAAGAGAGAATTCACCATTTCACAGTCTCTCGTTTCTACCTGAACTTTTCTAAACCAGTACTTTAATGAACAGGAGGGATGTTCTGGACAGTAACACACAGAGGAACACACCTGGCATCCCAAATTACTCCCATGTGTTCACCGTCGCTAGTGAAAGACGAGGTTGGCAAAAATGGAAGGCCCCATTTCAGAAATATTTTCATGGGCAGCATGGAGAACTGACAGAAAAGTAAGTTACTAATTACAAAAGACAACAAAAAAGTTACTGCAATACTGTGAGCCAAAGTGAAATGGGATTTCACAGTGACTTCTCTGGTACCTTGCACTTAGAAATGCATCGAGCCAAACTTTTCACAAACAGCTAGACAATTTATTACTATCTGTAACGTAGAAATGAATTGGCCAAAAACTGGCAAAAAAAAAAAAAAAGTTTTTCTCATTAACGTCAGGCTGCAGAATTCCAGATTAAAACAGCCTGGAGGCTTTCACCCCTCTAATAGATCTCAATTATTTTTTCCCCCTTAGGCGAAAAATGACCAACTAGGTCTTGCAGCAGGTTTATGGCTAGTACACTGTCAACATTGCCAGGAGAAGCCTCTGTTTCCAGGGTTTTCTGACACCGTTGTAGAGCTCACTCAGACTAACATTTTTTTGTGCCTAACAAACTCTATAAATTTTTAAATAACGCTTTAAAAAATAAATCTTGTTTAGGCCCTCAGCTAATAGGAACTGACTTTTTTGGAGCTCACTTGCCGTTCCCAAAGCAGAAGCCAATCTCAGTGAGATGTTTAATTGAAACCTGGTCACTGTTCACTTTGCAGCCCCTGCTATTCATCACGGAGCCTGGACGTGCCGTCAGCACGGGGTGTAACCGAGCCCCACACAATCAGGACTGTGTTCCTGCAGCTTTTTCAGGTTGCAGCTGTGCCAGCTGATGAGCTTATCATGCCTGGCCTTTTTTCCGCTGTTAATCACTCATCTTCAACCACAGCTACCACTGATTTGGAGCAGGACTCTGCTAAGCCAACTCATTTTGACTGATGCTGATTAGAGGAGCACTAGAGAATGGTGTCCTCCCCAGCCAGCCCAGCCATGGCTGGAAGAGGACACCCAAGGAGCCCTTAGGTCACCCAGCTCCTGGGATTCCTCCTGATAGACAACATGCAAGGCAAAGCGATGTGCCTTCCCCTGGCATGGATTTATTGTCATGCTGGTCTACAGGGCTCACAAACTTCCTAATTTCCCTGGGGACGTACAGGGAAGATAAGGCACTTGTGGCAGATTGGCACCTTCTGCCTTTCCTACTGTATTTGCAGTAGGTTCTGCTATCAGCTTCCCCCACTGGACATGGTCATGAGAGATGCTGAATGAAAAGTCCACCTGAGATCAGGAAGGAGCTGACCTATCTTTGTCTCTTTTCCTCCCTTACAAAAATCTTATTTCACAGAAAAAAGATGAGAGCTTCCCCATGGACATCCATGTTTATGAACATCCATGGACCATGTGTATTTATATATAATGAGAATCAAATTTCGTTAGTGACACCAAAAGGTTAGTCCAGGACAAATACCACTTGCTAGATCATTGCAGACACAGACTAGAAGAACAATCCAGAGGACTGCAAGTTAAGGAACTGGAAATACTGCCTGTTCAAAGGGGCTGCAGAAAGTGGAAAAGGCAAACTCACCACTTTCGCAAATCCCTTGTCTGAGGAGGGTCATAACATGTTAAAGAAGAGCAGATTAAGGGTATGCTGTTATAAATCCAGAGGTACAAGTACAGATAACTCACTTTGAGTTGAAATGACTACATGAGTTATCATTGACAAAGTCAACAGCAATGCTAAGCTGAGACTTACTGAGCCAGGCTGACAGTCTGCCCACGCTCACGGTGCAGTCTCACTTTCTCGCACAGAGCTCACGATCACGCTCATTGCCTACGTCCCAGAGAAGTGTTGCAACTTCACCCTACTCAGCCAGCAAAGGACACCACAAGGGATTCTACAATCAAATTTCTTAAATCAGTGCTTGGTTGCTATATGCTACATATTATAGACTGTGGAAGTTACAGAGTGCAAGGTAAACAAATGGAAGCTATTTTTCCATATCTAGAATACCTGAGAAATCAAGACTGGTAAAATTTAGTGCCTAAAATACCTGTCAAAGTCTCTCTAAAGAAGTTTCTCCCCAACCAAGCTGAGAAATAAAATAATTTCTGTTTTGAACGAGCCCCTCCAAACACCGTTCGCCTGTGAAGCAACAGTGCTTGTGGGTCTGAGAGAGAACTGGCAAACTTTTTATGCAAGCCAGCAAACCCACCTATGTTAAAGGATTCACCAACTAATTTTTAAAAGAGAATGTAAATACTGATCTAAAAATTGGCTTGACTATCGCCAGTACAGACCATAGAGATACTCAGCCCATTCCTGGGGTGGAATGGGTTACTGTGTCCCAGACTTGGGTGGTAACCATCTGCGCATGTGCTCTCCGCCTGTGGCAAGTGTGCAGCGATGCTACTTATCTTAAGCCTCTTTTATTGAGGGCTAAGCTAAATCAAATCAACCTACATTTATGGGGGGCCAAGAACACCTACCGGGCAGCTGCTGTGGCTCAGCTGACATGTGGAAACAGAGGCATCCCCTGTAACTTGATCATGTGTCTAAGCCCTGAAATTTTCTCGGTATGGACTCAACTGGAGGCTGAAATTAAGTGCAATTTCAGGTCTACCTTCTTTCAGACTGAAGTGGTGCACAGGTCTAGTGTTAACACTTCACAGTAGGGCAAATTCCATGCATACATACCAAAGCTATAATGATTCTGTAAGTTAAATATAAACAGTTTTGTTTGTGTTGAAATATTTGAACATCTGTCTACACTGTTGGGCGCCTGAATAATAGAAGTACACTACTGCAGAAGAATCAAATTATGATAATTATGGAATGGAAAACAAGAACTTGATAGGCTGTTTCATAAGCATGCAGTACTATTATGTGTATATATATGTATATGTAGGCATACAGCATAATAAAAGAAAATGCAAAAACCTCAATAAACACCAATAAGAAAAATTTAAATTTTAAAAGTCTGTCTCATTGAATAAGTAAGACTGTTAGTTGGAAAAACAGCAACAGACATTTATACTCAAGCCTTCAACATTTCAACTCTCTTTGCAATGTAAAACAACAAAAAACAATGGTGCTCTCATAAAAAGGCCAAATTCACAATGCAGAGACTGCTCCTCCCCATCAGGCAGGGTATTCATTATTATTTTCGATGTGCAGAGTCTTAAAAGCTATAAAAATATTTGAGCATGGTGTGTATCCTTTCAGTTCTGCACATACTCATCTTGTTGTTCCATCAAGCACTTGGCATCAAAGGCTTTCTTTATGTGCAGGTGTGAAAGGTGTGTGTACAAATTAATGAACTATCTTACTAGCTATTCAGTCTGAAGGAACACATGAAAGAACCTCGTTATAACAACCCAAGGGATTCATTTTTACTCTGAACTAGGATTCCCAGGATCCAGAGCTGCTCCTGTCCTCTTTGCATATCCAAGACTCACACTGACTTCTTAAGGACTTTTGCAGGAGTCCCCATGCTAGAGAAAGGTTCCCTTGCTCCAGAGATGGATACAAGCAGCTATGTCTGTCTTTTCTATTAGCAACTGCTGTCTAAAAATATCAAAAGTATTTGGTGAGATTCATTTTTCAGATGAGCTGCACAAGATTCTAATGGGTGCAAATGATCTGTTCAAATTTATATATTTTTTCAGTTCAGATAGGGAAATGGCCTTGCCCCCACAAAAAGTGAGGTTTGCCAAGGCTCATGCCCTCCCTGCAGCTCCAGATGGCTACGAATTCAGTCACATATTCTGGCCAGTAGTCTCAAGGCTGGGGTTAAACAAGCAGTTTGCTCCTCTCTTACATAAGCACCGAAAGACAATACTACATTCGAGCTCATAAAAATATTTTAATTGGTGATGATTTCCAGACAACTATGTCAAAATTAACTCAGAGTTGATGCCCACTTGCTTAAATTTCATTCATCTGGGTTCAAATTATTTGCTTAAAAGAAGAAACATTTCCTTTTATACACACTTTGGTTTCAACCTCCAAAACCATTGCTAGAAATTAGTCCTAACCACCCAGTCGGCTGCCTCAGAAACCAAGCTCAAATCCATCACTTTAATGACATCAATAACAAATACACAACTTTAAACCCTATTGTGAACAGTGGCATACCAAGGAGCATGTGTAGCTGTCATCTCGTTAGTCACTAGAAAAACACCAATGAAACCAAAAGAGCCTAACCATGACAAATTATTCAAGAGTTTAACCTGAGACATTAATGAACGCTAAATAGCTTGTTTTCATGCTTGCTTAAGGAGATTTGTTTAAAATCCCACCAACCTCCCCTGAATATCGCTTGGCGAAGCTGCTCATTCTTGTCAAGCTGGTTTTCCTATTCCAGCTAAAACAGCAGGTTGCAAATGTTTGGTTAAGGATGGCTGCCTTCCCCACCCCTCAAGACACACACACGCGAACGGAGGCAACCGCACCGGCTGTAAAGCTTCCTCCCCTCGGCTGCACAGAAGTGGCTGATTCACATCCCAAAGTCAGAAAACGTATGGTTGATAAAAGCATGTGCACCTGATTGCTGTCATTCAACAGTCAGTGCTATGAAATCCATGTGAAAAGAATATCTAACCATCCAGGAGTTCCATCTTTTCAGACTTTCTATTTTGTCTGGTTTTCATCTCTCCAGGCTGTACTAGTGTAAAGCTCCTAAGTAGGCACTAGAAGAGCCTGGTACTTGCCATTCACCAAAAGCAGCACCAGGTATTTAACTCTGAGTAAGAGCTGATTTAATGAGAGGCTCACTGCTACAAGCCACCTTTGCCTCCTGTAATGCCACCAGGGAGCTGAAGGAATTGGGATGTGGAGCCTAAGACAACTATATTGTTCTGATACAGCAATATGGAGCGGCTATGTACAGTGGGAGCTCAAAGCTAACAGGACTGAGAAAAAAAGCCCATTTCTTCCCATCTAGAGGATGTACAAATATGAAATAAAAAAACCCCCAAAACATATATTTCTATTTATCAAGGGAAACTGCAGCTTTCTGACTTGTATTGAGATATACTGTGGATGGGAATGTTCCTTAAAAACACAAATCGAGTAAACAAACACCTTGATCTTCACCGTCTTCCCGTATTTATGTCATTCCTGGGGTAGGGAAGTGCAACTATTCATACTTCACAGAAGGGGAAATGAGACTGAGAAAAAGAGGTACCCAATTTCCACTGATATGAGTAAGTTTGAATATCCACTTAGAGGGATTTTTAAATGCACGAACATCATAAAAACGTCGGAGGCAGACGTCAGACCCGGAGGACCGACGTTCAAATGCGTCAGCCACTGAACCATCCTCCTACATCCCTGCCTTACTCATGGGGCCACAGAGAGCTGGTCTTCAAAACTTCCTGGCATGAGAACTACAGGGAAAAAGAAAACAAGGCATAGGGTAGGAGTGTTTTGCTCTCTTTAAAAAGAAACATTTCTTCTAACAAACAGCCTTCTTGCTGATGTTCCAGATATGCTAACATTGCTTTTTGCTATATACAGCCTAAATCGTCATTCAAACGAGACAGGAGCAGATTTCCAAAACAGGAGCACTCTCAAACGCACTCCAAAAAACTACATTGTGCTCCGATGTAAAACTATTCTTCAGTCCATATGGGAGATCTCAAGCATTTGCTGAGGCTGGCTTTACTTTTAATGGAATTTATGTTGGAGAAACTGTTTTATTTTGACCAGATTGGTTTTTACGCCAAAACTTTTTTTTTTTTCTTTTAAATTTTGGGCCAAATTTCACTTCACAGTATCCTCTTTGAAAAGATGACTAAGTAGACGCAATTGTTCCATGTTTCATACGGGCCCTAAAATCTAATTTCTCCCCAAACTCGTGTCCTTATAAAAATGTGAAGCCTTCTCATAACTTTAAGTTGTTCTGCATATTGAACATAAATTAAGTGAGGGGTTTTGGAATTTTTTTAATAACTCACAAAGTTGGGAAGTTTTCAGCGTGGATTCTGGAACTGAAGCTCAGGGCACACTGAACTAATTTAAAAATGTAAATGTAAAAAGATATGACCCATAAGTGACAAATTAAAGAGGGAACATAAACGGTTTGCAGAGTGCACTGCCCTCCACCGCTGACTGCTTACACAGCGCAGCTACTCTGGGGTCAACATTTTCTGGCAGCATGAGACAATAAAAAACGCATAAACTTGCCGCGCATGGTAAAGCTACTGTGTCTGACATAACACTAACGCAGAGGCCCAGAGAGGTGACTGAACCCTGGCTCCCAGCTGCATCAATCCCTATTTAATCACTCTCCTGACAACACTTCTCTTTCAGCTCTCAAGCTGCTTGGCTCCCAAGGATGGGAACACCGTGATAGTAAAAGACATGGGGAAAAGGTTAAACAAGTTGTAGTAGGGAGGGGAATGAAACTGCCTGTGAAGATGCCTTTTGCCCAGCACTCAAATCTGTCTCAAAAAAAAAGGTTTTTTTAACTTAAAATAATAAAACATGCAGCAAACTGCTCATCGCTGAGCCCCTTTCCCAGTGAATGGCAAACACCGTGATGAGGAGTAGCACCTTTCTTGGGGCAGCTTCAGATATGAGAGTGTGTGTTTTGCACAAAAGGAGGGAAAGTTTTGTCTGCAGGAGCAGATCTCAACTATAACTTGCAACACTGCCTGCTTCTGATCAGCAACTCCAATTTACAAACCTGTTAAAACAACCCTCATCGCTGGTTTTAAATGGGCCCAACATCTTTAGCAGCTCTGAGTCACGTAAAAGAGGAGAAGGTAACAACAAGTAAGTGTTTTTTCACTGGCTGAAGAGTGAGTATCCAAAACACCACAGACCTTGCCTCTGGATGCACCTATTACCCAGCTTATTTTTGCAGAAGGACGGGTCATTTGCCCCAGATTTTACACAGCTCCGCACGCTCCCCTGAAGGCTCTCATGAGCTCCAAGTGCCTTTCTCCACATTCACTCACTCCAGTTCGACCTCGGCAACAAGACTGGGCCCGGATTTTGCCCACCCCGAGGTCTGAATGGTGCCTGGACGCAGGCTGTGGTTGCCTGTTAGCTCAGCTAAAGGGGACTCAGACAGCAGTGCATAGCTGCACTCGGAGCTATTTAGGGCAGAGTTTGGGGCGTTTTTCTCAGTGCTAATTTCCTGTGGTTGTTGTTCTTAAACACAAGGGGGTTTTGCCTAAAAATGTTCCTTTTCAGGAGCCTTACTGCCCACACTGGCTCTCTCAGAATGGCAAAGGGGCGCAGAACACTCGCAGCGAGGATGCCCGGCTCTGCACCCTGGGCACGTTGGAGAAGTCCCAGTCTATGGCCCAAACATCTCTCAGCTCGCACCCCATGTGTGTTACAGCCTGCAACGTCTGTGCAGACCGTGCCAATTCAGTTGAAGTGTACACACACCAAATTACCCCTCTGAAGAGGCTAAGGGTGGGGAAGGAGAGTCCTGCCAAATGCTGGTGCCTGGAGGCACAATGCCTTCTAACCTGCAACGCCTCCAGAGGCCCTGCGGGCTGCGGTGGCCCTTGTTTCATCTTTTACAAAGGTTGCTGCCTTCTCCAACATGTCCCCAGCACACGGGCACGAGTCCCATCGTGCTGTCCTGCGTGACTGGAGCTGGCACCTCACTCACCACCCGTCGGTCACCAGCCAAAGACCTGACCTGCTGAAGTCAACGCCGGGGCTGCTGCAGCCCATGAGGAGACCCTGCCAACTGCTGAGTTAATTTTCTATGCAGGATTTCCACTGAAGCTAATGGATTAGTTTGGAGTGCAAATTAATACCATGGTAGATTAAATATGTTAAAGGTGGGGCTGGTAGGACTGCCTATCATTAAAATTGCCCAACATTTCCAATTATAAGACCCAATATTCAGTTGCTTGCAACTTCACTGAACTTTGACTGTTTGCATTCCATTTTTTTCTTGCATGAGTAAGGAACACACTTCTTCAATTTCAACCAAAATGGCTCAGACATTCCTGGAAATGAGTTAGCTCAGGGAAAATGTAGCGCCTCAAAAAACATTTTTGGCAATCTTTTCCTGAAGGAGTTTTTTTGTCACTGTATTTTGGAGTGGAGATTTGAAACTTGGCTCGGTAGTTTGGTTCTTTTTTTTTTTTTTCAGAATCTCCATGGTAATCCATCCAGATTTGGTAAAATTATAAAACTTTGAAAAATAAAATTTCATAGAATGAAAATTCCTTAGATTTTATCAGCTAAAAGCTTTGATTACATCTTGGCAAAGGTAGCTGATTGTTGGCCCACAGGCTTTATGCTCCTGCCACACACTTTTTTTTGTTGTGACAATAGTTAAGTTGCTTAAAACAGTGTTCACAGATCATATTCATGTGTGTTCATGCTTTTCTGAGTGCCTGGTATGAGACCTTCAGATCTGTTCTTCAGAAGCACTGACCATTCACCACTAACTCAACCTGAGAACAACATTTTGAACATATAAAGCACTATATATCATTAGATATCAAAAAAAAAGAGTAGGCATGCTCCATCTCACAGCACATTGCTGTTCTATAGATAAACCACGACATGATCTTACAGTGAAGGACTGTTTTGTCACACACACACACACACACCAGACATGAATTAAAGCTGCACTAGTAACTGTAATCTTGGCGTGTCCCAATACTGAGGGCTCAGACATGGACTTTTCTACTGTAATTTTTGTCTGTAGCATATGCATAAAGTGAGACTTAGAGCTAGAAGCATCTTCCCTTTAATCAAAAAATATCTATTTATTTTATGTCAACAGGTTATTATTTATCTGATGTGTAAGCATCCCCTTGTTACATACCTTAAATCTACTGTTTAACCCCTTTTACAGCAAGTCACCAGGAAAAATAATTCTCATTTTAATTCTTAAAATACTATACTATACACGGCATCTATAGTTAGTAAGGTGTTTACTCTGCATCCCAAACAGAAATAAACACACTTCCCTGAGAGCTTCCTTCATCCTTGAGCTGGGTCTAAAGAACAGTCACTGTTATCTGGATTTTGAGAGCACCAAGTCCTTACTCCTCAATCCTGTCTATAACGAAGACTTATCTCTACAAACCAGCTGCTATCAGGTTTCTCTTTTGCTGCCATCTTTCAGAAATAGCAAAGATCAAGAAGAGTGACACTAATAACATAGATTGTTAAGTCTGTACACATGCAAAGCACAAACCCTGCCTAAATACCGAGTCTGAGTACCCTTCATGTGCTGTAATTCTGCTGTCCTAAATCTCAGGGATGCTTATGACTGTGTGTCATACCGCAAGCAATGAGTGAGACCTCTTCGCAGCACTAATAGGCATACCCTGGACTCACTCTTCCAAAGCAAAAGATAAAGGCTAATTAAACTGTCTGACTTTGCCGTGAAGCTGATGAGGATCACGTATAAAAGCCAGACAACTGCTGAGCTGTAGGGGCCACAGACTTTGGGAGAGGAACAGTAACAAGCACATCAGCATGGGGAAAGATAATTTAAACCAGGATGGACATTTCTGCACTGAGCACCTGAGAGTTTCAACCAAGCAGGCACTGAAGAGGAAAACATAAAAGGTCACACACTGTCTATTTATGTCTAACGACGTGGGGTTCACCAACATCCTAAACTATGACAAACTTCAGACAGCAGCCCTTCAATGTGGCTTTTGAAAAAGCAGGAACTAAACTCCCTTTTAAAAGGTTTAAAGAACAATAAAAAGGATTATAATGAAGCATTTCGAAGCTGCATGCTGCTACAGTTGCCAGTAAGCCAGGTAGCTTGTTTGAAGCCGATGCAGGTACCTGCACAGCACTGAGTGCCTGCGCTGCGGTCCATGCTGCTCCACGCTCCCTCTGCAGTCCACACACCTCCAGAGAAATGCACACTGAGACTGGTAGATACTTAAGAGTGGAATAAACCAGCTCCTAATACATACATACATCTCTCTTGACCCCAGTGGGCCAGAGATGACTCGCTGAGACACCAGATCTGGCTTTTAGGCAACTACAGTTAAGGAGAGTCAATCCACCCTGCGTCTCTGAAAATTTTACCCACATGTCCCTTTACCAAAAGGATTTTCATTTTGTCTGCTTAGCTGATGAATTAAAACACTAAACAATTTACATTCACAACTCGATCACTAAGCCCTCTTCTGTAGCCAACACTTCTGTCCACAGAGGTGGTAATTTTATTATAGCACTGGTTTAACAAACAACTGTTCAAAGACATCAAAAAAGCCCAGAAGTGGGAGTAGACCCATCACCCAGATCATCAAAGCCAAAGAGTGTCCAGTGTAAAAGCAAAAAGTATGTTCCACAGATCTAGAGTTTACGGTTATAAGAGACCCAAGGAATGAAAACAGAATTATTCTTAATTTAACTGGTATTCTAGAAACCTGGAAACAATTCTATTGCACATCATATGTCTACAGTGCTTGATAAATTCATTATATGAATTGAAGTAATTGAAGTATATTGTTGTCTAAGAATCTGAATGTGGGTCCTTAACTCCATATGTACACCTGCCAAAAAAAACCCAAACCAAGTATTCCAGGTATAATACCCTCCATACTCCTAATACCACACAGTGACTGTGTATTGTATTTCCAGATCTCTATTCTTTTCCAGGTTCTGTACTACTAAGAAACACAGGTCTGAATTTTCAAAATACAACAAATAATCGTACCACCCCTTTTTGATGAGTAATCTCCGGATTTCTGATTCCTTTTAATACAACCAGTTAAAACTGTTTTGGGTTTTTTTTTTTCAAATCTAATCTAGGATTTACCGTATGTAAACAAACACATACCTGGTTCTACATTAGTGCCTGCAAGTGCCTACTCCTTTCCAAGAAGATGACGTGCCGATTTGAATCTGCAGCATATCATTGTCTACCTGTCTCACGACATGTGAAGCAATACTCTGGAATATAATGAGCTAGAGCCCTATTTCTAGCAAATTAAACTACAAATGCAAGAGCCGAACTCATCCATTTCTTGCACAGCACACTTCTGTGGTGCTTGTGGAGGTGATGATTTTCCTGTTGAGCTGTAAATGCAATGAAACAAAACACCTTCAAGTGCCTCTGACTGCACGTGACATTTAAGACCATGTCTACTACTGCGGGAATGCAAGAATGAGAAAGTGTATGAAGATTTAAGGCAGCAGACAACTAATTGACATTACTCACATGGATTACAGACAGACGGGAAGCAGATTCTACAGTTGTAAGCACCCTGATTAATACCTGTTTGGCATCCTGAATTTAAATGAGCAGGGTTACTAAAGAAGCAGGGTGTTATGAAGTGGGAGTAAAGTTCACAAAATGCAGGTACGAGAGTTTGAAGAGTGATGGAAGCAACAAACATTCACGCTGGCAATAATCAGGTAAAAGGGTTTGCCTTCCCACGCTGTGGGAAAGATTACATCTCAGAACCAAAGGAGAATGGGTAGAATGTTAAGTTTGGGTAAGGAAGGAACAATTAACATGTTCTGATGTGAAGCAGGAACATTGGAAACACGGAGTATTTCCCCGTGTCAGGAAAATCGCTAAATGTGTTCCTCAATATCCTTCACCTTTAGGTAACACCTATAAAGTGTATTATCACCTTCATATTGTCTCTCATGTAGCTGCAATATTTCAGTTAGTGTGAGAATCTTATTGAATACTATGCCTACAGCTAAATAACTTGTTTTAATCTCAGCAGTTCACACAAGCCAAGCAGGACCAGAGCAGTACTTGACTACCAAAACCTTGCAAGAGCTGATAATAATGCCCTAGGAGATAGCATCATTTTTTAAGGTCTGTGTGTATTGCACTCATTATGGCAGCTATATAGGCACCTTAAAGTCAGCTTTAAACAACTTCTTACATTGTCAGAAATGTAGCATGGAGTGTTCACAGTTCAATGGAAGACAAAACATCCACCCAAGCATCTGGGCAAACAGTTGGTTAACCCATGCTGAGCTCCATGTTATGTGACTGTACTGCTAGCGCTACCTGAGCTACCTGCTTTAAAGACAACTCAGGTTGTCTGAATTTCACAGCAGTCATTAGGTACACTGCAGGACTATAATATCTCATAATCTCATCTCCAAAACAGCGTGCCTAGTCTAGGCTAGTCATCTAGCCTCCGTTCATAATCAGTGGAAAGGGATGGATAGCTCTAAAGGGCAGTTCATTGCTCTCTAAGATAGGCATTAACATAGGTGGGATGAATCACTCTCTGCAAGCACCTCCGTCTCTTCATTCACTTCAGAGGAAACCTACCCTACATGTCTAATTTTTTAAGAGCTAAAAGCCGCCTTCAGTCAACAGTGGGCCACTACTGTGCTGAGTAAGCTGGTCTACTGTAGACGAGATATGTAACAGGGGATCTGAGCAGACACATGCATGAAGAAACCCAGTTCTTCATAACAGTAAGGTTTCCGGCATCCCAAACATACTGCAGCATGAGATCATTACTCAGTTTCTTCCCCTGAAGTTTCAATTAAGTATGATATTCTTCCTCATTTCCTCTTCTGCATTCCTTGTCTGGTTAAATCAGCATCTGTGTTTCACGTCTGGGATGACCATGTTTCAGTGGAGAATGAACTTTATATGGAGAATAAGAATAAATGTTATAAAAACCTTATAAAGAAATTTGAGATTGATTTGAAATTTGTGATTGAAGAACTACATAAGTACTCTACTTACACTACTCTGATGCAGCATCTCCCAAACATATTTGCCCTGTTCCCTACATCCCAACCCACTTTGGAAAGTGGAGGGAGAGATGTAAGAGGTGCTGCACTGAAGTGTGAGAAAAAGATGCTGATATTAGTAGCAACAAGCTAAATGCATTTAAAAAGTAAAGATGTACGAGATGTTCTCTTGGGAGGAAAGTATGGAACAAAATGATCGGGAAAAGCTACTCTAGTGCCTTTTTTCATACCCTCTTCCTCCATAGTACCTACATGGAGTAGAGTCACAAAGTTATAAACATGGCTTTCACTTTTCCTTTCCTTGTAATGGTGCTGTATGGAGATACAGAATAAACTCACTTCCACCGCTGAATTAATCTGTTTAATTATAACCCCTCTTCCTATCTGTATTTTTAATGGAGACTGTAAGATATTCAGAGGAAAACTCTCTTATCATGCAACTGTGCAGCACAACTATGCAGAGGGCCATGATTTTATCTGTGGCTTGGAGAGTCATTTTGAATACAAACAGCAATAGCTGCAATATCAAAAAAACACCGTGATGGTCATCTTACATGCCAAACTTAGTAGGAATAGGCTGTTTGGAAGCAGTGTTCCCTCTACAATGGGACAGAAACAATCTGCTCTGTTGACAGATACAAACTGAGACTGCATTGCTATTGGTGAGGACATCTTAGGGAATGGTTTGATGCTCAGAATTGCCTGTTTGTTTTACATTATCTTCTCAAGGCCTTTTTCCTCTCACTGTAACAGTGAATACATGGTCACTCTGTCACCTCCCTGGGCAACTATGTCCTCCTATGGAGAAAGCCAGCCAGTGTCACATAGATTTCAGAACTGCAGCGTATGAATTCAAGCCATGAGTGAACTAAGCAGGTTTCGCTTTCATCTTACCCTACGCACTACACCAGCAGACAGAAGTAATGATCACCGGAAAAGAAATTATTTTTACTCTCATAGCCTATTCCTCAGACAGTGGGTTTTTATGCACCAGCTCCTCTCTAGCCGCAATGGAAAAAACAAGAACTGACTGGTCCTTGGGATGCAGCTACCACCCCCGAGAGCCTCCTGGCACCTTGTTCCAGAGGCATGCGTCATGGTTGGGGTAACAGTAAGAAGCCCTGATCCGTGGGTTACACACCCACCTCAAACGTAAATCTAAACCACTGCCATCTATAATGTCTGCTACCTTTGACAAGGAACACTTGAATCATCCCATCAGTTTCTTACAGCCTCTGGGAACGCTCAGGAGCTCCAGTCCCCAACCGGTATGGTTTTGTGAAATTGCACATTTGCAGCAAATGTTAGTGAATGCAACTATGATGTCTTGCATTTTACACTGCAGGAAGGACCTGCTGTACCACTGAAATCAGAAACACTACAACTCCTTGCTGGGGACCTGAGCACAGCAGATCCGGTCCCTGCCTGTAAGTGGACTATGGTCATGCTCAAGTATGCTAACGATAGTCACAGAAAAGAACCTAAAACCCATAGCATAGCCAGACTGAACATTTCTTTGGCTGTATAATAACATTTTTCCTCATTTCTTACAAAGGGGCATTATAACGCAAACATTAAGCTTTACAAAGTCATTTGCAAACCGCCACACCGCCCACTCTGCCTTCCTCTGCTCCCACTTACGCTGGGAGAAATCCGGAATAACCCAGCCGATCTCAGTAGAGATGTGTCACTGAAAGACACCAGAGCGAGCCACAGATTTTCTAACTTTGGTTTGGATGAAAACCCAGGACTTGTTCATTGTATCTCAGGGCATTTAGCATTGACTTTAATTAAAAACCTTCTTGTGCCAAAACGTATGCAGATGCAGACTTCTGTGTTCAGTGTCTGCAACGCATCACTTGAAAAAACTGTGATGCTACATTCACAGTCTGAGTTAGATGCACAAAGTAGGACCTGCCTGCGAAATTTCCTCTTGTTCTGCAAACTCTCTCTCTCTGCACTGCCTCAATTTACCACAGTGCAAAAAACCACAGTCAAATCAATATATTCTTGGGAAGGAAGGGGGGGCTGGTACAGTGGTTTTTGAAGGCAAGCCAGAGAATATTCTAAAAGGGGGACACACAGCGTGTTTTAACTGCTGTGATAATTCTGCATAAAGAGATGTTAAGGATCTAGCTCCTTGCTGTAGCATGCCATGTGTCCCTGAATAAAATTACTGCCATGCAGGCTGTTAGCAGAGGAATGCGTAAACAGACAATGTATCCTTGCATCAGTTCCACAAAATGTTGCACAACACAAATGCCTCTCGATGTGTCATTTCCTGCTTGGCCACCAGCCCAGCTCCTGACAGGCAGTCAACAAAAAAAAAAAAAAAAAGAAAAGAAAAAAAATTAAAAAGAAAAAAAATTTAAAAACCCACACCAAAAAAGTGAAAGATTTAAAGCTGTTCTACTCCAAAGCACATTCCACTAGTCCCAGACTTATCCTTCCACCCTCCGCCTTTGAAAGCAAAGAGGGAGAACTTCCTAAAAACTGTTAAGGTTTTAAGTCGAGGAATCTCAAAAATCTTAATCACTTATCTGCATTTTATAAGCTGGGTTGGCCAAATGGTTAATACAAAGGCTGAGCAGAAGCTCTCGCTGGCATCTGCAGCGTGCACAGACAAAAAGGCGATGTTTGCTCATACCTTTCATCACGTGTGCACCTTGCAAGCCGCAGTGGCAGAGAAATAATTCGGGAGCTGAATGAAATAGAGCAGTTTTTGCCTACTGAAACACTTCATTTCAAAGCTCAGAACTACTTTTCCATTCACGTTGATAAAGAAAATTGTGTTCGGTAACTTTGGAAACCACCTTTGATTAGAGATGAACTAAAGTCTTTGGAAGCCAGGCAAAATATAAAAATATATAGACTTATCCTTCCTCATGATTCCCCTCCTGACTGGGTTTCTACCAAAAGCAGCCAGAAAGGAGACCACGTTTCCTATTCGAAAGGTACCACTATGGAAGGGCAAATCATTATGTCTGCATTTGTAATGAGGTAAGGCAAAGGCATTAAAAGGTGGTTTAAGTAAGGGTTTGGGAGTTTTTTGTTCTGCTTTTTTCTTCTTTTAAATACTTTACAGTGATCTCTTGCTATCTGTCGGTCACTTATGACCTCATGACAACTTTCTCCGGAAAACTTCTTTCAGCCCTCCCAGCTGGAAGACAGCTCTGCTGGCTAAAATGTGCATATGGCAGAGGTTTTATCCTGGATGTGAGAAGAGAAAAATATCTGCAAGATTTCCCAATGATTCCCAAAGATCTTATACAACCCCTTCTCTAGACTCCATCACTTGGAGTGCAGTGAGCTGTCTCAATCCAGCACAAAGACTGTGCACAGTAGAAGTCCCTGGATTGTAATCTAGATAGACTGAAACAGATAATTAAAAATAAATAAAACTCTTCCAAGGAAAAAAATCACCAGAAGACCTTTTCTCATATAGAAATGGGCAGGTTTTCCTAACAAAGCAACCTGACATCACTGTCTCTATTAAAATATTTTAAAATAACAGAGGCAAGGTAGCAAGCTTCTACAAGCATATGCTTAATACGACTAAATGCCACTTACATTTAAGAACCTGAGTTCCTGAAGTGCTGAGCATTGAAAACACCAACTGGAGTCACTGCATGCCATGACTGTTCAGCACACTTAAAGTCAGGTTCTAAATGACCGTGATATCTGTCATGGTATTGCTGCTGCTCCTACTGCTGCTGGAAAGCACGCAGCATTCGTTCACTCGAGTCAACTTGCCAACAAAGGTCAGAGTGCCTTGCCTATAAACAAGCCTTACAAATTCACGATCTAAAGCATGATGTCATGTCTTAAAATGATAAGCTGGCAACAAAGTAAATGACATTTTGTAAAGATGTGCATAATTTTATGTTTACGCTACTTAGAATGACGGTTCTAATAAGTCATCGGTTGTGTTCCTTTAAAGGGAAGTTTTATAACTGAGATGAATCACAACTGCAAAAGATCAAAGTTAAAAAACATCAATGATGCCATGGGGTACTTTTTAATCTTGTAATGAATGATGATCATGTGCTCTTATGAAGTTGGTCCAACTGCCAACGCCAGATGTGTATATTAAGAAAAAAGTTGTTTGTGATGTGACAGCTCTGGTTGAGCTGCCAGAGAGAGGAAAACTGGGATAACATGCTTGAGATGTTGAAGCGAAATACAGATCCTGGCAGAGAGGGGCACTATTTGCCGATACATAATTTGTTAACAAAAAAACATTTGCTATCAGAGCCGCTTGAATTCTCTATTGCCCCTAACCACCTAATTTTCCTTATGCAACATAAATGCCAGATACACTTCTTGAACAATTACTGCCAAACAGCAATAAATCTACCCGAGTGCAGGGGCTCTCAGAAGGAAACAGAACTTCAGTGAGACTCCCACAGCTCACTGGAGCTACTCTTTCCCTGAAAATTCAAGTTTAATAACTAGACATTCTGGAGGTATGATAGCCTTGAAAGTATCCGACTGCAATAACAGAACTCGCAAAACCAAGCTGGCCTCAGAATAGAGTTTCACTAAGTATTTAGCCAAAATATGTATTACGATTCAAATGGACATTCAAGCTCAAATGTGGCTTTCTTAAAAAAAAAAAAAAAAAAAAAAAAAGACACAATAACTCAATGTAGGCTCTAAGAACTGTTATGGAGCAATCCTAGGTTCCGCTATTCAATGAGAATAGCAGACAAGTATCACGTACGGAGGCCTTTCAAGTCTAAACTCCAGCAGAACTTGGAAATCTTATTAAGTTATATGAACACAGTCTCACTTTTAATCCCCTGATCACCAAAATGGTTAGTCCCAATGCTGGCAGGTTCCCTTTCTGTGTTACACAGGGTGGTCCACTCTATTCTCCACATCATTTTCAAACCACTGTGCTCCTTCACAGCAGTTTTGTTTTCTGCTGGGAGATTTCCTCTTTTGCAGATGCCTCAATACATACATGGAAGCAGCCTCCAAATGGGAATGGCTAAATGATACATAACTTGTTCCCTGGTTTTTACTCCATAAATGCAGTTTGCCCAGTGTCTCCAGATGAGCTACATGGAGCACCAGCTGCAGGTGAAAATTAAAAACGGGGACTGATTCAGCTAGGGAGAGAAGACAGAACAAAAATCCCCTTGCTGTGACAGACAGACATGTCAGCTGTGAGTGACGGACACCTCAGCTGTGAGCAGGTAGCAACACTAGTATCTACATAATGAAATTTATCCACAGCTATTTGCTTTTTCTTATTTGTTATTCAAGATGAAACTCTACAGCCTGGACAGTTCTTACAGAAGGCATTTCAGTTCCTGCCTCTCCACGTAAGAGGAGGTGACACCGCAGCGTGTATTAGCATGAGATACACTTAACTGCGTGAATTCTGTCTACACCTTTCTACTTCTTCTGTCTTTGTGGTATTTTAAACAAAACTCCATGAAAACTCTTTAAAGGTCTCATTTGTATGTGCAGATCAAAGGCAAAATAATTATTTGAGATGCTTCTATTACAGGGATTTTTTTAATGTGGTTATTCATCAAATAATTCTTAATCTCTAAATGTAATTTAAATACAGCTATACCTGGCTAATCCAATCAATTCAGAAAAAGTCATTCCAGTCAGATTAAGAAAAAACTCCAGAACTGGCTCATCAGAGATACCCATATGATGTGAGAGTGGTTACCAGCTAAATGTGCTAGACAGAGAGACAGCTGTATAAATCATGATAGATTAACCAGACTTGACTGAATCTAAAAATAAGTGCTACCCATAAAACTGCTAGAACGTGACAAAACACAGTTGTCATAAAAATACAGCCAGTGATTATTGCAAAAAGATTCTCAGTAAGTTAGGAAGGTGTACTGCTATGACATAAACACGCTGAGTGAAAATCTACTGGACTATATCTAAATAAAACAGACTTTCTCTGCACAAATAACAAACAAAGACCATGCTGTTCATATACTATTTTTTTATCTTTCTTTGGCCCCCAGGGGTCTATGATGAGTCCATAGCTGAAAACCAACTTCAGGTATGATGAGATTAACCAGGTGCATTAATTATCTGATGGCAAAAGAATTTAAGGGCAAACAAAAAGGCACTTTATTATATATTTTCTCTCTGCACTAGGACTGATCCTGAAAGATCAGTCTCCTATTTTGTTCTAAACATCTTCAGTTGGAAGCTCACAGGAGTTTAGGGAATTCAGCATGCTGCAGGATTGTATCTATTATGCCTAAATCAGATTATATATAAATACAGTGGGTTTAGTTCTCATTTACACTGGCAGATAATGTATCAAGACCTTGATGTGAATGAAAATCAGGTTTGTGATTGCCCAAATTCAGCCAAGCACTTAAGTGTGTGTTTAATGCAAGTATGTGTGTGGTCCAATAGACTCCAAACTAAGCATGCGCTTACTTATTTTGCTGAGCAAGAACCAATGTTTGACAAAGATATATATTTCATTTATGGGTCTCTGTTAAACAAAATTAAGCAGACGTAAGTGCAAAAATAAGAATATAATACTCACTTCTTGGCTCCCTTGGCCCATCTACTGTAACCTTTATAGCTCTGTGGTATGTAGCGACTTGGGGGGGATTTGTCAGGACAGTTATTGTCAAAGTAAAGCTCTTCCCTACAAAGGGAAAAAAACAAGGAATGAGTGATTACAACATGAAAACAGTCACATGCATGTTCAGTAAAGAATCAGAGACGTTTAAAATTATTCCCTGTCGTTACCACAATCGTGAAAATTAAAAACATAGCTGACCATAGGAGTTTTCCTCCCCTTCAGTTTTACTCTATGTCAGGAATATGTCCATGTGTTGACAATCTAAATGTTTCTTATTTAATAATGGGTCATCATACAATGACAGAACAAAAGTGATTCACTGCTGAAGACAAGCCAAATTCTTTGCTGTATTGAAAGTGGTGTAAATCCAAAGCAAGTTAGATAATTCAAAAATTTACTCCAGTTTTGCAGCTGTGTGACAGAGAGCAGAATGTGGCCACATGTTATTTACTTCACACAGTTTTATCATTTCATTTGTTTGACTTGATTACAATAAGATGAGGAAAAAATATATTTTCCTCCTGGGAGTCATTTCAACAGGGAATCAGTGTCTCCTGTCCTTCATATGCCAGGGATAATATGATGATATCATTATTACTGGAACATTTTTTTCCCCCTACATATATTCCATCTATGAAATACTAAGAAAGCCCCCAACTTTCCTGTGAGGGTGAGAAACTGCTGTGTGCACGTACATTGCTATGATGTCTGCATTTTTTTTTTTTTTATATTTTTCAAAGTTTGAATTCACGCAGAGATTGCACAAGATCATCCACAGCCTTTAGCTGAATGAAAACGTTAAAAAGAAATAAATAAAGGGAGCTGCCTGCGTCTGAGCACACATTCTCACAAGGCGCTGGCCCCCGTTCGGGAGACTCACTGACAGTTGTAATCTGTTAGATATGCAACGGTTAGTCATGTCAGATAGTCAAAACTGAAAACTGTTTCAAGACAGGAAAAGGTGGGCGTACAACAGTGACTCAATAAAACAGTCAGCAATCTTCGGCCTTCATGCTCATTTTAGCTGCTACTTTACCAGACACTTAAAACTCCCCCCCCCCCCGCCTTGTGTGCATATGTGCATTTTTGTTACTAGGGCTTTTCCTCTTGCTGAACTCTGAAGGTATTCAATCAAGACACAAATCTTAAATGATAGGTAACAGCACAAACTTAATGTAGTTTTTTCGAGCCTAATATAGAACAGCTTATATATAAAGCATAATACAGAACAGAGCTTTGGCTGTCAAATCTAGTAATTGGTCTTTCTTTCTGGTCCAAGTTGTATATCCCCCAAACCTGCCTGAGACACGCATCATTTATTATCAGGAGTTCAACTTCAAACTGTCTTGGCTATATTTTTCACGAACTAGAATGTGACATGGATTTTTTTTTTTTTAAAGAAATATAACTGCCATTTAGAGTAAAATGATTTTCCAGGTGTAGCTGTGCTCCAGCTGTGCCCACCTCTCTGAGAGATGCAGGTTAGAGGGGAGGTCAAGACCCTGGCAAAGGTGCAGAAATCTCAGGAGGCTGAATTGTGTCTCAGTGGCTCAGCATGGCTGAGGGTGGCTTTCCCCAGTTTCACTGGGAAATGGATTATGTCTCAAATCTTTTGAAAGTGATCATGACAGGAGGAGAATTAGGTGTATGCAGCCTTTGTTCAGTCCTGCCCATCCGTCATCTCCAGAGGTAAAGTGTGTCCTGCCAGAGTACGGCGTGTACCTAGGCAGCCTTCAGACACACAGCAACAGCCCTGCTGAAGCACAGAGTGCCTCTGCACCCGCTTTAGGGCTGAAAGGGTCCGTGCCTTTTATCCCTCTCCAAGTCAGAATTCAGCCTATTGCTTGGATGTATATAATTCGCCAGGGACAGGTTTAAGGCCTCCTTCAGCACCAGTTTATCATGTCAAAAGGTTCTGTTAAATTGTATGATAATGACATTTAGATCACAGTTACCCATATAAAATCAGTAGAGTATTATTGGTAACAAAGATACTGAAGGGTTTTTCCATATACCTTTGAATAAAAACTTGGCCTTCCAAAGTTGTTTATATGCCAAATCAGTTTAAAAGTCTGTCGCAACTAAAAATTAACCCAACAAAACATATTATTTGTAAGACCCTGTGAAATCATTCTGTAGAAAAGCACTCCAAGATTTTCTACACTAAATATCTCAACAGGAGACAGCAGTCAGAAAAAAATGCATTCCTTAAAATAAAGAGCTACGTTTCAATCCCACCTGTGAGCTTTTCTAAACTGTCACCTCTCAGCCGGCCTAAGCTGAACACCTAAGCATCTAATTTGAAAAGGAAACTGGTTTTGTTCCCTAACTCGTGTTCTACCAAACTGAAGCATTAATGAAGTAACACTGATGAAGCCCCCTCACACTCACTTCATTGCAAGGAGCTGCATGGCCCTGCTCCTGCACTCAGGTTCCTAAGCTTTCAAAAGGTGATTTACATATTACAGGATTAAGAACAAAGTACGTTTTTAAGGTCCTCTGTTTCAGTGATGCTTATGCCTCCATAGATACTTCACAAATATCCCTTCTCGGCTATGAAATCCTTTAATGCACTTTTTATCACCTTTCTTTATTGCCCTTAGTCATTTCAACTATCCACTTTTAGAAGCTAAAGACTAATTGTAGTTCTCTTTTATTAAATTCTCCAGACAAACAGTCATCTGGCACTATTGCTTCAGTGTGTCTAAACTGTGCATTCTTTGTTATTCACACATGTGAGCTGAGCTGACACAGGAGGACAAGATGGACATATGCTGAAGCACAAGGCAAACCCCAGAAATTAGCCTGAAAGGAGGCTCGGCAGCTTGAGCATGTTGCATATTTTTTCAGTTAGATGCTAATGTGATTAAAGTATCGGGACACAACAAAATTAAGGTTATGATCCTTTGCTTATTGAAGACAGGAATTCTTTCTTCTCTCTCTGCACTGCGGATCGGGCTTGTAAAAGTGAGCTACTGCCTGAAAACCACACACAACCAACTTCTGTATTCACATAAAGCACCCCAGTTACTTATTCTTATGAATCCAGAAAAGGCCTTTAAGAAAAATTATACAAACAAAAACGTGAAGCTTCTGTCAGGCAAGCAACATTAATATGTATAAAAATCAAGTTTCTTCATTGAGCCATGGGAAGCAAGAAAAAACGTGGGAGAGGAGGTGAAGTGGTAAGTTGATGATTCAGACTTCACAATCAACTTTAGAGATACAGAGATCAAAGAGCGAGCTGTTTAGAAAGATGTAAATCTAAAGTCAGGAACAGGTGTGGATTAGTTTCTTGCCACCGAAAAATGATTTCTTTATTACTTTATTTTTCCTGTTCTACTTCAAGACCTGCATCTACTGATATTTGTCTACGTAAGGAGCTTTCTCACTTCTGTTTGCAACTACTGCTCTCTTTTCCTGCTATTTTAAGAGAGTTCTAAAAATCTATCATTAATGATAACTCTTTCTCCTTCTCTGCCTCTCTCTCTCTCTCCCCCTCTCTGTTCTAAGTCTGGAAGACAAGTCTGGACCAATTTCTCCATCCTGCCTCTGGCAGCAGAATGCAGCATTTCAGATCCTCCACTGAGTCCCGGCTGCTTCAAAGGAAAAGCCCTACTTTCTTCCGTTAAGATCATAAGAAATATAGGGGGAGGGGGTCAGCTCTGTTTGGACATAATTACACTTCATCAAAAGAAGCTTTCTTCATCTTCCATGCGTGAAAAGTCTGCAAGCAGTTAAGTCTGTCTTTTTTCTTCCTTTTTTTTTTTTTTTTTTTAAATATAAAAATTGCTATTTGGGAAACTAGCCAAAACTCAGAAAGCCAATATAGTAAAACAGTGCACACCCTTTGTTTTTCTTTGAAGTCTCTTAAATAAATATGTTGAGGGTTTGAAAAGTACACTATCGCTTTCCATAGATTCTACCCAGATTGATCAGAGAAAAAGTCTATTCCAAGTCTGCAAGATACAAATATAAATTAAACTACTGGAAACAAGTTTCAGGAGGTTTGTGTTTGTATGTGTCTGTAGCCATATCTACTGAAGCTTTAGGCCCTTTATTTCATTTCCTATGCTTTAATAAAAAGTATATATCATAGGTTTCAAATGAAATTCACAGATCAGAGGTAGTACATCACATCTGAGTTCTTTTTCAGCACTGCTGAAAGACTGATACAGTACTGAACTTTTACTGTAAGGCAGCAGTAGTGACAGAGCCAGAGAACTTTCAAACCTAATCCATCAGCAGAATAACAAAGCAGGCAGGTTTTTTTAAAGAAAGCAAGACAAATGGAAGAGAGACGTAACACCTTATTGAAAAGGGCAATGAACTCCATCTTTATACTGCATGACTGTTGCAATACTTCTTCTGTCTTTCAAGTTATTTTGTATTATTGATACTTTTTAAGCCATAAAATGATAAAGAGAATCGTTGGCCAGGTCACTAAAATAAAAAATAGCCACTGTAAGCCACACTTAAGGACACACTTTCACAAAGCAGTTGCAAGTGTGCTGACCAATTTGACTATCTAGGCCTCTGTCATATGTTTAATACTTTTTTGGACAAATATTCTTTCCTTCCGTAATGTGAATTACAACTGCTTTCTAAAGATATATTACTGTAAAATTAGCTTTATTGCTAATTTCCTAACACAGTTGTTCATCTTCTATTGCTTTGGTTTGCCCTGTGCAGAGCCAGTTTAAAAAATGAGTAATTACTTCAAATGCATAAAGAAAAAAAATATGTAAGTTGAATCAACAACTGATACAACAAACCTGCAGAAAAACTGAAGTGCCAGCTTCCTTCAAGCTATGCTTTCAATCATTACCTGAAATTTGAAAGCAGCTACAAGAATCTTAAGGATGAATCCCTGCAAACTTGCAATGATTACAAAGGCTTTCTGTGAGTGCAGTGCAGTTTTCAGATTATAGGAAGCTCCTAAACAGCTGGAAGACAATGACAGCACTCTACGCCTTAAAAAAAAAATAGCTGAAAGTTACCCTGTCATTTAAAGTGAAGGTTAAATCCAGTTCAAGCCCAAGCTTACCAGCAATTCATAAAAAGCCAACCAGTCTACTCAAAAGAAAAGTACAGCTTATTTTTGCAGGTCATATGCAGTTTGATTGTAAAGGGCAGGGAAGTCACTAGAAAGCTTTCCACCAATAGTTGCAAGCCTTTAAAGATGTAAGCCCTTAAAGAATATAACTTGTAGCACATGCGATATGCAAAATCCCCTTAATTATAGGTCTTCTACAACAACTTCAGAAGAAGCCTTACTGCTAAAGGGAATTCTCCATCTCTCACTGCCGTGGCCTGAGATACACTCTCTGACTTCACGTAACCCAGATCACAAATATCCCCACTTCCTTCAAACTCTGCTGTGTGATTAAAACAGGGAAGCAGGTATTCTGTGAATCATTTTTCAAAACCTGTGTCTCATAAAAACCTACAGAGATGTGAGGAGTCAGAAAAACAAGAGAAATACTTAACTTGGTTTGCACAAGTGCTGAAGTTTGCAAATTAAACACGCATTCATCCCTCCAAATGAAAGGCCAACAATGATTTATTTACAGATTAATCAATATTTCATTGCAAAGTAAGTCTGATGTCTAGACACGTAAAATGCAGTGGCCTACCTCTTCCACTTCTGCCCACAAATCGTAAGTCATTAAATCTGGCCACTTGGTTCTTCATCACTGCAGAAGCATTTCGCAGCTCTGCAGAGTAGTTCTCATCGTTTCCAGCCATGACAGTGACCACCGTCCCATCAGGCACTTCTCCTAAGGCCACCACCTGTTAAAATGGGAAGACGACCACAACTTGTGAAGTAACACTTTGAGAACGTGTGTCTCCATCCCAGCTTTGCAGGCTGCCATGCTCATTACGAAGCTCTGTGGCAGCTTCTCCAGCCCGCTGTGGTGAAGAGTCATGTATTAGCTGAACACAGAACAAAGTGCCACATCAAACAAAGAAACATCTTGTATTGTCTCCCTTTCTCATAGCCTAATGGGGAGTTTCTTCTTTGTCAGATTTCTTCAGAAACATTCAACATCCTTATGTAGAGTGCATGGTTTAATGCTTCCTGAAGGCCAACTTTGTTCTTAGCAACCAGTGAGCAGCAAGAAAACATGAAGCATGGCTTGTATCCATAAATTATACACAGGAACACATTTGAAATGGAAAGCTAGACATTACTATTAGCAGCCTTATCACCTGGATTCGGTTCTACTTCTCTGCTGGTTACACCCATCACCCTGACGCGACTTCCTCAGACTTCAAGGTAAAGGGAAGCCCCCCATTATCCCATCCCATTCCATCCCAGGAGTAGCACCGAGGGCATTGGCAGACAAATCCCTCCTCCCAACGTGCTGCTGCAATGGAGCACTTTATGGCTAGAATTCAAACTCTTCAGATGCGATATAAGACAAAGGCTGTATTTCCTTGCAGGCATGTAAATTTTCATAGCGCTCGCAAGAGTCGCATGTGGTTAGCGCTGATACCTCCCTCAAATTCCAGGAGGGGTGAACAGAAGATATCAAAGCTATTTCTCCTTATGTTTCAGCTAGCTGGTTGTCTCACTTTAAGGTTCAGTGGTTGTGCGGCGCTCCAACATCTGATTAGCTAAATGCCACAGAGCAGACAGCTACTGTCTTCTAATCTGAAAACACCAGAGATACCTATGGTGTTACTGCGCTGTGACTTTTTAAAGTAAAAGTAAACAAGAATACTAAGTTACTAGGAAGAAAATATACATGTTTCTTCACATGGGGATAAAAGACGTCCACAAAAATAGGAAGAAAATAATTTCCTTTTGCCCAATTAGCTAATACTGATGCTGGAAATAAATTTATAACACAAAGAGATTCACAAATATGGCATGGCTGAGCTCAGACCTGAAAAAAAAAATAATCTTGAGCTACTAAGTCTGTCTCCTTGCAGTTTCTACCAGTTTACATGGTCAGATATGACTTTTTATATTATACAGAGTAATTTATTCTGTCTCCTGAAATATACACAGCATTTTGTCATAAACCTGGCTTGAAAGGTCTTTCCTATTAATGATCCTGGCTGAACTAATAATTGCAAGTTGTACTTTAATATTAATTAGGTGGAAAGAATGAGGAGTTCTGAATATACAGGGAGAGCATTATGTGGCTCAGTGCACTGTACCGTGTTTCTCTAAAACAACAGAAATTAATGACAAAGGTATACAGAATTGGTGAATATTTAAAATAGACTATATTACTGAAAATTATAGCTTGTCTAATTGAAAAGAAATATTGAAGAAGATAGCTAAGCTGAAACACTGTATGAAAAGGATCTGCCTTGGTGGTTTTCTGTTTTTCCATAACACACCAAGTAATGCCACCCAAAACTGAAAACTGAGTTTTGCCACAAACTACTGTCAGGTCTCTCTATCAAGCAAAGATTTTACTTTAAAGTGATATGAACGTCCCTGAACATAAAAACACAGGAACCGCCGTTGTGGATAAGATCTGAGGTCCCACTAGCTCACTGCTTGGGTCTGACAGCAACCAGGTCTGACGGCTTCAAAGCGAGGTGTAAGGAATAATAAATAATAATCAAATAGCAAATAATAATCTGCTGAACAGATCTGACTCCGACCCTTAAATGGATATTGGCTTAAACTCTAAAGCATGGGGCTTGAGATTACTTATAAAAGACTCCCCAGTCTGCAATAGACCACGTCATCTCTGGACAGTCTTGTCATGCACATTAACATCCAGGGGAATTGCAACCTATGCTTTTTATATCTCACGAAAGGGAAAAAAAAGAAAAATCACATTAACTCCAGAACTGCAAAGAAGCTGCGAGCACAGGAGGAAATGCGAGTCTGGCAGGGGCCTCAGAAGAGGGAGCGAAGTGACTGCAGCCTCAGCTCACCTCTTTCTCTCTAGGTAACCAGAGCCCGGAGCAGGCAGCGGCATCCCCATCTCCGCCTCAGCCCGGTTCCCCGCACACGGGGACAGCTTGCAACACCTGGGCAGGAGGGAGCAAACCCTCTTACAGTCCCCCCTGTCCCCCGTTGCTTTTCAGAGGTTTCCTCCCTACCCCTTCCACTCGACAATGTCAGTTCAATTTGTCAGCTCAGACACCAGCCTAAAACTGCACGTGCCGCTGCCGGAGTCACTGGGCTGATCGCGCCTGGTCAAGAACTGCATCATTACTGAAATTAACTGTCTTTTTGATGCAGTATGATGCAATATCACTGTTCAACTCATTAGGAGAAGACCGAAGGAAAAGACAAACTGAAATCAGAGGTGAAAATAAAAACTTTGGCTAATACAAGAAAGTCCTATTACATGGGAAGCTCCCCTGCTATGCAACAGGAGTAAAACGCTTGTTCTTTTTATAATTTCATACTTTTTTTTTTTTTGCTATGAAATACCAGAAGAATACTGCACACATCCATCACAGCACTGGTCAGAGAAAAAGGTTTGCAAAACAAGTTTGAAACCTGGAGAAATACACATCATTTTGAGAATCTGAAAAACTAACTTTACATACTGGAAGACTGTTGGCATAAACCTTGACTTGGTAATTTTATGCCATGTATCAATCCAAAATGATTTACATATTCTTAGAAAGAGGATTGT
The DNA here is from genome assembly GCF_965140245.1 of Athene noctua. NCBI lineage: Eukaryota > Metazoa > Chordata > Aves > Strigiformes > Strigidae > Athene > Athene noctua. Next base: position 7,511,641 of record NC_134037.1, on the reverse strand, counting down.
AAGTGCACTGTGAAAAGAATAAAGACTGCGTAAAAAATTAAAGATTAAAAGTAGCCATAGTGCACATGCCTTACCTATTATTCAAATGCAAATACCTCTACTACTTCAAAATCTTTATTTTTCATATTAAACTACCTACACATTTGGTGATTAAAAGTTGATTTTGCGCTTTTTTTTTTTTTTTTAACTAAAGCTCAAAAAGGTACATGAAGTCAGATGAAGCCACAAAATAAAACTAAACCAATTCTTACAAGTTGAAAATAACTATGTATTTTTTGCATAACACAATTCTCGTCTGGTTAGGCAACCTGTTTGCCCAGTTTCGGTCCAGTGGGATTTGAACTGGCCAAAGCATGTACCCTAAAGACGGAAGTTATAAGCACGAAGCAAAACTACTATGCAGCAGCAGGTACTAAGGCTTTCTGCAGAGTAAAATGTTTGTTTCGGAAAAAAAAAAAAAAAAAAAAAAAAAAAGCTAGTGTGCATGCTAAATAGTTCCTCTCAAACACTGATATCTACCGCTTCAACAACTTTTCTTGCGAAACACTGAATTCAAAAAAGCCTCTGAATGCAAAATCTTCCGTATTGAGAACGCCTTTTCCAAAGATTGCCAAAAGAGCATCTGATACTATTAAAAATATTTTAATGTTCTGTAACTTAAAACAGAATAACTGATTTGCACTACTTTTTGTTTCAAAATATACATCTGGGCTGACAATTTATACAGCAGGTTTCAGCTTGAAGTTATTTAAAACAGCTGAGTTATAAACTCTGAAAATTGGGGTTTGGAGTGGAAATGCTGACAGACCCTTAACTACTGTGGTGCTACTGGGGAGAGATTTTAGACTTCACATCCCTTTTTTCTCCTGCCTTTAGGTCCACTAAGGCTCTCTGCTACTATCAGCATCATGCAGAAGCCACTTGCATCATCTAACGTGGTAATCTGGGTCTTAATGATTTTCAGTAAAAACTCCCAGGCAGACACATAAGCAGAGGGACAAATTCTGATGACTTGACTCAAATAAAGTACCGCTGGCTATTAAGAAATTAGTATCATTTGGACTCGGGTGCACAACAACTATTTATTTTATGCTGGGATATCACTAGATAGCTAGAGCTGTATGAATAGGTACACGTCTAATACTGTTCCCCACAAAACCCGTTTGCATTAACAACCGTATTAGTTAGTACACTCAACATGGACTCCCTCTCCAGTGCGTGTAAATATTAATACTTAACATTCAAATCTAATACTAAGCCAACATTATTTCAAAAAATTATAATCAAACCCAGCACTGTTTATAACAAACTTCCTCTCCTGCATATGATTTATATCTGTTTTTTTAAATTAAAACAGTGCTATATCCAGACTAGTTTTTAACTAGAGATCGCTGTGAGAGAGTTATGACACACTTAACACACCACTCAAAACATTATCATCAACATATTATTTATTGCCAATAAAACTTCTAAAAGTGTGTTGTCTGTGAGCTATTTTACTTTCAAGTTACTGTTTAGCTGAGATTCCTATAGCCCAAATCTGTCTTTTTTTTTCCTTTCCAGAGACAATTCCCATTCTATCACACCACAGTCAAGTGCTCACTGTATGACACATGCAGCTTCTTTGGTCTAAAAGTACTGGCCAGCTGCACGCAAGTTACATTTGAAAAATGAAATTAATTTTTTTAAATGGTCAAAGTTATTTCAACTCAGTTTCAAATTAATTTACCAGTAAATAAGGGCGTATATATCTTCAGCATATTTTAAAAGTACGCATCACATACGGCATGTGAAAACACAGACGCACCCACAGTGGAAGGGTGCAAGGGACAACGCATCCTCCTGATACATCAGTAAGTTGGCCTTATCTATAACTCCCTGCCACCAACTAAATGTAGGACCCAAATATATGATGGCATGTATAAATATATATAGAGAGACACAAAAAGACTGGGAAACGCTCTCAACATTTTTCTATCCTTTCATCACATGTAAGCACTCTTATTGTAATAATATGCTAAACACTTTAATATTTAATTTAGATCATTCCCTTATTCTAATGAACAGCGACCGCATCCTTTGAATTGCTGTAAGGTAGGAGAAGGCTCAGACGTTTCAAATGAAAACTGCAATGTGAGTGCGATAATGTAAGCGCTCTCGTGACCGTTCTATAAAGAGTAACTACAATACCAACTTAATCTAGTGCTCAATTAAATTATAATCACAATTCTCCAAAAGCTCCTCCTTCTTACCCCGCAGCCCCTGTGATCAGAATCACCGTGATACACACCTAGAGAGTCCCCGAGTGCTACACCAAGTTACGAAAACAGAAGACACCCCATTTTCCTGCCATTTCTACTTAGTCTGACCATCACGACCTGCACAAGCAGGCCCTGTGCAAAGGGCTCCTGCTGCAACTCCAGGCTCTCCAAGATGCCTCCCCTACACAGGAGCACTTTAGTCAACTCATCGGCACCCCTGAAACATTTCTGAAGCAAAGCTTCATCTTTATCACCAGTCACTTTAACGCCAGCTCATTTAACCGCTTCTACTAATTTTTCCCAGATAGACGACTGTGATAACACAGCCAGCAGTCGGGAAACACAAGACCAAGGCAACCTTCTGGAAACACGCTGGGTGAGGCTGTTTCCAAACTCTTCTACCTTTTGAGCAATTTCCAGGCGCGGTGTTTTCAACTGAGCTGAAATAACTTTGACCGACAAGCCCCTCGCAGGGCCACCCCAGTCTGGCTTCCACCCCACGCCCCGCTCGGGCAGGTGCTCTGGGACACCCGAGCCATTGCCCTCTCTCTACCCAAGGCCGCAGGAGAGAAAACTCCAGGGGGAACGCTTTCAAATATTGCTAGGGGAGGGAAAGGGCTTGCTTTAAAGCATGCAATTATTTTTGTTATTATTACAGTTTTAAAAAAAAATAATTATTTTCCTCTCATTAGCACGCCGTGGGGATGTAGACAGAAAATTAAAAGCAGCATCCCCGGTGCGGATCAGGGTGGTATTTATTATTTAAACGTGCGAGCCCTGCCAAGGAGAGCGTCTTCTGGCCAGACACTTCCTTGCTTGTCCACCAGGAGAAGTGAAGGGGCTTCGCCCCCCCCCCCCCCCCCCCAGGAGCCCCGACCCCCTCCTCCCAGCCCCATCTCAGCCCAGCTGCCTCTGGGGTAGGGGAGCAAAGCCTCGGACCCCCTCGCCCACCCCAGCGCCCCCAGCCTGACCCTGGGGCCCCAGCCCCCCCAGTACTCTTCAAAGCCACCCCAAATCCCCCCCAAGCTTCCTATCCCACACCTGGGGGGCGGGGAAGGAGGCGCTGGCACCCCCGTAGGTCAGGTACTGGATGTCTGGGGGAGGGCACCCACTTTGCACCCCCACACTGAGCTCTGGCTAAT